>NC_062568.1:102627500-103316666 GCF_022837055.1 Prionailurus viverrinus | reverse complement strand
ACTAGACAAATCTCTCTAAAATTGAGCACACGGATTCTTCCCGGTTTGGCAAACAGATAGACAAAATGATTAACTTAAGTTATATTTATATTGTTTAAGATTTGTGAAAGAATATAATAATACTTTGCAATAAGTAGTGTATTTTATCTTTAGGGCTACAATGAGGCATCCTCACAAGGTTTAATGACTTTTCCAAGTCATATGGTAACTGGGGGCAAAGCTGTGCTCACAGCTCTGGATCCCTGAGGCCCGCCATTCCATGGCTCAGGTTTTGAACATTCACCTTCACAAATAGTCATGGAACTTTATACTTTTCAATGTACAAAAAAACGTGTGGAGATACGAGCCTTGCAGGAGAAAATGACCAGTTAGGATACGTGTGTGGGAACCAATAAGAAAATAACCACTGTAGCACGAATATAAGATCTTTGGTTTAACACACAATTTCTCTGATAGGACAAAATTGAAAGTAGTAGTTTCCAGTAGTAGCTTCTGGGTGAGAAGGATGGAGGAGGATTTCCCTGCCCACATCAAACTGTAATGCGAGAAGAAACAAACCATCACTGTGTGAAGCCCCAGAGACTTAGGGTGTGGTATATTTATCACCATAGCATAGCTTAAGCGATACTGATGAATATAGTAAAAACATTAATGCATGAGAAACAGAGTTAGAAAAGTAAATCACCTAATATCCACAGACAGTCATAGAAAATAGAGAATTGCAAAAACCTGGGGACGAAAGCAAATGTACCTATTTAATACTGGTAATCCTAATTTCATTTACTTTTTATTTTTTAATGTTTATTTTTGATAGAGATACAGACAGAGCATGAGTCGGGGACGGGGAGAGAGAGACAGAGAGGGAGACACAGATTCTGAAGCAGGCTCCAGGCTCTGAGCTGTCAGCACAGAGCTCGACACAGGTCTTGAACCCACAAACTGTGAGATCATGACCTGAGACGAAGTTGGACGCTTAACCAACTGAGCCACCCAGACGCTCCAAGTAATCTTAATTTAAAACATCCAGCATTTATTGAGCATTTAAAATATTTCAGGCAATTTTACACACTTTTTATATCCTATCTTATTCATTCTCCACAATAACCCTATGAGGTAAATTCTTCTATCCCATTTTACAAATGAGGAAACAAAGGCTTTAGACCAAGGATAAATTACCTCCCCCAGGTCACTCAGTTAGCAAATAACAGCTTCTGGCCAAAGCCACAGAGAGCTGTTGTAGCTGAATGCAACAGACTCAAAAGTAAAATCCTTAACTCCGCTACTGGTCTATCTCCTAAAAGTTATTCTTAAAACAAAAAACAAGGACTTTTAAAGTCCATATTAGATGACTTATCTGTCTGGTTGAAATCCTTCTGTATTACACTATTCTGAGAACAAAATCCGAACTCCTTACCATGACCCCCAAGAGCACACACATCTGGTTCCCTCAGACTTCTCAGTCTCATTGTGTTAGAGGCTCCAGCCCATTCCAACTTCACTGACCTTATCATGGGCCCTTACACATGCTGTCTTTGGTTTGTCCCCTGCCCAGATCTGTCTTCTCATGGGTTTTCACAGTGGGTGTTTGTGTTGTATCACTAGATCCTGAAATGAAATCTCACCTCTTCCTCACTGACACTAAAGTGCTCCAAAATCACTCCATTATGTTTTTAGAAGTACTTACCACTTCCTGAAACCATACTTCTGTTTGTTTTGTTTGTTTGTTTAACATGTTCTCCATATGTCAACCCTCATTTGAATTAAAGCAAGGGTTTTTTATTCTTGTTCATGACTGTATCCTCAGAATGTAGAATATGCCTGATTTGGGCCAAGAACCAAATGTGTATTTGCTGAATAAATAAATGAGTAAATGCCAAGAAAAAGAAACATTAGCACAGAAGGATTTCCCACAGATTCCATTAAAAATAGATTTTGCAAAAATATATTGTTATAGAAATACATATGGTTGTGACGCCTTTAGTCTTTATATAGGTATATTCATCTTTGGCATTTTATGCCATCATTGAAGACATTAAGTATTTTTGTAATTTTAGCAATAGAGCCTATCAAGCCTTGAAGTAAGTGCTAACTATAAATGTAGCATAGAATGAAGTCACCACACACAAAGGTGTCAACACACCAGTTTGTGCATTTCACAAAATGGCATAAAACACTTACGGTGGACAAGCCACTTGTCTGGTTGGAACACAAAAACACAAAACAGGAGCCCTGCCAATAGGGACCTCACAACATAGTAGATGGGGGGGGGGGGAGTTGAAAATTATCTTTTTTTTTTAATGTTTACTTATTTTTGAGAGACACAGAGACAGAATGCAAGTGGGTTAGGGGCAGAGAGAGAGGAAGACAGAGAAGCAGAAGCAGGCTTCAGGCTCTGAGCTGTCAGCACAGAACCCGACACGGGGCTGGAACTCACGAGCTGTGACATCATGACCCGAGCTGAAGTCGGATGCTCAACCGACTGAGCCACGCAGTCGCCCCGAAAATTATCTTTAATGCAACTCAGAATGAAATACATTTGAAGTAGAATTTTAAGTAACATGTGGAGAGTCAAGAGGAAAAAAAGCAGGGTGATGTTTAGTGGAAAGCACAGTTCTTGGGGAGAATTCTTAAGTCATTCTTCTTGTGAAGACATCTGCCATTTCTGTTTTCCAACTAATGAAATAAAATTGGATTTCCATACCATTAGCCTTCCAAACAAGGTTCACATAATATGTCATTCAACGCCCACATCCCAACAACTCTGTGAAGATTTTTTATTCTCATTTCACAAATAAATTGAAGGTAATAAAAAATTAAGGTATTTCCCAAGATCGCAAGGTAAGGAAGACTTGAATTTAAGCCTTAAGGCTCCAAATTCTAATTCTACTTTTACTTTGTTAAACAAAACCTAGTCCTATAATAGCTAGAAATGAAAGGGTATTATAGATCTTCATAGCAATTGGTCTTGAGTCAAAATTATAAGAGTACACATCAAGTAAGTATTTTACTGGTTAAACTGGAGGGCTTTATTGAGTTTGTATCCCCAACTCTCTTGGGGATATTCCAAACTGTATTGTCTTCCCAACTATACTGGCAATCAATCAAACAAACAATACCTGCAAAAATAAATGTTCTAATAATTACCATTGTTTCTGAGAAAGCCAATTTGCCTGAGTTTTTATAACTGCTCAACAGCCACCTAAGGAGTGACAGGCTAATAATATAAACAGGCACTGACTAGAATTTCTAGAAATCTTTGATCGGTTATTTCTCAAAGTGTAGTTTCTGTCTGACTTTAATCCGAATGACTTGGTGCACTCCTAAGAACCAGGGCTCACAGTCTTTTCCCAAACACTCTGAGAGCAGAGTCCAAGACTCTCCATTTCTATCACACTCACCAAGCGACAGCACTGAAATTTTACACACTAAAATTTTGGAATCACGGTCAGATGGGTTGAAATTCATTCGAAAAGGTTCAGATACCACCCTCCTGTTATTTGTCAAGAATTCTTGTTTGATGACACTGCAGACTGCTAGGTACTAATGAGTCACTTAGCTTTAGGTTTAATTCCACATGCATTACGTTTTACAGTTCCATCTAAAGAGAGAGATAATGATAGGAGGGGATGAATAAAATACTTATTAAGAATTATGTTTAACTTGCAACTGAGAATAAGGCCACTGAAATAAACATGAACTAATTTTTTTCTCTTTTGTTTTGGATTAATATAAATCCAGCTAGTATATATTTGTTCTGCTCATATTCTCATGAATTCCTAGAAGGCTCACCAGAGAATTATGTCCCGTAGTGATCCAGCTTCCTCTAGCTCCCATGCCCATTCCACTTCAGTTCCTTTTCTTTAACAAACTCTGTTCCAAGCTTGGAAACATTAGAAAGGACCAGTTCAAGTTCTCTTAATTTTTGGCTACTCTGGCTCAAAAAGCAGAACAAAACAAAACAAAGTTACTACCTTCCCGCTCCAGGTCAAATGACTCTCCCAGGCTCACTTTTCATTTGTTTTGATGGAAAATGATGAAGGTGTTCATCTATCCATTCTGTTACTCCATCTATCTACTCATTAGCCCATCCATTCATCCATCCACTTAGCTGTTTTTACCCATAATTTTCTCACCCACAACCCTTCGATGGGCCTGGCTCTTGGAGATACAGAGTATTTTTCCTTGTCCTTCTTCATAGATATTTCTTCTATTACTTACACACAACTATGTAAAAAGCCTAGATTCCCAACTGTGCATTCTTTCCTAAGTTGTTTGGTGGGCATGACTGTCCCATCAGTATTTTCCAATACTTCCTCACAAAGCCTGAAACACATTTATTACTCATGATCCTATAGGAATGTATATAAAATATACACACAGATATTCACACGTACGTATTCCCCAAATATCTACTAGTCTTTGACTAAATAAGGCATTCGATACATCAGTAATTGTGTGCTGATGTGGGAAAGGAGTAAATGTTGCATTGCTAATCAAAATGTGGTTGTGACCATTCATGTTAATAGATGACCTCTAAGTGACTGTTACCATTTATCAAGACACTAACTAACCCACTGTGGTTTACAGCACGAGTTTTTCCAGCCATACTGTAAATTCCTTTTGCTGGTGGCATCTTTTGTGGGTTGTGTGTGTGTGTGTGTATGTGTGTGTGTGTGTGTGTGTGTGTTTGCGTGTTGAAAACCTTGTAACAGAGGGTAAGGATGTTTATGTAAGGCACTCAGTATTTCCTGTCCCTTTGATCAACTACTACAGATTCAACTGTAAATTACAGAACTTTAGAAATAAACACCCATACACACACCCATGCCCTTTCTTGCCCAGGTGCTCTGTTTAATTTTTTCTTTCCTCCTGATTCTCCTTTTCTTTTTCATTCTCTTTCCCCTTCATTCTCTCCCTTTCACCCTCCATTTCTCCCCTTTCCTTTCTCTCATTTAGTCTTCTCTCCCTCCTTCTCGCCTCTCCATTATATACCTCCCTCCAGAATTGTTTTTCCTTCTTTAGTTCCTTCTCTCTTCCATCCCTTCTTTTTGACCAACTACCAACAATAATTTTCAATGTCTTCTATCTTAAATACATAAACACAATCTCAAATACAAGAAGAATTGATCACAAGTCTATTTGTAATATTCTGTCACTGATGTTTACGAGATATTACCTATTTATGGTAAAAAAAAAAAAAGAGCTACCTGGGACCCATTGTGTAAATACCTACATGAATCAAGTTTCCTTTCAAATTATAATAGGTGAGCAAATTCATGAAAGAGAGCATGAAGGAGACAAAGTGAGTTTGCTTTTTCATAGTGCTAATGAACAAACAAAAATCCCCTCTTCATTCATTTCTGTACTCGAAACATAACTGATGGCTGCAAGTCTCATATTCATTAGAGGCCCGAACAAGGCACAGGCAGAAAGTTGATGGAGCCCACAGATCACGCCCACCAGGCAAGTGCTGGAAACAGTGCAAGGCAGCAACGTAAGAGGAATGGACACAGAGCAGCTCTTCTAATGAATAAAATATGAAGAACTCTGCAATTACGCAGACCAGAGAGAAGTGGCCAGAGGATCATCAGCATAATGATAGTAATAAAAATAGGATTTCATGCCTGTATCTCCTAGTTCACATCCCCAAATCTGAATAATATTTATTAACCACTCTCCTGTTTATGGTTATTTGCAGGGTATGTAACAAAAAATAAAACAAGGCTATGAGTTTCCTGCCTTCAAGGATTTTCTCTTCCATGATAGACCACAAAGGTCATTTAATTATTCTGAAAGATATTCTACAATCAGAAAATACATGAAAGTGGTAATTTTGGTTTCTGAGCAGGAATAGGTTGTTTAAAAGAGTACTTTATCTTTGAAAAAATTAGATCAAATGACCAGTTGAACAAACTGATTAACTATATACGTTGATTCAAAGTAATTTCCTAAATAAGAAAGTGAGAACATTGGCAAGAGTTCACTCAGGAGTAACAATGTACTAGTTGCTATGTTTCTACATCACAAAAGGTACAGAGCAAGAGATGAGGCCACAGAGGTCGGCATTAATCTGCCTCAGGGCAGGGATGATTAGTCATTATCATATGCCCAGTATATATTACACACTCAATAGTTCTTTAAACGATTACAAATATACTTGTAGATATACATCTGTGTGCACACATAGGCTATCTAGTGTGCTACACAAAACACTATCCTATTTGAAAGGTATAGTAGTATAAACAACATTAATGATAACTTCAATAAAATTTCCCCCAAAATGAATAGTTGACCTAAGATTTGAGGCTGGATCATTATCAAGAAATTTGTACCAACATTGCTCACAGGCAGCTATGAATTTTTTCATATCACATGATGCAGGGCTTCATTCTCCAAGAAGTCATTCTGTTGCTATCGTAAGGAAAAGCTAAGTGATGGGGATATAACATGATACACTATAGATCTAGCACTCAGCCCCAGTGCTGGCAAACCCAGTCCTTGTCTCCATCAGGATACACCATTAACAGAGACTGCCTTCTTGGGTCTCAGTCAATAGAAACAAGTCAATTAAGGGACCTTTCAGTTGAAAGAGACAGCTAATGCATTGTCGGCTGCTCTTAGAAGTCTAGAATCAAATTAGAAAAATGAGCACATTAATAAAGGGGAAAAATACCTCTGAGGGTTAACAGGTCTCTAGGACAGTACAATTCAAGCAAGATCTAAGGTCTAGGACTTGTTCTGGTTACATAAAAAACTCTCCCCAAATGGAGGGTATTATTAGGAGCTAAACGTCTTTGGTCATTCTGGAATTGTGAATAACAGCTATCATATTTCATCAAGTGTTAGTTGCCATAGATAATAAGTTGTGGCATTATTTTATGTACCGCTAAGAAAGAAAAAATACTACCAGTTTAACTAAAATATGCCACTGATTGTAAGATTTATTCTAACTTGAGAGATACTAAAAATGTAAAAAGGAACTTGGTTTCTCCTACATTTATATACATAGTCAAACTTCTTGTGACTCATTCCATGTGCAATTAATGCTCTTTTTTTTTTACCTAATCAGGAAAGTTGCAGAGTATTTTTTGTTGAAGATATAACAAGGATAGAAACTAACGTCCACAACCGAAAACAATCACAGAACATCCAACAGGATTCAAATAGTTTTCTTATGAACAATAACCACTGTCTAGCTTAAATTAGATGTTCAATATAAGTATTTTATAAAAATATTTGAAGACAAGGGTTTTGAGATATGAAATGGGTGTACATGTTTTATTAAAATAATTGAAGACAAGGGTTTTAAGATAAGAAATGGGTGTACATGTGGTGGTTTCCAAAGATGGTCTGAAAATTCTCTGACACTCCCCTGCCTTTAAATCCGAGTGGATTTGGGAGCTTCGATCAAGAAAGCAGGGGCAGAAGTGACACTAGGCAACTGGGCAGGTGATGTCCTCACAGGCCACGTCTGGTAGTTTCTGGACTGTGATTTCATGAGAGCCTTGCTGACTATGTCCAGGAACCTGAAACATTCCCTCTTGTATACCAAAGAGGTGAGAAGGCCTATCTAGTGGTCTAATAATGCCTTTCATTTGGAATTTGACAGAAGATAATAGAAAATAGCTTAGGTTATGTTAGATTAAGTTAGATTATGAATTATCATCTAGTTTTGTTTATAATTATATTACAAAAAACAGTCAAGTCTCTTTTTGTGGACTTAGCAGATTCCAAAGAGATCATTCAGAAGATTCTAAATGGACTTAGAATCATCTTAAAGTTTTTAATACCCCATGCCTAATTTTGCTACAAACGTTACCTCTTCCATGAAGCTTTCTTTGATCAATTCCAGCTGTAGATGGCTACCACTCATTTAGAACTTTTATTTTTTAAAAAATGTGTTTGTAAGTTTCTTCTGTAGTCTAGGGATATTTTAAGTTCTTTGAGACAAAGAGCAATATTATCTGCCTCTATTCAATTCTTTGATTTCAGATGGCTTTCAAAAAGAATATGACCAATACATTCGTGATGAAATATATATTAGGGTTGTCCTCATAAGAACAAATAGTGAAATTATAGAAATAAATTATTTGGTAACATTCTATTTGTCAGTAAAAGAGACAAGAAACACACCATCAGTTACACATTTCTTACTCATAAAAAGAAACATTACCAATTCTCAGTGGAGGTAAAGGAATTTTTTATTTTTTTGGACATTGAAGTTAGAAAGTGAGTTTTCATATAAGATCTTCTTAGGAGGACACAAAGAAATATACTGGAAAAAATGCCCTCAATAGCATGCCTACCACAAAGGGCATATATTGAATTTCACTTGGAGGAATTTCTTGGAGGTCATTTGGGAAAAAGGAAAAAAACTAAGGGACTATTGTGGATAAGACAATGTACTATAGTTAAGAATTAACCTTCAAATTACTGGCTTCACCTAAAGAGTGAAATTAAGGAAGAGATCGACTACATGGCCTTCCCATGACCCACTCCTCTCCCAGTACTACTTTTCTGAGCTGGGCTCTGGGTGAGTGTTTGATAGAAGACACCCTGAGAATAGAGTCTCTGACAAGAGTCTGTCATATGTGATGCTGCTTTGAATTAGGTCCAACAGCTTTAGAGAATAGAAGAGACAATGAAGCCATCATCCACCCTGTATAGTCAAGCTGGAGAAGGGAGGGGAGTGGGGAGTTGGACCCTTCACCTACATCCCATAGATTACCATCCGGGTGGTCTGAGGTGATCTCTGAGGCTCTCAGCAAAGCTTGGTAACTGATTGATGGCATCTGTAATTATTTTTAACTCTTTATACTTGTTATGGGCTGAATTGTCCCCCACCCATACACATACCTGTTCATACTTGAAGGGTCAACTCCAAGTACCTCAAGGTTTTTAAGGATATGATTAAGTTAAAATGAGGCTGTTAGTGTGAGACTCTAATCTGACTGATGCCCTTATAAAGTCTCTTCTGAAAAGACATAAGTGGACGCATGTGCACAGTGGAAAGACCATGTGAGGACACAGCGAGAAGGTGGCCATCTGCAGGCCAAAAAGGGAGGCCTCCAAAAAAGAAGCAAACCCTGCCTATACTTTAATCTTGGGCTTTTAGTCTTAAGAACTGTAAGAGAATATATTTCTGTTTTTAAACCACCCAAATTGTGGGATTTTGTCATAACAGCTCTAGCAAATGAAACCAGTACCGTTTAGGATTCCTCTTGATTTTTGAGAGATTTGAATTCTAAAATCCCTGACACATGGACGGTAACTCAAATGGACCTTACGTATTAAAGGAGGTGGTGGGATTCATGAAAGGGCAAGACAAATTTAGTTTGCCCATTTGATTTTATAAGCTACTAACTTTGAGGTCTTCTGTGATTTTTGCTTTTGTTTGGTTTGTCTGTTTTCAGCACGCTTCATTAGATTCTTACAGATAAATAAACTGGAGATCTGCCTGGCATTTCTGAGTACTGAGATCTGTCTACCACCCAGCGTGGAGAGGGAGCTGGGCAGAGGCAAAGGTGAGTATTGGAATATATTCTCCTCGTCTATGTGTTTAACAGGATTTGCTAGCTAAACTCCTCAGGAGGTATGTGAGTGTTACGAAAAGATGGAAATGATACAGACAAATGTTCCACAGTCTGTGAAACAGTATTATTTAGTTTGATAGGAAAGAAAATGTTATCTGTCACCTTAAAATCTATCGAAGAAGAAAAAAAAATAAGGGTCCAAAAATTGTATTCTCAATGTGATCTAGTAAACTAGTATCATTAGCCTTCAAAAAAATTAGCGTTCTATTTTCATACCTAAAGGGGTAGAGACACAAAAATGATATATTTTGTCATTTGGGGGAAAAATGCAATGAATGTATTTTGCTATATGGCAAGGTGATCTAAAGTTGACATTGCAATTTTTGAATATAGTTGTGTTTTGTGCTTGCAAGTCTCCCAGCAAAGCTTATTCAGGGACAATGACCCTCCTGGCTCTACATTTTCTCTATTCATGTCCTGTGATCTGGTTTCTACTAAAACTGGTTCTAAAAGTAGTAGAGTGACCTGATAATTAATAAATAAATAAATAAATAAATAAATAAATACAAACTTTTCATTTTCTGAGTCCTTTAAAAAATTGGGATTGGGGAAAAAATGTTTCCTGAAATACCATCAGCTGCTAAGTTATTTCTGGTTTCATCAGTTGTATACTCTAAACTCATCAGAGTGGAACAGGAATTGGGAGCAACAACCAGATGTGACTGAATTCAGCTTCAAGAGGGGAAATGGGAACACATGTTTTCAGAAAATATTCAAAGGAGGAAACCACTGGGTTTTTCAACAGCTTTGGTGACAATATTTAGCAGTTAAAATGCTTCGGATACAAACTCTGAAAACAACCAATAAATTAGTCAACATGAGACATCCAGGCAGCCAACACTCTCTTCTCACAGATGAAGGAACGGAAGCCCAGCCTTGGGGACTAGTCTCCACATGTGGAGTCAACATGAGAACCCAGACACCTTGGGATCAGGGGACAGAGGCAACACTGGATTCACAAATAATCTAGAACTGTAGTTGAGCTAAGAGGCTCATTTTCATCTCATGCCCACTGGGTGGGCTACTCAAAATCCTGAATTCATCCCTGAGAGAATCTCGCCGACTTAACAATCCACCATTTTTTTTCTTTCTCCATGACTCCTCAAATAAATCGTCTGTTTCAGGGAAAGAAATCTATAAACCGTCCTTCACCGAAATTCTGACCATTGAGACCTTGGGTTCCAAACACTAACCTTATTTTTCACATGAAAATCTTAGCTATTCATTCTCCTAAATATTAGACAAACTTTCTAGAGGAACATTTTTTAAAGTTTACAATATTTCTTAATATTCTTGAAGTTTTACAAATCTACTTCTAAAGACCTTTAAAAAATTCTTAATAAGAATGTTCATCATGGTATTATTCAGAATAAAAAAAATTGGGATATAATCTAACTCCCTTCAATAGAGTAATGATTAAAGAAATTGCCACACAATCACATAAGGAACTATTATGCAGCCATTTAAAATCACTTTATGCAAGAAGTTTTCCAAACTTCGATTGTGCAATTGTGATTCAGAAAGGAAATTAAAATTAAATGTCATTTAAAAATCCCTTTTTAATAACCAGCTATCAGAACAAATGATATCCCCTCCATTTCCAATCCCATGATAAGCTTACTACTTGGTAAGGCCATTCTTTATGTCTGTCCCTCATATTTCCTTATAGATTGCACTCTCTCAAAGATGGGAACTTGGGTTTCACTCATTTGTAAAACATTTCTTTGTGTGAAGCACAGTATTAAAAATCTTTGTATCCCCCTAATTTGCACGCACTTCACAGGAGACAGTGAGAAAATAAAGGTGTTATTTGCTAGTAACTGTAGATTTAGATATGCCATTCTATTTAATCCTTTTAATATCCTATAAAGGGAGTTATATTAGGCCCATTTGATAGCTAGAGACACGAGACTCACAGAGGTTAAACAATTTACCCAAGGTATAGGAGAAGAACTGGGCCATGTCAGGATCTACCCACTCTCTTATCCACAGGAGGGCTCTATCTCTTCCCTTGAGGGGCACTCGGTCACTTGGTTCAGTAAAGTCACTGGCTTGCTGTTTAATGAGTCCATGCCTTTCGCTAAAATCACTGACCTCATGTGACTTCTGTAATATATGCTGGGTGTAGCAAAATGTACATATTTGGTCCCAAAGGAAACAGAATATGAAAACCGATCACATCCAATGGGATGACCTTCAACACATGTAATTACCAACACTGTCTGGGCAACAGCAGAAGTGACGTTTATAAAGACAATAGTTGGGTTTTTGTTTGTTTGTTTTGCAATGAATGGACAGTTTGTACTCTCTCCTTTTTTTTTCCCCCCCACCATTTATATCCTGACACATTATGGAACAGTTGGAAAAAGCAAAAAAAAAAAAAAAAAAAAAGACAAACAGGAAAAACAAAGGTCACAGAAGTTCACTGATATTAGAGTCTACTAAAAAATAGAGTTCGTTGGGCTTATTTTTACACTTTTTTTCCTACATGGAAGGGTGGGCTTATAAAGTGAAACTAGAAAAAAAATCATCTTCCCTTATTACCAAATCTGAAAAGGATAGTTTTCTTAGGCACAGAGGGGATGTTTACTAAATAATAATCATTTAGAACTACTCTGTCTTTTTATATTTTTTCTAATTTGAAGTGTTCATGTTCTGATCTCATTTAGTCATAAATGAGGCAGGAGTGGAAATGTGGGCATTTGGGTGAGATCAATCAAACTACTGCCTTCTTTGCATCTGTTCATCTTCTAATTTATTCGGTGCAGAGGTTTGAAACAACTTCCGTGGACAGACGACAATGTCACCACATTTTCAGGGCTGTCACATCTATGTGGATAAACCTATGTCCACTCTTCAAGACTGTCTTCCAGGAGCAGGCAAGCAATTTGGAATTCTGCGTATCTACAGCCATAAAGAATGTCTAACGTTTACTGTGGGACAGTCCATCCTTATTTACTTTTGTAAAACCTGTATGAACATATTTGCATTTGAATCCAGCAGTCTAACAAACATGAAGTTAAAGAGGAACAAATCCAGTACCTCTTGAAGGTGAGCATGTCCTATGAAAACTCCACCCTCCTTTCCCTACATTTTACAGTTCACTTCAACCTCTGTGGCTTATACTGTTGATGTCAGATTTCCCAATATTGTGTAAAAGTTGCAATCTATGTCTGAGCTGTAACTGAGTCATGCACAGCGTCTTTCAGTCATTTACACTGCAGATTCCAGAGCCTTATGTCGCATTGACTGATCAGAATTTCTGGAGAGGGGGCCTAGAAATTAACATTTAAATTTTTTTTAATGTTTATTTATTTTTGAGACAGAGAGAGACAGAGCATGAGCAGGGGAGGGGCAAAGAGAGAGGGAGACAGAATACGAAGCACGCTCCAGGCTCTGAGCTGTCAGCACAGAGCCTGATGCAGGTCTCGAACTCATCAACTACAAGATTATGACCTGAGCTGAAGTCAGATCCTCAAGCTCAACCGACTGAGCCACCCAGGTGCCCCTACAATTTAGCATTTTAGCAGCCCCCCAGATGATCTCATGCACACTGGGCTTTGGGAGACACTGTGTCAAGTCAATGACTTATTTTACAGCTGTCTGTGTTGTCATCTATTTAAATTTTTTTAATATTTATTATTTTGAGAGAGAGACACAGAGGGGGAGAGAGAGGGAGGGAGAGAGAGAGAGAGAGAGAGAGGCAGAGAGAGAGGTAGACACAGAATCTGAAGCAGGCTCCAGACTATGAGCTGTCAGCACAGAGCCCGACATGGGAGTCGAACTCACAGACAGTGAGATCATGACCTGAGAGGAAGTTGGATGCTCAACCGATTGGACCACCCAGGTGCCCCCTGTGTTATCATCTATTTAAACCAAATATTGAGTGTCTCTAGGCAGGAACTATTATTCTACACACCAATGTACAATATTCAACACTACTCAAGTACCCCTTACATGTTTCAATAACAGAAATTCCAGAATTCCATTCTGAAATAAAAAAAAAAAAAAAACCTTTCATAGGTAGAAATTATGCCAATCTGGCAGCATGCAGCCTCTGAACTTCATTGTGGCAAACACAGCCTACACTCCTCTCCTCCACCCCCTCTGAATCACCATCACACAGCAAATCAAATTGGATTCTAACCATTTTAATTTCCACGGTGCTCTGGAAATGGCATCACTTGCTATCATGGTTAAAGGAGAGGTGCTCTTGATTAAAATAATTATATAGTGGGAGCTTGGCCAAATGAAAACAAAGTGTGGGGGATGATCATCTAGATATTTAGAATCATGTTGAGGGGATAAGTACCCAGGGTATTTAAGCAGGGCGTGATTATGAGGAACAGGAAGAAATTAGGCAAAGGAACACTTAAACTGAAACCACAGAAGTTTTGCCAGACCAGCCCTATTTTAGAGCAGATGATTTCCCAAGAGATGAATATTTATCCACAGGTTGTTGGAAATTGCAAAGAGACCAACAGCCTAATTTTATTTCCTCTCATCCTAACTAGGTACTATGCCAGAAAAATCTATCAGCTAATCAATACCTATTTACTCTTCATCTAGTAGTTGCCTATTCTAAGTAATGTGTGTATGTTTGTATTTTCCGTCCGCCGAGGCATCCCTGATATCTAGCACGGGTCTATCCACACAGCACGTGTTCGATCGCTGTTTACATATGGACAGAATACAGACAAATAAAACATTTTTCATTTCTCTTAAGTTGTTTACAGTCTATGTAATTAAAAAAAAAACAAATGTGCATTGGTAAGACAATGGCCTATTAAAGATGTTTAGAGTTTACAGGTATCGTGTAAGTGAGGGCTTTTGTTTCTACCAATACCATTACTGCTACACCTGATATGTGCAGCAGTTTCAGACAGCGAAGAAATTTCCTAATTTATAGATGTAGATTTTTTATCATGCAATTTTAAGACAAATAATTATAGTAATATCTTATATCAATGTTTCACCTGTCCAAGTTTTTTTTAAGTAGAATATAGTTACAATCATTCAGCATCATTACCATGAGCAAGAACTGTATATACCAGGGGTTTTTTATTATTGTAATTAAAAAAAAATTAACGTTTATTTATTTTTGAGACAGAGAGAGAGAGAGAGAAAGTGCAAGTGAGGGAGGGGCAGGGAGAGGGAGACACAGAATGCGAAGCAGGCTCCAGGCTCTGAGGCACCAGCACAGAGCCTGATGTGGGGCTTGAACTCACGAACTGCAAGATCATGACTGAGCCCAAGTCGGATGATTAACCAACTGAGCAACCCAGGCGCCCCTATTACTGTAATTTTTTTAATGTTTATTTATTTTTGAGAGAAAGAGAGACAGAGTATGAATGAAGGAGGGGCAGAGATGGGGGGCGGGGCACAGAATCCGAAGCAGGCTCCAGGCTCTGAGCTGTCAGCACTGAGCCTAATGTGGGGCTGTAACTCAGGAGCCGTGAGATCATGACCTGAGCAGAAGTCGGATGCTTAACCAACTGAGCCACCCAACTGTTTTTAAATATTTAGAGCTATTTTAATTCTTTTCACCTTTCTTTTTTATCATTTCCCTTTTGCTGGTGGCTGTATACAGGGCTAGACAGGAATATGAGAAGAATTAAAAAAAAAATAAAGAAATGTCCACTGGCAAGAGAAAGACATAGAGAATAAATGGAAGACTACAGATGACTTTTCTTTTTCAATGCAACCATAAAGATAAGACACAAAAGAAGAGCTAAGTCAAAGTACAACTGAGTTTGAAAATGTAACTGCTCACAGGACTTATGTAAACATACATCTCAGAAGGACTGATTCTGGATGAGTCATAAACTTGTACTTTTGATTGGTTCTGGTATATTACAATGGGAGGGCACGTTGAGTATAATTAAGCTTGTAAGATTTACACACTGAGAAGGGAACTTGGAAGTCATGATATATGTCTGTCTATTTATTCACATGCCCATCTTCCTCTATTAGACAAAGTAATGGAGATTGGTAGTTGTTCCCCCATATTCATTCTTCCTTTTCCTATAACAATGGCATTTTCAGGAAAGTATGTCACCCAGATAAAGGATGAATATACAGTGTTTCTTTGCAGTGAGGTAAAACCATGTGACTAAGCTCTGATTATTGGTATATGAGTAGAAATGACTTATGTCCTCTCAAGAAAAGAACTATGCTCTTGCTTCTGTACTACAGCCTTCATGGGAGATGGTGGTGACATACCCAAGATGATGCAGAGAAGTTCAGACTTTTGGGAATGGCCAAGCAATGAGAAAGAAGAAGCCTGAATATAACCAAGTATCATTATGTGAGAGACATAAATGTGTCTTGTGTTCAAGACGTTGCTATTTTGATTCTTTATTTCAACAGTCAAATGTGTTTTCTAAGTAACAGGTTCCAAATATCAGAAGAGCCATGTGGAATGTCTTACTCATCTTTTTGTATCCTTCATGCTATCCCAATGCCTGACACACAGTAATTGCTTAAAAAGTTGAGGCAGAAGGCTTGGAACTCAGTTGGCATCCTGCTCAGTGAAATACCCACTAACTTCAGCTGCCATGTGTATCAGACCAAATATTGAACATAACTCTGAATTTCTGTGGCCAATAATAAGAACATGTTTTGTCTCTTATTACAATTTTCTACTCTCTTGTCTTCTTGTTCTAATATTCCTGTCTTTCTAGATCTCTTCTGTGAGCTTGTATTTTTTAATGTGTCTTAAGAGTTCCTAACAAAATGTGCTGGAGTTAAAAGTGTCAGTGAGGTAATTTCTATAAGTCAAGAACATGCCTTTGTGAATCTTTACAGAGTGAAGTGTTTCCAGATTGTCTGTTTTTCAGATTGGATTCTTAGATGTGTTTTGAGAGTCAAAAATCTATGTATATGTGGTTCTAGTAAAATATAATTTTATATTTAATATATAAATGGCCCCATAGAGATATAACCATATACTTAACCATATATCCTATAGTCTGTAATATATTAGACATGTTATATATATAGTATATATAACACATATAATGTACATATCATACATGATAGTTACATCTATATATCTTAATATAGTATACAGTATAATATACAGTATACTATATAATATACCTATTACACATTATGATATATCTATATCTATATAATTTAAATTCACAAGCAATATTGTGTCTATAATTACCTAAATGAATGACTACTTTGGACTTACTTCAAAGAAAAAAATAAGAGTAAATTTTAGATACCAACCTGAAGGTAGTATCTTTGTCTACCTTTGTCTACCTGTGTCTAAGTAACACATCTGAAACTTGATCTCACCTAAAGCTTACAATCCTGAAAACTGAAGTTGTGGTTTTCACTATAGTCATCTGAGCTTTCTTTAAATTATATTTTCCCAGAAGATTTATTTTCTACTCAAAATCTAGCCAGTCCTCACATGTGGTCAGGTTGCTATGAAGTAAAGAAAAGAACCAGAGGTGATGTCCAAGCACAGGAAAAAAAAAATCCTTTTCCTTTGTGTTGCCCTTGAGGGCAGGAGTGTGTGTGTGGGGGGGGGGGGGAGTCAATAAAATCAATCACTTTATTTGTGACAACCATTCCTATTCCTTCCCAGCATTTGACAACTGGGGGCCAGGCTGAGAAAAGGTGCCCATTAAGAATGGTTTCACATCAAAACTTGTATTGTTACCAGACTTCACTCTAGTTAACAAGGAAATTAGGTTGAATAGATTCATAATTGCATACTGAAACAGTTCTAGGTGTTTAACAAGATTTGTAAATGGAACCAATTTTCATTCAAAGTTCTTTTAGGTATGATTGTTAAGCTCTTTTAGGTTTACAAATGGAATAAGATTTTAATCTAAACTTAAAAGCATTAAAAATTGTTCTTAAAGTCTATTTAAACTGTAAGATACTGAATATCAATTGTTTAAACTAAAATAAATTTGAATAGTTGTTTTTAGGTATAAATACAATGCCCTAAAGTATCAAAAAAAATGTCATGGCATCGCCATCATTTTCATGCCAAAATTGCAGGCAATTTAGAGACCATGAAAAGTGTATGCCTGCCCTGACCCTAATGGAGAATAAATAATGCCATAAGCCCAGTGATGACTCAATCTCAGGTGCTAAAAAGAAATGGGTGAACTTCATCAACCTACTCATTGAGCCCTAGCATTTTCTTCCCAACGGTGCTCCCCCTAACCTCCACATAATTGGAGTAGCCAACTCTCTGCTTGGTGTAGTTCATGAGTATAAATTCTATATTGTCAGTGATTAGCATGTTCACTCCAGTATGTTTTGGACCTCCTGGAACTGGTCACTGCAGGTATCAAGGCTCAAGTATCTCACAACACTTTTTGAAATATCCTCAATGAAACATTAAGGGCTGCAATCAGAAAACCACTCAGTGTGAAATCTGTATGGGTTGTAAATTTAATGCAGCAGCTTCCAGTTGCCAAAGGGCACATGAACCTCTTGAGGTGACAGTAGTTAAAAACTAAGGCTGAGTTGTTTCTTAGCAGAGGGCTAAGGCCATCAATGGGGACACGGGAGACACAAATGGTGATGCACCCGGAGGCATGCTGATACACACGCTTATCCTCCACCCAGAATGCCCTTCTTGACAGTTAACTCACAGAAACATTTGATCATTGAGCTGGACTTCTCTGGTAAGTGTCACAGCCTTCCCTCATTCCCCAGGTGGTTAGAGACACTTCCTTGGGCCTCTGTACCACCCAAGGTTGATGTTACTGACAGAAGGGAACACACCCTACTTTTACTACTTATTTGCTTGTTTCGCTTTACCCCCAGTGAATTGCAAGAAGAATGTCGATACTTATGATTTTTGGTTTTGTTGTGTTTTCTTTCTTTTTCTTTCATTTTGGTTTACTTCTTTAATTTTCATATCTCAGGCACCTAGCCCATGACCTGAAGTCAATTGAGGGTCACCGTGTAAAATAATAAACAAATCTCTCTCTTCTCCCATTCTATGGGGAGCCCTTGCATTTTACCAAGGGTGTATAACAACTCATCAAGGAAATTAACATGTGTTATTAAAGATGAGTTACATTAAGTAACTTTACTCAGATGCTATGGGGTTCTGTTTTTAAGAAAATGGTCTATTGCAATATTTCTCTTACTACATAAATACCTAATTCAAATTTCTACCTTAACTCAAGACATTCTGAGCTCCTTCAGGGTAGCTCTGTGCACTTGTTCAGTGGGATTTCTCTGTGCCTCCTAGATCTGGATATCTGTTTCCTTCCTCAAAGTTGAGAAATTTTCAGCTATTATTTCCTCAAATCAATTTTCTGCCCACCCTTTTTCTCTCTTCTTCTTCTTCTTCTTCTTCTTCTTCTTCTTCTCCTCAAAAAGTTAAAACTGAACTACCCTATTATCCAGCAATTGCACTAATAGATATTTATCCAAAAGATTAAAAAATATAGGTTTGAAGGGATATGTGTACCCTGATGTTTATAGCAGCACTATCAATAATAACCAAATTATGGAAAGAGCCCAAATGTGCATTGACTGATGAATGGATAAAGATGTGGTGCATGTGTGTGTGTGTGTGTGTGTGTGTGTGTGTGTGTGTATGTGGCATATACATACATACATACATACATACAATGGAATATTAGTCATAAAAATGAATGAAATCTTGCCATTTGCAACAACATGGATGGGGCTAGAAAGTATTATGCTAAGTGAAATAAGTCAGTCAGAGAAAGATAAACAGATTACACTCATATGTGGAATTTAAGAAACGAAACAAATGAACACAGGGGAAAAGAAGAGAGGAAAACCAAGAAACAGACTCTTACCTATAGAAAACAAACCAATGGTTACCAGAGGGGAAACTGGATGGGGGGATGGGTGAAACAGATAATGGGGATTAAGAAGGGAACTTGCTGTGATGAGCATTGAGCATTGTATGGAAGTGATGAATCACTAAATTCTGCACCTGAAACTAGTATCACCGTGCATGTTAACTAAATAGAATTTAAATAAAAACTTGGAAAAATACAGAAAATATATTAAAAATATTTACTGTACACCAGGATGCACTGTGGATATAAAGATGTGTAAGGCATGGTAACTGCTCTCCAAGAACTTACCCTTCCCTGGAAGATACAAATGGGAGGACAAATAAAATATGTCATAATACATGGAGTGTTATGGGAACAAAAAATGAGGCTCATCAAACTGAGAATGGAAATGATGTCAGGGGAGAAAAAGCCTAAGGAGGTGACATATTAATCTTGGAAAAGAGTTGCCCAAGGATATTCCCAGCAGGCAGGCAGGCAGGCAGGCAGGAAGGACAGAGGAGAGAGAGAATATATGAAAAGTCAAGGGGATGTAATAGAACATGGTGTGAACATGGCATGAGCTGTAATTAGTAAACGTTAAAGCACAAATCTCAAGGAGAAAAGTTTTTTCAAAACTAAAGGGAAGAGATAGGGAGTCAGACAGTGGTGGATCGTATGTACCCTCATAAAGAAGTTGGGATTGTTCCTAAAGGCAATGGTGAGACACTGAGAAATTAGTACATCAGCAGAGCAACATGACCAAATCTGTGTTTCAGAAGACATGCTGATAACAGGACGGAAGCTGGTTTGAGATGGAGTCAAGGAGGTAAATAATACTGGAAATAAGATACATAACTAGCATGTCATTGAGGCAGAAATGCAGCAAATACTGTTGGCAGCCAATGCACCAACTTTTCCTCCTGTAGATCCTCTGCTCACTGCTGATAAAACCTATATTAGGTGGGATATATGGGGATAAAGAGTAAAACTCTGGATCATTCAGCTTGGGTATAAATCCTGATAGCTATGCAAATGTGCTCCAACCCTTAAACTTTCTAAGATTTAGTTTTTGCTTCTGAAAAATGGAGAAGATACTACCTACCAAATATGGTTGTGTGAGGATTGAATGAAGTAATACAAGCAAACACTTAGAAGAACATCTGGCATGTTCAAGTTTAGCTATTGGTATTGCTCTTGCTGTTATTTGGTTCATGTATCCATCCTACACAAGCCTCCAAGAAGGTGGGTCCCAGATGAAAAGTAAACTGCAACTGGCTTAAACTGATCAATGCAATTCAATTTATTTCCCGTAATTGTTTTAGACAGAGAAGTATTATACAATTCTGGCCAATAAAATGTAAAAGGATATCAGGCCAGGGGCTTAAAATGGGTCGTGAGGAGGGCCTTGTTCTGCTTAATGGATGCTATTCTTTCTGGTGAAAGGCTGGACCTTCTACATGCATCAGGGGATCACGAAGATGAGGCTGGAGGTAAACATTGAAAAAATTATACGAAACATGTCTGTGATGAGATGCTGGATCACACAATCCTGGAACTGTCAAAATATAAAATTTTCTTTGTCAATGAGTTAAGAAATCTTTTTGTGTAAACCATTTGGCACTGTGTTTTCTGTTATTCGTGCCCACAGGCATCTTGAAGGTTATAATTAATACAAAATGAGACGAACCTGAATGAAAGCAGATAGAGATGGGGGGAAGAAGGTGGTTTTGAGAATATTAAGGGTATGATTTATCAAAGAGCCAGTGATCATTTGGATGTTGAGGGCAAGGTGATAGGGAACAGTTCTGTTAGTGCCACTCAAATGAGTCTTATAGGAGAAAGGGGAATTGCAATGTGAAGGGATGATAACACAGAGGACTTGGGAAAGGAAGAAAGATTTATCCTCTAGGAGACCAATTGCAGTAGCATCAAGAAGAAAATCAGTATAGAACATTTTCCTGGATACCAAAAGGAAGATTTTCAAACAAATTAGAATAGGCTCAGATGCCACAGAAAACTCAGGTTAAATAGCGACTAAGAAATGTTTGCTCTCTTTAACAAGGCCCTGGTCCCAAATTTACCTGAAAAGCATAGTTCCAGAGAAGTGCTAAAAAGAGGAGGCCTTCTGAAATAGATGAAGGAGGCAGCTGAGGGTCAAAAGTGGACAAGTGGGAAATCTGGCTGCAAAGGTTCAAAGAGAAATGGAATAATATTCATCTTCATGTTTCAGCACAGCAATTGGCCTATCTATATATAGTAGATGTTTGATGGATGAATGGCTAGCTGGAAGGATGAATAGATGAATGATGAGTGGATGGATGGATGGGATGGATGGATGGATGGATGGGATGGATGGATGGGTGGATGGATGGATGGATATGATGGGATGGGATGGGATGGATGGATGGATGGATGGGATGGATGGATGGGTGGATGGATGGATGGATATGATGGGATGGGATGGGATGGATAGATAGATGGATGGATGGGATAGGATGGGATGGGTTGGGATGGGATGGGATGGATGGATGGATGGGATAGGATGGGATGGGTTGGGATGGGATGGGATGGATGGATGGATGGATGAATGGGATGGATGGATGGGTGGATGAACAGATACTGGATGTTAAGTCTTCTTGTTAAACCGAGAAGACTTAAGTATTCTAGGCTGAAAGATGTAAATTTAAATTTGTTAAACCCACTGGTTTTCTATCATATCTCACGCACGAAGGTATCAAATAAACTAAAATCTCCCTACCAAAGCTCTAACATGGAAGCTCCCTGAGCAGAGGTAGCCTGAAATTGTTGACCTCTGCCATGTTTTTAACTTTTCAAATTAATTTGCCAACACTTAAAAATCAAGAGATATAACCCAGAAAAGTTCAGATTTCTGGGCCCACTTGGAAAAATCAGAAGACCTGGCATCACTAGGCTCGCATTCCCACAAACCAGTTTCCCCATTAAGGATAGACTTGGACTTCTGATTCCTGTTCCCATCAGCTCCAACACATCACATCCTCTTCAGGAACTGAGGGAGCCCTTCAGCAACCATCTATTCATTCACCATGGATGGTAAAACAGTGAGAGCTGGGCCTACTTTCTGTTACTTTTATAATTTTATAGAATAATTAAAAGGAAAGTAACTATTTCTTTTACATCTATCAAAATTGGGAAACCAAAGAATACCAGGGTGGTTTTGTGGTTTTAAGAAAAATAAAAGACAGCAAGCTCCTTTGTTAAGAAAAGTTATTTGAAACTTGGAAATAAGGCGGAAGGATGGCTAATACCCTTTCAAGGTCATGTTGAAGCATTGTTTAACAGGCCCATCCAATACTTAATTTAATTCTCTAAAAGATTATTTAATTATCTAGGGGATTAATTATTTCTTTAAGGGATTTATCTTTGTTTGACTTGTTCTTTACTATTGATTAAGACCACAATACATGTTAACTTGTGGATTTTTGTCCAGTAGAGATAAAAATGATTTCTACCTCCAAAATTTATAGTTTTGTTGACCTATAAACTTTGACCACTTTTGTGTCTAACAAGCTAACTTGTTTTAGCATGTTTTCCTGACTAACTATGTAAATCTGTGTTCTCAAGTGATCTTTGACCTGACTTTACCACCCTGCCAGTTTCCTTATTAATGATTTATAAAAACCTTCCACATGCATTCACTCTATATTTTTATGCACGCCATGTTTTTAACTTGATGACAATTATAATTTCACATTTTTTAGAAAGAGACAGCTTTTCCTTAGTATTTTTGTTTATACAAAATGAGTCTTTGTAGAAGTAATGTTTTCTTTTATGTTAGCTGTTTGACCTCCACAGACACTTACATTGGTGATCTCTATTAAAATGAACACACACACACCCATGAAGCTGGTAATACTTCTTTAAGCTGTTAACTCTACTCAGATCTCAGTGTGAATCACTGCGATAGGACTTTTCCAAGGAAGCAGAACTTTTACAAAGGCCTGGGGGCAGAAGAGATATCAAATAAAAGTGATACTAGAGATGCCCACTTCACAGTTATGCCCAAGAGAAACTGTGCTCCACACTCCGTCAAACTGAACACAGTGCGTGGTGAGGAACTTATCATTACAATTTAATGTTCAGAGAAGGATGTCATAAGCTGGGCTCTCTGCCCAGGGTGCAGAACAGAAAGAACTCATTTCTGCAGCTTCTCTGCAGTCAGGTAAGACCACATTAAAGAGAAACTGTACATAAGTAATTGCTGATTCACCACAATTGTCAACTGCTGAGCAATTCTGGCCTGGAGAACTCAGCAATTAACGCCAATTTTAACGATCACTAAGCGACGGTGTGGGAATCCGCTGCCGCCATAAACACAGAGCCACACTCATTCTTACGAATCAGGTAGTTGCAAGAACACTTTGAAACATCCTTAGTCTATGGAATCCCAGAAAGCTACTTTCCAACTGCTGGTTCCAGGAAAGACACATACATGCCAGTGTCTGACATGACAATAAACCGCAATACAACTTATATCCTTCTCAGTCTAGTTATTCCCCATGGACCTCCAACACCCAGGGTACATTCTCTGTCTTTGTTTGTCCTTCTTTGTGGCCTTGGGATCTGCTTCTTCAGACTGTGCTACCCAGGTGTCCATGGCTGCTGGCAGTGAAAGCAGCAGGAAGTTGAGAGGAGAGGGAGGTCAGAGTATTTGTTTCTGGTTTCTTCTCTGTATTGTGAGAACTACCAGTGGTTGAGCTTCTTAACGGAATCCAGCCTTTATCTGGTAGCCCTCTTACACTACTCTGGCTCGATTTCCTTTTCAGCTCCAGGAGCAATGACGACTCCTGCTTTTGCTAGTGTCTAGGTAGTTTCACTTTGCAACTGTGTCCCCATTCCTGCTGTTGCCACAGTTACCAGTGCCATCATTAAAGTTGTTCATTTTGAATTAAAAATAGCACTACCATAGGATCTAGTAATTCCCACTACTGGGTATTTACCCAAAGTATACAAAAACACTAATTCAAAAAGATATATGCGCCCCTATGTTTATTGCAGCATTATTTACAATACCCAAAATATGAAAGCAACCTAAGTGTCCACAAATAGATGAATAGATAAAGATGTGGTATACACACACACACACACACACACACACACACACACACACACTGGAATATTACTCAGCCATAAAAAAGATAAGGACCTCTTGCAATTTGTAATAGCACTTTGGATCCAGAGGGTGTAATGCTAAGTGAAGTTAAGTCAGAGGAAGGCAAATACCATATGATTTCACTCATATGTGGAATTTAAGAAACAGAACAAATGAACAAGTTAAAGAAAGAGACAAACAACAAGACCAGAATACAGAGAACTGACGGTTACCAGAGGGGAGGTGAGTGGGGAGGTGGGTGAAATAGGCGATAGGGATTAAGAAGTGCACTTGTCATCATGAGCACTAAGAAATGTACAGAATGGCTGAATTATTATATTATACACCTGAAACTAATATAACACTATATATTAAGTATACTGGGTTAAAAATAAAAGAAAAAAAAAGAAAATGCGACTTCTTCA
This sequence comes from Prionailurus viverrinus, assembly GCF_022837055.1. NCBI lineage: Eukaryota > Metazoa > Chordata > Mammalia > Carnivora > Felidae > Prionailurus > Prionailurus viverrinus. The sequence goes on along the minus strand of NC_062568.1, from coordinate 103,291,720 downwards.
TTTTGACTGAGTTGATCATACATTAACAGATGTGAAGAAGAAAGTCCATTTGATTTTCAATTTATTAATTATAAATCCAAAGAACGTTATAAGCTCAACTGTAAATACCCAGATCATTTACCAAACAATAACAACCACTACCAAAATACCATATGGGTCCAACTAGTTCCTTGACATATGAATTTCCTTTACAAAAATGAGTAGTTTCTATTTACATCATTATGGATATAATTTTTATTTTGAATTTCATCCTACCAACATTGATTAGTAAATGAAAAGTCATTTACCCTCACTTATACTTTAAGATATCCAAATTGGGATAATAATCTTTTATCATCTTTCTTGCATGGAAACAAAACTTAGAATACTTGAGGCTGATGAGAGACATTTCTCTTTTACAATTAAATTGTTTTTAGGTCAATATTTTACCTAAATATATATCTTTTTGGAAATATAAAGGAAGAGATGCTCATTTTTATAAAAATAGAAAATGAGATGTTAGGCATCTTTGATGTCACGGGCAGAGCCGCTGCAGAATAGAGGATAAAATCCACTGCTTCCATATCTACTCCCTTCTCCCATCACTGAATGTTCTAGCAATTCCTGGCCATGATCTAAAAGTATTTTAGATTTTTATTTTAGTATTTAGATAGTATTTTAGTATTTTATTTCATTTGGATTATCTGTAACCTAAGTGGCTGAGAGATAGGAATGATGAGGTAGGTGATTTTCTTCTTCATACTTTATTTATATTTATTGCACCCTGAGTTTATTTAGATAATATGCAGTGTGTGGTGCAGCTCAATAACTGAGCCATTCTTTGTAGAAGTATGTTTATTCCCACTTATTTGAAAAAAATGGGCATTTGTCCATATCAAAAGTGAAACTTTACTTCAGATTGTTTTAAAAAAAATGTTTATTTATTTTGAGAGAGAGAGAGAGAGAGACAGGCTTGGTGCTATCAGCACAGAACAGTGAGATCATGGCCTGAGCTAAAATCAAGAGTTGGATGCTTCACTCACTGAGCCACCCAAGTGTCCCAAAATTTTTTTCATATTTTGATGGAGATTTTTGGAGGGATCAAATCCCTTTCCCTTACACCTCTGTAGTCGTGTGCTCATCACCAGGTCACCTCTTGGGATCGCCACTGGGTAGAGACTACCCACCTCTCTCCTCAGTGTAGCTAAATGGCTATAAGTTTCTTCTTCAACTCTAGGATACTTTAAAGGCCATAATAAGCATGACAGATGAGCAGTGGATAAATAATACTTTGGGAAGAAAGACAGCTATTATCACATTTTCACATAAATGTACATTCTCCCCAAATAAAATTATCAAGAAATTAGTAATTAGCATTGAGTTTCAGTTGTGGCTAAGAGGAGCAAAAGAGTTGAACCCACATGAAACTTTAATCTTTTCCTTTCTTTCTAAACTGATCGACACTGGCCCCAAGTCACCAAAAAACAATTACTTCTAACATCTGGAAAGGGAATACTTGATGTTTGTCAAGTCTGTTTATTACCAGTGATGAAATCTCATATGAGGTAGAGAAGTAACCCAGCACTGGAACTACCATGTTTCACTATTCTCAACTTTCAAGGCCAAACCTACAAAGATTCACTATTGTCTTCTGGGCCCAGTACCTGTTGTTATGCAGGTGGGAGGGACAACAGCTGGCCAGAATGACCTGTTAGATTTTCCCTTCACCTGGGAAAGCCAGCCATCTGGAGGGGAAGAGCCAAAACTGAAAGTCCATTTCAAACTAAAGATATTATGAAAGATGACAGGGCGGTAAGAGCATGTTTTGTTAATAGTTACTTTACTCATTACAAAGTCTGTTTCTATGCTTTTGAACATCTTGAAACTTAACTTAGTTTTTTATGCTATTCATTTTGTTATACAGTACATCTTCATTTTTAAAGAATCATCATTTTATCAAATTATATTATTCTATTCTTATTACATTATATATAATGCCACCCCCCATTCATTTATTCTCTCAAAAATTTAGAGAGTGCCTCCTATATGGCAGGCACTGTCCTAACTACATGTGATATATCGCTAGATTTAAATAGAGCAAACATAACCTTTTCTAATGAAATTTAGCTTCTGGAAAGGGGAGTTCCCCTCCCTCCCGACACATGTCATTCTATGATGTATATATATGTGTGCGTATGTGTATGTATATATACACACACATATATATACACATATATACGTGCATATATACATATACATACACACACGTGTGTGTAATGTATAAAATGTATAATCACATATTATATGATATAATTACATAGCATACAATTCAGTGGAAAGTACAAAAAAATCAACAGTAGAAGACACGTAGGGGAGTTGGATATGGAGAGAAGCAGCAGAGGAAGTTCTAAATACAAGGGTATCCATTTTAGAAGAAAGTATGTTGATGTTCATGCTGCTATAACAAAAGTACTATGTAGTGGGTGGCTGAAACACACACACATTTCTCACCATCCTGAAGGCTGGAATCCAAGATCGGGAAGCCAGCAGATGGGTATGTAGCTGTGTCCTCACATGGCCAGGAGAGAGGTAGTCTGTCTCCTGTTTCTTCTTGTAAGGGCACTAATCTCTATCCATAAGAGCTGCTGCATCCTTATGACCTAATCACCTCCAGAAGGCCCCACCTCCAAATGCCATCACATCAGAGAGTTAGGGTTCAGTAAGAATTTTGGAGGCACATAAATATTCATTCCACAGCAAAAGCAGCATTTGATTCAACCTTGAAGGACGTGAATGAACCACTAAGCAGTTGCATGCAGGGAGGAGAAGGTTCTAGGCAGTGGGATCAACTGGCACAAAGATGTCAAGCCCAGAGAAGGTGGAATAACAAGCATGCTGGTTTAACTGGGGAGCAAGAGCAAGCAAGGAGGGGATAGTAGGTGTTGAGAGGGGGATGGGGAGGGAGACAGCTAGATTATGTAGGTATTGTAGCCACTTCAGAAGACAACTGGAAACATTCTGGTATTTTTCCTCTGGTATTTTTGCTGTTTACACTCAGAAAAACATTTAAAATGTTTGAGGAAACATTAAACATATAAGAAGTACTCTGTGCTACCAATTAAGCATACTTTAAACTTACTTCCTGGTCACATAAAAAAACCAAAAACATTCTGTGTAAAAACATTTAAGGATTGTATAACATTCTATTTATCTTTCCAACGGACAGGCTTAAAACAGATACAGCCCCTGGCATATTCCTGGAATAATATAATGAGTTTCACACTTGATAACCCTAACATTCCCTTGTTAGGTTTTGTTTAATGCTTTGAGAAAATCAGGGGAAAAAAAACCCCAACAAAAAACCAACCAACAAACAAAAAACCCAATAACTTTCACTTGTAACCCCTGAATTAGATTCAGGCCATTTATTCTGTGTCTATGAATCATGTTATCTCCAGTGCATTTCTTAGAAAGCAAACTGAAATCTTTCATCTTATATAGAATACAGAACTACAACACAATGCAACAGAGATAATCCCTGTTCTTCTGGCTTGTGTATCACAAGCAGGGAAAAAAAAAAAAAAAAAAAGCAAACCTGATGGGCAAGACTGTTTAAATGGTGACAGCTATCAAAGTGCATGGACATTTGCCTACAGCGATGTAACCAGACTTTCACAGCTGTGGATGAAGCCTTAAAAACTCAAGCCTAAATATCTGGGACAAATTTTTTAAACTTGGTTTTTACCCTGTGAATGTTGAAAGCATGGCATTGACTGGCTGATACCATCGGGCACACATCTGTGATACCTCCAGAAATGGCACATGTTCCAAGAAACATTTTTTGTTATTGCTGTTCAAAAGAGAAGCGAAACGAAGAAAGGAAGGAAAGTGTCATTTATTTCGATGTTTGAGAGGAAAGAGGTTTAGAAACTTTGTTTCACTTTTAAGTAAAATGCATAGATGCTTATTCTGACATAGAACAGCTGGCACATTTAACATTATAATGTAAACATCTGTTCATGTTCATATGTCGAAATAAGCACGTCAGATGGTAATGCTCAAAAACTCAGATGGGTTTCAAAATAGTGCTTTTTGATAGCCTCTGAAATAAATGGCAGGATCCGAAAGAGAGACTGGGGGAAGGGGCAAATCAATCTTTTAACCGTGCCCCCAACTCTCCTTAATGTTGCATCCCATTCCTTTGCCAATCATCTTAACTTTGCTCGCATCTTCTTAGTAGCTGATTTTACATAATGGGAAATTTCATCGCAGTTCTCTTTCCCTGGTGCAGTGCAAAATTGATATAGGACAGGCACTGCTTGACATGCAATTCTCCAGCCCCTTCTGAAATTCTGCTGAAGTTTCTCTTTAGAGCAAATAAAGCAGGTAAACTCAACAGCCATGGAATTGGCACTATTAAATTCGGGGACATAAAATAAGGCACTAGAGGAGATAGCTTCCCACTCACAAAGACTTAAAAAAAAAAACCCACATCCCTAAGCGATCACCTTAGTGTTTAGAGTACACACAGAGCTGCGGGCGGCATTATCAGTCCTCTCTAGCTGGGAAGTCCTTCACTGGCAAAGGGGAAGGAAGGGCTAATAGGCTCTCATCGTTAGGTCTTATGATGCGGGAAGTCCTCATAATTCTAAATTCTAAACTCCAAATGATCTGAAGGATGGGAGTGCTCCTGCTAAATGGAATTCTTATGACAACTGACAGGATCTTTAAAGTAAATTCAGATTTTTAAAGTAAATGTCCTTATTTTGGAGCAGAACAATTTGATTTTATTGTTGATGTCATGGCTCTTTTGCCCCTGGTCTTGAATGGTCTAATGCCTGGGTAGATGTTGAGAAAAAGAAGTATTAAAGTTTACGAAGGAAGAGCAGGGTTGCACCAGGAATGTCCAGAGAGGCTGAAGGGAAATGAAGGTAACATCAGCAGAGTACTGACGTGTGATTAAGCAAAAGGAGCAAATTATTAACTGCATTTCCCTAAGGAGGAGTGACATTGAGCAAATTTTCATGTGCCTGTTGGCCATCTGGATGTCTTCTTTAGAGAAGTGTCTATTCATGTTTTCTGCCCATTTCTTCACTGGGTTATTTGTTTTTTGGGTGTGGAGTTTGGTGAGCTCTTTATAGATTTTGGATACTAGCCCTTTGTCCGATATGTCATTTGCAAATATCTTTTCCCATTCCGTTGGTTGCCTTTTAGTTTTGTTGGTTGTTTCCTTTGCTGTGCAGAAGCTTTTTATCTTCCTGAGGTCCCAATAGTTCATTTTTGCTTTTAATTCCCTTGCCTTGGAAGATGTGTCATGTAAGAAATCGCCATGGTTGAGGTCAGAGAGGTTTTTCCTGCTTTCTCCTCTAGGGTTTTGATGGTTTCCTGTCTCACATTCAGGTCCTTTACCCATTCATCAGGGAAATACAAATCAAATCCACACTGAGATACCACCTCACGCCAGTCAGAGTGGCTAAAATAAACAAATCAGGAGACTATAAATGCTGGAGAGGATGTGGAGAAACGGGAACCCTCTTGCACTGTTGGTGGGAATGCAAACTGGTGCAGTCATTCTGGAAAACACTGTGGAGTTTCCTCAAAAAATTAAAAATGGATCTACCCGATGACCCAGCAAGAGCACTGCTAGGAATTTACCCAAGGGACACAGGACTGCTGATGCATAGGGGCACTTGTACCCCAATGTTTATAGCAGCACTTTCAATAATAGCCAAATTATGGAAAGAACCTAAATGTCCATCAACTGATGAATGGATAATGAAATTGTGGTTTACAGGGGCGTCTGGGTGGCTCAGTCGGTTGAGCGGCCGACCTCAGCTCAGGTCATGATCTCGTGGTCCGTGAGTTTGAGCCCTGCGTCGGGCTCTGTACTGACAGCTCAGAGCCTGGAGCCTGTTTCAGATTCTGTGTCTCCCTCTCTCTGACCCTCCCCCGTTCATGCTCTGTCTCTCTCTGTCTCAAAAATAAATAAACGTTAAAAAAAAAAAAAAGAAATTGTGGTTTACATACACAATGGAATACTACTTGGCAATGAGAAAGAATGAAATATGGCCTTTTGTAGCAATGTGGATGGAACTGGAGAGTGTTATGCTAAGTGAAATAAGTCATACAGAGAAAGACAGAAACCATATATTTTTACTCTTATGTGGATCCTGAGAAACTTAACAGAAGACCTGGGGGAGGGGAAGGGAAAAAAGGTTAGAGAGGGAGGGAGGCAAACCATAAGAGACTCTTAAAGATTGATGGGGTGCCTGGGTGGCACAGTCGGTTAAGCATCTGACTTCAGCCAGGTCACGATCTCGCGGTCCATGAGTTCGAGCCCCGCGTCGGGCTCTGGGCTGATGGCTCAGAGCCTGGAGCCTGTTTCCGATTCTGTGTCTCCCTCTCTCTCTGCCCCTCCCCCGTTCATGCTCTGTCTCTCTCTGTCCCAAAAATAAATAAACGTTGAAAAAAAAATTAAAAAAAAAAAAAGATTGAGAATAACCTGAGGGTTGATGGGGGGGAGGGGAAAGTGGGTGATGGGCATTGAGGAGGGCACCTGTTAGGATGAGCACTGGGTGTTGTATGGAAACCAATTTGACAATAAATTTCATATTTATTTATTTTTTATTTTTTATTTAAAAAAAATTTTTTTTTCAACGTTTATTTATTTTTGGGACAGAAAGAGACAGAGCATGAACGGGGGAGGGGCAGAGAGAGAGGGAGACACAGAATCGGAAACAGGCTCCAGGCTCCGAGCCATCCGCCCAGAGCCTGACGCGGGGCTCGAACTCACGGACCGCGAGATCGTGACCTGGCTAAGTCGGACGCTCAACCGACTGCGCCACCCAGGCGCCCCAATAAATTTCATATTTAAAAAATGAATAAGCATTAAAAATATTAATTGTAGAATCAAAGTAATACATATGAATGTGCCCTATACAATTTTTAAATTTTTGTATGTATGTATATTTGCAAAGTTCACAATAAGATGTTGGAAAGGATAGGATAGAAACTCTCCTTGAATTAATCATACAAGAAAGTGAAGACAACTCATAAAGCAGGAGGAAATACTTTCAGATCATATATCTGACAATGGTCTGTGAGCAGAATATAAAAAGAACTCTTATCACTAACTCAACAAAGAAAAATACAAAAAAAAATAACCCAATTAAACAAATGTATCACATGCTTTCCCATGAAAAGATGCTGAATATCACGGGCCATTAAGAAAATGCAAATCAAAACCACAATGAGATATCAGTTCACTGAGTGGGATGATATAATAAAATAAGATAAATACTACCAACTGTTGGCAGGAATGTGGAGAAATTGGATTCATATCCAATTGAAATGTGGATTCAAGCATTGCTGATTAAACATAAAATGGTGCAGCACCTATGGATAATAGTCTGGTAATTCCTTAAAAAGGATTACCATATATCCAGCCATTTCACTTCTAGGTATACACCCAAGAGAAATGAAAACTTACGTTCACATAAAATCTATTCATCGCAGCATTATTCGTAATAGTGCCAAAGTGGAAATAATCCAAATGCTCATTAACTGATGAATGGATACATGAATGTGGCATGTCCATACAGTAGAATATTATTTGGCAATAAACAGGAATGAAGTATCGATATATCTACAATGTGGATGAACCATGAAAACATTACAAAAAGTTAAAGAAGCCATAAACAAAAGGCAGTATATCCCACATTATTATTTATATGAAATATCCAGTAGGATGAATACATACAGATGGGGGATTAATGGTTGAGAGGGACTGGAAAGAAAGAGGAATGGAGAGAACCTAATGAGTAGGGGGGGTCATTATTAAGTTGCCCTGGTATTAAAGAATGGTGATAGGGGTGCCTAGGTGTCTCAGTCAGTTGAGTGTCTGACTTCAGCTCAGGTCATGATCTCACGATCTGTGGGTTCAAGCCCCGTGTCGGGCTCTGGGCTGACAGCTCAGAGACTGGAGCTGCTTGGATTCTGTGTCTCCCTGTCTCTTTGCCACTCCCCTGCTCACGCTCTGTCTCTCTCTCTTTCTCTCTCAAAAATAAACATTAAAAAATTTAAAAAAGTGGTGGTAGTTATGCCACCTCTAGAAAAGTCTAAGCTTGCACAATTTAAAATAGTGAGTTTGTGAGTGCACATGGAACATTCTCCAAGATAGATCATATACTGGGTCACAAAACAGCCCTTCATAAGTTTACAAGAATTGAAATCATACCATGCATACTTTCATACCACAATGCTATGAAGCTTGAAATCAACCACAGAAAAAAGTCTGGAAAACCTCCAAAAGCATGGAGGTTAAAGAACAACCTACTAACGAATGAGTGGGTCAACCAGGCAATTAGAGAAGAAATTTAAAAAATATATGGAAACAAACGAAAATGAAAATACAACAATCCAAACGCTTTGGGACGCAGCGAAGGAAGTCCTGAGAGGAAAATACATTGCAATCCAGGCCTATCTCAAGAAACAAGAAAAATCCCAAATACAAAATCTAACAGCACACCTAAAGAAAATAGAAGCAGAACAGCAAAGGCAGCCTAAACCCAGCAGAAGAAGAGAAATAATAAAGATCAGAGAAGAAATAAACAATATAGAATCTAAAAAAACTGTAGAGCAGATCAACGAAACCAAGAGTTGGTTTTTTGAAAAAATAAACAAAATTGACAAACCTCTAGCCAGGCTTCTCAAAAAGAAAAGGGAGATGACCCAAATAGATAAAATCATGAATGAAAATGGAAGTATTACAACCAATCCCTCAGAGATACAAACAATTATCAGGGAATACTATGAAAAATTATATGCCAACAAATTGGACAACCTGGAAGAAATGGACAAATTCCTGAACACCCACACTCTTCCAAAACTCAATCAGGAAGAAATAGAAAGCTTGAACAGACCCATAACCAGCGAAGAAATTGAATCGGTTATCAAAAATCTCCCAACAAATAAGAGTCCAGGACCAGATGGCTTCCCAGGGGAGTTCTACCAGACGTTTAAAGTAGAGATAATACCTATCCTTCTCAAGCTATTCCAAGAAATAGAAAGGGAAGGAAAACTGCCAGACTCATTCTATGAAGCCAGTATTACTTTGATTCCTAAACCAGACAGAGACCCAGTAAAAAAAGAGAACTACAGGCCAATATCCCTGATGAATATGGATGCAAAAATTCTCAATAAGATACTAGCAAATCGAATTCAACGGCATATAAAAAGAATTATTCACCATGACCAAGTGGGATTCATTCCTGGGATGCAGGGCTGGTTCAACATTCGCAAATCAATCAACGTGATACATCACATTAACAAAAAAAGAGAGAAGAACCATATGATCCTGTCAATCGATGCAGAAAAGGCCTTCGACAAAATCCAGCACCCTTTCTTAATAAAAACCCTTGAGAAAGTCGGGATAGAAGGAACATACTTAAAGATCATAAAAGCCATTTATGAAAAGCCCACAGCTAACATCATCCTCAACGGGGAAAAACTGAGAGCTTTTTCCCTGAGATCAGGAACACGACAGGGATGCCCACTCTCACCGCTGTTGTTTAACATAGTGCTGGAAGTTCTAGCATCAGCAATCAGACAACAAAAGGAAATCAAAGGCATCAAAATTGGCAAAGATGAAGTCAAGCTTTTGCTTTTTGCAGATGACATGATTTTATACATGGAAAATCCGATAGACTCCACCAAAACTCTGCTAGAACTGATACATGAATTCAGCAAAGTTGCAGGATACAAAATCAATGTACAGAAATCAGTTGCATTCTTATACACTAACAATGAAGCAACAGAAAGACAAATAAAGAAACTGATCCCATTCACAATTGCACCAAGAAGCATGAAATAGCTAGGAATAAATCTAACCAAAGATGTAAAGGATCTGTATGCTGAAAACTATAGAAAGCTTATGAAGGTAATTGAAGAAGATTTAAAGAAATGGAAAGACATTCCCTGCTCATAGATTGGAAGAATAAATATTGTCAAAATGTCAATACTACCCAAAGCTATCTACACATTCAATGCAATCCCAATCAAAATTGCACCAGCATTCTTCTCGAAGCTAGAACAAGCAATCCTAAAATTCATATGGAACCACAAAGGCCCCGAATAGCCAAAGTAATTTTGAAGAAGACCAAAGCAGGAGGCATCACAATCCCAGACTTTAGCCTCTACTACAAAGCTGTAATCATCAAGACAGCATGGTATTGGCACAAAAACAGACACATAGACCAATGGAATAGAATAGAAACCCCAGAACTAGACCCACAAACATATGGCCAACTCATCTTTGACAAAGCAGGAAAGAACATCCAATGGAAAAAAGACAGTCTCTTTAACAAATGGTGCTGGGAGAACTGGACAGCACCATGCAGAAGGTTGAAACTAGACCACTTTCTCACACCATTCACAAAAATAAACTCAAAATGGATAAAGGACCTGAATGTGAGACAGGAAACCATTAAAACCTTAGAGGAGAAAGCAGGAAAAGACCTCTCTGACCTCAGCCGTAGCAATCTCTTACTCGACACATCCCCAAAGGCAAGGGAATTAAAAGCAAAAGTGAATTACTGGGACCTTATGAAGATAAAAAGCTTCTGCACAGCAAAGGAAACAACCAACAAAACTAAAAGGCAACCAACGGAATGGGAAAAGATATTCGCAAATGACATATCGGACAAAGGGCTAGTATCCAAAATCTATAAAGAACTCACCAAACTCCACACCTGAAAAACAAATAATCCAGTGAAGAAATGGGCAGAAAACATGAATAGACACTTCTCTAAAGAAGACATCCACATGGCCAACAGGCACATGAAACGATGTTCAGCGTCGCTCCTTATCAGGGAAATACAAATCAAAACCACACTCAGGTATCACCTCACGCCAGTCAGAGTGGCCAAAATGAACAAATCAGGAGACTATAGGTGCTGGAGAGGATTTGGAGAAATGGGAACCCTCTTGCACTGTTGGTGGGAATGCAAATTGGTGCAGCCGCTCTGGAAAGCAGTGTGGAGGTTCCTCAGAAAATTAAAAATAGACCTACCCTATGACCCAGCAATAGCACTGCTAGGAATTTATCCAAGGGATACAGGAGTACTGATGCATAGGGGCACTTGTACCCCAATGTTCATAGCAGCACTCTCAACAATAGCCAAATTATGGAAAGAGCCTAAATGTCCATCAACTGATGAATGGATAAAGAAATTGTGGTTTATATACACAATGGAATACTACGTGGCAATGAGAAAGAATGAAATATGGCCTTTTGTAGCAACGTGGATGGAACTGGAGAGTGTGATGCTAAGTGAAATAAGCCATACAGAGAAAGACAGATACCATATGGTATCACTCTTATGTGGATCCTGAGAAACTTAACAGGAACCCATGGGGGAGGGGAAGGGAAAAAAAAAAAGAGGTTAGAGTGGGAGAGAGCCAAAGCATAAGAGACTGTTAAAAACTGAGAACAAACTGAGGGTTGATGGGGGGTGGGAGGGAGGAGAGGGTGGGTGATGGGTATTGAGGAGGGCACCTTTTGGGATGAGCACTGGGTGTTGTATGGAAACCAATTTGACAATAAATTTCATATATAAAAAAAATAATAAATAAATATATGATGAGAAAAAAAAAAGAAAAAAATAAAATAGTGAGTTTGATGGTATGAAGCTATATCCCAATACTAAAAAGAAAGAAAAGGAGAATGAAAAATTAAACATAGGAATTGAGAAGGATGTCTAAAGAGCCTGGAAGTGACTTAAATGTTTATTTTTGAGAGAGAGACAGAGACAGAGCCTGAGTGGAGGAGGTGCAGAGAGAGAGGAAGACTCTGAGGCAGGCTCTAGGCTCTGAGCTCTCAGCCTAGAGCCCAACGCGAGCCTCGAACTCATGAACCACAGGATCATGACCTGAGCAAAAGTTGGATGCTTAACTGAATGAGCCAACCAGGAGCCCCTTGGAAATGACTTTATTGGCATGATCACAATGATGGCTACACTACCTTGGCCATCTCAACCAGCTATTCTTATAGGCCTGAAAAGGATGGTGTATGTGCTTTGTAAGCAAGTGTTTTGAGGCACAGTGAGAGATACTACAGAGAGGGGTTGGTGTGTGAGCGAGGGAGGCTGGGAGGTGGGCACATCTGGCACAGGCCATGGGAATCTGAGAAATTTCATTTCATTGCACAATCTGCTCATTTGATTCTGTGGACTGAAGTGATGCTAAAGCTGACCTGGCCCACCTCCTTTGAATGTCCTGACGCTCTATGTCATTCCAGCAAGGCTTTCAGTGGGTGGGCTGAGGGTGCAGCACAGGGCCTGAAGAGAGTCTTCAAATGGTTCTTCAGTCATTAATCTGAACTCCCAACCTGTAGATAGGCACTGCAGCCAAACCACATAAGAATGGAAGAGATGCTTTATGGAGACAGCAAGCTGTGTATCTATCTTTCTCTGTTCAAAGAAGGTGACTATGCATCCGTGTTCTCTGTCTTGGGGGTGATTTGCATCTCAAGGCAGAAAGCACAAGCTCCTTAAAACAACTGCCATACTGCCTTTTCTCTTTCTTAAGTTGTCAATATTGTAGCTAACAGCCATGGGAGACTATTTAAAGTTCAATTTAAATTAATTAAAATTAAATATTCAGTTCCTCTTTGGCACTAGCCACATTTCAAGTGATCAATAGCCATATGCAGCCAGTGTTGGACAGTGCAGAGTGGAATAATTTCCACCATCACAGAGTGTTCCATAGGACACATGCTGTAGATACTTGGGAGGGACAGAGGCAGAAACAGTGAGAGAAAGAGAGATGTTTGTCCATGGGAAAAAGGCAGAGTGGGCCTCTCAGGCAGGCTAAATGATGGGCCAGGGCCAGGAAGTGTTCAGAGAAAAAGCTCTTGGTTTATCAAGGATGGCTAGACTCTAGGCCTCAGCACTTCTAGCAAAGACAAAAATTTTGGCCCATATTGCCAAGGAGTTCGCAATGGAAACTCTCACCTGCACAATGGGAATATTAGCGTTGACCATGATAAGTAGAAGTGTAGACGTCCTTCCTCCATTATGGAATACTCTGTGGGGTTTCCTAGTCCCTTATGCCTAGGGAGGATTACCCCAAAATCATGAAGACTGCACTTCTTGTTACATCTGCTCAGATTCAGATTCAATTTGAAATGAAGAAAATACAAAAAGGTTCTATTTTTGTTTGGCAAAGTGCATGAAAAAGATATTAATATTTGCTATCGATCAAATACCCCCGTATATCAACCTATGTGCATCTACAACATTTTTAGGAATATTAAATCCATGAGTTTTCCAGTTGCAACTCCAAAGAGTATCTGCAAAACAAGGGTGAGTGAGGCCTTCCTGAAGCAAAATTTCCAAGAACAGAAATCAGAAGAAGGGGTGGAGGATGGTAATGTCTGTATTTTGAGACTTTAATTTCTGTGTGAGACCAAAGGAAAAGAGATGTAGCTTGTTCAAAATTAAATTTTTATGTGGGACACTATCTGATGTGACCTGTCTGGTCAGTTTGTCTGGACAACCCAACTCAGCTTTATTTGACGTGGAACCTAGCACAGAAATACGATCTTGGTATTCTGTACAAGTTGATGTAATGCCCTGATGCATTTCAGGGGATTCTGGGCATAAAACGGAAGAGATTTGCAAAGGCTCTTGAGGGGCTGGGGAAGGAAAGGAAGGCTGTCTACATTGGGCCCTAAACTGCACAGGGACTAAATATTTTTGAAGTTCATAAGCTGTCCTGCTACAAGTTCATTTGAGTAGCAGACCTGACAAGTATTTGAGGTCAAACCCCTACCATGTGTAATAAAAAGAAAAAAAATAACCTTATTAATAAAAGTATTCATTTCCTTGAAAAGAAAAAGAAAAAGGATTCCTGCCTTCATGCAGACCACCATCTCTCTCTCCTGTGTTACGTAACAGCCTCCCTACTCTAGTCTGGTCCATCTCAAACTCATTCCGCACACTGCAGGAAAAGTCATTAAATGACAAAATAAACCTGAGCATGCCATGCTCCTTTTTAGAAACCTTTCATTATTACCTATTTCCTGGGGGAAATTCGATAGCCTTGGCATGTCCAGAAAGTGTCCTTAGTATGCAGTCCCTGCTTATACTGCTAGCCCCACTATTTACCACTCACTTCTCTCCAGGCTTCAAGCACACTGAAAGGCTTTCTTCTTTTCCAAGAGTCCACCCTCTGGCTCCCCTTGGGGGTCCCAGTGCATGCAGTATGTTTTGGTTTCCTTATACAGAAGGAGGATGTTAATTGGACCTTCTGCACTGGTGCTGCATTGGCTTGTTGTAATGATTAATACAAGTACATAGAACAGTATCAAGTATGTAGTAGGGAGAGCTAAAAAAACAACAAAGCAATCATGCTAGTTTGTTAACAGATGACAGAGGGCTAATGTGCTACCTCAGCTTGGAAGGTTATGCATCCTCCAGACAACACTCCAGGTGAAGGAATCTCTGTTGGAGGAAGTGCACACCTCACACCATGCTTCTGGAAGGAGATGACATTTTTTTCTTCCTCTCCTCATCTTCCTTCTTCTTCTTCTTCTTCTTCTTCTTCTTCTTCTTCTTCTTCTCCTTACTTTCTTCCTCTTCTACTCCCTCTTCCCACTCTTCTTCTCCTCTTTCCTCTTCCCCTCAACCTCCTATTCTCCTTCTTCTTCTTCTTCTTCTTCTCTTCCTCCTTCTTCTTCTTTCCCTTCCCCTTCCCCTTCTCCTCTTCCTCCTCCACTTCCTCCTCCTCCTCCTTCTCCTCTTTCTCCTCCTCCTTTTCCTTCTCCTCCTTCTTCTACATAAGGGAGGGCTGTTTCATCAAATCATTTATTAGCATTGCTCAGTTAAGGTAAGCCTTGTTGATGTTGCCATTAAAAAAAAAAGTCAGTATGGAATAAGTGGAGACCTAACATTGGTTTCAAAATCAGGGCATCATCCTACAAAATGCCTGACCAGTACTCCTGAAAACTGTCAAGGTCATCAAATCTAAGGAAAGTTTCAGAAATTGTCACAGACAAGTGTTGTCTAAGGAGATATGACAAGTAAATGTAATGTGGTATGCAGGATGGGGTCCTGAAATAGAAAGACGTTAGGGAAAAACTAAGGGAATCTAAATAAACTATGGAGTTATGTTAATACTAAAAATCAATATGGGTTTATCAATTAAAACAAATTATACTAATGTTATATATTCATACATAGAAAAAATTCGGTACAGGGTATATGGAAGCTCTGTTTTACTCTTCTCAATTTTTCTGAGAATCTATAATGATTCTAAAAAGTAAGACTATTAAAAAAATCAGGTATACATTGCCAAAACTTGGAAGCAATCAAGATGTCCTTCAATAGGTGAATGGACAAATATGCGGTGTTGCATCCAGACAATGGAATATTATTCAGAATTAAAAAGAGATGTGCTATCAAGCCGTGAAAAGAAAAAAAATGGAGGAACCTCAAATACATATCACTAAATGAAAGAAGCCAATATGAAAAGACTACATACTATATGATTCCAATTATATGGCATTCTGGAAAATACAAAACTACAGTGATCTTAAAAAGACCAGTGGTTGCCAGGGGTTGGGGCCTGTGGAGGGATGAATAGAGCAGTGAAAATATTCTGAATGACAGTATAATGAATGATACATGTCATTTTTATACATTTGTCCAAATCCATAGAATTAACAACACCAAGAGTGAACCCTAATTTATAGTTTGGACTTTGAGTAATCATCATGTGTCAGTGTAGGCTCATCAATTGTAAAAAATGTTCTGCAGTGGTGGGGGATGTTCATAATAAGGGAGGCTATGCATGTGTTAAGGCAAGAGGTATATGGGAAATTTTTGTACCTTCTTCCCAATTTTCCTGTGAACCTAAAGCTGTTCTAAAAAATAGTCTTTAAAAAATGGGGTATGAGATGTATAAACAGACCCACCATTGAGTAGATGCAGAACTGTGGCTTAAATTCATTAGCCATTCTGAGATATTTCCTCATGATATGAGATGGTTAAAAGGAGCAAAATTTATTTTTTCACAAAGTTCTAAAATGCCATGAATTTCCAATAGAAAAGACTCTGTTCATAAATGATGAACTAGCTGTATCAAGTAACATTTTGTTGAAGTAAATTGTAATGTAGAAATTTAAAAAAAATGCAATTGTAACTATGAATGTGTGTGTGTGTGTGTGTGTGTGTGTGTGTGTGTGTTTAATGATGTGATGCTGTCAGAGAGAGGGGTAGGTTTAAGAACTGAAGAATGTTTATAGCAGCATTATCAATAATAGCCAAGTTATGAAAACAGTCCCAAGGGTCCATCAACTGATGAATGGATAAAGAAGATGTAGCATATATGCACAATGGAATATTACTCAGCCATCAAAAAATAATGAAATCTGGCCATTTCCAACAATGTGGATGGAGTGCAAGAATCTTATGTTAAGCAAAATAAACCAGAGGAAGAAAAATACCATATAATTTCACTCATGTAGAATTTAAGAAACAAAACAAATGATCGTGGGGGAAAAAAGAGAGAGGAAAACCACGAAACAGACACTTGGC
This sequence comes from Prionailurus viverrinus, assembly GCF_022837055.1. Taxonomy (NCBI): domain Eukaryota; kingdom Metazoa; phylum Chordata; class Mammalia; order Carnivora; family Felidae; genus Prionailurus; species Prionailurus viverrinus. The sequence continues at coordinate 103,275,146 of NC_062568.1, read as the reverse complement.
TATAGAGAGAACAAACTGATGGTGACCAGAGGGGAGGCGGGTAGGGGGGTGGATCAAATAGATTATGGGGATTAAGGAGTGCACTTGTTGTAATGAGAACCAGATGTTGCATGGAACTGTTGAATCACTATATTGTATACCTGAAACTAACATTACACTGTAGATTAACTAACTGGAACGTAAATAAAAACTTAAAAAAAAAAAGAATTGAAGAATGTCACTTATTCATTTAGGATACTTCAAAAGTCAGCAAGTCGGCCTGAGCTATGGTTGTCTTCATGAGTTCATTGATTTATGGATGAAGGAAATATTTTAGGAAATTTGTAAATGAACTCAACGTCCTTGCTCCCCTTCAGGAACATACAACTCAACGATTTAGACCAGGACAGAGTACCTTGAAAGCGGTTAGCAGGGATGCCTGCAAGAAAGGAATGAGCTTTTTGCTGGTCATTTAAAGACCACTTTTTACTGAGAGGCAGAAGGAAAAAGTGAAATAAGTGCACTTGAGGTGGTATGGGAAGTCAAAGGAGTTATTGCTCTAGGACAGAAAAGATTCCAAGCATTTTTAAATTTGAATTGCAACTCCAGTTGCAAGAAGAAGAGACAAGATCAGGGGCATTAAACCATAACAATTTCCTGCTTCTCTGATTTATTTTCAAAGGAACCACTGTTTTTGAACAAATGCACAAGAAAGCTTTGAAAAGCTTTCTTCCTCAACCAGAACCTCAAAAGCAAATACTCCCCCACACAACAAACTTTCTACTGGTAACATTTCCTCATTTTGTTTGTTTGTTTGTTTGTTTGCTTGTTTGTTTATTGAGAAAGAGGGAGAGAGAGAGAGAGAAAGCACGCACAAGTGGGGGAGGGGCAGAGAGAAGGAGAAACAGAATCCCAAGCAGGGTCCACATCATCAGCACAGAGACTCATGTGGGGCTCGAACTCAGGAACCGTGAGATCATGACCTGAGCTAAGCTCAAGAGTCACAAGCTTAACCGACTGTGCCACCCAGGTGCCCCTCCTCACTTTTAATAGGAATCACGTTGGTCATTTAAAGACTACATTTTCCTGGGAGGCACGCCCTAGTGGTACCAAGAAATGCATTTACTACCATAGGTAAATCATTTTTGTTGTTTTCCTCTAGCTGAATCTTCAGGATAAAAGAATGAAAACTTTGGAGTCATTCTCCAGATTCACATTCTGGCTCTACCTCTTAACAGATAAGTGATTTTGGACAAATTACTTTTCTTCAACCTCAGCTTCATTACATGAAGAATGGGAGCAATATTTTTACCTAGGAGATTTGTTTTAACAAAAGCAAAAGCACATACAAAGAACTTCCAAGAGTACAGAGCATTCTCGACTCCCCTTCAGTGACATTCTTCACTTCCCAGAAAACAGTTGACAATGTGAGCTCCCATCCATCCTGTCTCTAAGGACAGCCCTACGGTGGGGACTTCAGCATTAGCATTTTGATCCAGGCTTACACTGTCTGGACCGAATGTGAATTTCTGCTTCCTAGGCTACCAGCTCATGTTTGACGAACACATTCTTTCTTTAGATATTCTTTATGCCCTACTTGGCTTAGGAGATATTTGGCCTCTTTTGGATAATTTGAAAATTCCTGATAGTTTAGGTGCATATGTTAAAGTCTAAGTCACAATCGAGATGGTATTTTTCCTGTATCCAAATCCTTCAGGTATACACAGAGGTGTTCTGCAGTCAGCCTACGCTGACTCAGTAGAGTGCACTGGCAAATATTCAGAAATTTTATGAGCTGCTTGGGAAACTTGCTCATGATTAGAAAATAAAGTATGTAACCTTATAATTAATGATTAAATTTAAAACGAAGGGAATAGTCGAAGCTATTTATTTTTCAATTGTTTTGTTGCACTTTACAACTATCTATGTTCTTGGGGCTATTTTTGTCTACTGTGACTGAAACCTAGAATGATGCACTGCTGGGCATGTCTTCCCAGCTCCACTTCCATTGACTCCATGTTGGTAGCATGAAATCAGCTATGGTGAGTGTTCACACCACAGAAACTGACAATCGCTATAAATCAGGGCTTGATTTATTGTTTAATTGATTGTCTGGACTGCAGAAAGTGTGGGAAAAGGCACAATGATATAGATTAAACTTAAAAGTGTGTTACCTTGCATCCATGACATTTAGATGACACAAAAATTTGAGGAAATATTCTCCTAGTATTTGGAAACTATTATCTGATTCACCAGAGTAGTTACCCACATCATTAACAAGGGAAGTTTCAACATCTGCCTCCATTATTTCACTTTTGTCTTACTCATTAATACATACGAAAGTATTAACAATATTCATGTTGGAGCTTCACTCTTTTCATCAACTGTACCCATAGGGTGGCTATAAATACCAGTATCTGTCAAAAATCAACATAGACATTCTGTGAGAATCAAATGTCTACATGGAATTTATAATTAGAGTAATACTTATTTTTATTATTTATAAATTTTACACTAGGCAGTCTTTACATAAGTAAATTTATGACAAAGTTATATATAAATACATATATGTATAAATACATATGTATACATACATATACATATATATGTATATAGGTATATGTATATGTATATATGTATATATATGGGCACCGTTTTGGAGAGTTTGTTGTTAAATACTTACCATGGACACACACATACACAAAAATGTGCCTATGTGTTGTTGTTCCATATGCATTATGGTGAATGAGTCATATCTTTTCATATATTAATGTCTTTACCAATGCTTCTGCCAAATCATATCATTAACAGATCATTACAAACCTGTGCTCAAGTGCTTGGCATTTTCCTATGAAAAAGAACTTGGTGTTTAATGTTTGACCACATGTAGACAACCGTACTGAGGTACCAGGAATGTGCATTCAAGAGCCAGACAGCTTGGGTTCAAATCCCAGCCTGTACTAACAAGCTAATGAATGTCTACCGAAAAGTTACTTATTCATCTAATGTCTCATCAAAGAATCAAACAAAAACTACCGGACTGTAAAAAGAAAACAAAAGCTTTTAAAAAAATTACAGTGCTAACTCTATTTGTCAGGCCAGGGATTACTCTTTTGGAAACAAATTCACTGAGTAGTTTACTGAGGAGGGGAAAGTCAGGGTTTCTTGAAGGCTCAAAGGGGTAGGTTATAGAGTGTACCATTTCAGCAATGAAACCAGTGTTCAGACACAACAGAATGAGCAAATGAGTTTGTACACAGGTAATTATAAAAAATTCCATTTGCTCCTGGGTCAGGCAAGTAACTTCAGCTAGATCCAGTAATGGTCAAAATTCACAGTCCTTTATCAGCCACAGCAGGTTAGAGACAGTTGAAATGAAATACAGTAGTTACATTTCTTGGCTTTGTTTTCTTGTGTTTGTTTTGTTTTGTTTGCCATCTAACATCATTTAAAATAGGTTGGACTCAAATCTTTAAAAATATCTAGAAGAAAAAAGTGGTTTCATTCTGTTGAAAACAGACTGCCCTAAGGCACTGATACGACAGTAGGGACATGATTCACAGAAGCAGAAGTATAGCCCACTGTGGCATACTTATGTCACAATCATGGACTCCATAGGAAACTCAGAAATAAACTAATGTATGTAAAGTGCTTAAAATTAGGCATTCAGTCAACACTTGATTGGTGTCAGTTGTTTACAGTCTTATTTCAGTAAATACTGAATAAAATGTAGTCTAACCATGTTTCCCAGTAGATGGGACAGTTAAAACCTCTGATTCCTTGTATTAAAGAGGATTTTATCACTTATTCATCTTTGTAATTTCAGAACTTGGCACGATATTTTGGCATTATGTTCTCAACAAATGGTTATCACTGTTAAAGTGTTCTGGGGAAGCAGCAATATTCCTGGGATTTTTATTTTGAACACTGAATGAGATCATCTCTGAACAGAAAAAAATCATATGTTTCCACTATAAAAAGAAAAAAAAAATGCATGTATTCTGTGCCAACTGTGTTTCTGCTTTTGTCCATGCTTTATAGAGAAGTCATGCCCAGAAAGGTTAAAACTTGCTGTCCAGGTACTCACAGCAAGTAATTGATGAAGCAGGATTTGAACCTGGAACCACGAATGTCCAAAACTCAGGCTCTTGCCACTACAGCATACTGCCTTCTTTCCATACTCTAGATCTGTCTCTGAAGAATTTCAGAATTCACCAGAAAAGATTCATGTGTCATGGAAAAAACAAAATCTCTATCTGACTTCAAAAGAACAGATGGATTACCCCACTGGGGAATCATAAGGGAAAACTGAGAGCTGGTAAAAGAAGCTAAACCAAGAAAGACCCTATTCCCCAGAGACCATTACAGCTCCTGTGCTGGCTTCTCAACAGTTAATTCTTGGATTCCATTTGGTGATACCAGAAAACAATACTTAAAGCAACTTAAATCCCATCACTTTCACATAATTAGGGGATATATTTACTTAATTTCTCTTACTCTGTGTTAATATTTTCTTTTCCAATGTTGCTAAGGAAGGGAAAAAGAAAAGAATCGGGAACAAAAAAGGTATTGATTTCTCTTTGTACCAAGTCTCATGTACTAGGCTCTCATCAATAATTACACATCACAGCCTTCCCTCTAACTTATCACCTGTGACATGTTTTTACCCCTTCCCCCTCCAGAGATCAGTTGATATCTGACAGCACTCATTCTGGTGATCTGTTACTTCTTAGTAAACTATGCCAAATGGTTATCACTGTTAAACTGTGGAAGCAGGGAAATTCCTGGGATTTTTATTTGGAATACTAAATGAGATCATATCCAAACACAGTAAAAACGACATTTTCATTATAAGAAGAACAAAAATGCATTTATTCTGTATATTAATTATTGATTATATTTCTGCTTTTAGTGCCTTAAAAGAGGGATCCCCTCTAGCCTCAGTTAAGCCTTCATATGATGCCACCCTGGCTGATATTTGTTTGCAACCTCATGAGAAACCCTGAACTAGAATCAGCCAGCTGAGCCACTCTTGATTCGTAACTCTCAGAAACTGAGAATCTGATAAATATTTGTTGTTTGTAGATACCAAAATTATATATATATATATATGTGTGTGCGCGTGTGTGTGTGTGTGTGTACACACACACACACACACGCGCACACACATATATATGAAGGATCCCCATATTTTCCTGTAAAGGGCCAGATAATACATATTTTAAACTTTGAAAGGCATACTAAAATTATATATATAAATATATATTAATTATATAAATATAATTATTATATATAATATATTATATAATGTATCTTATATATAATAATATATATATTATTAACATATATAAATATATAATTATATAAGTATATATAAATATATAAAAGATACTAAAATTATATATATGTGTGTGTGTGTGTGTGTGTATGTACACACACACACACACACACACACACACACACATATATATGAAGGATCCCCATATTTTCCTGTAAAAGGGCCAGATAATACATATTTTAAACTTCGGCGGAAAGCATAAGGTTGGTCTCTGTCACAACCTCTCAACTCTGTCCTGGTAGCAAAAGCAGCCAACAGTCAACATAGAAACCAATATGCATGTCTGTGCTCCAATAAATCTTTATCAGAAGAAAACAAGCAGTAGGCCAAACGGGCTACAGTTTGTTGACTCTTTGTGGAAAACAAAAATTTGTTATTTATCACAATTTTCTGGGCTGTTATTTTCTACATGTGACATTGGTTGTGGCCACGTTAATTAGGGAGCTTAGCTTGGGCTGGAACATGCCAGAAAACTTCACTAACATGTCTGGCGCCTTAACTGGAGTGGTTGGAACAGCTGGGGACTTTCTGTCCCTTTCTTTTCTCATATCACCTCTTTCATTCAATACTCCAGCCCCAACCTCTATACATGGAAGTTAGACAGATTTCCAGAGGCACAAAAGTAAAAACTGTTAGGCCTCCTGATGCCTAGACAGGGAACTGGCACAGAACTAATCATATAGTCAAAGCAAGTCATAATGACGAGGCAGCCTAGACCCATGGGGAAGGGAAATAGATTCTGTCTCTTCGTGGGAAGAGCATGTACAGGAATGAAAGGGATTTTCAGCAGCCACCTTTACAAAAAACCTACCACAGGACTTAGCACATTTATCACATAATGTATCCTATGATAATGGTGTGCGCAGAGGTACAGGTCACAGAAGTTCACAGTGTACCTGAAGAAAGTAGGACCCCTGACTGTATGGAAAGAAATAATCCATTCCTCAAATACTGACTCAGTTTTCAGTAAGTGCCAGTCACTGTGCTAGAATGCTAGAGACACAAATATAGACAGACATATCTCCCTTTTCAAGTTCACATGATATGAGAAAGATGGTGCCGAAAGAAAACAATTTCAGCAACAGACTACATCCTAGACTGGAAAAGTGAATGCTCAAAGAACCATGGGAGCACAGTGAGGGGGCTTCTGCCTGGAGATGCTAAGGAAGGCTTTGAGGAAGAGATAATATTAGGACAAAATCTGAACGAATAAGGAGAAGTTGACACAATGGACCAGGTGTTGGGTGTCCTAGTAAGAAAGGACAGTGTGGAAATGGGAGGAGGCAGGAAGGGCATGGCTGCCCAGGGGGTCTGCTCACCAACAGGAGGGAAGAGGCTGGAGGGTCCAGCCTGGCACAGTCACAGAGGCCTTTGAGTGACACACAGAGACACCCCATGTTCACCCTGCAGGCAAAAGTGATCTGAGGCAAGATTTCAGGATGGTAAGAGTTTTAAGCAACAGTGTACAACAGAAATCGGTGAAACAAGAAACAAGACACAGATATCTGTTTGAAGGCAATTAAAGTACTGCAGGCAAGAACAGATGACCACTCGGGAAAAAACCACATTTCAACACTTTTGTTTATTTATGCTGCTCAGTGAGGGGGAAATCTGCTTTGGGAGACTTCGGTGGAGAGCAAGACCACTGCGTGAATAAGAGTATGTGAAGAAATAACAAACACAAAGCATGTTGCCTTGCGGTAAGAGTGGTGGAATAAAGCCTCATTCTGAACAAACCCAAAGAATTAATTTGACCTTCAAGAATTAAAGCATTTTTAACTTCAATAAGGAACCCTGTATGGACACTTGATATATTCGAAGCAGGTAGTGTGTTTTTTTAAAACTCCAAGCAAGAATTCATATGAGTGCTGAAGGTAAGGTTTTTAAACATTTTTTTAAGAGTTTATTATTTTGAGAGTAAAAGAGAGAGAGAGAGAGAGAGAGAGAGAGAGCACATGAGTGGGGAAGGGGCAGAGGGAAAGAAAGAGAATCCCAGGCAGGCTCTGTGCTGTCAGCACAGAGCACAGCATGGGGCTCAAACCCAAGAACCTTGGGATCATGACCTGAGCTGAATCAAGAGTTGGATGCTTAACCCACTGAGCCACACCCAGGCGCCCCAGGTTTTTAAACATGTTTTAAAAGCATGTTACTTCTTATCACACACGTTAATTTTTCTTATTATATAAGTAACGTGTATTCATTCATGTAGATAATTTTTCCAAAAGGGAAGACTAATAAAAGGGAGAGACAGGAGACATTCCCCTTCTAGTATGTTCTGCATGTGCATTCTTCACTTCCCACAGGTGTGAGGCACAAGCAGGCCCAATGGAAGAGAAAAGAAACAGCACTGTTAATTTTACTTCCTATAGGAACTTCTGGTCCTGCATTCAGAGCAAACCCAATTGAAATGAGAATAAAAACATCATGGAGATTAGACATCAAGACCGAAAACCTTTGGACCTATACAAACTCTAGAAAGAACGAGCTACCTCTGGTCCCACCATCCTCCCCAGTCACACAAACACTACACACACACACAAGCACACGCACATGCACACATGCACATGGCACACATAAACACACATGCATGTACACACCCACACATACACACACGCATATGCATGCACACACGTCTGGGCACCATGCTGTTTCATATTGCAGAGCTCATGCTGTTGACTCAGCCTCGCTCTCCAGCCACAGCATCCTCTGTGTTCACCTTAGCTTGGCTAATTCCCACTAGTCCTTCAAGACTTGCTTGGATCTAATCTCACTCAGGAATCTGTTTCCAGGACCAGGCCTCACTACCTCCATTTCAACAATGATTATTTTGTTTAAAATTCTTTGGTTACCAATGTATCTCCTCCATCAGACTGAACTCCCAAAGGAGCACAGCTCTTATGTTACTTACCATTATATCCTTGGGAGTTCACATTAAGCCGGGCAAAGAGTAAATGCTTGATAAATGGTCACTGTGCTGGGTGTGGTAAAATGCAAAATGAAAACAGTGGTGGTACTAAGAGTAATAACATCACAATTCTCAGGAGCAGGATAGTGGCAAAGGTTGAATATCTTCATTCTAATGAATAATTCTTTATCCCCTAAGTATGAACATTACCTACGTATAATTATCTATCTGCTATTATCAGAATGCATTACCACTGATTCAATGTTTTCCCCACCTTTTATTTTTTAACATGTTTACCGCCAACTTTTACCTGTAAATTATTCATAATACATTTTAGGTATGTATAAGATAATTGACCTTGTCTGCATGAGGCGCCCATACACTCACCCTGTAATAATTAACTTTCAGATGTGGGCCATTATTGAAGTCTAATGACTTTTCGTCAGTTTGGCAATACATTATTGCTTAACATGTCCATCTGATGTTATATTTCACACCTTTGCTTTTTAATTCCTTCACACACCCCAAGACATAATGCTTGCTGGCTAACTCTGTGTCCCCAAATGATCTCAGAGTGTTTCCAGTTACCGCAGGGAGTCTCCCCCCTTCTCTGAATGAACTGTATTATCATTTACCTCTATCGTGAAGCCAAAATTCTACCAGTTATTCTCGAACCCCAGACCATTCTGTCTGCTTCACGTTCCTGCACTCTCCATTTTCTTACTTAGTCAACAAGGCTGACAGACCTTTCCTGAAATTTGCCCCATTCTCTGTCCCAGCTACTGACAGTGCCCCGGGTTGGGTCTCAGTATCCCTAAGTCAGCAACACCAGGTTCCTAATCTGTTTTTCTCCTTGTCTCTCCCCTCACATCCACTCTGCTGAGAATTCCAAGCAAGAAACCACACCATGCCACATGACTGCTTAACCTGCTCCAGACTCCCCACCCCTCACCAAATATCTTCCACCAGTTCCAAAAATATCATCAAAGGCTTAATCTTGATTTCATTTCAACAAAACAAAGGCCAATTTGAGGTTTTGTTGTTGTTACAAACACTATAGAGATTATTGCTTATAGAACAGGATTTGGGGTAGAGAGTCATAGAACTCAGCAAGGAGTATCTTTTAGATAGCAATGTTTCCTCCAATATAAACAAAATAAAAAAAAAAAAAAAAACTAAGGTCTGGAGGGCATGCGATACTGGAAACCTAGCACACTTTTCTTGAACATACAGTTTTATGTATTTGGGCACCAATAGCTCAGAATTAGTGCTAGTAAAATTTATGTGAACAAATGCCTCAATTTTTAAATAAATATTTTAATAAGTCAATGTCTCAGTATAAACAAACAGGGCAAAATTGCCTTACTGAGGTGCCATAGTATTTCCTTTAATATTTCAATACTCTAATTATACGTACATGGTTACTAACAATTACAAATGTGTCTCTGTATTCACCAAAACCACGAGTACATTTACAGAAGAGAATACACGCTCTAAAGACAAATAGCTATTTTTCATGACAGACGTTTTGTAATTCAGTCAGATCTTCCTGTCTGCCACTTACAGGTTTCTCTGTAGTTTCCATACACAGGAAGTTCCATCCTTTCTGAATATAGAAATTGCTTCCTATGATTACCAACCACCCTTCACATCAATATTCTCTAAGCACTCAAGGGAGGAACTTAAGAAAAATGTAATTCTGGTTGAAAAGGAAAATCATGAACCTTGAAACTTCCAGAGCAAAGCATTTCAGACAAAAAAAAAAAAAAAAGAAAGAAAAAAACGAAAAATTAAAAGGTCGGAAGAGAGTTAAACATATCTAAGGAAATGCGTAATAACTGTTTAAGGAGGCCCAACTGTTATACCACACACAGACATCTGTAAATTGATCATTAAAAGAAGAGCTGTGGTCAGGAACTGGACTTGTAGCTCTTGTCAGCCAGGAGCCTTTTTATAATACAGTGCTCAAGACCTTCACACAGAACAGTTGGGGTGGACCATTGTTAATGAGCACCCCAATATTTTGTATCACAATTTGAGATATACTGGTGTCAAGCCTTTGGTAGTAACTATACCACTTCTTTCCCATATTGCCCTGGCCCTAGTCATCTAGCTGGTCAGATGCCAAACCTAGAAGGAACACAGCCACCAAGTTGGCTAATTCCTCTCCCACCCACCCAACTACTGATGGCAGAAGCCGGGGATTAACATTATCTACCCATCGAATGTATCCACTTCCAAAGCTTTAGAGCTCTACTATCCAATATTGTGGCTGCATGTAGGTATTTAAATTTTAAGTGAAATCAATCAAAATTGAAATTTCAGTTCCTCATTCACAATCACTACGTTGCAAGTGCTCCATAGTCACATGTGGCAGTGGCGACCATATAAGAGAATGTAACTAGAGAACATTTCCACCAGTGCAGTGAGTGCTATTGGACAGGGCTGAGTTAGAGAATTCATTTAGAATCTTAACTAATTCTATAAAGACATAGTAAGAAATCAATAAATACCAAACCATTTCTCATAACTTCTGCTGCTTGTAGTTGCCATCTATTTATTCAAGTTATCCAAGCTTCAGAGCTCCACCGTTTCACTTATCCATTGCTGCATCATCAGTCACCTTAACATTTTGTGGCTCTAAATAATTAGTTAATTATTTTTCACAATTCTGTGGGTTGACTAGGTTTCAGGTGGACAATTCTTTTTCCAGTCTCACATACAGTTTCTCATATTTGTGATTAGATGTCACCTAAAGTTGGAGGGTCCGAAATGACTTTGTCGCCATGAGTACCATGTTGGAAGGGACTGTTGACTTTACTTCCATGACTGGCATATTAGCATGCTGGAAAGGCTGAGCTTGTCTGGAATACAAGTAAGCTGGGCCTCTCTCTCTCTCTCTCTCTCTCTCTCTCTCTCTCTCCTCTCACTCCCTCTACTGCCATGTTGTCCCAGTTTCTCACCCTCTGCAGATGAACCCTATCTGGAGAACTTTTAATACATCCATAAATCACAGTCTTCCATGAAGGATTCTACCACTTCAGTTCATAGTTCTATGAACTTGCACAGGACTATTTTGCTTAGAGCCTTCATATGAGTTCACATAAGTGTCATGTCACCCTTCAAATCTTTCTTGAGGTCATGCCTCCTTTTCCACCCCACTCTCCCAAAATATATGTTGAGTTTCTTAAAGGAATCGAATCCTAAATACCTACTATCTGTGTACCTCTCCCAGACTTCCAGTACTTAGCTGAATGCTGTACACAAATTACCCATTTATAAATAAAATATTAGATTGAATCTGCACCAACCCCCCAACCATCCCAGACACCACTGTCTCTGTTCCAAAGCAGGAAACTATCCACTGATGTCTTTTTAGGGTAGTATGACAATAAACTTTGGAATTAGATGGACTAAGGTCTAAATCTCAGATCAAATGCCCCACTATATCATGTTGCTTTCAAAAACAATTGTAGGCGCTTCATGCTGTAATTGCAGAGATGACTTAAATCTAAGAAAAGTTAACTACAGAATAAGAAATAAAAAAATACAAGGAAACAGTAGCAAAAATGACAACTCTTAAAGAAATTACAACCTGAACCTTATATTGCTTATCATTTCAGCATTTTCACTTATGTTATTCCTTCCTTCTCACAGGAATAACCAATCACACACACACACACACACACACACACACACACACACACTTTAGGTGTTGGGTGTCTCTCGACCCTTTAGAGGCATTAACCATATAGACAAACTTGCCAATGAACACTGCCTAGATAATAAATAGCACTCATTTTAAAAAACCTCCGTTGTAAGCAGTGCAATTTGCTCCACTGAAAATCCAGATTTTAGTGATTCAGGATTGAACACCATAAAACTGCTTTTGTTGGCAGTAAAAATATTTTCACTACCTCAAATCATCACAAACACCAAATGTAACTATTTTTCTTTCAATGCAGAGATGCTGGGATACTCAGACTCATAACCTACAAGCAAAAAATTTTATCAGCTGCCTTAGCCTTTGACACAAATATTTCTATAGGTGATTGAGATGATCTATGTGGGTACTAAGAAATAAAGTGTAAGCAGAAATGAGCCATTTTACGGTATTTATTCTGCACAGCCTCCAAAATAGTGAGGAAGACGAGATCTGAGACAGGAAAATGGAAATAATGTGTCTTCTTTAATTTCTATGAGAGGCAAAAAGGAAATGAACCCCCCGCACTTTGGCAGTTGGAATTAAAAGAAGAGTCCAGGGGGTATTTTCCTCCAGGTGCACCTAAGCACTCAAGTAATTTACATTTTGAAGATCAAGAGGCTTTATTAACCAATTTGAAGATCGTGTACCTCAGAGGTTAGCTAGAAAAGTACTGAAATAGAGTTTTAATCCCTATGGCAGATATGAGAGGTCGAAGTGGTAATAAGAGCAAAAGAAGGAACTTGGCATTGGTTGAGAGCTACTATTTACAAACACAATCATGTCTGATGATTAACAGTCAAGGCTGATCAAGGCCCTGGGGCCAGACATTGTACAGTTGAAATCCACCTCCATCACTCACTTGCTGAGTGAACTTGGCCAAGTCATTTGATGTCTCCAGCCTTAGTCTCTACAAATGTAAGATGTGCGTGTATTAGTTCCCACCTTATAAGTTTTGTTGTGAGACTTACATGATATAGTGCACGTAAAGCTCTTAACATACTATCTGGCACATGTTAAGGATTCAATAAGAGTTGCCTACGGTTATTATTGGCACGGACCTTTTTATTTAATTACTGCAATTAAAACCACCCCACAAAGTGATATTATCCTCACTTTACATCTAATGAAAGTAGGCCTCAAAAAGAGGCCAAAAAAGTTACCAAGGTCACACAGCAGTCTATTTGATTGCAAAATTCATGATTTCAGCTGGTATCATCTTTTAGTCTGTAGGGCAGTAGTTTCGAGTCTGCATAAGAGAGTAAGCTCCCCAAGTGGACAACAGTGGCCATATGTAAGCCCTGGTATATACTAAGGGCTATTAAAATTTCAATACTACAAGTATTCAATAGATACTTTTTGAAAAAAAAAAAAAGAAGAAATGGTTAGTAAAGTAGGCGCTGGCATTTTTATGGCAATATAATGCTTTCAACACACAATTTAAGATTGCTAGCTATGGTCTTAAAGCCCAACAGCTTGCCCCTAGTGCACGTGTAGTGAGGCCCTGAGGGGACCACATGTTAATAGCAGTTTGTGGGCTCCATTTGAGTGGCCACAACTCTCCGCACAGACAGACAGTCCCTGTCATTTCAGGGAATTTCTGTTTACACATTCAGCTTTTGCTTCCTTTCCCCAGCCCAGATTCTAAACTATGACAGTGGGTCTAATGGGCTGTTACACTTTGCTAATTTACCTATTAATTTTGCAAATGGTCTGTTTCACGGAAGATAAAGCTTATCCTTTGGAAACATGACGTTCTTCAGTACAATCTGGCTAGAAGGATCCCCAAGCCTTGTGCAGAGAAAGAAAATGAGTTGTCCAAGGTGGCATTTCACAATTTACTACCTCCCCGGTGGCACCATGTAGATAAAATGATTACTCACTCAATAAAGTAAGGTGATTAGTCAGTCAATAAATGTTAAGTTGCCTAACATACTGGAGGATTGACTAGAGCACTATTTTTTCTTTGTTATCAGGAAAATGATAGAAAAACTAATGTAGTACATATATAAACTAGTATTACAGAACTTAAGCTGAGCAAAGCCACAAATATTCCCTTCTGGTGATCAGTGGAACAACAAAAACAAAAAAATCAGTGAAATTATTGGAAGGTGCTTCATGGACTCCCCCATTTGAAGAGCCCATAATGGATCAACCAAACAATCTACAGTATCCAGCTACACAGTGTTTGGGAAAGAGTAAGGCACACTGATCCCCCAAAAGCAGATATTCACATTCAGTCACACTGTGCTTACAGAGACTCCTGAATAATTTATATTAATTGGAGGAAACACCCAGATTATTGCCTTTTGGTTCTGAAAATGTTGATCTCACCCTCAATAAAGCATTCTCAAGTGAAAACGAACACCCCAAACATCCACAATACACCCACACGCATGCCATCACTACCACTACCATCAAGTGCAACAACAAAAATCCATAAAATTATTTTAAATAGATGAAGAAGTTCATGCTTGCTATAGTTGTTTGCCTATAAGTATTTACAGAATGATTGAAACAATTTGTTTCGTTAAGTATCTAAAGGACTTCTCTCCTATTTTTGCATCACTAGTTAGCCAACATCCTTTTCTGTAGTTGGTAACAAGGTACAATCCATTCCAAACCCAGCCTATACTCTCTCACAAAATCAAAATTATAAAATCATCATGTCTTCCAAAATGGCGGAGTGAGGACCTTGCTGAATTCACTCTCTCTCTAAAACAACAAAACTGCAGGCAGAACAACTAAAATCAACCATTTCAGAATTCTAGTAATTAACCTAAGCAACAGAACCAACTGAAAATTGCCTATCCAAGTGAAACTACTGAACGTCAGGAAGACATTGGGTATATATATGATGTTCCATTTTCTCTCCTGTCTCAGCTCAGGGCTTGGTAGCCAATAACTTGCAATCTTGCAGACAATGGAGAGATCTGCAGTTCCATTAAAAGCATCATCATCACCAGACCATGGTCAACATTTTGTCCAAAATGTTTTGTCTGAAATGCATTTCCCCTGGAAGTCTCTGTTTTCACACTGGGTTGACTATTGAACGGAGAGCTAGATGGCTGGGGAGAAGAAGGTCAATGTCAGTCATTTGGAAAATGCTTATGGCACCCTATCATGTGTCAGGCTTTGTGTGAGGCACAGGAATATGGCTGGGAATAATAAGTCATTCTTAGCTTTTCTAGACATCCTACCCTTGCAGCAAACTCAGATCACTAAAGGGAAGCAGTCAATCCAATATTACAAGAAGTGACAGCAGAGAATAATACTATTAATGTTTCCCCAGAGAAAAGTATGGGATGCTGTGAAGGCTGAGGAAAGAAGAATCTATCCTAGTCTGGGAGTCCAAAACAAGTTTCTAGAGGATATGACATCTAAGCTGAATCTTGAAGGACAGAGTTGGGCCGACCCTCACCTAAATGAGAAATTTGACAAAGAAACTTGAGGGCACCTGGATAGAAATGAGATTTCTTTATCTAGATGCCCTTCTGAGGATCAGATATAACTTCCATGCCTTCAAAACTTCAAAGGTAAAGACTATGGCAACTAGTGTGTGCATTGACTAAAGACACGATGGAGAGAGGGAGAGCTATTTACAGAGTTGATGGTACCCACTTGAGATGTGAATAGCCATGTATCCAAAGGAATTACCAAGGAAATACATTTTGCTTTGAGTTCAAGAGAAACAGTAAAAGAAATGGGACCACTGACCAGAAACCTATGTTCTAGGCTCAGCTCTTTCACTTACTTTGACTAATGATTTGGGGCAAGATCCTTAGTTTCAGTTTTCTTAGCTATAAGTGGAGATTGACAAGTATCTGATCTCTGCCCCTCATAATAGCAACACCATAAGGATCACTGTAGGTGAGAGTTTTGTAAACCTTGAAGTGTCTTAGAATTAAAAGGGATGAGGTGATAACCGTGATAAGGATTGTTTTCATTAGCCACAGAAAACTGAGGCAGCATGGCAAGCTTGTCCTATTAGGAAAGGATAAGACTCCTAGGTCTTTGACACTGCATTTCCAAGGTGTGCATCAGCAGGTAGGTCCAGTTGTTAGCTCAGCTCAGCTCCTTGAGGAGACTGGTCATTTAACAGGGTCTTTTGTCTGGCTTACCACAGAAATGCCCCTGAGACCAGAAAGAGATGCATCCTGCTGTGACTTACCTGTGCCTGCCTGTTTTTTAGTGGCTTTGCCTCAGGCCACTCATCCTTCTAATAAGGAGAGTGGGGGAGGGGTTGGAGGCATTTCTCCCTTCTTTGCTTTCCTGCTGGAAATGAGTTTGTAGCAGGGATTTCAACTGTTCATTCATGACATATGTTTGGGATTCTGAAATGAAAGGTCTACGCAGCTCACTTTACTTCCTGAAAGTTTACTGAGCGCCTGTCATGTACCAAGCCTGATCTAAGCCATGGGGATGCAAAATGACAATCACCAGACATTGTTCCTGTCCTTGAGGAAGCTCCTTTTCTGGCAAAGGGCTATGGAAGAAACAGGTAAGGAACTGAGTGGACAGAACTGGAATAAAATAAGCATGAGCATCAAAGGCACCCAGAGAAGCCAAATATCAAGCAGAGAGCAATCAGAAGAGCATATCATGACAAAATCAGATACATTCCCTTCCTAGTCTCTCCTTTGTGTAGAAGAGGGTAAATTTTGCTATAATGCATACTTTTTTACCCTCATATTGGGGGTACTTGTTGGACCAGGAAGCTCCCATCATAGGAAATGCCTATATATTAAAAAGAAAAGAAAAAGAGAAAAAGAAAGGAAGAAAGAAGAATTTCAAATGAACAAACTTACTTTTTACCTTAAGATACTAGAAAAAGAACTAAGCCAAAATCAAGTAGAAAGAAAGAAATATTAAATATTAGAGAATAAATAAGTGAAATAGACATTAGCAAAGTGATAGAGAAAAATCAAGGAAACCAATAGATTGATTAAAAAAGGTTAAAAGATTTGACAGTACTTTAGCTATACTGAGCACAAAAAAGACAGAAGACTATAATAACTACGACTGGGAATATAAGAAGATACATCATTACTGACTTTACAGTAATACATAGGACAATAATAGAATACTTTGAACAATTATGTAAAAACATACTAGATAACCTAGATGAGATGGAAAACATCTTAGAAACAAAAAAAGTTATTGAACCTGATTCATGAAGAAATATAAAATTTGAATACTTGTAATAAAGAGACTGAATTACTTAACAAAACAAAACAAAAAACCACAATCCTTCCCTCCCTCCCCAACCACATACACACATAAGTCTGGGTCCTGATGACTCTATCCATGAGTTTTACCTGGATATGTTTAAAGAAAAATTAACTCCTTCCCTTCCCAAACTTCTCAAAAAAATACAGAAAAGAGGACAATTCCCAATCCATTCTATGAGACCAGCATTACTCTGATATTGAAACCAAACAAGGACATCAAAAGAAATCTATAGACCAATATCATTGATGAATATTGATGCAAAAATATCCAGCAAAATACAAGCAAAGCAAATTCAACAGCATATAAAAAGATTATAAAACATGGTAAGTTCATGAAAATTGATACTATTACAGACAATAATAATAACACAAAAAAGAACTATATAGTCATCTCAGGAAACTCACACAAAGCATTTTGCAAAATTCAATGCTTTTACAATAATAATTTTAAAAAGATGAAAAAAAAAAGCCAGACACCAGGTCTAGAAGGAAACTTTCTGAACCTGATAAAGCGTACCTATGAAATACCTATAGCTACATTATACCTAATGGAAAAGATTGAATACTCTCCTTCTATGATCAGGAACAAGTCAAGGATGTCTTTCCACTTTGGCTACTTCTTGTCAATATTGTACTGGAGGTTCCAGGTAGGGCAATTAGGCAAGGAGAAAAAGATAGTCAAGTAAATTAGAAAGAAAAAAGTAACACTGTTTTCAGATGACACAATCTTATGTATAGAAAATCCTAAGGAAGCCAATACAAAGTTATGCAATGAATAAATTAAGATTGTGGCAAGATACAAGATCAATACATGGAATCACAGGTAGTTTTATATACTGGCAATGAAAATGTAAAAATAAATTAAGGAAACACTATATAATAAAAATAAATAGGTATATAAAAAAAGAAAATAAGAAAACTAGGATTAAATTAACAAAAGAATTGCACAATTTGTACATGAGAAAATACTGTTTAAGTAATTTAAAGAAAATCTAAATAAACAGAAAGACACTCCATGTTTATGGATCCGAAGACATTTTTAAGGTAACAGTAATTCTCAAATTAATCAACAGATCAACATCATCCTTATCAAAATCATAGCTTTTTCATTGCAGAAACTGACACAACACATGAATTTGAAAATTCACTTAGAGATTCAGGGGACCTAAAATTGCCACACTGATTTTGAAAAGAATTCAGTAGGCTAAGAGGGCTAATATTTCTCAATTTTACAACCTAATACAGCACTATAGTAATTGAAACAGTGTAATACTAGAGTAAGGACAGGAAAATAGATGAATGGTATATAATTGAGAGTGCAGTTATACCTTCATATTCATGATCAAATAATTTTTGACAAGGGCACAAAGACCATGCAATGGGAAATATTAATGGGAAAACCTGAAATGGAGCCAGTTCAATTGACATGGTACAAGTAGAACAATGAAGTCAACTCCCTACCTCACACCATAAATAAAAGTTAACTAAAAATGGGTCATATCTCTAAATTTAAAAACTGAAACCATAAAAATCCTAGAAGAAAACATAGAAATAAATCTTTGTGACCTTGGACTAAGTAATTGTTTCCTACACATGACATCAAAAACATGAGTGACAAAAGAAACATGTAGATAAATCGGTGTCATCAAAATGAGGAAAATAAATAAATAAACAAACATCAAAGGACACCTTTAAGAAGTAAAAAGGCATCCCACAGATGGGAGAACTAGTTTCAAATCCTATTATCTCATAACAGACTATGATCCAGAATATATGAATAACTCTTACAAGCCAACAATGAAAAGACAAATTATCCAATGTAAAGGTAGGTATATAATTTAAATAGAAATTTCTCTAAAGAAGATCTAACGGTTTCCACTAAGCATATGACAAGGTGGTCAACAACATTAGTTATTAGAAAACATGACAATCAAAGCTGCAATGACATATTACTTCACACCCACTCAAATAACTAAAATAAGCAAGACAGACTATAACAAATGTTGGCAAAGATGTGTTGAAATCAGAACTCCCCTACACAGCTGATGGATACATAAAATGGTTCAGTGGCTTGGAAAATGGTTGGGTGGTTCCTCAAGGGGCTAACCATACAATTTCTACATGACCACTTGTTCTACTCCCATGTGTATAATCCAAGAGGAAGGAAAACCTATTTTGGCTTTCACGTTTTTAATGGCATCATTGATAATAGCCCAAAATGTGGGAACAGGTTAAGATGCTCATAAACTGATGAATGAATAAATAAAATGTGGTATATCCATATATTAACAAAACATTAGTAACCAGCATATGGAATATTAATTGAAATAAAAAATAATTAAATACTGACACATTCTATAACATAGACTAATTTTAGAGACATTATGCGAAGTAAAATTATCCAGTTACAAAAAAGCCACATAGTGCATGATTACATTTACATGAAACATCTAGATGAGGTTGATACGCGAGTATAGAAAGTAGATTAGTATTTGCCTGGGGTTGGGGCATTGTGGGCAAAGAGGCATTGGGGAATGACCATAAATTTCCAGGGGGTGTTATTTTGGAGATGTTAAAATATGTTCTAAAATTAGACTATGGTGATGTGTACAACTCTCTGAATATACTCAAACCACAAATTACAGACTTTAAATGAGCACATTTTATGACAGGTTAAATATATTTTAATAAAGCTGTAAAAAAATAGCACCTAATCACTGCAAAAATATTTTAGGGCTTTGAAGTCAGAAAAAAAATGAGTTGAAGTTTCCACTTTCCCTTTATAGTTGTATTGACTGCAGGAATTTCTCACTTTTTCTGTGCCCCAGATGCTTCTCTATAAAATCAGAAAAATAGTACATGTGATGATGAAGTTAGCCTGGATCTCTAGCACAGAGTAGGTATTCAACAAATGGATTCTGCTTTTATTACACTGGTAGATGTTTTATTTTGCACACAAGTGGGCCCCAACAAATAAAGCCTACTAGGAACATTGACATGTTGAGGCCTTCAAAAAAACTTAAGTTAGCTGAAATGTTTAGGAACTCAGGCAAAGAGGCAGGAAAAAAAAAAGCGTAACTCACAAATACCTTGACATTGTTTATGACACTGCATTTCTACTACCCTATCAGGAATTGTGAATTCTTAATTCACTATTTATCATTTTAATGAACATCATCAGTGCCATCACCACTACTGCAATCACTAACTAAAATTCATTACGAAAGCACATTCTGAGTATAAGTTAATTTTTTAAGATAATGTAGTGCCTTGAGACTGAGTACTCCAATTCTTCAAATGAGACATCACAGTTATTATTACTAATAAGCTTAATACTTCTTATAATGGCTACCATTTTAAGTATTCTATGCCCAGTTTCGCAGCGAATGAAATTGAGCACACGATTCCCACTGTGAGCAATGGTTTTCCTTATTCCTCACAATAGCCTCCTTTTACAGATGGGGAAACTGTGGCTCAGAAAAGCTGTGACATTGATGTAAGGTCATAAACTCAGCTCATCAGTGGTGGTGCAGAATTGCTGTTTCTTATGCCTACTTTTTTTTTTTTGAGGGAAAACTGGGTTACATTGTCTAATAAACTTATTTTTATATCGAGATTGTCATGGAAAATCCCAGATGCATGCTTCCATAGCTATACTTAGTTTAGCACCGTGAGGAGGTGGAACCCTTCTAAATATGGCTGGATAGTGATGATTATGCTGATAATTACACCAATGATGAAGTAACAGTCAAAGGTAGGTGAGTGAAGAGACATAAAATTGCTTACGCACAGGAAGAAGCAGCTCTCTGGTGACAAGCTGTACTCCCTCACCAGTCAGTATAGTGAGTCCCTCCTCTGTAGCGGACTCTGCTACAGGCATGAGGGTTGTGGCACAACAGTATCAGCCACTAATCCCTGCCTTATCTAGCATAAGTCCAGAAGCATTCGTGCATAAATAAGTAAATCATATTGTGTGGAAATGGCTGATGAAGAAAAAAATAAAGCAGGAAAATGGGGTAGGCAGTGCTGGGGCCACAAAGGGTGACAATTTTAAATAGGGTCAATAGTTGAAGGCCCAGCTAAGAAGTTGTATTTATGCCAAGTTCTGAAAGAGGTAAAGTAGTAAGGCATGTAGTAAGTTAGAAAAGGACTTTGCAGGCAGAGGAACAAGTGACTGGACACCAAAAGTACAAATAATAAGAGAAAAAAGAACAGACAAATTGGATTTCATTAGAAACTTTATATTAAAGGACACTAGGAAGAAAATGGACTAGCGAATAGGAGAAAATATTTGCAATCATACATCTCATAAGAGTTTAGTATCCAGAACATGTAAGTAACTCTTAATAACTCAACACCAAAAAGACAAAACAAAAACAAAAACAAAATAAAACAAAAACGTTAAAAAATGGGCAAAGGATTTGAGTGAACATTTTTTCAAAGCAGATATACAGATGACTAATGGGTGTATGAAAAGATGATTGGCATTATTAATTATTAAGGAAATGCAAATCTAAAACCATAATGAGATATCACTATACCTCTGCTACGATGGCCACAATTGAAACGAGAAAGCAACAAGTTGCTTACAATGTAAAGGAATCAAGTAGGTCCAAAATATGGAAGACCTGAGCAGTCACTGGTCTTACTTGTAGTAAGACAGGAAGACACTGGTTGCTGTGTCAGGAAGAAATGCACACTGACTTCTATGTTGAGAACAAATTGAAGTGTGTGATAAGAAGAAGCAAGTAAATCCATTTAGGAAGCAATCTTAAGAAACCCAATGAGAGATGATGATGATGCATCTTGGACCAGAGAAGTGACCAGGGTGGTGGTGATAGTGGCTACACTCTCAGTACATTTTTTAAGCATATTTATTTTTTGAGAGAGACAGAGAAAGCGATCAGGGGAGGGGCAGAGAGAAAGAGGGAGAGAGAGAATCCCAAGCAGGCTCTGCACTGTCAGCATGGAGCCCAATGCCGGGCTTGAACTCACAAACCGTGAGATCATGACCTGAGCAGAAACCAAGAGTCAGATTCTTAACAGACTGAGCCATCCAGGTACCCCACATTCCCAATACATTTAAATCATAATAGGCAGGATTGAGGTATGGGAAAAAGAGGAATCATGGTATAATTCCAGGATTTCTTGGTGGAGCACCTGACAGAGCTGCGCAAGAATGCTGGAGAGCAGATGTGGAGGAAGATCAGAAAATTATTTCTGGACACTGCATAACCATTCGGCATGTGGGTATGTGCACCATACATTCAGAAAAGGAATCTTGGTTGGAGATCTAAATTTGAGAGACCCTATTGTGTGAATGGATTGTAACCCCAAAGGAGAATGAAGAAGAGAGCCAGGGACTGGGCCCAAAGATGACCCCTCATTTTAGAATAGAAAAGAAAGAAGCAGCAAAGAATAGTGAAAGCACAGTCAGGTAGGAACGTGTAAACACAAGGCTGTTGCATCTTCAAGGTCAATGAAGCATGTATTCCAAAGAAATGGAAGGTGCCAAATGCTGCCACATCAAGGGAAGAACTTCCAGGATCCCCATAGAATTGGGCAACTGTGAGGCTCATTGGTGACTTTCCTAAGAGAAGTTCTAGAGAAACCAATTGCGTCTTCAAAACAAATTATGCAGGATCTTCTAAATGCAGGTCTATGTACTGAGCATAGAAAAGTGACTACCGTTTCTATACCAGCTGTAGGTATGCAACCCCTTACAACAAAAGTGGATACTTAATACAGTGACTAGATGAAACAGGTAAAAAGGTCAAGAATAGCAGATGCTAACTTGGGCCCACATGACCGGAGTGGGCTTCACAGGGGAGCAGACGTGGGAAAGAAGAAATGTCACCAGCAGCACTGCATAGGGCAGGTGCATCTGGAAGTTAAGACCAGGCGTGAGTAAGACAAGGTGATATAACAGAATCGAACCGTCTGGGGAAGGAAAGGTGTCCTAACACTTCCCACCTTCTGTCATAGCAGAATCAGCTTGGAGTTTGTTACCTGCACGATTATTTCATATCTTTTTTTTAAATTTTTTTAATGTTTATTTTTGAGAGAGAGAGAGAGAAAGAGGGGGGACACAGAGAGAGGGGGGCAGAGAATCTAAAGCAGGCTCCATGCTGTCAGTGCAAAGCTCTCCATGGGGCTCAAACTCATGAACTGTGAGATCATGACCTGAGCCAAAGTCAGATACTCAACCAACTGAGCCACCCAGACACCCCTTATTTCATATCTTTTCAAAAAATCTAATTGACCTTAAATTTACTAACTTCTTTTCAACTTATACTACTCTCCTTGAAATCATGTGGTTGGTATGTTAATTGCATATATTTTTTCTAGCACACATCAAATTAAAAATACAAATAATGCTTTTGAAAAGTGCACTCATATACCACACAAAACCTTCTTGTGTTTCGTGTTCTGTGAATCCCTGAGCTCAAGCATTGAGCTTGAGTATCAGAAAGGACCCACGGAGGGAAGTAAGATAAAATAAAGAATATTTAAATAATGATAGATCAGTTAAGATAGATAGATAGATAGATAGATAGATAGATAATAGATGAGGAAATAAGGACAAGAAGGGACCCCTTGAGGGAAGATAATCTACAGCCTGCCAAGTCTTGGTAAATAACATATTTTTGAAGGCTCACTCCCCATCATCCAGTTTCCTGGGCAATTACTTTCCTTCTAGTGATGATTTAACATATGTTCAATTTGTTATCTTCCCCTCAACACCTCTGGAACACACGCCATGCTAAAGAGTTGTTCCTGAACCTTTCAATTAGTGGCAAAAGATCTCAGACCCCAGCTCCTCCCTCGGGGGAGTCCTGAGGTAAGTCTTAAGGGAAACCCACAGCAGAGTGGGACTTCTAGACTCTCTCCCTGTGGAAGCTCCTGACACCAGAGGATTGTCTGGACAGACGTGTGACTGAAGCACACTCTCACTGTTGGCTCAGAGGCCCTAACGGTTGTGTATCCATTGAACCAGGGCAGGAGTGTCTGATGCAGGCAGTGTTACAAGGCCAGGGGGATTCCAGGATACATCACCATCCATCACTTACTTTTAACCTTTATAAAACTGACTCTCTATTATAATGACCTTTCACTTCCAGGATTCAAGAAAAGTTCACATTTTATCATTTGATGATTTCATTTGATGAACGAGTCCCATCATATTTGTCTGTGGTGGAGCTTTCTTGACAACTCCGCATCCTTTGGGTTTCTTCTCCCATGGAGTGCCTTTGATTAGTAAAGTAAACCTGTCTCTAGGACACTGCCCTTAGCAGTGAGGGAATGAGAAAGAGACAGGCGGGAACAATTACCACCTTTTCTCTTTGGTCAAGGTAGGCACCATTGCCACCATTAGATTTTCATTAAGTGGAGCAGGAAGAAAAAACAGGAAAGAGCGAAGCGACATGGAAATGGTTACAGCTTAAAAAATGAAGCCATGGGGAGTGCTTTCCATGCACTATTCATGTTAATGTAGTGGAATTGGTCCAGCCTCTTAATTAGACTCATAATTCTTAACCTTTAGGTAAACTGTGTATTCAGGCACAATGGAGGATGAGAAATGAAATTCCACTTGCCCTGAGGCAGGAAAGAACATAACTCCCAAAGACCCAAGGGCACTGGTGAGTAACTGGAGGAGGAGTTATACTTACTTTGACCAAAAAAGTACCAGATGGGATTGAACAGGCTTAGGTACAAATTGAACAGTTGCTTCCTGCAACTGCAAGAAGCTTGGTATCACTAAGAAGCCAACGACTTAAGTTATCAAAAGCAGGACACATACTTCTGTGGCACCCAGAGCACCCTTGTGTAGTATAAAGAATACTCAGAGTAGGCACAGACCCTTCATCCTTCGGTCCTTCATGTAGCAGGGTGTAGGATTGCTTTTCTGGTACTAATCAATCAGCACTACAATGGTCTTGGTAGACCCTACAGAGACCCATTCAAATTGCAGCAGGAACCACCCCAGGATATCTTTTCTTCTAGCTCTCTTCATTCATTTATTGGCTAATCTTCTCCAGCTGCTACAATGTCTAAAGTCCTTCATGGTATTAGAGGATTTCTACCAATCCCCAACTGCCTGGTCATTTTAGTGTTCCCCTCATCTTTTTCAGAAAGCACTTCTAGCTGTCACAAAATGTTGATCTTATAACATCCAGAGTAATAACCTCCCTTTGGTTCTTTGCTGTAGTCCACGCACCATCACCTGAACACATTTGAAAGTGTTGAAATATCAAAACAACTCCCCCAAATATAAAATATGGAACAGCAGAAGCAGCCCTGCGGGAAAGTAACCCAAGCTAACGGGATGCACTCAGTGCAAGATGGCACAGCGGTGTGCTTGTCGCCTTGGGGCGTTTGCAGGATGGGGCACCAGCCCTGTTGGCCAAGAGCGTCCAGTACCATCTGCTTTGTCGGCTCTCCAGATGCCAGACTGAGTATGCTAGCATTCAGAGCATGAGGGAAAATATATCGACAGGACACTGTGATGTTCTGTTTTATACATTTGTGCAAATACATACACATAAGAATGTTATTTCAGGGGCAAATGGATTCACAGAAGTAACATTTTTGTGTGATGTTTTTGTGAGTCAAAACATTTGTGTGAGTCAAAAATATATAATGTTTTCATCTATACATCAACACATGCATATAGACACATTTTTATCCACACGTGTGTTAGGGCTTTGTGACTAATTACAGAATTGATTTTGAAAGTTTGCTTTGATTTTCAAAAAGAAAGGGATATAATAATACTTTCCAAATATTACCCCTACAAGTTATGTTGACATTAGCGTGAACTAACACTGAAATTGTAATATTAATTAAATAGTAAAGTTGATTTTGATATTAATCAAATACTCTATCTTAGCTAAAACTAAAATTCATGCTATATATATATTCATAAGTGAGGACCTAAAAATAGACTTGTAGCTTTAAAAATAGCTTTTAGTATTTTATAAATCTGATACACTTTCTTTCTGGTAATACATCTTGTAGTAGACGAGAAGAAGAAAGCAATATTGCAAGCATACCCTTTTATTTCAACTCTAATTAGGGTATGACTTTGTTTTCAGTTCTTTTCTTCCCTGTTCTTCCCTCCCCACCCCACCCCCACCCCCCCGAACTCTGTGATGGGCATTGAGGCTATGCACCAATTATTTCTCTTCTTCATCTTGCAGGCATATGGTGGCATTATAGTTTCTGGTCCCCTTGGGGTTATAGGTATTTGAAGGCTAGCACAATATGACACTTCAAAATATGCCACTTGCCCTAAGGATTATTTTGAGCTGAAGGTAACTGAGAAGTAGAGACAAACAAACCTCCTCGTCCTCCCTAAATTTGCCTGAAAGCAGGACACACATTTACGAAGTTATTCCTCCTGTCTCTGTTTAGGAGGACAAAAGTTAACCAATTGCAGACAACTTTAGACCCTATCAGCCTAGAGATGGCACCAGAGGAATCCACATAACAATTTTACTCACTGGCCTTTACCTCTGCTCTTGGAAACCTAAAACTGTTTTCCTCTGTCTTACCATGTCTCCACAGATGTACTGTTCTTTGCTGCACTGTCATATAAGCTGGAGTTCTAAGCCACTTCTTTGAATTGTTCATTTCTCCCTGGGCATCTTTTGTGTATACATGAGATATACATGTTAATAAACTTCTGTTTGTTTTTCTCTTGTTCATCTGTCTTTTCTCACAGGGGTCTTAGCCAAGAAACTCAAAAGTTTTGAGGAAAAATTACTTTTCCTCCCCTATGTCTTTCATTTTGGGCAATGAATTGTAAGCTGAAGTGACATATGTCACTCCAGGCTAGAGCAGGGTTGAGGTGCTCCAGAGCCCTCTTTTCCTCTTCCAAGGTGACCATCAACCCCCAAGGAGGAGCTACTCCATGACTCTGGGTCATGGAGTGAGAAGACTGAAGGCAGGGCCCCAAACCACTCCCTGATGAGTATCTGGTCTACATGACAAATGAAACCTTGTTATCTTAAGCCATAGAGAAGTTCTGGTTTTTATTTTGTTATGACCACTGCAGCATAATTTAGCCAATCCTGTCTGATACAGGAATGCCATTATTGTTTTCCAAGTACTTTGTTAAAACCATATTCTCATATGATTTTCACATACAAGGAAAAATTTTGAGCACCTGCTTTGTGCCAGGTACAGGCAAGGCTCTAGAAGAGGTGTTCAGAAATGAGTAAGACCAAGTAGGTATTCTTAAACACTCAGAGGTAGAAAAGTCTCACTTGGGAAATAATTTTTATTTCATTTCTGCCGCTGAGGAAATGTAGGTCTTCTGTGCCTCTCAGCTACCAACAGATTGTCATCCTAGGGTTCCTATTGCCACCATAACCATTTCTCCCTTTAAGAAGCTCATTGTAGGGGGACCTGGTTAGAAGAATTGTCATGTCTATGTCTGTTGTCATGGACTCCTCTTTTCAACTTCATAACTTGAGGCCCTTGGGAAGATCACACAGGGCTATCTGCCTAGGATCATATCTCCAAGTTGAGAATCTGTTCAACTTTATTCAAGATACACAGTGAAACAGAATACAGGATTCTAATTCAGAGACAATTTCCTCAAAGGGGTTATTTTTCTTCTCCCTCCCTCCCTCCCTCCCTCCCTCCCTCTCTCTCTCCATGACACTCACCCCCACCCCTTGTCCCTCTATTTCTCTCCCCTCTCTCATTCCCTCCCTTCCTTCTTTCCTTTGTCTCTGTCTTAAACTTCCCAAGTGGGTTTCTGCAACCTACTCCAATATTGTTACATCTTATCCTCTCTAAACTCAATCCAAAAACTCTGCTGAATATACAGATGGTCTGTTAGGGTGTCAGCAACTTCATTTCTGATTTTCTTCTTATCTGACTTCTTTTCCCTGTCAGCGATGTGTTCACAGAGAGAATTAGTTTTCTATTCTTGGGGACATCTTATGAACTGATTGCCCAGAGAGATTTTGTAGTGACTTGGCTGTATATATAATACCAGTTTACTGGGCAAAATCCAGCCTTGTCCTGATTCAGTTCAAGAGAATATTGTATAACTGGCTTCTGAGGAGCTGGTGACCTGGCAGACTAAAACAAGGATTGTTTTCATTTGTCCACCAAACTGAAGTTAATCACCACAGGTTTTATTAGAGTCACTTGTGTTTGTTCAGATATGGATAGGGTCATGTGGTTCTTCCTTCACTTAACTTCATTGACCCTCAGTTTGTTTATCAGTAAAAACATAGCTCATGACATTGTAAAGATTAAATGAGATGGGTGTGCAATCCATCTATACTAGGAACTGAAAAATACATATTAAAAATCCTGGCACATTAAAGCTATTAGATTCAAAAGCTAGGCTTCATGCTAATATTGTTTCTTTTCTTTTTTCTCTATTTTAAGTGTCCCCTACATGGGGATCATTAGGAGCCTGAAAAGAAAAACTGAATAAAATGCATATATACATATCATATACAGGTATTTGTGTATGTATACATATGTATACATGGATTTGTTTTACATATGTATATACACATGACATGTTGTAACTAGCTACATGTACCCTATATTGATATGTTCTCTTCAGTAAACACATCTCTCTTCATTTGGCAGAATCAGCCCACAGAATAAGTTATCTGGACTCAGAATCTTGATCCTGCTTTTCCTTCATCTTCTCTTGATATCTGTCTCTGACTTCTAGGAGTATGACCTTTGAAGTTAGAGCTACTTGAATTTGGATGGTCCCTGTACGACCTACAGCAAGTTACTTTACTTTGAAGTCTCCATTTCCTCACTTATGTACCTGGAATAATAACACCTTATTAAGTGGCGAGGAAAAAATATAAAATAGCATGTGTGTTTAAATATGCATACACGCACACACGAATATGCATGCATGGACATATGTATCTGTATACACATGTATGCACACACCCACATGCTACACATCTGTCAGGTGCTGCCATCACTGCTGGGGGTGTTACTGTTATAATAATTAGTGATCCTGGTACTTCTTGATTCTCTTGTTGGCTGAACTTCCACATCTGGATACAGGGACTCTAGACCCCCTCTTCGCCTTTATACCAACTTTTAAGAGTATGAGAGTCCATTATTCCTAACAGTAACCCATCTTTAGGGCTGCAGAGATCCCCTCTGCAATATTTCTATGACTGTTGCTTAGAACTTTTACTCTGTGCACTTATGGGATCTCCAGGGCTCGGGCACTGTTTGCTTCCCACTTCCCCTTAGCACCCTTCCCCTAATGTGCTACTTAATGGACTTGATGTCTCCCACTCTGCTCACCTGTGACCTTGCCACTTCTGACCCCTGACCTCAGGCCTCAGCACAGCCCGCTAGCCTAACCGCCTATCCCAAATCTCAAAATCAGCATACTGAGTACAAAATCTACTTTATTCCCTACTAGAATAAACACACTCTAGCCACTTAACTCCAATTTTTCTGTTAACTGGTTTTGCATTGGAAGCCTTATCCCGAATGAAAACGTTTTTGACCTGCACTATCCAATATGGTAGCCACTAGCCACATGTAACGATTCAGCTCTTGAGATGTGTTGTAATGTATTGTAAATGCAAAATACACATCAGATTTTCAAGATTTGGGAAAAATAAAATAAATCGTAATAATTTTCTTTTGCTAATTAGACATTGAATAGATACTATTTTGGATATATCGTCACAAATAAAGCATAGTATTAAAATTCATTTCGCCTAATTAGACATTGAACAGATACTATTTTGGATATATTGTCACAAATAAAACATAGTATTAAAATTCATTTTGCCTGTTTCTTTTTATGTTTATAATGCAGTTGTCAGAAAACTTTCACATTCCCATTGAACAGCATTTCTTGAGTCTATTTTGTTCATCAAGAGCAATCTGATCTCTCTCTTGTTTCCTTTCCTATTTCTATGACCCCATGCTTCTTACCTCTTCCCTTGACTGCAGAGATGGACCTCACTAGTCTCCTTGTCTGTAGTGTCCTCCTGACCCAGTCAGCTGTTTCTACGGCTTCATGGCTAGTCTTCCGATTGTATCACTTTCCAGTCTTCACTCAGCAGAAGTAGTGAAGTTCATCTACAGAAGCATGTTGGAAGGTATCTGCAACATAGAAGGCCCTCCCTCCTTCCTACCCATCCTCCTTCCCATCCTTTCTGCCTCCTCACTGAAATAAATAGCAACACTATCAACTACTTCACTCCTAAATAGGATTCTCCTCCACTCCCTAAGAATGGTCTCCCTCTATGCCTCTCCCCTTCACAGTGACTCTTATCCATGCTGTGTCTCAAAAGTAAAGCCTTACCACAGAAGATCTCCAAGATTCACCTAAATTGAATTAATTGTTCATTTCTGGAGCACTTTACATCCTTCTAACTTCTAAATATTGTCTCTAATTCTATCGACAAGGGCACGGGGTCCTAATGGTAGCAGTCAGTGTGGTCAACCCCTTTGTGTATATGTTCGCAATCCCTGAAAAAGGCTGCAAATTGGGTTAATATGTTACCCATTGTGAAGATGGGACAATGTGACTCAGAAACTTTAGTTATATACCCTGACAATGGCCACTTGGCAAAGAAGTGGCAGAACAGGGGAGCTGAGTTATTTATTTTTATCTACCTACCTACCTACCTACCTATTGCTTCAGAGCCTAAAACATGTCCACCATGAAATACCGAGATTATGGTTTGACATCTGCACAGCACGCAGCACGTTGCTTGGTATTTCTCATCAGATCCTGCACGTGCACTTAGGCACGCACGTGCACACAGGCACACACAGGGGTGCAGGCGCACACGTGCGTAGGAAAGCATGGAGGAATAAAACCGCCATAATGCGCTCATTCTTGTCTCTCAGCAAAAGTGAGAGGGCGGGGGGAGTTAGGTAGAGAAAGACACCTGTGTCATTTCAAATGAACTTAGGTAAATTGAGGAACTTCAGTTATAAAGTTTCCACCTATTTTTATCCTTAGAAATGATGTGAGTACAATTAGCGTTATTTATGTCATCTGCATTCTTCGAGATGGGGAACCTGAGGCGGACGGCTGTTGAGTACCTATTCTAAGGTCACATGACTGATATGCAGTAGCCCAAGACAAGTGATGCCTGCGTTCTTCATGGGCACCCTGCTGCCTTCGCTCTGGCACCATTGCAGTGAGGACCCAGGTGGGAGGAAAATGCCGGGTCAGCCATGACTCCCCATAACAAGCTGAGCTGCCATTAGACACAAAGTGTGTGCAGACTGACGGGCCTCATCGGTGCAGTTGGTATCACTCCCATTCCACACCACCTCCCAACCACTGCAGTAAATACTATATATTTATTATATATAAAGTAACTACCATAAGACATGCATACTTACTCTTATTCTTAACCCTGCCACTCTTGACTTGTTAGGACCTTGGGGAAGTTTCGCACATTCCCTGCACAATCGGTATCACCATATGTAAAAATGTTCTGAGGAGAAGATCAGGTGCATGAGGGTATGAAAAATGTCACCTACTATATAAATAAATTATCATATTTCATTGTCTTCAGAGTCTTAGGAAAGTCCTCTTTTTTTTTGTTTTTGTTTTTGTTTTACTGACTCCTCCAGTTCCTTACAGTGACAAGAAAGTAATAAACCGTCACATGCATTTTAACTCACTTTGTGTTGGTTAGTAGAGTCATGAAGTGTCACAGTGGGAAGGGCACTTAGGGAACATCAAATATAACCCACTAAGGTTAAAGAAGAGAAATTGAGGTCCATTAAAATGTGTAAGTAAGTCGGGGCGCCTGGGTGGCGCAGTCGGTTAAGCGTCCGACTTCAGCCAGGTCACGATCTCTCGGTCCGTGAGTTCGAGCCCCGCGTCAGGCTCTGGGCTGATGGCTCAGAGCCTGGAGCCTGTTTCCGATTCTGTGTCTCCCTCTCTCTCTGCCCCTCCCCCGTTCATGCTCTGTCTCTCTCTGTCCCAAAAATAAATAAACATTGAAAAAAAAATTAAAAAAAAAATGTGTAAGTAAGTTGTTCAAGGTCACAGAGAGTCTGTGTTGGAGCCAGAAGCAGAATGGTGGCTCCCACCTCTCAGTCTTGCCCTTCCCACTCACAAACTCCTCTCTGATTACAAGGGTCTCTGCAGCAGGTTTAGCCAAATGTACTTCTTTTATCATGGGTCCTCTGACATAATATGGACACCAGTGATACTAACTATTCATTGAGGTGGAATATTCTATTCATTCAACAACTACTCCTTCCATGTTTCCTGGGTGCCAGGTATTGTTCTAGGCACTTGGGGCATAAAGTGGTGAATTAAACAAAGAAGGATCCCTCCCTCATGGAGCTCACATTCTACTGACAGAGGCAGATAGTAAACAAACAAATAGGAAGAAAATATCAGGTAGTAATAACCTCTGTGCAGAATATTAAAATAGGATGAAGTGATAAAAAATGATAGAGTATATACTTTAGTTGTATGTAAAAATTTTTAAATGTTTTATTATTTTGAGAGAGTGAGTGAGCATGAGTGGGGGAGGGGAAGAAAGAGAGAAAGAGAGAGAGAGAGAGAGAGACAGAGAGAGAGAGAGATTCCCAAGAAAGCTCTGTGCTGTTAACATAGAGCCCAACTCAGAGCTCGATCACGAACCATGAAGCCAAAATCAAGAGTCAGACACTTAACCGACTGAGCCACCCAGGCACCCCAGTTGTATGTAAAATTTAAGTTGACATCTATCATGGGAAGAGGAACAAAATTTTTGAGTAGAGAAAACAGAGAGTGCATCCGTTTAAGATGTAGAGGGCTAGTTTCTCAAGGAATAGAATAAAAGGTTTAGGGAGGGCGTGGGAGAACATGAACTGGGGAGTGGGCTCAGCCTGCAGAGCTCTATAGGCCATGGTAAGGAGTCTGAGAAGGATTTAAAGCCAGTTTCATATAATCTCATTTTGGGAAGATCATCACATTGTCTGCTGTGTGAGATAGAAAATGTAGGGAGGTAGGGTAAGGGTGGGATAGGAGAGGAGTTAACAGTGGAAATGAAGGGAAAAGGCTGGGGTCAAAGTCATCTGTGACTGATGAGTTTGAATATTTGCTGATGTATACTGGATGGGGAACAGAGACAGTAAGGAGGGAATGAGTCCTAGGCTTTGGCCTTGAGAAACTGGATGGTGTCCTTCATTGAAATGAAAAAAAAAAAAAAAAATAGATGAATGGATTTGAGTGGTCGGCAGTGGGAGTGGGGTGGGCATAGACTTAACTGTAACACTTTCAACAGTGCTATTAGGTAAGAAAATATCACATTTACAAATACCTAAACTTTAGTTTAGAAGTCAGTATGCCCATAAATCAACAAGAGACAGATCCCAAAATTCAACTTTTTCACCAGTCATAAAATAGGATTCTGAGACCCTCACCTGGTAGCCAGAAGAACTGATATTCCCCTTGCTCTTTGAAAAATGTGATAAAATACTAGCTAAAATAACAGTAGTATCTTGAATGTCTACTATATGAAAGACACAACATCTGTCTTAATTACATTTACAGATAATGAAACTGAGGCTCAGAGAGTCCATGTAATATGCTCACATGCTCAGAGCTAAGAAGTAGAAAAAGTAAAATTTAAAACCATTTTCTATGATTCCAAAATTCATGCTCTTTTCATGTTGTTGCCACTGTACTATATCTTTGTTTATATAAAATTTTTTTTCTTTTTTTTTTTCTTTTTTGTTGTTTATATAAAATTTTTAATGTTTATTTATTTTTGAGAGACAGAGAGAGACAGAGTGTAAGTGGGGGAGGGAGAGAAAGAGAGAAAAAGACACATTCTGAAGCAGGCTTCAGGCTCTGAGCTGTCAGCACAGAACCAGACACCGGGCTTGAACTCACGAACTGCCAGACCATGACCTGAACCGAAGTCGGGCACTTAACTGACTGAGCTACCCAGGCACCCCACCACTATACTACATCTTAAAATTAAAAAAAAAAAAAAGAACCCTGTTTCCTGTAAGTACTCAAGATAAACTAAGTGAACACAGCATTTCATAGAGTGGTGAGAAAAATAAAAACTTTATCTCATACAGGGTCTAAATGTTGATTATTGAGCAATCCACATTGACTACTGAAGTAATCAATGGTCTGGAAAGCAATTTATTTGCAACCAGACACATATCTCTTGAATTGATGTGGGGTATTTTTTATTTCCCTTAGATACACACCCACATCTCTAGCTCCTCTAAGGTGTAGGTCTTCTTTGTAAAATCCACCCACATCTAATTTTGACTTTATGTCCCTAGCAAAACACCAAGAGTGAATTATTAGGACATTAGGAAAGGTGGCTTTCATGAACAGTAAAATGCATTGACTTGATTCATGTGATAGTCTCTTTATATTTTTTAAAGACCTATGGCAAACTCCTATAAACACATTTTAGCCATGCTATTTTAAGGGTAACAAAAGTCCCTAAGAGGGAAAAATGGAGAGTCAGACACATTTCCTGCTTGAACTAGAACTGACTTATTGGCCAGCAGGACAGTAGAGTGCAAACATCTACACAGAGTTGTAGAGATATAGATTTGACTCCTGATTCTGCCTTCCATTTGCTCTGTTCCTTAGGCTGGTTGAATATCTATATGAAATTTTAAAGAACATATGAGTGTCCATTCACTCACTCCATGAAAAGATGGAATGAAATTGACATCCCCTTGAATGTGGGCCAGTGTGAGTGACTATCTTATAATTAGAAAATGGCAGAAATAATAAGGCATGACTTTCAACACTAGGTAAGAAAATGCAATCTAGGTTCAGCCTTCCTCTCTCCCTCTCTGGGGATATTTGCCCTGAGACCCCGTCACTGTGTTATGAGAAAGCCAAGCGGCCACATGGAAAGACCACATGCCCAACTGAGGACTCAGCCAACAGCCAGCGCCAACTGAGTGAGTGAGCTCTCAGCACACACCCAGCGCCAGCCCCAGCCCCTGGTGACCCAGGGTGGAGCAGAGATGGGCAAATCCTGCTGGCACCTGCCCAAACTTCAGATGAGTGGACAAGATGGACGTTGCCATCGTTTTAAAGTGCTAAGTTTTAAGTTTAAGTTTGTTAAATAACAGTTGATAATCAGAACAGAAGATGAACCTTTTCTGTGAGTACCTAAATATTATTTTCAGTCCCTCTGTGAGACCTTTCTTCTTTTGCTGCATGTTAGTCTGGAATGTACATGGAGGTTAAAGTCAAAGACATTTATTTGGAACTGGTCTCCAGTATTTAGTATCTATAAGACCCTGGGCAGACCACCTAAGTTATTAGAGCCTCACTTCCGTGAAAAAATGAGAATGATAATACAGACTTCATAAGACCATTGAGAGGATTAAGTGAGATAATGCATTAGAAATGCCATCCAGAAAGAAGGCTCCCAGTAGCCAAGAACCAAAATCAACAGCAGCAGTGGTAATACCAAAGAGTATGCCTTACAGGAGTCATGATCTTGTTTATGATTCTTGCTGTACCTAAAGTAGAAATAATCTTTTGTTAAAGAGATTTCAAATACTGCCCTGGTATTTTTGTTTTGCAGGTGTCATGCCACAGTTTTGTGATCTTGATTATGCTGTTCCTGTGACAAAATTGTTTTAAGTAGAATGGTGACGACATGGCTTAACAAAAGGACTATGGATTTGGGTATCAATTATGCATGTATGTGCACACATGTGTGTGTATGTTGGAGGGAAGGAAGGAAGGGAGGAAAGAAAGGAGGAAGAAAGGAAGGAAGGGATGAAGGGAGGGAGGAAGAAAAGGGAGGGAAGGGTGTGCTGCAAAGGACAAGGATTCCAGCTCCCATAGAGACCTCCTCTAGAATTTGTGAATGTGGTGGGGGTAGGTGGGAAGTAGTAAAATAATGGGTGAAGGGGCCAATGCAATCTCAACTCAGTGTAATTGGGGGAACAAGGACAAAAGTTCTGCCATGAATCAGAAGCAATCAGAGGTGGCCTCTAAGACTTTTGCTGACAGTGCTCAGCTAGACTGTGGGGATCGGGGCTATATAAGACAAGGCTTCTGTCCTCGGAGAGCTAGTAGCTATTTCTAGCTCATCAGGCATAAGGAGTGACCTAAACTGTCTATGGACTTAGCAAATTACAGATACCTGGTTTAGCCTGACTTAAATAAACTGACATTAGCCTTTGGATTTGAAATAGGAAGAGGAAGAGTAAGCAATCCTTTGCTTCAATGTTCCGGTGACTTCCCTGCACACTCAGGATAAAACCCGTAACCCTAGACCTGTCATGATCTGGTTTATGGATACCCCAGCCTCATTCTCCTATCACCCCATTCCTTCTTCTCTCTCCATTAGCCTCACTGGCCCTCTTGCTGTTCCTCTGCCTGGAATCTTCTGTCCCAGATATCACATGGCCCACACCTTCTCTTTATCCAAGATTCTGATGGTGTGCCCCTCCTAGTCCAGGGAGCTTTCCTACCCTGTTATGAAACAGAATTCCCCAGGCCTGGTCACTCTCAGGATCCTTGTGCTTCTCAACTTTTCCCCTGCATGCTGTTCATGAACTGAGCATGTGTGGGGGTGGGGGTGGGAGTGTTCGTGTGTGTTTGGTCTGTCTCTCTCGTAACTTGCTACAATCATGGGGGCAGGAACTCTGTTTTTTCAGTGTTTTATTCCCACCAGACAGAAAAGTATGTGATACCAAATGGAGAGAACCAATAAATGCTTATTGTTTGAAAGAAAATATAATCATCTGTTAATATTTGTACCATGTTTGGTACAAATACTGGGGACAAAGAGTTTTAGGTTTAGTTAACTCCAGAGTACCCTGAAAAGCTACCTGTTTCTATCCATGATTTGACTTTTCTCTATCACAATTCCTTAACTAGATTTCTAAGTCTGATCATTTGTTTTGTACACATCTGAAACCAAATATTACAAATGCACAAGAGGGTGTGTACACACAAGTGCATTTGTAGATATATTTGGACATACACAAAGCATATAATATGTATGTATACAATTAAATAATATACATTATATAGCATATACGTTATAGTGTGTGGTATGTATATATGATATATTCATAATGCTACACTATATATTTATATATAATATAAACTATATGTCAACATTATATATATGTGTGTGTGTGTGTGTATATATATATATATATATATATATATATATATACCCTTGTATATATGTATACATATATATAGCCAGTTAGCTGCATACTCACTAAAATATCATTAATTAAGGGAAAAGAACAAAATTGAAAGTTTTGGAAGAGTTTAAAAGAAATAGGATTTAATCACTTTCAAATCCATTGGGACATAGCTGGGTAAAGCAATCGACCCCAAGTGGAAACCACTCATGTGCCTGCCTGAATGGATGGATGGATGGATGGATGGATGGATGGATGGACAGGAATGATGTTAGCCCATTACAGGTAGGGAAATGGGGACTCTGAAGCACTCTAGGGGACTAAGTAACTAGTTCTACTGATGAACTTAATCCTCATGGCAAACTTGTTTGCTTGGCTGATTTGCTTGGTAAATGCTTTCTTTCCAGAACCAAAGTAAACTCCAGCTCAATATATCCTATGGCTATTAATTTCAGTGTAATGGAGTCTCAATTTTCCTATGTATTTTCAAACTATTTCAGTGTTCATATGTTTCAATTATGACTTTTTACCTCTGCCTTAGAGAGCTCACAGTTTTATTAGGGAGAATATTCCCAAATAGACTTTCACTCCACAGAGGGGTTAAGTATAAAAAGATGCAAACGCCAGATAAACTCCAATGAGAGAATCTAATGAGGAAAGTCGTGGTGCCATGGAGACTATGGAAGAGATTTTTGGGTAGACAGGGCTTTCGGTCCTCATCCCCACCAGCAACCTGGGCACTGGGTTCCCCCAGGTGATCACCTTCCTCTGCCCCTTTCAATCTTGTCTTCCTTATGGGTTATAGAGCTAACTGGCCAAGTATTAAAGCATCCTCCAGATCATTGACTCAATATTTCTTCCTGTGTCTTCTGTGTGTTTCCGAAGCTGGGTTCTATTTTATTTCATATGTACATCACATGTTGCCCTCAGGACCCCAGCCTTGGGCAAAATTCCTAGGAAGATGCTGGCAGTGAGAAAGGCCTGGGCTCAACCAGGGTAGCCCTTGTTCCTGGGGACAATGTTCCTGGCCACCTCCTATCCTGGTGACAAGGTGCCCTGAGAACTGTCAGGCTGCTGATTCCTGTCCTGGAAACTACTCTGTAGCACAGGACCGCAGGCCCTGCATGAAGTCCAGGGTAGTAAGTAGAAGCCCAGGGAAAATGACTACAAAGATGCATGGGACTAGCAAAGACACCTTTCCCATGGACCTCTGAGGCTTGGAATTCTGGCCCTTCAGAGAGTTTGTAGCGTAAATCTTCAGTTAAAGAGACAAATGACACATTCCATTGGCTGGTGCTTATCATCAACCCTGCGGAAGGATATCAGAGGAAACTGACAGAAAATGACAGTGTCATGGTTCAGTCACTGACTGAATGAAAAATACACAGAGGTGAACCAAGCCTGAACTTCTCCTGCCTGTCTTCCTTTTCCTTCTCCCCCTGCTGCTCCTAGACACCTGGAGCCAAATCCAGAGCTGAGAGCAGACAGAAAGAGGCTCTGGGAATGCCCTTGTGGGGGTCCTCAGGGCCACCCTGGGAAGGTATGCATGAGCCCTGGATGCAGTTGAACCTCAGGAAGAATGCTGCACCGCCTTTGAAGATACCCAGGGATTCGCCCTAATTCAAGCCACCCTGATGATCACGGGGCCTCAGACTACTTGACTTACTTCTAACTTGATTTACTTCTAACTTGACTTACTAACTACTTGACTTACTTGACTTACCCAGACTACTTGACTTGCTTCTAACTTCTGGATCTGTGAGGTCTGCACAGTGTATCAGAAATGGCATCCCTGGTTTGACCACAGGTGAAGCCGGGTCCCAGAACCTGATCTCCCTCCTTCCCTCCCTCTCTCTCTCTTTTCTTTTTTTTTATAAGAGAGACAATCTGCGGTATTTTATTATAACAGCCTGACAAAAGCAGTCCACTAGGCCCTGGCTGGGGATTCATTCATGTTCCCACAATGGTACATGGTTGTCTGCCCATTTCTGGGAGGTAAGCACCACTGAGTCAGAATCCATCCCTGCACTGAAGGCTGTGAGGTTGGGGCCACATCTCTAAGGGGCTCTCTGTCTGCAGTCCTACCCCACCCACAAGCAGTGCCTGGTTTATGCAAGCCAGCTCACCAGAAAAAAAAGCAGACACTGGGTGCACATGTCCATTGTCCTCGTTCATGTACCTCATTTGATTCATAACCCATGGGGCAAAAGACAATTAATGAGCGTTCTCAACCCCAAGATACAGATAGTATCTTCTAACTGTGTTTCTGTGAACACGCATGTGGGTAAATGTCTGGAAAAACGCATACCTAAGTGCAACATTGGTCTCTCTGGGTGGTGAGATTATCTGCATGCGTGAGTTACAATTATTGTAATTCTTCAATTTATACCACTGAAGTAGAAATAAAATCATCCTTTGAACCTATTTCTCATGGCAGTGCAAATCTGGACCTTCTCCCCTGGGACTGAAGCTGTGAGCAAGGAAAGAAATACGACACTCGCATTTGTTGAACACCTGATAAGTACCAGGCACAGTACCAGGACGAAATCGCTCAGGTGCTGAACTTGCTAGTGGAAAGGTAGCAATGTGCACAAGTTTCTCGAAGTAGTAAGAGGCAGAGTCCCTCTCAATATGTGCCCCCAAATCCATGCCCTTGCACCTGAATATACTCAGGGATCTGATGACAGTTGACTTAGGGAAAAAAAAAAAAAGCACATACAAAGGCAATGGTGTCACTAAATTGATATCACACGATACATACACTAAAGGGAATCCGTGGTCAGAATGAACATTACCCCATTTTTCTGAAAATTTCACCAAACACAATCCTCAGAAAACTAGAAACCACTCAAGGAAAAGAGGGTAGGTTGGTTTTCCAGACACAGGTACTCTGAATAGTGCAGAAAGTGACAGGTGCAGGCTTGACAGCCAGAATAGAGTGACATGGGAACATGTATCAACATGGAGCCTCTCAAGCAGCACATCTGAGGACACCGGGGAGGGCCAGCACCCGGTGCCTCATATCCAATCGGCCCTGTGAGCACGGCTGAAGCCAAGGAGAGTACGGTAATTGATTTTCACAATGATGATCTCTAGTCATCAAGAAAAGGTTACATTTTATGTTCAGAACCCTCTGTTTAAGAAAGCGGGGAAGCATGTAATCCATTTGAGAAAGATTTTCATTTCAAATAGTTAAAAATTCTTTGAAAACATTTTTGGTGCTTAAAGGGATAAGTGACACTTATCTGGAAAATTCACTTATGTGGAACAACGTCTTTCCTAAAGATTCTAGATCAGTGAGGCGGCATGTTATATTTAGTTAGGCTTCTATCACTTCTCCTTTGTTGACATTCCCACTGTCTAATCTTCTTCGGCCTTTCAAACTTCCTAACTTCTAAGCATAATGGGGTTGTAAGTTTCTTGAGATGACACATTGTGACACCCATTCTTGGATATTCTATGTCCCTGTGGTTCTTGGCTTTTTTCTTTTTCTTTTTCTTTTTCTTTTTCTTTTTCTTTTTCTTTTTCCTTTTCTTTTTCTTTTCTTTCTTTCTTTTTTTTTTTAATTTTTTTTTAACATTTATTTATTTTTGAGACAGAGAGAGACAGAGCATGAACGGGGGAGGGTCAGAGAGAGAGGGAGACACAGAATCCGAAGCAGGCGCCAGGCTCTGAGCAGTCAGCACAGAGCCCGACGCGGGGCTCGAACTCACATACCGCGAAATCGTGACCTGAGCCGAAGTCGGACGCTTAACCGACTGAGCCACCCAGGTGCCCCTCTTATTTTTTTTTTTAAGACCATGGAATAGATGATAAACTGATAGTCACAGAAAATGATGGAATCCCAGAGTACCCATGAACTTTGACAAAGCCCTCCTGACATTTTGCGAAAAAACCCTTTTGGGTTCTGGTAAGAGTCCTAGAAGTCTGGTTTGCTTGTTGTTGTTGTTGTTGTTTTTCTAACAGCAACCTTATTTTTAAAAAGAGTCATTTCCATGGAGGCCTGTACTTTCCAGGTAACACTAGAGCTGGGAACACACAGGACTGTCCCTGCCTATCCTGCTGGCCTCCTTGCCCAACACCACGTCCCTCTGCATATCTTGCCCTGGAAAGAACTCATTGCTTTCTGGTGAATGTGCTGAGATCCTTCGTGCTTTCTCATATGCTATTCCCTTTCCCAAGGAAATCTCTTCCCAAGTCCACACCTTCTATGTCTAGTTTAAATGCTCTCTTTGACGGGGCGCCTGGGTGGCGCAGTCGGTTAAGCGTCCGACTTCAGCCAGGTCACGATCTCGCGGTCTGTGAGTTCGAGCCCCGCGTCAGGCTCTGGGCTGATGGCTCGGACCCTGGAGCCTGTTTCCGATTCTGTCTCCCTCTCTCTCTGCCCCTCCCCCGTTCATGCTCTGTCTCTCTCTGTCCCAAAAATAAATAAACGTTGAAAAAAAAAATTAAAAAAAAAAAAATAAATGCTCTCTTTGAGTACTGCTGCTC
This sequence comes from Prionailurus viverrinus, assembly GCF_022837055.1. Taxonomy (NCBI): domain Eukaryota; kingdom Metazoa; phylum Chordata; class Mammalia; order Carnivora; family Felidae; genus Prionailurus; species Prionailurus viverrinus. The sequence continues at coordinate 103,233,354 of NC_062568.1, read as the reverse complement.
TCAAGAACCTTCTCATTCTCTCAGCTGTTGGAGGACGGGTGTGGTCTTCTTTATTTTTTTGCATATCAGGATGGAACTATGAGAGGCTGCAAAGCTCACTCTCGGCCACACCTGGGAGTCAGAGCCAGGATGAGAAATCCATCCCTGGTCCTCTCCCGACCTTGTTTCTTTCCGTGGCAGGGTGAACAACCATCACTGCAGCCCCCTCGTGGGCAGACACCCCTGTCCTCGACATTCTGTGTTTGGGAAGACTATCTATTGTCAGCCCTTGTGGCCCACGCAGAGGAGCAGGCATGAGCCTTACCTGGCGTGTTGAGCAGGCGGGACCTTCTGCAGTGGTAGGCTACCTCCTGCTCACAGTGCTCCGAGCCGTCAATCATGGCTTCCAGCTGTTCCATGCTGCCGCCATAATCCAAGGCCATGGTGTAGGGCTTCTCTGGGTCGGCGCCCCGCACCCGGGTCAGCTCTGTGTTGTTGTGCTGCACTGATGTCCAAATCTTGTCCTCTGTCCAGAAAACACAACCCAAGGAAGGAGACATCAGAAGGAAGGTCAAAAGGGGATCATGCTTATATACCTCAATAAAGCCAGAGGTGTGGGGAGGAGGTGGGGAAGAGATCACTCAAGCAATGTGATACTTGGCTCCACGTGGGGCAATCAATCACCACTACAGCACTCTACTCGTGCAAAAAACAAACAAAAAAATGACCAGAGGATTTCTGTTTCTCATAAAGCTTTGCCTTAATTTAATATGGGGGTTAATAGGGGCGCCAGAGTGGCTCAGTCAGTTAAGCATCTGACTTTGGCTCAAGTCATAATCTCGAGGTTTGTGAGTTCGAGCCCCGCATCGGGCTCTGTGCTGACAGCTCAGAGCCTGGCGCCTGCTTCGGATTCTGTGTCTCCCTCTCTCTCTGCCCCTCTCCTGCTTGCACTCTCTCTCTCTCTCTCTCTCTCTCTCTCTCTTTCTCTCTCTCTCTCAAAAATAAACATTTAAAAAATATGCGGGTTAATAATCATGGGAGCTAAACTTGTGGAACCCCTTATGCTAAGCACTTAATGCCCGTTATCTCATTTTAAAGTGACATTACCTAAATCAGAAGGAAGTTAGAAATGCCATGTTAGAAATGAAGGAGAAGTGATAAGAATTGAACAGCTTACCCTTGAGCAAATGACCAAGCAAGAATAGGAACGTAGGGTGTCTGACCGCAAAAAAAAAGCCCAGTAGCTTCCAGGTACTGACACACACTTCCCCACAAGACACATGCTAGCATAGATAATTGTCTCACAGAAACACAAGTATCCCACTGAATGTTTGCTGCACATAGAAAGACCTACGTATAGAAGGTATCTGTAAAATAAACCTGATTAACAAGGGTGAGGTTATGTGATCCATGCTGTTTATACAAGGTACTTAGATGAAGTTCCTTTTTGCTTTAATTCTCTATGCTACCTCTAGTTACCAAAAAAATATTTTAAGAGGTTTGCATAAAAATTCACATGCAGAGATGAGGACCTTTAGAGCAGGTTTGGAGAATGTGTGTTACCTCCTATAGGTAAGAATGGATGGTGAGGAGAGAGCAGAAACATTTGAGTTTTAGAGCTTGAGAGATATGTAGTTGAAACCTACCCCCACCAATGACAGGCTTGGACAAGTCACTTCGCTTTTCTAGGGCTCAGTTTTATTATCAGTAGAAAAAAGAAAGAGAAAGAAAGAAAGAAAGAAAGAAAGAAAGAAAGAAAGAAAGAGATATCAGCAGGAATTTAATACGGAATAGCAACCCAGCATATGAAGTCGCAAGGCATGGTCTGAGATCCATCAGACATTCTGTACTAATAACCTACACTAAAACGTTGACTGCAATGGGACATAGAATTTCATTCCGAACACGTTCACAAATAAAGCAAATGAGGAAATAGGAAGACTTAAAAAGCTTTTGTCATCCGAGAATCTTGCCCACATAATAACATCATTACTCTTCATAGATTCTCAGAGCTGAAAAAGAACTTACCATAGACATCATGTGGTTTCCTCCTACTTTGACCTCCTAGTTTTACAAAGGAGGAAATCAAGGTCTAGGAAGTAAAGAAATGACCCAGGGCATACCTACAGACAATAATGATAAGCGCTGATACTGAAAGTAACTATTATTAATTAGTACTACTAAGAAGCAGGATTGTGGCTGTTGGCATATTTAACTGGAAAGGAAAAACACAGGCCACCAAGACCCCCAATTTTAACACTTTTTCTACCATAATTCTGTGGGTGACTTGGGATAAGTAACTTTACTGCTCTGCTCTTCTGTTTCAATATATTAGAAGGAGGGACAGAAAGAAATTTGGTTTCCATTGTCTCTAAAGTATTTTCCAACTTCAAAAAAGGAAATAGCGCTTGCAGCCAAAAAATTAACTCTGTTCAAACGTTCTAAATCATCTTCAGACTATTCCCTAAAACCAGCCCACTGATAACCACATTATCTCCAATGTTTCACACAGGCAGGATTACATGTTCTATAAATTCTCAAAAAACATACTAGAATGAAGGTTATTAGATTCTGACTGAAAGTAAAGATAGGATGTTGATTCTAATTTGTAAAAATAATGTTACACAAACAATTAACATGAAACTCAAAAAATGTTCATGCCAATATAAACAAACACTGATAATTACCAGAGAAAAGTGATTGTTCATTAATACAATATCGTGGACAGAGAAATAAAGACTGAGAGTTTTTAAATGTCCATGGTTCTCAGAAGAAGAAAAGAACCACCTGGTTTAATGTATAATAATAGATATTGTGTTACTTTCTCGTGTAAGGACATTTTACATACCTTATCCCTGGTACATATAACATTCCACCACGATAAATACAGATAGATAGAGAGACAGAGAGATATAGACACAGGTACAGCTATGGATACAGACACAAACATACTCATAGAGATATAGATATATGAAGGCTTAGAGAGAGACAATAAATTTGTCCCCAGTCTCACTGTGTCATCTGATGCCAGAAGTGGTCCACACAGCATCATTAAATCCTACGAATTTAGATTTCCCTCCAAATACACACAGATTCTTATACCCACACATCCATTCATCTGATTATTCATGCATTCATTCATTGATTTGCTTATTCATTTACTCACTGCCTCATTTTGCCAGAGTCACATTCTATCTTTAGCAAGATGGAAAAGGAAGATGTGTAGGAGAGACAACATTTCATCTTAAAGCCACTAATGTTGCCAACCCTGACTTCTGGAAACTGAGGGTGAATGGCAGTTCTAATAACTCAACTACTGGCACTTTTTGATATATGCAAATATACAGGAGATACAAAAGAACAATTAAGAGGTCCAAAGGGCCCCCTGTGATTTACCCAGACATCACAAGCCCTACAAATGCAGGATGAGTTATAAGAGGAGAGAGGATTATGTGAAACCTAGAGCTTCTTAGCTGGCTTTCCTTTCAAAGATGCCCTTTGTCCTCTGATTATTTGTTCCCCCTGGGAGTTAGAAGAAGAAAGATTGAAAAGAAGGAGGTAATTGGATACTATTTCTTCTTGCTTTCTGTTATTTTCCCCCCTCAGTTTCACTGGTAGCAGGTGTAGATTAAGTCCTGCACTTTGACAAAATATTAAAGGCGAGGGTCAATGCCACTCATGAAAGTTAGCTTTGGTGCCTGATGCCCCTGATGTCTGGTCTAGGATGGGGATAGGCAGTTTTAGCTAAGGGGTGTCAATGTGAACTGTAGCTCTAAAGATTTTCAAACAAGAAAGATTCATTTGGAACTGTCTTCTAGGTGGGCGGAGGTGGGAATCTACTCACAGACCCACAGGTGCTTTAACTGAAATTGAACCCATGAAGCTAAATGTTCAAGATGGTCAAATTGGTCGCGGGCTGGTGGATATTAGTGGACACAGACTGGGCTCTGGAGTTAGAAGATATGGATTTGTGTACCAGGTCGACACTTACTAGTTAAGCAGAACTGGTCAAATTATTACTTCTCTAAAGTCCAGTTTCCTCATCAGTAGCATCTGGAGAGCAGAAATGAACGCCAACTGTACCGCGTGGTTGTAAAGTGAGGGGAATTGTGTGAGAAGGTCCATTAGTGCCTGAATTATCAAGCATCCCACAGAAATCTGTACGCGCCTGTTATATAAAGGATATATCAGCTCTGTCCACAAGGATCCCACAGACAGCAGATGCTGCTATTATTAACAATAGCATCAAGGAGGAGACGGCCTCTGGTGGCTGTCACAGTAGTTCTTACTGTGTTCTGTAGTTCACCAGTAGTTCTGGGTTCTTTCCCAGAACATAAAGTAGGACACATGAGACACTGAAGGAGAGGGTAGGGGGAAAACTGAGACTAGCCCTCTCTTTGCAGATCCTTAGGGAAACCACGCCAGTTTCAAGAGACCTGGACTAGGAAATGCTCCTTTCTCGCAGTTCTGTGAACTTGAACTCCCACACAAGGAAACCAATGGAGGTTTCCCTACAATGCAAGAAGGACCAGTTACACTCAGGGACAGAGAAATATATACCCTAAATGCTGTGATTGGGAGAACATCATGAACGCTTCCAGGCTTCAGGCATCATCCTCTACTGGTCTGCCTCCAGACCAGACCCTATACCACAGGCCATGTATTCTTGTCTCTAGAGATTCATCTAGGGCTTCAAGGTGCCACAAGATAGCAGCCTGGCTTTCGACACCTGCCTGTCTGATTAGAAAACTACGTTCCGCTAAATGTCAGCACTGAGGCCTTGGGCAAGTTGTCAACCTCGGAAATGTCCACACTGGAAAATGGGATACCAATATCAGTCATTTTATCCATGATCATATCCCAGTGATTTGGCATCATGTTTTACTTGAACACAAGGCAGGCTGAATGGCATGCAGAAGAGTAAAGAACGTCTACATTAGAACTCTTCTGTAACATGAGGTCCAGTACCCAGACTTCATTCTTTAAAGAATTGAGGGTGGGAGCTCACCTGGAAAATAAGGTTAGCAGGTGGGATGGACTGCATTTTCTTGTCATATAGCTGCTGCTAATAACTTATTACCATCTTGTTCAATCATCTTTTCCCTTTGGAATCGTCTCCTGTGTCTCTGTATTTATTTAGTGTCCCTTGGATTTCCTGGTCTGTAGTCAATGGAATTTGTTGGTCCTGGAAAACACTGCCCTTGATACCACTTTCGGCTACCCAATCCAGTCTCTATTATTTCTTCCTGTTGACTACCATTCAGTCCCACGATAAGCAGCATAGCCCCATCTTTCTAACTTGCTCAAAGGAATACATGTATTAAGTTATCCAAGATAAATTCTCTGCTTCAGGGAAAACTGCATTTAGAGATTTTTGAGCTGGCAGGAATCTAGCCCATTCATTAAGGATCGTAACAGCAATTATATATTTGCTTTTTTTATGTGATACTTAGTTTGCAAATATTTTCCCCCATTTCATAGATCCCCTTTTTATTTAGTTGCACACTTCCTTTGCTGTGCAGAAACTTTTTAGTTTGATGTAGTCCCACTTGTCGATTTTTGCTTTTCTTGTTTCTACTTTTGATGACATATCCGAAAAAACTGTTGACAAGACCAGTGTCAAGGAGCAACTTCCCTGTGTTTCTGGGATTTTTATGGTATCAAGTGTTATGTTTAAGTCGTTAATTTATTTCGAGTTAATTTTTGTGAGTGGTATAAATAAGGGCCCAAGTGTTTTTGTTTGTTTGTTTGTTTGTTTGTTTTTGCATGTGGCTGTCCAGTTTCCCCAGCACCATTAGTTGAAGAGACTATTCTTTCCCCTTTGAGTGTTCTTGGCTCCTCTGTCAAATATTAATTGAAAACATTTGTTGGGGGTGTAATTCTGGGCTCTCCATTCTGTTCTGTTGGTCTACGTGTCTATTTTTATGGCTGTATCCTACTATTTTAATTACTAGAGCTTTGAGGAAATGGGGAGATGTTGTTTAAGGGTGTCCAATATACTGGCGTGAGTGTGAATGATCTCATGAGCCAGACCCACACCAGCTATTATGCCTGCCTTTATTCCTAAAGGAGTTACAGGCCATGAGGTATCAAGAAAGCTTGTGGAATAAAATTCTATAGCATCATTTCACAGACATAACAGAGTATAGTGATTCAGGCTGGCAAAGCCATTTCTCAAACCGCACTGTGAATTTAGTTTTGAAGTCTGTCTTCCCATAAAGCTATGAGATCTCCCAAAATATAAAGTGTATCATTCATTCTTATTTTCAAATATGTGCCTAGGTAGTGCTGGGCCAGCCACAGGAGTACCTGACCGGAAGGATAATGCACTGCCTAACTCTTTAAAAGCTTACCATCGTTTAGGGGTGGGGGTGGGGGTTGTGCATAGAAGAAAGACAAATGTCTCAGGCTATGGTACTTACTCTTCAGATTATAAATAAGTGGGATTACCCAGAGACTGGGGCGGGGGGGCAGGTTTGGGAGTGGCTGTTAGAGAAGCCTGCCAGCAGAGAATGCACTGTTTTCCTTGAGAATGGACAGAGCAACAGAAGCCTTTCACTCTCAGACCTCCAGAACCTGGGCTGTCATGGAGCACTGCGTAGGATTTCAGGAAATTGTTGTCAAGGGACAAGATTAGTTGATCACCATTTGCTTTCTGCCAAGTTTTTTCCTCCAGCATTTCCAGGGCAGCTTTTCTATGCATGTGTAGTGGTCCAACGGTCCAAATGTAAAAGAAGTTTCAAGTTATGAGATTGACATACACACACAGACATTCAATATGACCACCAACATTATTGACAAGAGAAAAGAAAAAGAGGCTGCATAGTAGTAATGCTGTGATGTTCTGAAACATTGTGTATTATCATCTCTCTTGTGAAATCCTTCCCGGTCATCACCCCAGAAATTCTTCCGTGAATGCACATCCTGGGTCTCTCCATGACCTCCTGGTTTCTCTTGCTCTATTTCAGAAGCTGTAAACTGTTTACCTACAAAGCCAGAATTTAATTTCTTTCATATCTTTTCTCTCATTTTATCTGATTGCTATTATTATTGTGATGATCATTATTATTATTAATAATAGCAGTAATTATAGATGATGTAAGCTGTTCTATCTGTTACCATGGAGATCGTCACGGAGAAGAACGAACAAACAAAAGGAAAGTAAAAAAGGAGAGAGAGAGAGAGAGAGAGACAAAATAACTCTGATTAATGAGACCTCATTCTACACACATATCTGTCTCTTTGCAGGACCAAAAAAATGTGCAATTTTTCTATCACAACGTATGAGAGGAAGGGAAGTCTACAGATTGTCAATACCCAGCTTAATTGAACTTAAATCACTGTGGGGAGCTGTTTATAGTCCTTTGAAAAGTGTGCCAATTCACTTATGCTCCTATTATAATAAAGCAAGTCTATATTAAGGTCCCTGGGGTCACTTCTGGTACAGTTATCTATGTTGACAAAGTGAATTTTCTATGCCAGGGGTAAAGGCAGTTCAAATAATCCTCAAGCCACTGCCTGTACCACTCATTTGCCATCTATGCATGCACAGCCTACTGACATCTCTTGTCGTTCTGCATTGATAGTTATTTAATTTTTCATATGTTTGTACCTTATCTCTCCATTTAAAGCACGGGCAACGGCCGCTGAGTAAATGTCTGCTTGGCGGGGGCTTCCCTGGTTAATGGAGGCAGATGTGGGGGAGAAAAGTGAGGGGTCTGGGATGGGTAGGCCTGGCCAGCTCTCCCATGGACTACATTCCTGAACAGGGCAGAGACATTTAACCTCCCCAAGCCTCAGTCTTGTCCTCTGTATACTGGCTATGACCCTCTGAGCAGTGGTGATGCGTGGATGGAACAAAACGTACAGGGCGGAGCTGGACACACAGCCTGGCCCTGGGTACCAGATGGTAAATCAAAGTCCACCTTCTGATGAAGCCATTCGGGGAGCATCAGAAAGGGTCATTTCAGCATCAGAGACAGGCGTGGGAACCTGTGCTGAGGGGGTCAGCACCCTCCACCCCAACCTGTAAAGGGAAGAGGGACACTTGGTGTAAAACAATGTCCAACTCCTTTAAATGGCCTCGGATTCCCACAGGAGCTGTCTTCCCTCTCAGGTGGATCAGCCAGCTGCCTGGGCGAGAATCCACCCGTGCAGCGCTAAAACCACTGCAGATGTGGCTGCTTTCAGCGTCTGGCCTTCTGCTGCTGAGGGGAGCGCATTACCGGTTTACAGCCCAGCTCTGCCCACCACCCGCCCCCTGCTCCCCTGCATTAGCTGGAACACAGACACCAGGGCGCAGGGAGGGGGGGTACAGGGGAGGGCGGGGGGTAGCGACGCCCTGCTCTGGCCATTACTGCGCTTCCACCTGCCTGCGCGGGCCACGCTTTACGACTTCCAGACAACATACTTGACTGTGATTTATTCTCCTACTTCGCTGGAGCCTTTACTTTTTATGTACCTTTTTGGGGGGTTATTTTTCTCTTGTCTTGCTTTAAAATAGGTGGTATGATCACAGAGACCTGGGTAATCTGTTTTACGGTCTTGGAGTGGGGGGGGGGGGTTGAAACAGATCACGCGCACATCCTATCATGTTTGTTTGTTGCTCATGGGCTTCTTCAAGGAAAATGTAGTAAATGTCTGGAGTGTGCAGAGGATTATCTTAGGGGCTGGGAAGGAAAGATGAGGGGCATGGGGGCTGAATGACACTCTGGACGCTTAAGCCCAAGGCATTCACAGCTGGTTCTGGGAGCAAAGGTCCCAAGGAAGCTGAAAGTCCGGCAGCATGGAGCCGGAGGGGTGGGTGTGGACACACCCACTGCACCTGCCCTCTGGGCAGGGGACAGGAGAAAGGACTATCCACATGGAAATCACCTGGTGGGGCTGGTGGGCCGCCTTTGGTTGCTGTTAGTATTACTTATGAAATCTCTAGGACTACGTCGGTAGCAGGTACTGTTTGGTGCATGCTGAGGAAAAACTGGCACTCACATAGATCGAAATCCAGTTCCTACATCTGTCACTTACTAGCTGAATGATGCTGGACATTCTCTTCCACCGTTCTGGACCTCTGATTTCTCAAAACACAAGCAAGAAGTGACTCTACCTCACACTTGATGTGGATTCAATGAGATAAACACAGAAAATACAGCCCAGTATCTGGGACACAAGTACACCATGAGTAGTAGTTTCCATCCCTTTTTTTTTTTAATTCTTTTTTAATGTTTATTTATTTTTGAGACAGAGAGAGACAGAGCATGAACGGGGGAGGGGCAGAGAGAGAGGGAGACACAGAATCAGAAGCAGACTCCAGGCTCCGAGCCATCAACCCAGAGCCCGACGCGGGGCTCGAACTCACGGACCGCGAGATCGTGACCCGGGCTGAAGTTGGATGCTTAACCAACTGAGCCACCCAGGTGCCCCTTCCATCCCTTTTTAAAGAAGGTCTAATGTTGGGGTTTCTGGGTGGCTCAGTCTGTTGAGCGTCCCACTTTTGATTTCAGCTCCGGTCATGAACCCAGGGCCATGGGATCGGGCCTCATGTCAGGCTCCACTCTGAGCACGGAGCCTGCTTAACATTCTCTCCCTCTGCCCCTCTCCCCCATATGCACGCTCTCACAAACAAACAAACAAACAAATAAAAGAATCGCCACGGTAGCCAAGATTGAAGTTAGGAGCCCAAAAGGGAGACTATTGACTGCAAAGTCTTCCCCATGGTCCTAGTCCTGAGGAGGGATATCCAAGGGCAGCATTCACATCTCCTTCCACAAGGTCACAAAGGAAGACAAGGCTTCTGTAAATCTCATACTGTCTACTTACTCTGCTCTCACGGATTTTAGATTCTGGCTCTAGAGGTGATTGACAAAAAGTAACTCAAAGAGGCACATGGAATGATTTGTCTTTCTTTCAGCTGACATCTCTGCTCCAGAGCTCATTACAGTATAAATGATATTGCCAGAGTGCCAGTGTCTTCTCCAGGGGGAAGCCTGTTCTGACTCTACCAGCAACCTGCTCTCTTCTTACTCAGCAATCATTGTTAATGACCTGTTTACTCAACCTCCCCCCCCCCACCACCACCCGCGACACGGTAAGTTCCACAAGGCAAAAAGACTGTCATGTAAGTCATTGTATGCCAAATACCTGACCCACAGTGGGCATTCACTTACCATGGAATGAAACATCCCACACAACCAGGGTTTTACTGACTTCAGTGACAGCTCTTGAAATTAGCAGGGAAGTGATACAGGATGTGAAAGTATGTTTAGACATATACTTGAAATTCTGCTCTGCAGCCCAGAATATCTGTTGTGTGAGCAGCATATTGAAAAAAAAATTCACATATCTATCACGAGGTGTCTGAATGAATAAAGCATAGTTAATTTGCACAGTGAAATACTATGCAGTTATAATAAATACCACACAACACCTTTCTAAACTGATTTATGATACGTCCCAGGAAGCACTGTAAAGTGACAAGATCAAGGCACCGAGGTGCAAAGACTATGCTACATTTTGTGCAAGAATAAAGAAGAAATAGAAATACACACAGGAAGGATAAACCAATATAAATGGTGACCTGGATAAGATGGGTAAGAAGAGGGTGAATACAATAGGAGAGAGAGTAAGACATCTTTGGTCAACCATCTTATATATAATATAAATATAAAAATATATTCATATATTATGTAAATATATAAATACAAGTATATATATATAAATATGTATATTTAGCTTTTGTAACATGCAAATATTTTGCATAATCAAAATATGGGATTAAATCAAAAGGATAAAAAGAGGGAAAACCTAAAATTGAACATTAAGCAGAAACAAAAAGCCTCCCTGTATATTAAACAGACAAAATAATCACAAATAAGGAAATATGAATTCAAGTAACTTTTCAATGAGGTATTCCGTCTAGCTATACCCCCTTGGTAAAATATATTCTGAGAACAAAAGTTAAAATTCAAGAAATGCTACACTTTATTTTGTTATTGGTAGCGAATGGCTGATGTGACTCTGAATCTATTTTGTGTATATTGTCAGGTAGAACAAATGAGTAAATATATTGGTATTGTTGAGACAGGTTCTCACTGTGAGAGAAGAGAGATCCATATAGAAGAGAGAACGATGAGGGAAAATCTAATGGTGCTGTATTTGCATTGGCTATAACCGTAAGAAATCATAATTTAAACACAAGTGTGCACACGCACACACACACACACACACACCAACTCACATTTTCTAGTTCGGTCCACTGAAATAGACTAGAAGTAATAAGAAAACCTAACACCTAGATCCGAATTTTTAAATGCCATTTGCTACAAAAAGGAGCAATGTTTTTTTTTGTTTTGTTTTGTTTTTTTGTTTTTTTGTTTTTGAGAAAAAAGTGAGTCTGGGTCTAGGTGGGGCAAGTTCAAGGGGATATCTGGTGTTAGAAACAAGGAAGTACTCCAAGATTAATGGAGGCAGGTAACAAAGCCATAGGAGCAGAATTAGCCAGAGTAGGACTAGCTACATTTGGGGAAACTGGAACACAAAGAACATCATGATAATGGTAACAACATTTTAAAATGAAATAATTTATGAGTCTAGATGAGTCTAGAGTGACATAAGAGAGGTGGAGGCAGGGCAAGGAATAAAAAGCTATTCTGAAAAAAAAAAAAAAAGCTCTTCTGTAGAGAAGAGTACAGAATGACAGCTGAAAATGCAGAAGGAATTATAGGATTAGTAAAACAACATTTTACAAATTCCAGTGTGATAACATATGGGTCAGGGTCATTCCCGGATTGGGAGGATACGTTGAGGAAGGAGATATTCACACAGCGTCTGCATATAACCCCACAGACAACTCACTGACTATAAATCACCTTCACAGTGCAGAGATCTGGCAGGAGTGTGTTAGCCGGTGTTGGGGCTGAATTGCCCCAATAACATCATGTACCTATTAATGAGATGCACTGAAGAGGACAGACATCACCCATGAGGTTTTCTTGCCAAAGCATTCCAACGATAAAGAAATTATCAGAAAAAAAATCTAAAAAAAAATATGGAATATTTTTCTTAACAACTGGCTAGTACACTTCACAAAAAGTTAATGTAATGAAAGCCATACAGAAGAGATGGGTTGGGGGAAGGGAGTTTCTAGTTAAAAGGGACTAAAAGGATATGACCATCAAATTTAAACATGTGGACACTGCTTGAATCCTGAAGAGAAGTACAAAACCAGATAACACTGTACAGACAAGACTGACTCTACATTGAACAGTTTTTTTTTTTATTTAAAATTTTTTTTTTCAACGTTTATTTATTTTTGGGACAGAGAGAGACAGAGCATGAACGGGGGAGGGGCAGAGAGAGAGGGAGACACAGAATCAGAAACAGGCTCCAGGCTCTGAGCCATCAGCCCAGAGCCCGACGCGGGGCTCGAACTCACGGACCGCGAGATCGTGACCTAGCTGAAGTCGGACGCTTAACCGACTGCGCCACCCAGGCACCCCTACATTGAACAGTTTTGATTGGAATAATGTTTATGTTCTTATGTACGATATTAGTATTGTGGTTATGTAGGATAATACCTTTGTTCTTAAAGATATAAACTGAAGTCTTTAGGTTTCAAAGATCAGTATGTTGACAACTTACTTTCAAATAGTTCACAAAAAAAAAGAAGCATTTTTGTAAGTTTATTTATTTTGAGAGAAAGAACATGAGCAGGGTAGGGAGAGAGAGAAATGGGGAGAAAGAATCCCAAGGAGGCTCCACATTGTCAGCACAGAGCCTGATGTGGAGTGCAATCCCATGAACCTTGAGATCATAACCTGAGCTGAAATCAAGAGTCAGATGCTTAACCAACTGGGCCACCCAGGTGCCCCAAGAAGCATTTTATACCAGGAGGAAGGGATGTGGGGGAGAGAGGAGAGAGAGAGAGAGAGAGAGAGAGAGAGAGAGAGAGAGAGAGAAAGTGAAGGTCACACAAATAAGCAAGTATGGCAGAATTTTAACACTTGGAAAAGTTGGGTGAAAGGCATATGGGTGTTCATTTTAGTGTTCTTTCAACTTTTCTGTAAGTTTGAACATTTTAGAATAAACACATTTGGGAGGAAAAGATAATGCTTTGTGCAGCACTACGCCTGTAGTAAGTGTTCCAAGCTATTCCACTGTGCTCTGACAAATTCTTGTGCATGTGCCCTTATACCAACACACACATGGCTGAGGACTAATTATCCAAATAATTATCATGTGGCAAAAATTAGTATCAAACTCAACCGTTCATACATGGTAGCGCATCCATTCTCAAGTGCATATTTATTAATAATGTTGAATTAATTTTCATGGGTGCTTTCAGTATATCAGGTGTTGTGCGCTTGTAAAAGTAATTAGTTATTATTTTCATTACTGCATCCCCAGAAACCAGAGTCAAGGTTGCTGATGATAGAGTAGTAAAAATAAGTAACAATTATCATGTATTAGGTATATAATGCCAGGCATTTTTTTTTCTTACGGTTATCATGATCTCATATAAACTTCATAACCACCTTAAAAAATAGGTTATATTATTCATTACAGAGAGGAAACTCAGAAACAGAGAAGCTGACTAACTTAACATCACCAAAATCAAGAAAACTAAGAAGTATCAGTGGTTGGATTCAAACCAAGCCCAAGCTCTTTACGACCACGCTAGATTTGGTGTATGTTAGTCTATTACATGCATTGAAGGTGGAGTCATGAGAATTGTTATAGGCCAAGAAGCTTCGTAAGAGAAAGAGAGGAGAGCCTGGTCTAAAGAAGGAGGTGAGGGAATGGTATTCCAGAAGAACAGAACCAGGTACAAGACCCAAGACCTGAGGTCTGGACAGAACATTCAGACCTGGCACTGTTAAACCCATGTGGAACTGCCCCCCAGGCCACTAACCAGCCAATGTCTTTTGCCAGCTTCTTTCTGCAAACACATGTAACATATCCAAATGCTTGCATACTGACAGCACAAGGCTGACTGGTGCTCCCTTCACTTGAGAAGGAGGAACAAGGCTCCCAGACAAATGGACCCTCTGCTTCCCCTACTTCACAGAGCATAGAATCACAAGCTGCTAGCACATCCTGGCTGTTTTACAGTTTGGAATGTCTAGACTGACTTTGATTCATGATCTCTCCCTGGAATCCTGGGCTCAGAGCAAAAGTGAACAAAAGAAAGCAAGCGTTTGGGGAGGCACCTTTGACTGACACTTGTTATTTCACTCTTCCAGACAAGGAAAGTGTCCTGCCCAATGGTGTAACTGCATCAGCATTCACAGGTGAGCCAGGAGCCCTCAAAAAAGGCCAAGGGCTCTTGGGTACCTGCTCATTACATCCCCACATCCGGGACCCTGCTGCTCTCAACAGGATTGATTTTCCTCCTTTTGCCCTCTCTGTCCAGCCCAGGGACACCTATCTTTCAAAGTCAAACCCAAGCCCTACGTCTCCCGGGAAGCCTTTCTTGATTGCTCCTCTCTCTGAATTCCTTTGGCGTCTATATCCTGCTATGATGGCAGTACTTGTTGATAATGACTTCTATTTTAGAAGCTCTTAGACACTGTCACAGATTGTACTGAGTCTATATGAACAATGCTCCTTTACTTTTATGCAATGTACACATCAGCACACTGAGGTAAGGGTAACTGATCATCCCTATTATACAGATGAGGAAACTGAGTCTCATAGAAGTTAATGTGCCTGGAATACCATGGCTGTCAAGTATCTACAAGATAAGCACATGACTTAAATAGAATGGCCTATATAAAAGTGCTTTAAGAGCTAGAAGTTAAATATGAGATCCTTGGACGTTGAGGGTAGTGATTCACAGTGGATTGTACAGCACTAAGTACCAGGCAGCCTCAGTAAACACTGGTTGATCGGACTGTGCCCTGATCCTCACAGCACTAAAAGGAAAGAATCACCAGGTATCTGCAATAAAAATGTGTTGTGAAAGGTCCACCAGGAAGGTGTCAGGATAGGCTCTGTGTTCAGATCTTAAGAAGAACTACTCTTTCAGGCACTGACCAGGCCCCTCCTAGAAGTGGGGGATGAATACGGAAGGGGACATGTTAAGAGTAAAGCACTATGCTAATCACCTTGTAAAGATATTTCCCAAAGTTTGGTATCTTCAGGTATTTGTTAAAAATGCTATTTCCGGGGTGCCCAGATGACTCAGTTGATTGAACATCCAACTCTTGATTTCAGCTCATGTCGTGATCTCATGGGGTTTGTGAGATGGAGCCCTGCACTGATGGTGTAGAGCCTGCTTGGGATTTTCTCTCTCTCCTTCTGCCCCTCTCCCCTGCTTGTGTTCTCTTTCTCTCTGTCACTCTAAAAAATAAATAAAATAAAATAAAATAAAATAAAATAAAATAAAATAAAGCAGTGTGTGAGTTTGTAAGGGAGGGTGTGTGAATGAACGAATAAGCAAATAAATGAATGAAAGTCACATTGCAATCACCCTCCCCATCTTTTGTCCTGAGCCTTCTGTTCTCATCCACATGGTCAGAGTCAACTGGCCATGCTAAATGGGTGTGTGAAAGGAATTTCTCTAAGTGCTTGTTAAAATTCTTGGCAATTCAAAGGTGACAATGCTTTAATTTCAGGGTAATGCTACAGCTTTATGACTTAGTAGTTTTATTTAATGGCCCAATTTAGCAGGAGATTATGCCGTCTGCCACTGGCCCAGAGAGACCACTTTAAAGCTCTCGCCTTGGACACAAGCAGATATGCTCCTTGGCTTCACCTAAGAGACCAGCCTTCTGGAAGTCCTAGGAGCCCTCTGAAGTCGCCACACCTTGGTGGACAGCATAAGATATCAAACAGGGACAGAGACACTTACAAAAAGTTTCCTTCCTCTAAGCCGTGGAACTGCCATGTTTCATCAGCTGAAAACAGTCCTTCGGAAAACACTTAATTTATAAAAAGCAAACTGTCCCTCTGAAATATAAGCAACAATGCAACTATTATTCCAACTGATTAAACCGCTAGTGAGCCACGGCATATATGTCACTCATGAGTGAGCCTGAGTGGACACATTTCCAAGGAAAGGGGAAAGAAGAGGAGAAAGTCCTATGTTTCCTCCACCACCTGCTCGGTGTCAGTCACTCTCCGACATTCTCTAAATGTTAACTCATTTAACGGAGTACACACCAATCACAGAAAGCTATTAACATCACCCTTCATATACAGAGAGGGGAAGAGAGATACAAAGAATGAGGGCCTTGCGCATGGTTCCAAGACAATAAGTATAACAGATATTAATTATAATAATCTGAAGGATGTAAGAAGCACCAGGAATTGTTGTAAGACTTTCAATTAATGCATATGAATGCACATACCCTCATAGCCATGCCCTTCAAGATCGGCAGTCATGAATAAGGAGCTTGGGATTTGCACAGGTAGAAGAGGACAGGGATGGGAAGCGACGGTCAGACCTGTGCTTTCATAAGATCCCTCTAGCTGTTGTGTGAATTATGAATCAGACTGGGGAAGGCTGAGGACATGGGTGGTTTTATTTATTTATTTTGAGAGAGAGAGAGAAGGAGAGAGGGAGAGAGAAGCAAAGAGAAAGAGGGAGACAGAGAATCACAAGCAGGCTATGTAACATGATGAGCTGAGCCGAAAACAAGAGTCAGATACTTTACCGACTGAGCCACCCAGGCACCTGTGTGTGTGTGTGTGTGTGTGTGTGTGTGTGTACAACAAGGACATGAGATTATAAACTTTGTGGACTTGAGAAACCATATCATTCTTCTTAAAAGCTTATTTATATATTTTGAGAGAGAGAGAGAGAGAGAGCGAGCACAGGGGAAGGGCAGAGAGAGGAGAGAGAGAATCCCAAGCAGGCTCCACTGTGTCAGAGCAGAGTCTGACACGGGGCTTGATTTCACAAACCGTGAGACCATGACCTGGGCTGAAATCAAGAGCTGGCCATTTAACCTACTGAGCCAGCCAGGCACTGCTGGGGGACCATATCTTAATCATTTCTATATCCTCAGTGCCTGGCCCAGAGCAGACAAGCAATGCATAGTGATTCAAAGTCCTAGAGGAGAGTGTACGTCCCAGGCCTTGGGACCCTCTGGTAAGACACACAGCGTACCTAGCAGGAACAGCTTTAAGTCTGCTGGATATACTTGGGATCTTGTTTCTGTAACTTGCTAGCCTCATTAACATATTTGCAAAGCAAAACCAATTCCAGTTACTTTCCAGTATTGCATCTGGAACTAGCCCAGTAGCCAGCAGATATGCAGCACAACTGTATGAAGTCTGTAATCGAATGACAATTTTTTTGGCAACTATATTTCTGTAATGACGGCTATCTAACTTATGATGAGAGACAAACTTGAGAACCTGAGTCTCGATTGTTCCTGTAGACGACTTTGGCAGGGAAGTTAATACTTCCTTTTTTTGTTGTGTGTGTGTGTGCCTGTGTGTGTATGTGTGTGTAAGAAGTGGAGTGTTTGGGGTGGAAGCCTGAAGGGGAATGCCAATAGGAGGCACGAGGACAGAACTTTATTATAGATGGGCAAGTCATCAACAAGTAAATTTTACCTCTCTTTAGTGTAAAATCCAGCTGCCGAAAATTACCAATGTACTAAGCAAATCAGGGAGAGATAAATGTGCCATAAGTTGGTTCTATACAATGTCATAGGTAACTCTTATTTCCTAATTTCCTATATACTTACAGACCTTTGTACAGTCCAGACACAAACAGTAAACTCTCTGGCATTGCTCTAACTTCAAAGCGAGGCCGCGAACTGTTTGACCTAACTGAATGGATGCATTTCTTTCTTTTTGTCAACAGTCTGGATGATAATCTATTACCTGCAATCACACTGCACAATTACGTGCAGGAATATTAGAGAGACCTCAATTGCAGCTTCTCTACCTACTCCATTATGCATGCTTTGATGAGTTTTAATGAAAACAGATCCTGCTGCCAAAGAAGGGAGAAACAGAGCATCATAATAATGAGAGTGATAAGACATGGCGACTTGTAAGGTGGTTTGCAAATGGATTATGAGCTGTTTGAGAATGAGAAACAAGTTTTGCTTTAGAGATTTGACTAAACATTCCTTGTAAATTCCTTGCAATGGCTGATGATTGCCGTGCAGGTCTAGATACATGAAATTGGTATTGTATTCATCAAGAGAGAAAATCAATGCGTTTTTGTTACTGGTTTTAAACAAACAATTTTGCATATCCGTATACAATTGTACTATACAAAGGAAAAACTGTGTGTGCCTGGGAAACATCTTTTAACATGTTGACAAGGTATCCTGTTAACATTAAACATGGCACAATGGAAGCTACATAGAATGAGTGTAAATGTCAAGTTCTAAAGAAAATCTTGTTGGAATGTCTCACCTTTCTAGTTCTGCTTTATAAATACTAGAAGCTTCCCCTCAGAAATGCTACCTCCAGGTTTCTCGAGCCTCAGAAATCTCATGACTCCTGCAGAAAGCAGCACAGACTTTATCGCTGGCAAGGGTGCACACCTATCTTTTACAGCTAGTAGGAGTGTACAGATACCATCTATACTAGGACAGCAGTGAGGGAGAATGAGGGCATGATTAATAATTACACCAGGGTATTTGGTTACCCTATTTCATGACCATCTACTTTTTGAAACTAGGAAGTTCTCATATATATTATAATCCTCAAATGAACCTTTGAAGGCAGCCATTTTTTATCATCTCCATTTTACTGATAAGGAAACCAAGGTCCAGAAATGCTAACCGACTTGTCCAAGGTCACACAGCTGGAATATGCTGGCACTAGAATTTAAATTCCAATGTGACTCCAACACATGTGCTACCCCCACTGGTCATTCCCGTATTTGAAGATAAGAAGGGATTTGGGGAAGGCTATCAATGGGAGGTCTTGGAGGCAATGGGGAACAGTTGGGCACAGGTACTCTTGGATTTGTAGAAGATGTTCCACATAGTAGAAATGAGTCAAGCCCACTTAAATCAGACATTGAGTCAGTATCCACAGTTCCAGACTGCTATTGATTTAATAGGACAGGACCTTAATCTAAGATAAATTAGGGGAAGTGGGAAAGCAAAAAGAGAAAAGGTCAAAATTAATCTTTAATTTGGCTGCAATTTCTCAGAGTTCCATTTACAATGAGCTCATTGGAGCATGCACAAAGTAGAACCAGGATTCATCATACTCTGTCCCTAATTTTCCATCAAGGAGCTCACAGATCCATAGGAACACACAAGTAAACACTGATGTTTATGATGCAGTATGGTTGGCATCAGGATAGAAATACAAAGAAATGAGAGGAGAGCACAGAGTGGGAGCACCCAAAATACAGGTACTTCAAGTCCAGTTGTCCAGAGAAACAGAGCCAATAGAATATGAGTATTAATATCTACTTATATCTATATATAAGTCTATCATCTATCAACCAATTAATCAATTTTAAGGAATTGGCTCACAAGATCATGGAGGCTTTCTTTGTAAGTTCAATGTCTGCAGGGTAAACCAGAAGGTTGGAGACCCAGCAAAAAGTTGCAGTTGGAGTCTGACGGCCATCTGCTGGCAGAGTTTCTTTGTGTTTGTTGGAAGTCAGTCTCTGTTCTACTTAGGCCTTGAACTAATCAGATGAGGTCCATCCGCATTTTGGTGGGTAATCTGTCTTATTCACAGATCACTGATTAAAATCTTAAACTCATCTAAAAAAAAAACACCCTAACAGAAATGTTAATGATAATTACTGACCAAATATCTGGGCACTACGATCTAACCAAGCTGAAACATAAAACTAACCATTGCACTGAGGGAAGAAGGAAACATCTGAGAAGCCTCCTTCTCCTATCTTCCAACCCTAAGTTCTTGCACAGATTCCTCAGATATTCACTGATTTCAACTGCTTTCTGTGCCCTTCTCTTTCTCCATTCCTATCTTCTCCTTTGTACTGATCCCAGTGCCCAGAACTCTCTCACTTCCTGATGGCTTCTAACCCGCCCTGCAAGCCCACCTTACATGCATTTTCATCCAGTAAACTAGTTCTGAGTCTGCCTAGATTACTTGTTGTGTTAAATGCCCTCCTACATA
The DNA here is from genome assembly GCF_022837055.1 of Prionailurus viverrinus. Lineage (NCBI taxonomy): Eukaryota > Metazoa > Chordata > Mammalia > Carnivora > Felidae > Prionailurus > Prionailurus viverrinus. The sequence goes on along the minus strand of NC_062568.1, from coordinate 103,213,302 downwards.
CTTGCCCAATTAGACTGACACAGCCAAGAATGATCACAAACTTCACATCATTGGCTAAAATTACCCACATTCAGGCCAGGAAAATTTTAACACCAGGTAGGTAGTGGTATGGGGCCCAGGTCTCCTTTTTAACCAAACATTACATTTTAGTATGCCATGGTTTCTCCTGGTGTTCTATGTGTCCTTCAGTAATTCACCAACTGAGTGACTTAGCAACTTTTAGTCGATTACTTCTCTCTGTCTCTTGTTCAGTGTGTGTTTCTTTCATTCATCTTAACCTCACTCCCATTCGGCCCACAAAGGGAGGTCCTATCTGCTTCAGGTTGGAATCTATTGAACAAATCCATGTTTCATATATTTGCACGCTTTGTGGGTTTCACTGACAGCCCTCTGCCTCACTGCCATCCTTGATCCTTGACAAATTCTAATCATTTGTTTCCCCAACCTTCTTTACACAGTTCCTTAAACAGGCTACCATGGGTATTTTCCATTTGCCCTGCCAATAACACCCTCTCTCCTTCTGCTGCCTTCTCTGTGCCCAGGAAGGCGGCTGAAAAACATTACATCAGCAAGCGCTCTTGCCTTCTGTATTCTAGCTGGGTTGTCTGTGGAGACATGGGAAACAGACTGGTAGGACCAAGGGGAGATCGAGGTCATTCCCCAAGCTCTTTGCTGGCTATTCCCACACAAGAGGCCATAGTTCTTTCAACCTCTCCATATGCTGCTCTCCTTCCTACTCCAGCAACTCTCCCTCTCTTCACCTCCCTGGGCCTGAGGGTGGGAACAGCCCCTCTGTTACTAGCTCTGTTCTGTGGTCCCCTTCCCATAATTTCCTTTTGTAGGCTCACACCTTTGTAAACAGTCCCTAATCTGAGCAAGCCCTCTGAGAGATCCACTGTCCTCAATATAAAGGAACAGTGCTAACACCTACGAATGCTCTGAGGATGGCATCCTGTGGCTGGTGTTCAGAAAGTAGTTCATCTTTCACTCAGAGACATTTAACTAGTCTGACATGCTCAGTAACTGTCTATAATAAAACATTCCTTCTTTTCCCCAGAATTGACGCAGTAGATTTCCTCGCTGGGAAACTTTCGTTCAGATTACGGACCTGCAACAGCTTTTGCTTATCCCTGCTCAAGTAAAACTGATCCTTTCCTATTCATGCAATTTGATTAGTTTTTCAGTGTTCTAAACTTGTGACTCATCTTGGTGAGTTTTGTGGCCCCCACAAATATGCAGGCTCGAGACCCTTGAACTTTGTTCCTGACATTCCTTTGCTCTTCCTGGAAATGCCCTCTTTCGTCTCTGCTTCCGGCCCGTTAGTGCTCCCCCTCCAGGTATCAGAAACATGCATTGCCTGCCTGCCCAAAAACCCTTCCACTCCACAAGAGGCTGGAAGAACACGATACACTTCCTGTCATTATCCTTATATTATAATTTCCACTGTGTCTGCTCCATGATTAACCTGTGAAGGAGACTGAAATGATACCATTAGGGGTAGAATTCTGTCCTCCTGAAATTCTAACCCTCGGCACCTGCGAGCATGACCTCAGTTGGAAATAGGTTCTTTGCAAATGTAATCAACTTAAGATGAGGTCATACTCCATTAGGAGGGGTCCTAATCCAATATGACTGGTGTCCTATTTATAAGAGGATACATGAGAGGAGAAAGTTACCTGTGACTATGTCACACAGAAGCAGGGTGACAATCGCTGGGAGGCAGTCACTGAAGGCTGCTGCTATGGCCTAGGAATGCTCAAAGGTTGGGTGAGCCAGCAGAAGCCAGAAGAACCAAGGGAGGATTCTCCCCTACAGGTTTCAGAAGTAGTGTGGCCCTATAGCACCTTGATTTTGGACTTCTAGCCTCCAGAACTGTGATGCACACACTTCTTGGTATTTTTAAGCCACTCAATGTTATAGCAGCCAAGAGAAGCTGATGCAGACACTATTTTGTATCCTTGGCAATCTGCACAGTGCCTGAAATGTGCAAATGTACACTAAGCTGAACTGAATGGTAAATCATATATAGAGATGTTAGAAGTAGCCCACATGTGCATTCCTGCAGAAGCTTCCTCTTTATCTTCCTCATCTATGATTTGACTCAACACTCCATCCAAACAGTGGCCCTTCCTTCTCTCCTACCCACTAGCTCCGTGGTGAACTGGCTTGGAACACAGTATGAGGGATGGCAGGCACAGGATCAAAATGTGTAGAGGTTCAGATACAGTCCACTTTATACATAAATCTAATCGCCCCCTTAGGTTACTCCCATACATTGGCATACTGTCCCTGTGCAGAGATTATGCTGCCATCCAGTGAACGGGGCAGTTACTCTGTGAGCATCTGGGAGGTCATCTCCCCAAGATCACCCTGTCCTAGGTGAGATGCACAGACTTAATCTCCCGGGAGGGGTGAAGCACCACCTTGCCATTAGGAAAGGGAGCTCATGCCCTCCCCTGCCCAGGGTACATTGTAAAGAGAGATGTATTTTGGATTCGAATTTCCTGTTTTCCAAGACTAAAATCTGTCCCTCTTCACTTTCATGACATTTGTTTGCAAGTATCCATAGACTTCTTAGGAGAAACGTCCCCTTTTCAGTTGAACCTCAAATGATCTCTCATGGAATTCTAAATGAGGAAGGCCTGTGAGACCACCTGGCCCCAGATCCTTATTTTAGGATCCCAGACCTTATTTATGGACAAGTAGGCCAGGGACACTCAGCTGACTAGCACAAGGTTCCCTGCCTTCCGGTGTCATTTACACTCTCTGGGTTACCCCAGTAATGCTGCTGAAAAGTGCAGAGAACAGCAACTTTTTGTTTTCAGAAACCGGATCCTAAGCAGAATGAGTCTCCCCTCCACCCTACCCCACCCCTGTTCAGTTCTCTTGGTTCTCGCTGTCCATTTCCTCTCTCCCTTCTCCTGGACCCTCCCTTCCCTGGACCCCTTTGTCACATTTTTACAGGTGTTACAAATCACTCATAGTTAAGAACATTTAACATGTATAAATAAAAAAAATGTATGTGATCATTATATTTACGTTTTTAGAAATGTCAAATATGAGAATTACAGAATTCAGCTTGTGCCGAGGTTTGCTTTTATTTCTATAGTTCTTTTAGAAAACAAAAACAAAAGCAAAACCTCTATGTTTTGCAACTGCACATAACCAAAAACCGTATGTAAAAGAATTGCCTGATCAGGGATAATCAAGCCTATCCATTCCCGAACACAACTCTGAGGTCCTGATTCCTTCAGTATCACATCAGCAAAATAGCAACCTTTAAATACAAGTGAAAATTCATCTTTAGCCATTCTTGGACAAAACATCCTACAGAAGCCCTGAGAGAAATGTTTCCAATGAGAGGCAGGGAGCTCCATGTAAATGAGACCTATGAATCAATGACACCCTTTGTGTCCCTGAACTCGCATTAGTTTGAAGAGTTTAAAAATTTAAAGCTACACTTAATGTATATATTTTATTTTCAAAATATTTTAATGGCATGGGCCGCCTGGGTGGCTCAGTCGGTTAAGCATCTGACTTTGGCTCAGGTCATGCATGATCTCATGGTTTGTGGGTTCAAGCCCCGAGTCAGACTCTGTGCTGGCAGCTAAGAGCCTAGAGCCTGCATAGGAATCTTTGTCTCCCTTGCCCTCTGCCCCTCCCCCATTCGTGCTCTGTCTCTCTCTCTCTCAAAAATAAATAAATGTAAAAAAAAAAAAAATTCAGGGGCGCCTGGGTGGCTCAATCAGTTAAGCGTCCGACTTCAGCTCAGGTCATGATCTCACACTTTGTGGGTTCAAGCCCCTCGTTGGGTCCTGTGCTGACAGCTCAGAGCCTGAAGCCTGCTTCGGATTCTGTGTCTCCCTCCCTCTGCCCCTCCCCTGATCATGCTCTGTCTCTCTCACTCTCAAAAATGAATACATGTTAAAAAACAAAATTAAAAAATAAATTCAAAATATGTAATGACAAAAAGGAAAGTTGATGCTTGATTTTAAAATATATATTTAAAAAACAGATACATCCACAGAAGAAATACACATACACATTCACAGAAAAAAAAATGCCAAGGAAATCCTAACAATAGAGTACCAACAGCAGTCTCTGGGTTGTGGCTGAGGGGTCACTTCAACATTTTCTTGATACGTTGCTTTTCTCCTTAAATTTTCTATAATTAATATTGATTTACTTTATAACAAAAATTGCATCACTGTGTAAAGCAAAACATAAGCAATACAAGTATCCAATTAATGTTTTAGTGATATAAATTATTACTGCACCAGAAGGTTTTGTTTGCTTCCTGAGTCTTGACTATTAGCTCCAGTATTTATGACCTCGAGAAAGTCATGAAGTTCTCATCTTCTCTTTCCTTCTATGTAAGACAGAGGTAAAAATATCTACCTCGGATTTTTATGGTGAGGAGGGAAAGAGATGGTATTGGTAAGCTCTCAGTTCAGCTCCCGAAGTTGGTCGGAGCTGAGTGACCACACCTGATCTCTCAGCAGCAGGAACCACTCTCCTCGTCCTCACTCTTCAGCTAAATCACTTCCTCCATTTTTTGGTAAAGTGTAGACCGGGGACAACTTGCATCGGAATCACTTACGGGGCCCAGTAAAAGGGCGTTTACTAATTTCGAATGTCCTCAGCTAGAAAGTCTGTATTCTTAGCAGGAACTGCTGGAGATCCATTTGTTAATTACATTTGGAAAATAACCAAGATCCAGGGAGAAAACTAGCTCCAGGTTAGCCCTATAGGTTACCATAACGATGAAAAGAAAACAGTCCCACGGTTTCTAATTATATTATGGGCTAGTTGGGAAGCAGTTAGCATACGTGCAGGTTGGAGAGACGCACTAAGTGTTAAGGAAATGCAAGGAAATGCTTCTAAATCCGTGTAAATAGCATCTTCTGCAGAAAAACTTTGGTCGTTTGCATCCAGATGAACAAATTGCAAAGTGCCTATAATCACCATTTTTGCAATGGTTTGCTTGCATTTCTACCTGTGATATGCCCGGCATTTCTCCTGATATTCCTGCCTCATAAATGAGAGTGGCTGTATCTAATTTCTCCGCATATCCTCCGTGCCAAGGCCAGTCTGCGGCTACAGAAGGAGCTCAGGGAATGTGCTTGCCTTGTTGCAGGGACGCCTGAGGCCTGACGACTCAATGAGCTTTAATAGCCCCTGCTTTTCTGCTTTATTACATGATTCTGTTGTCATTTCCAAAGGCCAGTGCTCGGAACAAACACACACAACGCATATGCGCCAATGAGTGACCCTCACGATGGTGAGGGTACTTGCACTGCTGAATTTTTAAGAAACTATTACATCAGGTTTGGGCTTTGTGGAATTATTTTGCAGAATAAGTTAGTGATCATAGATTGTTTCTAAATCCGTGCAATAATTGATTCTATGTCTTTCTGCACTTTAGGAAGGAGTGGCTGGGAAAATGCAAGTAATTCACTTTTCTTGTTGGGCATCTACTGGGTAACTAGCCTTGCTGATTCCTCCAATACTCATGATTGTGTCTAACCTTCAACTCTGGGAGGAAGGAACTACTTTGCCCATTTCACTGATGAACAACTGAGCCTCAGAGAGCATACGGGATTCACACCATCCCCGGGGCCAGACATGAATCACACTTCCCCACTTCCTGAGTCAGGGTTCTCTGTTGATTTTCAGGTTTGCTTTTGGTTTGTTTAGTTGTTTTTTTTTTTCCTTTTCTTTCTGCTCTTGAGTTTTAAAAGAGAAAATGTCCTTGGCAGGGTCTACAGAAAATGCTTCCTGGTTAATTCTAGGTTTGGCGGAATGTGATTAAGACCATTAAGTCTTCCTCTCCTATGAAAGATAATCCAGCTGCTAATTGCTATTATTTACTTAAACACCATGCCCCCCACACCTGAGGTTGGCTCTTTAAATTTTTATTTACACAGGTCCCCTTCCAGTGGACTCCCCTGTGCTGTGTACCATCAGGTAGCTCGGTTAAGCCTGAGTGGGGATTCTGCCCCTTACCTGTGATATTGCAGTACACTTGGAGGGGTCCCAGCGGCCCGCTGCCATCGGAATCGATGTAGAAGAAACCAGCCGTGTTCCCTTGGTGCCTGTATACCTCGCAGGATTGCTCGTAGAGGGCTGGAAAGACACAAAGACAGCAGAGATAAAGCTTTGCTTGGCTCTACATATCACTCTGGAGGGATCGGTACCTCCTACCTATATCTACTTTCAGTGTTGGTTCCTCCCGCTTCTATAGCCCCGATTCCCCCCTCCCATCAAGTCCTAACAAACCAGTGTCCCAATACTGATGGAGTTGAGCCTCCATTCACCCGAGCATTTATTCACTTATTCTTCCAAATGGCTCAGAGGTTACTTCCTCCAGAAAGTCTCCCCTTCACTCCTCTGTGGCCCTTTTCTCTGCTGACGTCTGTGCCCCTCCTCTGTGCCCACACAGTGGACTGAGCTAGGATCACCATACACTGTTCTGTCTTCCCCAGTGGTCACAGAAGCTGGAAGAGCAGTGCTGTCTCAGGCTGTGTTCTAGCACCTGGCACAAGGCCACATGCACAGCAGGACTTCAAAAATGTTTGATTAGTGGATGAAAAACTGAATGAATACATACAGTCATGTCTTTTTTTATTAACAAAATAACACTATCTTATTTCTACACAACGAGAGCTCGGCACAGTACCTAAAACACAGAGCAGGTGTCCAGTCAGGTTTAGTCCATTTTGACTTAACAAGCACTCACTAAGTTCCTAAGATGTGTCAACAGCACGGTTGCCATGTGACCACAGACCCTGAATGAGGCAATCAGTCTGTGCCATCAAAAGCACACAGAGAGAAGCTGTGGCCGTAGCCACAAAGGTGTTTATGCACACAGAGAGAGGCAGGCACGGGGGCCTGGAGATGGGGTACTCGGACCAATATGCAGATAGGAGAAATTTATAAATCTCATTACATCAACATGAATGGATTCGGTGGTGTGTAAAGGAAGCATCTGCCGTCTCATGCATGAGAATGTGGAATGTCGTCTGATGTTTTAGACACGATGGCATAGCTCAGAGCAGCAGGTACATATCCAATTATGTCATCCTTCCACGCTTAACACACTTCAGTGGCTCTCAACAGCTTTAAAGATATAGCACCAACTCCTCACCTTAGCCAGCGTGCCCCTGTGACTAATGCCCCATCCCAGAAATACGAAGCTGCATTTTGTCATGATCAACTGTGAGGGGGTTCTCAGGTAATTCATTACCAATAAAGTTCTAAAGCTTGAGAGAGTGTGACTTTTTATAAATTAGAGTGAATTCAAGGTTATCCTTGTACCCATATAATTCTCTCTTGCAGTCATGCACCCTTTCCGAAGCAGAGGTAAGTGGGGGAGTCTAGTTTGCATCGTACACACTGAGCGTAACGTACAGCTTATTCATGTTTGCCCCAACCTAACACACCGGAGTGTGCGACACACGTATGAAAGTCAGCTCTTACGTGAGTTATCCCTCCTGGCCACTCCCACACGTCCAAGATGGCAGTGGTGTCAAAGGAGGTACTGTTTTCCCATTCAGGGTAAATTCCATGCAGGCAACATACAAAGGTTACATAGCGGTTAAGAACACGAGCCCTGGAATCGAATTGGGTGGTTTTGCATCACAGGGCTACCACTTAGACTTACGTACTTAGGCTTACCACTTACTGGGAGAAGCCACTTCTCCTGTGGCAGGCAACCTTGAGGATAACTCATCTTATCCACACCCTTAGCTTTCATGTCTTGTTCCTGATTTCATGCCCTCCCCTTAAGTGTGGGCTGGACTTACAGATGTGCCTCTAACAGAATATGACAGAGGTAGCATCTGTCATTACCAAGACTGGACTTTAAAAAGGCAGTGGCCTCCATCTTGGGTGTTCTGGGATCGCTCTCTGTCAGGGAAGTCAACTGCTGTGTCCCGTGGCCGCCCTGGAAAGAGGACCCCCGGAGTGAGCTTGGAGGCTTTGGGCATGCCATGTGAGTAAGCCCTGAAACAGATCTCCACAAACACCAAGATGACTGCAGCATTGGCTGACATCTTAATTGCAGCCCTGTGAGAGACTGAGCGAGAACCACCCAGAGAAGCCCAAGGGCCCAGGGAAACTATGAGGTAATAATGTTTGCTGTTTCCAGATGCCAAATTTTGTTATAATTCATTACACAGCAGTAGATGGCTAACAAACTCCCAAAGCATTAATTTTCTCATGGAGCTACAGGTATAAGTAAGAGCCTGCCTCATACAACTAGTAAGGATTCGAAGAGATACTCATAACATAACCACAAGGCTTGTTAGGCAAAACCAACATGTCTTGCCTCCCTTCTGTGCGGAGATGATGACTTTCTAAAAAACATTTTTTTACACGTTTATTTATTTCTGAGAGACAGACAGAGACAGAGTGTGAGCAGGGGAGGGGCCTAGAGAGAGGGAGACAGAATCCCAAGCAGGCTCCAGGCTCTGAGCTGTCAGCATAGAGCCTGATGGGGGGATCAAACCCACAAACCGTGAGATCACGATCAGAGCCGAAGTCAGACGCTTAACAGACTGAGCCACCCAGGCACCGCCAGAGATGATGATTTTTAATTCTTAGTCCATTATTTTGATATTGACTATTTTATCTCTGAATACCACATTTAAATTGATGCTGCTTGATTTGTTTTTCATTTTTACAGGCTATTTATTCACTTACCAATATAAAAGATAAGAATTAGGCTTTTTCTTTTTTTTAAGAATTAAAAATTTTTTTTTTAATTTATTTTTGGGAGACAGAGACAGAGAACAAGTGGGGGAGGGGCAGAGAGGGAGAGACACACATAGAATCCGAAGCAGGCTCCAGGCTCCGAGCTGTCAGCACAGAGCCGGACGCAGAACTCGAACCCACAAACCATGAGATCATGACCTAAGCTGAAGTCGGATGCTCAACCGACTGAGCCACCCAGGTGCCCCAGAATTAGCTTTTTTGTCATACCCATATTCAAACAACTTTCCATCCCCCAAATTTCCAATACAGTTGTATTGTAATTTTAGTTAGATCGATGGATACTATTTGCAATGACATGACAACATACATCCATTCATATATAGCAAATCTTATAATGTGATTAATTCTCCTTTGCTGAAACAAATGTAACTTGTTGAGATTAATAATTGCCTTATTCTCTCATTTGCCTACTTGTCTATGTATCTGTCACCAATTTAACTCCTAATTCACTAACAAATATCTAAAATGACTCCCAGTATAATCACGTAACAACTAATATAAATGGGTACCTAAGGGGAGAGAGAGAAAGAATGGGGACAGAGCTGAAAGCTAGAACTTTCTGGACACTTATAGTTTTAATTTTGAAACAATACAAATATTTTAAATAATTTTTGAAAATTAAACAGAAAAAAGGAAAAAGAGCAATTACTAAACATTTAAAGGAAATTTATTTTTTATATAATTTATTGTCACATTGGTTTCCATATAGCACCCAGTGCTCATCCCAACAGGTACCCTCCTCAATGCCCATCACCCACTTTCCCCTCTCCCCGACCCCCCATCAACCCTCAGTTTTTTCTCAGTATTTAAGAGTCTCTTATGGTTTGCCTACTTCCCTCTCTGTAACTTTTTTTCCCCTTTCCACTCCCCCCTGGTCTTCTGTTAAGTTTCTCAGGATCCACATGAGTGAAAACATGTGGTATCTGTCTTTCTCTGCCTGACTTATTTCACTTAGCATAACACTCTCCAGTTCCATCCACATTGCTACAAAAGGCATTTCATTCTTTCTCATTGCCACGTAGTATTCCACTGTGTATATAAACCACAATTTCTTTATCCATTCATCAGGTGATGGACATTTAGGCTCTTTCCATAATTGGGCTATTGCTGAAAGTGCTGCTGTAAACATTGGGGTACATGTGCCCCTATGCATCAGCACTCCTGTATCCCTTGGGTAAATTCCTGGCAGTGCTATTACTGGGTCATAGGGTAGGTATATTTTTAATTTTTTGAGGAACCTCCACACTGTTTTCCAGAGTGGCTGCACCAGTTTGCATTCTGGTGTAGCCGCTCTGGGAAACAGTGTAAAGGAAATTTAAACAAATTCACTAAAAATTGTTTCAAGTAATACTGACATTAAGTAGTTTCTTTGTAACTTGTGATTACAGAAAGTTTGAAATTAATGTAAATAATACAGAGTAATTGGGGTGCCTGGGTGGCCCAGTTGGTTGGGCACCCAACTTTGGCTCAGGTCATGATCTCATAGCTGGTGGGTTCAAGCTCCGTGTCGGGCTCTGTGTTGACAGCTCAGAGCCTGGAACCTGTTTCAGATTCTGTGTCTTCCCCTCCCCTGCTTGTGTTCTGTCTCTCTCACTTTCAAAAATAAGTAATAAAACATTTTTTAAAAATTAAAAAAAATAGAATTGATGCTGGTTTAAGCAGGTATCCAGGTGCAAAAGAATGAAGTGGGATCCCTACTTCATATCACATACAAAAATTAACTCAAAATGGATCAAGACCAAATTGTAAAAACTAAAACTATAAACTCTAAGAAGAAAACATAGGTGTACATCTTTATTACCTTGGATGTGGCAATGCATTCTTAGATAGGACATCAAAAGCACAGGCAACAAAAGAAAAAATAGATAAACTGAACATCAAAATGTAAAACTTTCATGCTTCAAAGGACATCATCAAGAAAGTGAAAAGATAACCCATAAAATGAGAGAAAATATTTGTAAATCATGTATCTAATAGGAGACATATTCAGAATACGTAAAACACTCTTAAAGTTCAACAATAAAAAGACAAATACCCCAATTTAAAAATAGACAAAAGAGGGGCACCTGGGTGGCTCAGTTGCTTAAGCGACTGACTTCAGCTCAAGTCATGATTTCACAGTCTGTGGGTTCCAGCCCCACATCAGGCTCTGTGCTGGCAGCTCGGAGCTTGGAGCCTACTTCAGATTCTGTGCCTACCTCTCTCTCTCTTCCCCTTCCCCGCTCACACTCTGTCCATCTCTTAAAAATAAATAAATCTTAAAAAAAAAAATTTAAGAATACAGAGTAATAAAATGAACCTGATATCACCCATTATTACATTTGGTTAATCTTGCTTCATCAATATTCTCAGTATATCAGTTATTCATTGCCACATAACAAACCACTCCCAAACTGACTTAAAATGATAATCATTCCATGATTCTACAGATCAGGGCTCATCTGGAAAAGTTCCTGGCCAGGCTCAGGATGTCTTGTGAGGGTTCTCCAGGCATCTGCACTTAGCTTCTGGGTCAGCAGGGCTTTCTGGGGGTGCTTTGATCTCTCATAGTCTCACAGACAAATTCCCCTGGTAAAGGCTCCAAGATCAACAAGATGGCAAGCAACTGTCAGGCCTTTGAATGCATGTTTGCTGATGCAACTTTGACCAAAGCAGATCACTTAGTGAAACAAAATCCAAATAAAGCATCCCAAGGACCTAAAAGGAAAAGGAGCTATAGAAGTGGACAGTATCCGTGTTTGACTTCCTGAAAAAGAATCACATGGATCTGTAATGGGAGTATTAAAAAGCCCTTTTATTTTACTAAAGCATTGTGATGTGGGGGCTGTTTACCACTGTAGTTAGCCTACCATTCCTAATATACTTTCTCTGTAAACTTTGATTCAGTTACAGGGAGATACCTGAGGCAAAGCCTGGAAATGAGCATTCCCACTTATAAATACTACAAATAACTCATAAAACATAAGGACTTTGCCCCAAAACACATCAGTTGGTATGTTGCTGATCTTACTTTCCCATTCTTTCTTGATTTCTCAGTGGGAATACTTTATAAAAATGAAACATTCCTCATCAATTATTAGGTTTCCTTAACCAAAAGATAGACTGTAGGAAAAAAGCAAGAGTGATAGTTCATGCTTCCTCTTAATTCATCAGTATCAAAAGGCTGAATTTGTCCTCTAGTAGCCTCCAAAAGTGACCAATAAAACTATTTTTAGCTTTAGCTTTATTATCAATTCACAAATTTAAGCATATTGAAAACGGTAATTTCATGAGTAGGAAACAGTAGGATATACCAATCAAAGGAAAATAACAAAAATCTTAAAATATATTAAAAAGACTTCTTATTAAATAACATTGGTATTGATTTATTAAACTATTGTATCTGTCAAGAAAAAATTAATGGCACATTATGTTGTTAATATCAACAGAAACTAAAACTTTGCCATAAAAATTAAAAATATAAAATGTAAAAAATATGTAATTCTGAATTCTGAATTTGAGTTGGTGGTACCAGTATAAACTCATTATTTAATTGTTTTGATTATGTATTTCCACATTTGGACCACTGAATACTTTCTTACTAAAAGGAAGAAGGGTTTTACTGAGTTTATGTTTGGAACAGGATGAGACTGGAATGCCTCCTTTACCTGAAAACATAAAAGCTAGCAAAAATTAAAATATGTCAAAAATGCCCCAAGACCCAATTTGATGGAAGCATGTGAGCATCAAAAAGACTCATAACTGAATTTATAGATTAAAATATATACAATCTACTAGTTTTTTAATCTATCTATCTATCTATCTATCATCTATCTACCTACCTACCTATCTATCATTGATCTATCTATTTAAGTCCATTGGTCACCTCTCGAGGATGCTAGAGAATAAAGTCCTATTCTTTGGAAAGAGAAAAGATCATATCCTACCTTTCTTGCATATAATATATTTGATGGTAACTTAATATTCCACAAAAAATATAAGTTGATAGAGAACTTTTTAGTGGATAGATTAAATTAACAATACCCAAACCTGGATCAATCTCAACATCCCCAAAAGTGATTATCAAGGTGTCTCTAATGTGATATAACATGAAATACACAGCACTAGATAAGACTTGCCAAAAATCCGAAGCTAATCTAATCAAGCCCTTAGATTTGAATGCTAATTTACAGAAAGAAGTAAAGAAACATTCTCACCCACACTCTAAGGATGTAATTAGATAAATCCAGAATGTGGGAACATATGATTCAGTTTCTTCAAAAAATAAATAGTGAAAAGGAGATATGATGTAGGAGACATACCAATCAAACACTGCGTGTGGACTTAAGAAAAGGACAATCAGAAAAAGTAAAATCAAATTTGGCATCAGATGGTATGAAGAAAGTATTTTTAATTATGTTGGGTATGATAATGGTAGTATGGCTTTGTTTCAAAAGATTAAAAAAGATCTTCTTTGTTACTGATACATACTGGGGTGTTTGTAATGAAATCATCAGTACAAAATTTGTTTTTAAAATGTCCCATCATAAACAAGCTATGGGCACCTGGTTGGCTCAGTTAGTTAAGAGTGTGACTTCAGTTCAGGTCATGATCATGTGGTTCGTGAGTTCAAGCCCCACATCAGACTCTGTGCTGACAGTTCCGAGCCCGGAGCCTGCTTTGGATTCTGTGTCTCCCTCTCTGCCCCTCTCTGGCTTGCACTCTCTCTCTCTCTCTCTCTCTCTCTCTCTCTCTCTCTATCTTTATCTCTCTCATTAAACATTAAAAAAAATATGAAAAAGCTAGATGCTGCCTGTAAGAGACCCATTTCAGATCTAAAGACACATGCAAATTTGAAGTAAGCACTTATCATCCAAATGAAAGTGAAAAGAAAGATGGTGTAGCAATACTTATATTGGACAAAATAGACTTTAAAACAAAGACTGTAACAAGAGACAAAGAAGGACACTATATAATCATAAAGGGAACAATCAAACAAGAAGATATAACAATTGTAAGTATTTAGGCACCCAACATGAAGGCATCCAAATACACAAAGAACTATTAAAGAAAGAAATAGATAGTAATACAAAAATAGTAGGGACTTTAACACCTCACTTATATCAATAGATTGATCATCCAAACAGAAAATCAACAAGGAAACACTGCTTTCAAGGACACATTGGACCAGATGGATCTAACAGATATATTCAGACCATCCCATTCTAAAACAGCAGAATACACACTCTTCTCAAGTACACATGGAACATTCTCCAGAACAGGTAACACATTAGGCCACAAAACAAGTTTCAACAAATTCAAAAATACTGAAGTCGTACCATGAATCTTTTCTATACACAATGTTATGAAACTAGAAACTAAGCACAAGAAAAAAATCTGGAAAAAAACCCCACAAATGCATGGAAGTTAAACAACATGTTATTAAAACAATGAATGGATCAACTAGGAAATCAAAGAGGAAATACAAAAACTACATGGAGACTAATGAAAATGAAAACACAATGGTCCAAAATCTTCGGGATGCAGCAAAAGTGGTTCTAAGAGGGAAGTTTATAGCAATGCAGGCCTACCTCAAGAAGCAAGAAGAATCTCAAATAAACAACCTAACCTTACACCTAAATGAGCCAAGGGGGAAAAAAAACCCAAACACATAGAAGGAAGGAAATAATAAAAACTAAAGGAGAAAGAAACAAAATAGAAAATAATAAAACAAAATAACAGATCAATGATACCAGGAGCTAGTTCTTTGAAAAGATCAATAAAATCAATAAGTCTTTAGATCTATAAAAAGAGAGATAAAGACATAGAGAGAGAGGGAGGAATCAAATAAACAAAATCAGAAATGAAAGAGGAGAAATAATAACCAACACCACTGGAATAAAAAGGATTATTAGATAATATGAAAAATTAGATGACAAAAAACTGAATAACCTAGTAGAAATGGATAAATTACTAGTAATATATAACTCCCCAAAACTGAATCCCACAGTAAATTTGAATAGACTGATTGCCAGAAATGAAACTGAATCAGTTATCGAAAAACTCCCAACAAAAGTCTAGGAACCGATGGTGGCTTCACAGGCAAATTCTACCTAACATTTAAAGAAGAGTTAATACCTATTCTTTTCAAACTATTACAAAAATAGAAGAGGAAGAAAGGATTCCAAGTGCATTCTAGGAAGCCAGAATTACCCTGATACCAAAACAGTAAAGACACACACACACACACACACACACACACACACACACATGCACACACACATACCCCAAACAAACAAAAAAAACAACAGGCCATCGATGCAAAAATCCTCAGCAAAATATTAGCAAACTGAATCCAATAACACATTACAAAAGTCATTCACCATAATCAAGTGGGATTTATTCCTGGGATGTAAGGGTGGTTCTATATTTGTAAATCAATCAACATGACAACATCATTTAGCAATAAGAGAAAAGATAAAAAAACATGACCATTTCAACAGATGTAGAAAAAGCACTTGACAAAGTGTAATATCATTCATAATGAAAAAAAAGCCTGAAAAAAGTAGGTTTAGACATAAAGTACCTCAACATGCCAAAGACTATGTATGAAAACTGCACAGTTAATCTCATACTCCATGGGGAAAAACTGAGAACTTTTCTCTAAGATCAGGAAAAAGATAAAAATGTCCATGCTCACCACTTTATTCAACACAGCCACAGGAATCAGGCAAGAAAAATAAATAAAAGACATCTAACTTGGTAACGAAGAACTAAATCTTTCACTATTTGCAGATTATATGATACTATATATAGAAAACTGTAATGATTCTACCAAAAAACTACCAGAACTGGTAAATGAATTTAGTAAGGTCACAGGATACGAAATCAATACACAGAAATCATGTTGTATTCCTATATACTAATAATGAAGCAGCAGAAAGAGAAATTAAGAAAGCAATTCCATTTACAATTGCACCAAAAATAATAAAACACCTAGGAATAAACTTAAAAGAAAATTTGAAAGACCTGCACTATGAAAACTATAAAACACTGATGAAAGAAACTGAAGATGACACAAACAAATGCAAAGATATTCCATGCTCACAGTCTGGAAGAACAAATATTGTTAAAATATCCACACTACCCAAAGCAATCTACATATTGAATTAAATCCCTACAAAAATGCCAACAGCATTTTTCACAGAACTAGAACAAACAATCCTAAAATTTGTATGAAACCATAAAGGACCCTGAAATAACCAAATCAATCCCGCAAAAGAACAAAACAGGAGGTATCACAATCCTAGATTTCAAGATATATTACAAAGGTGTAGCAATCAAAACAGTATGCAACTGGCAAAAAAATAGGCACGTAGATCAATAGAACAGAGAGTGCAGAAATAGACCGTGATTATATGGTTAATTAATCTTTGACAAAGAAGACAGGAATACACAATGGGTCTAAGAAATGGTGTTGGAAAAACTGGATAGCTACATGAAAAATAATGAAACTGGACCACTTTCTTACACTGTACACAAAAATGAACTCAAATTGAATTAAGGATCTAAACATGAGAATGAAACCATACAAATCCTAGAAGAGAGCACAGGCAGTAATTTCTCTGAGATGGACTGTAGCAACATTTTTCTGTATGTTTCCTGAGGAAAAGGAAACAAAAGCAAAAAATAAACTAAAAGAACGAAATCAAAACAAAGAGCCTCTACACAGCAAAGGAAATAATCCACAAAACTAAAAGCCAACCTCCTGAATGGGAGAAGATATTTGTAAATTACATATCTGATTAAACTAAATTATCCAACTTAAAAAAATGGGCAGAAGACATGAAGAGACATTTCTCGGAATAAAACATACAGATGGCCAACACACACATGAAAACATGATGAATATCATTCACATCAGGGAAATGCAAATCAGTACCACAATGAGCTATCACCTCAAACCTGTCAGAATGGCTAAAATCAAAAAGATACAAAACAACAAATACTGGAGGGGATGCAGAGAAAAAAAGGACCATCGTGCACTGTTGGTGGGAATGCGAACTGATACAGCCACTGTGGAAAACCGTACAGAAGTTCCTCAGAAAATGAAAAACAGAACTACTATGTGACCTATTAATTCCACTACTGGGTATTTACCCAAAGAATATACAGACACTAATTTGAAAAGATATATGCACCCCTTTGTTTATTGCAGCATTATTCACAATATCCAAATTATAGAAGCAGCCCAAGTGTCCATCAATAGATGCATTGATAAAGAAGATGTGGTATATATACACAGTGCAATATTATTCAGCCATAAAAAAGAATGAAATTTTTCCACTTGTAACAACCTGGATGGAACTAGAGAATATAATGCTAAGTGAATTAAGTCAGTCGGAGAAAGACAAATATGATATGATTTCACTCATATGGAATTTAAGAAACAAAACAAGCAAATAAAAAAAAAGACAACTCAACAAACAGACTCTTAATTACAGAGAACAAACTGGTGGTTATCAGCGGAGAGGTGGGCGGAGGGATTGGTGAAATAGGGGAAGGGGATTAAGAGGACACTTATCATGATGAGCACTGAATAATGTACAGAATTGTTTCATCACTATATTATACACCTGAAACTAATAATTAATGTAAAACTGTATGCCTATTATAATGGAATTAAAATTAAAAAAGAAAACAAATTTTCCACCCCCCCCCAAAAAAAAACCAAAGGGGAATAGTAGCAACAAAAATCACAGCATATTGATGAATGCTGAACCTGAGCAAAGGATACAGAGTTAACAACTGTACTATTCTATTTTTTTGTGTATATTTGAAAATGTCTCTAAAAATTAATGTTTGCTTTTAATATTTAGGTATTTCAGGTCTTTTTTGGATTTGAATTTGAAAAATTACCGCGAGATCATGACCTGAGCCGAAGTCGGACGCTTAACTGACTGAGCCACCCAGGCACCCCTAAAATAAAAATTTTTAAAGAGCTCCCCTGGGGGAAAAAAAAACAGGAGGGTCATATAGTTTCTCAAGAGAATCTTAAGGAGTAGATAAACTTAACTCTACTTACATATCTCTAAAGCACAGAAAAAAAATCCCCAAACTTGTAATATAGTATAAAGGTGATCCCCCAAAATAATAGACATCACACCAAAAAAGAAGCCTATAGAATCACTTATGAATATCAATAACAAAATTTTACAGAAATTATCAGCAATTAGAACCCAAAAGCATATTTTAAAAGAACATAATAGCCAAATGGAGGCTTAATCCAGTATCAGGGCCAAAGAGAAGTATTATGTGATCATCTCCACTCATTTACAAAGACTCAATGTGTCTTGTACAGGCTCTCAATTGCCCTTTGAGGCCATCTATGTGAGAAGCGCCCCGTTTCCTGTCGGGACAAAGACAGGGCCATGAAGGGAAAGCACAAGAAGCTTTATCAATGGGGAAAGATTTGTTTCCACTCAAAACAGCAACTACTAAACGTGCTACACTTGAAGGTCTAACGTTATGGGGATACACAAAGATCATGTGCTCTTCAATGAAAAGGACAAGAATGGACATGTTAAGATTGTTTAGAATAGATTTTTATATTAATATAAACAGATGTGTAATGTAGCTGGACAGGGCAGATGGATGAGTATTTTCATAAGGAAAATAGTCTGAATCTGGTTCTGGCAGCTAATTTATGGCCTAAAGTACAATTTGAAATGTCCTTGTGATGCCCACTCTCATTAAAGATAATGATAGTATTCAGACAGCAAAATAGTTTTATTTAGATCCCACCTTTTCAAGTACCAAGGTCAAAGCTGTAGTTTTTCTGCCCCACCATTTATATTCCTATTGTAAAACTACAGAAATAGACAAGAAACTTGCTTACAAGACAAGTACATGTTTTTTGATGCCTTAAAAATGGTTCAGTCCTATTTCTTTCCTTTCTTTCTATGCCCCTGGCAATCTAGCATTTACCACATGATTGAATATTTAGTTACAGATCTACACACGGCCTACAGACACAAAGAAGACCGAATTAACTCTAGTAATTAAGTAAATACTTAACAACCATTTATTTAGTTACATTTAGCAAACCCCTTGTGCAGTAGTTTTGTGGGAGTTGGCCTTGCCTGGTTACCATACAAGAAAAGAAAAAAAAAAGTATGCAAAAGCCGGTTGGATTGCTGACATTAGCTCAAAAACATGTGTCAAGAAATTAAATTGGAAAATAGATCTTTCGATGTCACAGTCTGTAGACACATGGTACAGGTTGAAAACAGGCATAGATTCTGTGGTATTTCACTGGAAAGGAGGCTAGTAGAGATGTAAATGCATTAGTGGTTGCTAACGGTTACAAATGGGGAGAATGAGAGAGGGGTATGGCTATAAAGGGACATCATGAGGGGTCTCTGTGATGAAAGTGTCCTCATCATAGTTATAGTGGTGATTACACAAATCCATACACATGACAGAATTGCACAGAACTACACACACACACACACACACACACACGCGGAAGTGTATGTCAAATGGAACAATCAATAAATTCGGTGTGTATTATAGATATTGTTTTCCTGATTTTGATATCGTTCCGCACTTATGCAAGACGCTGCCATTGGAAGAAACTGGGTAAGGGGCACACAACACCACCTGATATGTATTTTTTTTCAATTTACTGTGAATTATTTCAAAATTAAAAACTTCCAAAAGGGAGATATGACCAAACAATTCTACTCCTAGGTATATACTTTACAGAAACAAAAACACACGTCCACATAAAATCCTGTGCCTGAATGTTCATGGCAGCACGATTCATAATAGCCAAACAGCAGATACAATCGAGATGCCCATCAAGTGATGAACGGGTAAACAAATAAGGTATATCCATACAGTGGAATACTATCAGGCAACGGGAGAGAATTAAGCATTGACTCATACTACAACATGGATGAAATGTGAACCGTTAAACCTTCAAACCAATTTCACCAAAGTGAAATCTGCCAGTCACGAAAGATTGCACACTGCATGATTTCATAAATGTAAAGTGTCCACATAAGGCTATATATACAGTAAGTGTGTATATATACACACTTGCCAGCAGCCAGTATATACCTTGTATATATTTATATACCTTGTATCTATACCTTGTATATATATATATATATATATATATATATATATATACCTTGTATATACCTTGTATAGATACCAGTGTATATATACCTTGCCAGCAGCCAAGAGTAGGTGTTTGAGAGCTGGGAAATGGGAACTGACTGCTAACATGTCTAGGGTTTCTTTGGGGGCGTTGAAATGTTCTACAATTAGGTAGTGATGATGGGTGTGCAACTGTGTGAATACACTAAACACCACTGAACTGTACACTTCAGGTGAAATTTATGACACAAAAATATGCCTCAATAAACCTGAAAAAAAAGCCAAAGGCAGGGTGTTAGGTCACAGGGACAGATCCCAGAAGATGTAGGTTCTTCCAGAACACACTGCATCAGCCCTGAAATCTATTACATTTGACCCACTGTGTCTAAATACAGCAGCACGCCCATCAGATGACCCCTGGTGAGCTCTGAAGGCAAAGGAGCATGTCTGAGCCCAGCTTTATTTCCACCGAACACTCCACCAGTAACTCCATTGTCTCCTTAGAAGCCACAATCCATTTCATTAAAATAAAGATAAAATGAAGCAATGGTTGCTAAACAGAGAATCTTGTATAATATGCCTCTTATGTTGTCATCCTGACCCTCTGTGATCCAGCAAATTAATCTACAAATCTTAGAGTAATTATCCTTAATAATGTGTTATATGTAAAGTATAAACATGTAAACACACTTCCTATAAGCCTTCCTGGCAGTCCACATCTGAATTAAGTCTAGCGAATCAGGGGCATGGAGGCAAAGCAGTGGGACTCTGGGGGCAGGTACCAGCAGGAACCGCAGGGGGCACGCAGTAGTTCTATGTGTGGTCCTTAAACCAGTTGCGAAGGGCATCACCCTGAGGCTACTAGCCATGCACATTCATGGACTCCATCCTGCATCAGAATATCTGAGCAGAGTGTTGTAGAAACAGGGACGCCTGGGTGGTTCAGTTGGTTGAGTGTCTGACTTCGGCTCAGGTCATGATCTCACAGCTCGAGACTTCGAGCCCAGCGTTGGGCTCTGTGCTGACAGCTCGGAGCCTGGAGCCTTCTTCGAATTATGTGTCTCCCTCTCTCTCTGCCCCAACCCACTCGCACTCTGTCTCTGTCTCTCTCAAAAATAAATAAACAATAAAGAAAGAAAAAAAGAAACAGTATTTGAACAAGATCTTACCGTAATTCTTTTGCAAAGTTAAAAATTGGTAAGACTTGTTCTAAAAAAACCCCAAAAAACAAAAAACACAACAAAAACAAAAACAAAACAAAAAAACAAAACTTTGAAAGACATTCTTATAAAATAGTGGCAGAGAGCATGACTTTTTTTACTTCTCTCCCCTTTTGTTTTCCTTCATGATATTGCACCTCTTTTGGGAGTAATGTTCATCGTGTATCTGTGTAAATCAAGACTGATTACCAGCTCACTCGATACATGACCCTACTCTTGGTTAATAATTTTTTCACTGTGTCATTTGATATCTTTCTAGAAAACCTTCGGGGGGCAATAGCTCTGGATTCAAACACCACTGAAAATTTAACAGACTTTGGCAAATTGCTTCATCTCTCAAGTCTTATTTTTCTTGCAAGACTTTTATGAG
Source organism: Prionailurus viverrinus (assembly GCF_022837055.1). Classification (NCBI taxonomy): domain Eukaryota; kingdom Metazoa; phylum Chordata; class Mammalia; order Carnivora; family Felidae; genus Prionailurus; species Prionailurus viverrinus. The sequence goes on along the minus strand of NC_062568.1, from coordinate 103,191,792 downwards.
ATTAGATAAACTAATACATGGAAATGGGCTGCCATGTTGCCCTGCCCATAGTAGGGATCCAGACAATGGGAGTTATCCAATTGTTATGATTTATAAATCTTCTAAAAGAATTAAAGAAAGAAGGACTGAGTACGTGTACATAGTAAATTTAGGATATTCATCAGGAAATTTATCAAATATATATGGCACCCTAGCCCTATGTTAGGTATAGAGTTAAGTTCTGGCGATACAAAAATGAATAAGATATTGCCACTGTTATCAGATTATAAGCCAGGTGAGAGAGTAGATTGAGTTCTACTCTCCATTTATATGATAAATTTTGAGGGAATTGGATCTTGAATGTCTCTGTATTTTCAGGGGCGAGCCCGGTTCCCAGTAGGTGTTCAACAAATGACTGTGAATTTAGAAACATACAGATGAAAAGGCAAGGCTATTCCCTGTGGGGACTCATGAGGACCACACATGTTTTTGGCAGATATGCCCTTCTGAGAGACCTCTCTGGAAGCCGGAGCAAAATAAGTTAGACTGGGTGGGTGGTGGGCGAGGTGCGGGCACAGGTGAGAAGGCCACAGCAATAGTCCTCCTAAGAATGAAGGTCTAAGCAAGTAAGAGGCCATTGTAGGTCTTTGTAAAAAGAGGCCTATGTATGTCACAGGGGCATTTTTATGCATGTTTGAATTTGAAAAGAACTACTCTACAGTTTATCTAGGACTCCACATATCTGGGCATTTCATTTGGAAAGAATTAATCAGCAATCAAAGAGAAATAGAAAGCAGTATTATTTTCTTCTGGAGGAAAAAAAATAGCTTACAAGTTGATTTAATACAATGGTAAGATTTAAGCCTAAATGTATCTGTCACTGTAATCCAAAAATCCATTTTAAATTACACAAAGATTCAGTGTAAATCTAGGCTAGCACCTAATAGGAAAACATAACAATGTTAGGTACAAATGTATCCAGCACAAGGAAATGACAAAAGGACACACTACTGGGTCACATAATGCTAACAGTTACCATTTGATACTAAGAAATAGTTACTATTCGATACTATAGGATGCCCGGTGTGTGTCAGGCACAGCCATAGACACACGTTACATGCAGGATAGCTAACCTTATACAGTAATACTAAGCTTCAGTTTTACACAGATGTAAACAAAGGCTCAGAAGATCACCCTGATTTTGTCTGAGCTCACCCACCCATCAGCCCAGCAGCTGACATCTACCCCCCAGGCATGGCTGTGCTCAACATATTCTCCCCTTCACAGAAAGAAGTTCTTGCTTCTCACTCAGATACACTTAATATGAAAAATCAAATGTGATGTTCAGAGACTTATTTCAACTTCAGAGTCTCCAGCATGCATTTACAAACTTTCTAGTACCACTCAGAGTTAGCTTTGTAAACGCAGCTGCCCTTCTAGCTCTGGGAGTTCCCCAAGGTCCCTGGAGGGACCTATCCACCTAATCGTGACTTAGTAGCTTTACTCATAACAAAGAAAGCTTTTGTTGCAATGCTTAAATTTGGAAAAGCATCCATGGACTATATTTGTCTTTGCATTTGCTTGGGGCTTCTAACCTGATCGTATCACTTTACCTCTTTCTAAGCTAAAAAAGTAAAGAATGAAGCTCCTAAGATGTACTTAATATGAAGATGTGAGGATATTTTACTCTCCATTTATACAGAAAACACAATAAAACAAAAATCCAGTCCAAACAAAAACTCATAAGCCCTGCAGACAGGCTAGTGTCAACTCTAGACTCGGCTCCACTGGCCTCTCCTTGGGCTCACAGTGTTCAAGAACCCGATTCATGGCATCCCTATCATGTTGCACAGAACAAAACTTCACTAATGCAGCTGGCTGGGACATTGTGGGCAGATTAGATAAGGAGTACAAATGGCTGGTTGATTCAGACAGCTGGAAAATCATCTAGAAAGATAAGATAGCATAACTTATTCAGTGCCCTTGGCTTTGGTGCTGAAATTGCCATCCGGTGAGGGGGGCCTCTCAGCGAGGCTCCCCAACCTGTTTAACCCAGTCAGGTATGAAAATGTGAAATCAGATCCACCCCCTGAGGCCTGCCACATCCACCTCCCTGAGGCCTGATTGGAGGCACACATTCCCCTAATCTGCCTGCTCCTGGTTGGGGTGATGCTCTGGGAACTAGACTCCTATCATGCTTGGGGTGGTGCATGCTTACTCCAAGGGAGTAAGCCTTGACTTTGCAACCAAATGGTAATTTCCTTGTGAGTAGAGATCAGGGGTACATTGAGAAAGAAAGACGGTTTTGTTGTGTTGTTTTAGCCAAGGAGTTCTACATTAAAGCCCTAGCCATTCCACTTATGAGCCTTATAAACCTAGCCTCATTACCACACTAGGTTTCCATTATCTTAAATCTAAAAGCATGCTAATAAATCTACTTTGGAAGATTATAACACATTTCCAAGCAAACACATACTTGCTGTTTTAAAAGTCTGTGGTAGGAGAGGCCCCAGGGCAGCACAGTTGGTTAAGGATCAGACTTTGGCTCAGGTCATGATCTCATGGTTTGTGAGTTCGAGTCCCATATCAGGCTCTGTGCTGACAGTGTGGAGCCTGCTTAGAATTCTCTCTCTCTCTCTCTCTCTCTCTCTGCCCCTCCCCCAATTATTCTCTCTCTCTCTCTCTCTCTCTCTCTCTGTCTGTCAAAATAATAAATAAATTAATTAAAAATAAAAGAAGTCAGAGGTAACACATCACAGCATATGCAGGCTACTGAGATTAGTTTACTGTCTCTCCAGCATAAATGGCATAGAGACATGTGCCCCACTTCCCTCAGAAAGTTTCCATGTGTCATTCTCAGCTTCTTCCTCCTCCACCAGCTGAATGGAGGTTCCCAAGGACTTAGAAAGAAGTAGAACTCTAAGACAGAAGTGGACTGAGTCCCCACGTGGCTGAAGAGATCAGCCACACTACGGTGTGATGTGAGACAAAAAGAAACTTGTATTTTGCTAAGCCATGGAGATCTGGGGATGGCTTACCACCTTGGTTATTAGCTTACCTTTACCTTGTTCCTTAAAACTTTAGCTCAGTGTCTGGGAGATTCCTGAATGCCAAGCTTGGTAACGAGCATTTCTAATTCTGGATAATGCAAATGAGCTCAAAAAGTGTGACAGCTTTGCCCCAAGCCATCCCAATTGGTGAGGGACTGGTCAACCGACATGGGTTCCTTGACTCAAAACTCTTTGTTCTCTCCTCTAAATGCTACAAACAAACAAACACTCATGAGATAGTTATACTGCGGTTGTAAGTTTCCAAAACTGGCCTCAAATAGACAGAGTAATAAGGGCAATCCTAGTAAAAGTTGCTTGAAGGCATCCTTGGAAATAATTACGCATATATGTATCTGTCTATATTTTACCATCATTGTTAACAAGTCCAGAATTCTCTGTGTAAAGGCCACGATGTAAAATAAATTAATGCTTTGCATTTGCACACCGTAAAGAATGTGCTTTCCTGTACAAATTGGCAGATGCCTATTTTTTGAAGCTGTGAGAAATGCCTGTCTTTTAGTATGTGCGGGCCGCATATTTGACGCAAAGACATGAACAAAAAATGCCCTGAGCTACCGTCACTGAGGATGTTTAACTTTGTCACTCAGGGCATCTCAGTGAAAACCCGTTGTAATTCTCCCTACCAGATTATGCTTCCAAATCCTTCTCATCATCACAGTGTTCACGGAATACTAATCATCATGAAACAACAGCCTGACCACAAAAGAGGAAGCAGAGACAGAAACCTGGGTTACAGATTTTTATATTTTACTTATACTTTTATATATTTTATAAAGCTAAAAAAGTTGAAGCAGGGCACCTGGATGTATCGGTCGGTTAAGCAACCAACTCTTGATTTCGGCTCAGGTCATGATCTCAGTTTCATGAGTTCGAGCCCCCACGTCAAGCTCTGCGCTGGCAGCCCTAACCAGTGTCCCAGCAACGTGTTGACATGCCTATGTATTTTTGTAAACATTGTGTGTCAGTCAGGGTTAAATCAGAGAAGCAGACCATAGGGAAATTATATCGATCTACCAGGGGGCATCTGTTACGGGATTTGTGGGAGCTGGCAAAGAAGTCTCTGTGAGGTTGTGGTGTTTCTGTTGGATGTGGGAGCCTGGAGGCAGCGTTGAGAAGGGAAGCGGGATGTGAAGTGGGGAAGCAAAGGAAAGCTGGACCCCCTGAGTGTGCACTGGAGTCCAGCATGGATGGAAACCCCACAAGTTTTCTGGTTGTGTCTCGGGAAAGCCGTGTGAGTATCTTGCAAAACCTGGGGCTCCTTGTCACAGAGGTAAACTCACCCGCCTGGCCCAGGAGTCAGAGAGGCTACCCTACCACGGGATCCAGAGGGAGGTACAGCAAGAGGCAGTGCAGCCAATGCCCCAAACAAACATGGCGAGGCACCCTATCAGCAACAGACAGTGTGAACTACACAGAGTGGCTGTCTCCCTTCCACCATTCAAACCTGCTAAAAGCACAGTAAAACCTTGGATGGTGAGTAACTTGTTCCGCAATGTTCTGCAAGAGGAGCAAATATTTTTAATACACTTTAACTTGGTAAACGAGCGATGTCTTACAACAGGAATTGTAAGTAATGCCCAACATCACGTGATCGCACCTGAGTGAATGGTATGGTTCTAGAAGTTCACTTTGATATACAAGTGCTTTGGAATGGAAGCACATTTCCAGAATGAATTATGCTTGCAAACCAAGGTTTTACTGTATCTTTCATTTATTCTTTTCCTACACAAGAAATAGGGGTGCCTGGGTGGCTCAGTCGGTTGAGCGTCCAACTTCAGTCAGGTCAGGATCTCCCAGTTCATGAGTTCGAGCCCCACACCTGGCTTTGTGCTGATAGCTCAGAGCCTAGGGCCTGCTTCGGATTCTGCCTCTCCCTCTCTGTCCCTGCTCCTCCCTCACTTGTTCTGTCTCTCTCTCTCTCTCTCTCTCTCTCTCTCTCAAAAATAACACAGGAAAGAAAACTCTGGGGAATACAGTTCAAGTCAAACCAAGTTGACACCTATAAAGCTCCAAAACTTTGTAAAAGTGGGGTATTTTGATCATCATCAGTTAAAGTAAAATATTTAACTGCAACCGGTTAATACCATTGCCTCTTCCCCTCGTCCTGTTTATTGTCACACTTCTCAGGCCAGGTGGCACTGGAGAACCCACAGAACCTTTTCAGTTGCAGAGTAAGGGAAGGCATGTGTGGATACATATCTGACTGCAGATTGATGGGTTATAACCACATGGTTTGCCGCCATCTACACGTACGGTCATTACTAGCTGCTGTGACCTGGGAGGAGCTTCTGTGAACACTTCTGTTGGCGCTTCTGCAGATTCCCACAACATCACACCCAACCCTGCGGGACCAGAGGCCATGTCTCCATAGAAATGTCCCCTGCAGCACTGAGCACCAGCAATGTCTGCATCCTCATGGAGAAGCCGGGTTTGAAATGCACACTGCCAGAAGCCAGCGTGTAGGAAATCCTTCTAAATCTTGTATTGAATTTATGAAACTTGACAGGAATTCTCCCAACTTCAACCACGTTCATAAAAGTTTATGTGGCACAGGGGGCAGGAATGGGAGTTATTGTTTAATTTGTATAGTTTCACTGTTGCAAGATGGAAAGAGCTCTAGAGATGGACGGTGGGGTTAGTTACACAACATTCTGAATGTATTTAATTCCACTGAACGTGACTAAGGTGGTACATTTTAAATTGTGTGTATTTTATCATAGCAAAAAAAAAAAGTTTGAGGAAAAAAAACAAAGTTTAAATGTTTGCCTATAAACTTCTGAAGATAGTCCTAAAAATAGATATATTCAGTAGTAGGCATGCGTAAAAAATAATAACATTCAGCATCCATTATGCTGTTTCATTTATCAGATAAGCAGATAAGAAAATGGGATATTTGAAATTTCCCATTCTATTGCCATGCTGTTTTACTTTAAAGTAAGTAGGCAATGGGTATTTTGAAAGTGTATGTGGCATTACCAATAATAAAACATAAAACTGAAAAGCTAATTTTCTAAATGATCGGCATAAGTTTTTAAAAATTATTTTGATCAACCATATTAGAGGAGAAACTGATTTGCCACTTTATTTTCTGTGAAAAAAAAAGTAAACAAAAGCATCTTGTAAACAGACAAAGGAAAAACAGCCCAAAGATGTATAAGTAAAGCAAAGGAGTATAAAATTGTATTAGGAAATTAATAAAAATACTATTTTTTAATTTGTAAGTGTTTCTGACAGTTGCCATTCTTTTATCTTTACCATTTGTAAATGATTTATTTTCTCATTCTAAAAGTAATACAGAAAATCGATTCTTTTTAAAATTTTTTTTAAATGTTTATTTTTGAGAGACAGAGAGACAGAGTGTGAGCAGGGGTGGGGCAGAGGTAGAGGGAGACACAGAATCCAAAGCAGGCTCCAGGATCCGAGCTGTCAGCACAGAACCCGACATGGGCTCGATCTCACGAACCACGAAATCATGACCTGAGCCAAAGTCGGACCCTCAACCAACTGAGCCACCCAGGCGACCCGAAAAACAATTCTTAAAGGGGATCTTCCGGGGTTCCTGGGTAGCTCAGTCAGATGAGTGACTGTTGGTTTCCTCTCAGGACATGATCTCTCAGTTCGTGAATGGAGCACCACACTGACAGTGTGGAGCCTGCTTGGGATTGTCTTTCTTTCCCTCTCTGCCCCTTTCCCCCCTCCCCTGTAAAAATAAATAAATAAACTTAAAATGAATAAACAAATAAGCTCAAAAAAATAAAAGTGATCTTCATAATTCTATAAGTTTGAGGGATTTTGAAGCTGATCTGCCCCAGCTCTGAGCACGAAGACTGAGAACAGCACTGGTAGTGGGTTATTTCCAAGGTCAGTAAGCAAAGCTGCCAGCCTGCCTCTCAAGGCAATGCGCCTGAGCTCTTCTCTCCAGTAAGAGCTGTGGACTCTTGACATAGGATTCACTTGGTGTCCAAGGACCTTCACCCTGCCTTTGACTTCACTCTTCACTAGAGCAATGTGTGCAGCAGGGTCTTAGGAAATTGAAAACCATATAGATCACTAGAGCGAGGCAGAGAGAGCAAAGCTACCCAATTATCGCTGCACTGCAATTTCCTCTTCTGTAAAATATAATAATCTGCTTACCCCACAGGCTTGTTTTGAAGAGTTAAATGGGATCATGGGAACGTGCATTTAAACTGTCTGATGTGTTGTAGGTGCCTGGTAAATCGAGGAGGGGCAAAGTGAGAGGAGGAAACCAGAAATTAAAGTGGACAGAAACTATAAAGTAGAATATTGGAAATACTGTGGGAGAGCTCTTCAGGTTTCCCAAACATGGTCTGAGATGGTTTTAAGGAGGAGGCATGGATTTGCTTGGAGAGGAGAGAGAACAACGGCGTTCAGAATGGTGAACACGCAGGGGTAGTAACCATGGACTCCCACCAAGGCAAGCGATATCGTCGTGCTGTAAAAGAATCCTTTTTGAGCACTTGCGTAGACCCAAGTGGGAACTCTGTGCAAAGGTTTCCAGGGAAAGAAGATGCCATCCCTGGCAGACGGTGCGGAACAGAGGGAATACAGTACAATAGCCTTGGGGCCTAAGAGGGGAAGAGGCCAGCAGAAATAGTCACCTTGTTGGTTAGGTGGTGTATACAGCCTCCCAGCAAGGGGGTCCTGGAGCCTCATCTCATCATCCATTGAATCTACTTCCAGTTTTTATAAATATTCATATTAAACTGAATGTAATCCCCATTCTAGAACGGATTAAATCTTCAGTTATCCTTTTGTCTTTGTCAGACACCTCGAGAAGAAGCCCCGATGGGACTTCACGGGGGAAACCTGCCTACCTCTTAGAGTCAGATACTGGTTCCCAGAATGGGCAAAGCCAGGGAAGCAGCCATGGCCCCTACTTCCGTGTTGTCCTAATGAGGCCGCTCACCGCACGCATGTGCTCTCTGCTCCCTCACCACATGCCCACCTAAGGACAGACAAGACATCTGCCCAGGACTTCTGACCCAAAGAAAACCAGCTCATTCAGGATGGCACGTCTTTCAGTTGGCACCGGAAAGTGCACGGGGCTGAAACCGCAATCCAGTCTTTCCAGATTGCTTGTAGGTCAATCTTTCAAGACGCATTTTAAGGCCGACTGAAGGCAGAGAGCTTTCACCATATGTTTTAATATGTAACTTACAGCCCTGCCTCCGGGTCTGGAACAGAGCCCCAGCCTAAGAATGTGCCTCTTTCTTGGACTCCGGGATAGATTCCCTGCAGTACTATTTATACTGCAACATGACAATCACTTTTGGGGAAGATGGCCTCTGCTACAACAGAGACAACCTTCGTCTTGCTTGGATAGCCATTATGAGCATATATTACAATCTTCCTTTTCCTCTTTTTTTTTTTTTTTTTCTTTTTGCTAGTAAGCTTGCCTTCTGGGGCCTCTGTTTGTCTCCTGTGCCTGCCAAGTCTTCTGGTGTGAAGGAACATCTCTTGACAGATCATTGCCTGAGACCCTTCCCCTTCTGTGCAGTCCCACCTTCTGGAAAACTTAACTGAAGTTGCCCAGTCTTTGTACAAACTCTCAAACACTTTTTCTCAGTCACTGCTGCCTGAACTCTGTCTAACCTTTACCAATATTCCACAAAGTCCTTAATGAGATTGTTTTATGTTGTCACGCTAGAAAATTGGAGATGAAAGAGCTTTGATTTCTTGGAGGAATCACATAAGGGAGTCTGTGCACTCACTTTTATTCTTTATCTTCTAATTAGAAGATTTGAGTTTTTTTTTTTTTTTTAAGTAGGAAGAATGAGGAAGCTAGGAGAAGCTTATCATGAAGACATTATTTCAACCTTCAATTTTGTTCCCTTTTTCACTTTTATTCTCACGTTAATATGATTTTAACTTACAATTATGAAACCTGAGATGATCTCTACTAATCGAGAAACAAAGAGATCCATATTGTTCAGACAAGCATGTTGAAGAACTGGAAAGGGTAAAAGAGGGTATCCCCACCCCAGACTGCTAAAGACACCCAGCCTGGATGCCCACTGCCTCCCTACACAGTCTGTCCAGTCAACCTATCTCCTTATTGGCTCCCAAGGCAGCTACCTGTGCCCGCCTTTATCATCTCCATCAACACGCCATGATCCTTTAGTGAGAGCCTATGAGAAACCAGAAATTCCTTCTTTTCTTAAGTTCCGCCCAGTTGTGCCAACATCTGCATCTTGTAAGGACTTACTCCTCCCCACTTCTCATATAAAGGTGACCCAACGTTAGGTGTCCCATACTGTTCCGATTTCTAGAATCTTTTCTATTCCACTTATTCAGCAAAGACTTTACCAAACAGTTAACCTTCTTAATCACTCCATATGCACAGATTATATCCCCTAAACACTTCATAAAGGCAGAAACTAAATATCCATCTGTAACACATATGTTACATATATACATATATGGTATGATATAGGTCACATATATGACATGATATGATATGTGTAAATACACACCCATTTACACACATCAACAGATACAGCTGCACAGGGCCTCTGCGGTGGCTCAGCTGGTTAAGCGGCGTCCAACTCTTGGTTTCGGCTTGGGTCATGATCTCGCAGTTTGTGAGATCCAGCGCTGAGTGGGGGCAATGAGTAAGCATATTGAAGGCTCTGAGGAGGAGGAGGACCAAACATTCATAAGTCTCTCCTATCATTTGCTAAACACCACCAGGCCTTTAAAAATGTGATTTCCATTTTCCCAAGAAATAATTATCAGGCTGGCAAAAATCCAAACTTTTGGCAATGCTCTTTGTTAGCGAGTTCTGCACACGCAGAAACTGGCACTGTCACGTGCTGCTCAACGCCTGAATGGCTCAGTGCCTGGGGCACTCAGTTTGGTGACATCCAGCAAAACCACACATATCCTTTGACCCTGCAATCTCTCTTTTGGGAATCTAACCTGCAGATAGACTTGCAAGTGTGTAAAATGGCAGACGTTCAAGGTTAGGCATTGTGCTTTTATTCGTGTAGGATTAGAAAAAGAAATCTAAAAAAGCCTATCAATCCAGGCTTTATGAAATGAATTATGGCACAGCTCTACAAGTGAATCCCAAACAACTGAAAAAACAATGACAGAATTCTTTATGTGCTGATATGGAAAGATGAGCTCTAAGATCACTATTTGAAAACCAGAGTGTATAACGTGCATTTGTATTTGCTTGTATTTCTATAAAGAAAATCAAAGGTAGAAGACACAAGTTACCTATGATAGCCTCAGGGCAGGTCTGGGCAGACAGAAGATAAGTAGGAAAATCAGGATTTCACTGAATATCTTTTTTATATGAATTAATCTGTATCCCTGAAAACATAGTACCTATTTGAAATTTATTTTTTTATTTTATTCTATTTTTCTTTTTATTTAAAATTTTTTTTTAATGTTTATTTATTGTTGAGACAGGGAGAGACAGGGCATGAACAGGGGAGGGTCAGAGAGAGAGTGAGACACAGAATCTGAAACAGGCTCCAGGCTCTGAGCTGTCAGCACAGAGCCCAATGTGGGGCTCGAACTCACAGACCGCGAGATCATGACCTGAGCCTAAGTCAGACGCTTAACCGACCGAGCCACCCAGGCGCCCCCCTATTTGAAATTTAAATAAAAAATTCAAGCATCATTTTTATATATTTAAAATCACAGTCTTAAAATCTATGGAGGGACTTCCAGTTCAGACAAGGTAACTTAGACTTGCCTCTCTCTGATCTTCCTTGCTAATTAGAACTACCATCCTGGAAGATAATGCAAGAAGTAGCCAAGGAAGACACTGAAATATGGAAAGAGGAGGGAGACATGCTTTGGGACTTCAAAACTGAAGAGATAACACAACAGTGATTCTATACCCTCCCTCTGGCCCAAGAAGGTGACCCACATCCAGCATTTTTTTTACCTTAATGTAGCATGGAAGCAGTGAGATAGGATCATCCTCCCCCGACTCCCAGCACACTGAATGGAAAGAGACTACCTCTAACAACAACAGGTGAGGTTGGCACTACCTGGCAGAACCTGAAATTGGGATCCCACTACCAGTAAATGGCCAAGAGAAGGGGTCTCCTTCATTGTTAGGGCTGACACTAGGCTTCCTTACCAAAAGCCACCAGGCAAGCCCGCAAACACTTACAGGACAGATCCTGCCATGGAAGAGAGAAGCCTGATGGGAAGCAGAAAAATCAGCTGTTCTGCCCAAAAACACAAACTGTGGTCCTTCCATGGACTCCTACTGAGCAAAGAAAAAGGCAACACCTTAAATGAATCTTCAGGGAATTATGCTGAGTGAAAAAGTTAATTCTACCCACACATCCCTTCCCCTCTCACAAGTCCTTAACTGCTATAGGCGTTTTAAAATTCAACCTCTGGGGGCACATGGGTGGCTCAGTTATTTAAACATCTGACTCTTGATGTTGGCTCAGGTCATGATCTCGTGGTTCATGAGATCAAGCCCTGTGTCAGGCTTCATGCTGACAGTGCAAAGCCTGCTTGGGATTCTCTCTCTCTCTCTCTCTCTCAAAATAAATAAAATAAAATTTGAAAAAAAATCCTATCTCTGATAGAAGATGAGGTATTGATGCTTAGCATAAACTGGGCCTTTTAAAAAAATGTTTATTTATATATATTTATTTATTTATTTAGAGAGATTCCCAAGCAGACTCTGTGCTGTCCATACAGAGCCCATCTTGCGGCTTGATCCCATGAACCATTAGATCTTGACCTGAGCCAAGATCAAGAGTTGGAGGTGCAAATGACTAAGCCACCCAAGTGCCCCTAAACTGGGACTTTTTAAATCTTGCATTGGGTTTATGCTTTGTGATATAAAGGCATTATAAGGATGTTTATCACTTGCAAGTGAGAAGAAAATCTAACTCTTGTCCAAGATTGTAACAAAAGGCAGAAGAAATTATCTTCATTAAATAAAATGTAAAGCAAGGGTAGGAAACAAATATGGGGTTGTGCTTTGATTGCATAAAATATAACATGGTCAGCATCTTAGACACACCAGGGCTGATGGGGATAACATTGTGGCCCGTGTTATCATTAAGGTGTTAAATCATTCTAAGGGTGCCTGGGTGGCTCAGTTGGTTAAGCATCTAACTCTTGATTTTGGTTCAGGTCACGATTTCATGATTTATGGGATCAATCCCAGCATGAGGCTCTAGGCTGACACTGTGAAGCATGCTTGGGATTCTCTCTGTCCCTCTCTGGCTTGTATGTGTGCTTTCTCTTCTCTCTCTCTCTCTCTCTCTCTCTCTCTCAGATTAAATAAATAAACTTGAAACAAAGACGCTAAACAATTCAATATGGCATCAGCTATAACAAGACAGTTGTACCATATCAGGCAGAAGCATGACATATTAGGTGGAAGTATAACCAAATATGGCAAGATGAATATCGGTACCACAGTGATGGTTTGACAGATAGCACTGGTCAGTTTTAGGTGTCAACTTGGCTGGAGTATAGTCCCCATTTATTCAATCAAACACTTATCTATATTTTGAAGATGTGATCGAAGTCCATAATCCATTGACTTTGACTAAGAAAGATCATCCTAACATATCTGGATGGACTCGCTTCAATCAGTTGAAAGGCCTGAGAGCAGAGCTGGGATTCCCTGAAGAAGAGGAAATCATCCCTGTGAATGGTACCTCCAGCTGCCACCCTGGGATTCCAGGGTTGCCTGGCCAGCTCCCACAACAGCACAGGCCATTTGGCAGGGGGCGGGGGGATGGTTGGATATATACCTTAATACATACTTCCTCCTGATTCTGTTTCTCTGCTGAAACCCTGCTGACTGATGACAATTTTGTTATCATCAATATTCTTCTCCATTAGTAAGAACCTCAATCTATACACGTCAGTCTCCTTATTTACCCCAACTCCAGCCCAGTTAATTCCACCCTGGATTCCTGACCCTCCCCCTCTTTCCCTGGCCTGGCCTTGCAGATCACACTTACACACCAGGTATAGTTCACTTCTAGAATTACTGAACATTCCCCCCCACACTTCATGTTTCATCTGGTCCCTCCTGCTCGGGTGTCTATACGTTTATCTTTACCCATATTCAATTCAACTTATTCCTTGACCATGTACCATCTTGAACTATTTTCTGAGTATATAATATAGGACCCCCACCATTCTTGCTAATTTCAAAGTCCTTGAGAACAGGCATAAGATCTTTAATTACTCTGGTATCACCCACAATGATATTGTTGGACCTGGAATGAGCACTTACTTACACATGCCTGACAGAAGCCTATGCTGTCTGGAAGGGTGATCTGAAAGGAGAAGAGATTTTCACAAACCGGCGCTAAATGAAAATAAACAACTTGATTAAATCCTAACATAACAGCAACCAATATAAACTGTGGAAATCATCTATGTTCACAGATTTGGGGATCAACTATGGTCATTATAATATGATGATAATAAGTAAACTATGCATTGCTTAATGTAGGCAAAAGCAATTTCCTTCCTTGGTTATTATTACCTAAGTACTTTCTGAATCCAGTGATTATAAGATCTATGGAGACCTGTGATATCATACTTAATTCAAGGCAACAGAGGTATGATAGAGGTGGAAGAAAATCATGTCAAGTCCTCCTTTTTGGGGGAACTTCTCAACACCAAGCAAGAAGAGAAAACGGCAAGTTGTCCATGGTAGGCTCATAGAAGGCACAAGAAAGACTAACCAGAGAAAGCTAAAAGAAGGTATTAGCTTCTAAGAGAAGCAGATCTTCTACCCACCAGAGAGGCACAATAATAGCACGAGGTATTGATCACCCTGTTTCTACAGCATCACTTGAGGAAGGATGTAAATAACATATTTGTACTGAAAGGTCCTTTCCAAACATAGAAATCAGCATCTGTTACTAATCTAAAAGCTCTCTACTGAAGACCAGAAAAGGTAAAAGTGTGGAGGATTTATGAAGGAAAGTAAGTAAATCAAGAGAGCCTCCTACATAAGGCACCATACCTGACGCTCCAAAGTGATCCCTTATTTGTCATCCAAAAAAAAAAAAAAATCCTAAGACACAGACATGATTACTCCTATATTTAGAGGTAAGAAAAGGAAGTTTCAGAGAATTTGAGTAATTTTTCCTAGGTTACCCAATTTTTAATTGCCAGAGCCTGGAAGTGAATGAATTTCTCTTCTCGTACTTTATCTCCATAAAACTAAAGTTTTCTTCTCATGCTTCATGTCCATAAAACAAAACACAATTTAATTTTTTGTCTACCTCTTTTGACAATCCCCTGCTAATGTCATCAGACTGAAGACTTCCCCTAGGTAGAATCAGTAGAGCATAGGTCCTTACACTGATGGCCTGTGAGCTCCAGGCAGACTGCAGATTATGTAACGTTTATCCCACTGAAAGCCCATTTGGACAACACGCGGCCATGAAATCAAATGTCAGCAGACGATTCACTTGGTTCCTCTTTCAGCCATCATGACAGTGGGATCAGGGAGACAGGAGCAAGGGGATGATTGCCAAGGTCTTCATCATCACATTAGCTGCCAGTGGGAAATCTGCACTGCCAAAACACGACTCTGACAACTCGTCCGTTGACAGACTAATAAACTCAGTTACACATCCTGCTCTGACAATGGACAGCTTCATTTCCTTTTCATGTTTTCTACATATACTGACGCACCCAAAAATCCTCTTGCACTAATATCTTCAAATGCAGACTACACCTATGCCGCCTGGAAGATGATTTACAAGCCAGTTTGGGAGCTAATGGGGGACTGGACTGTACGTGGGGGTCCGTAAGAAATGTGCTCCTAATTCAAAGAAAGAGCCTCAGGGCTCCACTCAAGTGAAAAACAGGAAATTTCTCTTCATGGTGACCAAAGAGAAAGCCTAACTGACCTTGTGGGGTATCATACATTGTGTTGTCTTTCTCCTCTCAGTGGAGAAGATATACAAACACACATCAAGGAAATGCCAACAAGCTGACAGTAAAAACTCCATTCTCTCAACATTTATTTTGCATACGCCATATTCCAGAGCCGATGCTAGGTATTGAGAGCACAGGCATGAAAAGCCCAAGTGCCTGTCCTCAAGGAGATTAAGTTAATGCTAACGGAAGATCAAATAGGTGATCCTCAAGCAGAGCATCGAGGTAGAATAGAGAATTATCTGGAAGAAAAAGTCAGGAGAAACATTTAGGATCAGGGGTACCTGGCTGGCTCAGCGGGTAGAACGTCCAAATCTTGATCTCAGGGTTGTGGGTTCAAGCCCCATGTTGGCTGTAGAGATTACTTAAAGACAAACAAACAAACAAACAAACAAACAAACAAACAAACATCTAGGGTCAAAAGAATGCAGAAAAAAGAATTTGATGTGCTTAGCAGTGAAAGCGGATCAGACTTACTATAACATGGATACATATGGGATCATGACTGAAAAGTGTGATTTACAAGGGCTCCAGGTGATGAAGAGCCATACTTACTCAAATGGGAAGCAGGGATTTAATCATTAAGACAATGGAGAGCCACTGAAGAATGTGAAGCAGAGAAGTGATATACTCAGAGTTCCTTTTACCATACAGGTAACATCAACTGAATTTTGAAATAACCCTAGAATTTCATCACTATCAACTTACCTTAGCTAGAACATGATACAGCCATGGAAAGTTCTGTGGGATACACACACGGATAAATTCAGAGACAACAAGAATATCCAGGTTTTAGTCCTGCTCCAGTCTTATAATGGAATGTCCTTGGGCTCTGCCTTCTAAACTTCTCTGAATATTGGGGTCCTTCCTCTAAATACTTGCCTTGTCCCTCACCAAGGTTGCCGTGGAAACAAATTGATGTAAATATATAAGAAGAAGGAACATATAAGGAAGGGCTAGAATCATACTTGTCAAAGGGATTTCATGCTCATTGATTCATGAATTTATCCTAGGAGCAATAAAAACAGATTCTATTATTTTGCCTTGGGATATGGTGCAAGTGAGGCTCAAATTGGTGAAATAACTTGCCATTGGTCACAGTGTGATCGTGTTATGGAATTTTAATGGATAAATAAATATTTTCTAAATTTTATCTCTAAATTACATAGTAAAAATATTTTGGCAAGTTTCAAGCTGAGCACACTAGAAATTCCTTTTTCATGACATGTTATATAGTACAATCTTACCCTATCATTTAAAGTAAAACTGATAACCTATAATGAATGATCATGCCATCTCTCTCATTCACTCATCACCTACTACACTGATTACTCTTCGAGTTGATCCATTTCTAATGAAATTCACAGTAGTGCAACTCAACCAAATGCTTCAAGGGCAACATGTAAGAGCTTTAAGCATTTGTGACCCTTATACCCTCATATTTTAACTTGTTTTACTTTGAAAGACTTTTTTTTCACTCTTTTTAAAGTTTATTTTTATTTCTTTTGAGAGAGAGAGAGAGAGAGAGAGAGAGAACACAGGGGATGGGCAGAGAGCCCTGTGCTGTCAGTGCAGAGCCCAAAGCAGGGCTCAAACTCACAAACCACGAGATTACAACCCAAGCCAAAGTCGGACACATAACCCACTGAGCCACCCAGGTGCCCCTAAAGGATTTTTTGAGGTAACAGTGTAAAAGAGCACTTTGTGCTTTATAAACCACAACAAGAGATAAGCTACATGATCCATGCAAATAATATCCTGAGCTAGAACACTGGAAAATGGCTAAGATGAAAAACAGTAAGTGTACAGTATGATAACAACACACTACAGAAAGTCAGCACGTGCATCCTGAGTCCTGCTATCAGAGGAAATCAAAAAATCTTTCTTAGTGACCACGTTGAATCCGTATATAATCCACATTGTACCCCCGAGGAATATGGGTTATATGAGTATGTGACTTGCCTCAGGCCATCTGTGGCAGAGACAGCTTTAACTTCTGGCCCCTTGAGCCCCCACTTGGGCTTTTCTCAGTGACACTGTGCCTCTCAGTTCTGCTAATGGCAACACCTGCACCAGAACCTAAACTTTGTTTTGCAATATACAGCATGAGACGTGTTCTCCCAGCCAAACGACTTAGCACAGGCATATAAATTACTGAGTATTATAAATGATATGAAAAATACACCAAAATTTTCATAATCATAATTTTAAATATATAATAGATACCATTTAACATGGAAGTGCCAAATCACAAATATTGAGCTAGATGTTTCTGGTTTCTTAGCTGTAGCGTATGCAATAGCTGTTTGAATGAGCTGTTATTATCTCAGAGATCAAGCAACCAAGTCTGCAAAAAGCTAAGTAATTTGCCCAAGACCAGGGAGTTGTAAATATAACCTAGATATGTCTGGATCCAAAGCTGAAGCACAGATGGAAAATGTGTCTTCATATATTGAGTTTAATATGTATGTATCCAGTCCAGATTACTTCCAGCTCATGGGACATACCAGAGCTTTATATTTCTATGGTGATTAGTCTTCTGTTGATTGAAATACATTAAAAATAAATGCTCATTGTTCCCACTCAGTGTTCAAAGTAAATACCAATGGTTCTCCAAAGGAAGGCAACATCAACAATTAAATTATCTCCAGTTAATTATATTCTTTCATATTTGGGGATCTTTTGCTGTTTCTAAGGATTTGGAACAAAGCCAAAACTGGTGATTACATTTCTTGCACATTGTCAATCCAACCTAAGTATTTGAAGTTGGCTTTACTTAGCCTCAATTAATGACGGGAAGGGGAGAAGAAGGGAGAGATGGGGAAAAGAGGAAGGAAAGAACAAACAGAACAAATTAACATGTAGGAAATGACTGTGGGAAAGTCTTAAATCGTTGAGATGTGTTCAAAAGGAAGAAAATTGATCCGAGGTGACTATGCAACCTTGATTCCTCCTCCTTTCTAATAAGAAGTCTTTGTATCAGTTTTGTTATTAAATCCTGCCATGTTCTATAAAATATTTAAGAGTGCTCTTTCTTCCACTTAGAGATGTTGTAATGTGAAGAGGAAGTGCTTTCAGCCATCTAGAACCGGGTTCAAATCCCACTTCCTCTAGCTCTGTGGCTTTAAGCATTTGGCCATAAAAGAGATGTTTATGTCCATTGATCCTCTGCTGTGCACCCATATGTGCCAGATATGATACAAAGAGGGATGCACAGAATAGTAGCAGTGTGGAAAGGTAAACAAGAGCCAAACTTTGCATGTTCGTATAGTGCAATAAATTCTATGTGAATGGGTACCAAAGGAGCAAAGTGGAACAACATCTAGGAAAGGTCCTGGTAGGCTTCTGGCAAGACTTGACATGGTTACTTGGGCAAAACAAGTGTTAAGAAGACTTTCTGGTCAAGAAATATGCATGTGTGAACACCCAGTGGTTTGAAGAATTGCCACCATCTAACAAGGTCAGAGCTAAGAACCAAAGGGGCCTGAGAGAGTGAGATGACATAGATTAGCCCCCCAATAAATCCATGGCACTGAAAAGAAGCTAAAACCAAACAAATGTCCATTCCCTCATCCCTAGGCTAGTAACTTGGGAGAAACTCAAACATTCTTGGTGCTCCTCCTTATATAGAATCCTTCCTTTGGTTCTCACTTTGGAAAAACACTCTCTTAAGACTTCCCTGCCTATCCAAGTCTGGCCCTAGGGTACATTCCCCATCCATTCTTTGAGAACTTTCCCTCCAGCTCAACCCGCTCCAATCTCTCTTTTCATAGAGATGCAATGCCCCTGCAGAAAGCAGTGCCTTCTCTTACTTCTTTACTGATGAATACAAAGATAATGGCCTTTGCTGCTGAAGGAGAGTCAAATCTTCTTAGTGGCAGGTAGCGGTTCTGAACCCTGGATCCTGATAACACCTGTGACAGTCATCAATTCACAAATGTTCTGGGAACAGCAAATTCCAATACTTTTCAATACTTCTATAGTCATAGATTCCCTATGGAAAAATGGTTTCTTTCCTTCCCTTATTGTACTTTTCTACAACTTTTTTATTGCATTTATTATTGTTATTATTTGGTTTTGTTTTGTTTTTAGAGCGATAGTATGAGCAGGGCAGGGGAAGAAAGAGAGAATCTCAAACAGGCTCCATGGTCAGTGCAGAGCCCGACACAGGGTTCGATCCCACAACCCTGGGATCATGACCTGAAGCGAAATCAAGAGTTAGACGCTCAACTGACTGAGCCACCCCAGGTGCCCCAACTGCAACTTCTTTTTTTAAACACTCATCCGGTCATTCAACTATCACCACACCCTATGATGGGGGATATCACTCAGACGTGTCCATTTATAATCAATTCTGTGTTTTAAGTTACCACTTCCTCTTAGTCTTCCTTCTTCTTTCCTCGCCATTCCTTCACACTTGTGACACACTGTAGCCCTTCTTGAGTCCTTTAAAATGATTTACTTTGTAGGTTTCATCCTTGGCCTACCACACCTGGGCAACTTCAGCTACTCAAAAGGCTTCAGCAACTAGACCCCTCATGATTCTGATTTTCCTCCCAGGCCTCACTCGGGGATTTCCAGCTACTTCAGCATGGTGAGCACCTCTCCAGACTGACACTGCTCCCCAAACTGAACTGATAACAGCATCCACTAAATCTCCTCTTCTACCTGTTGAAATAGCAACTAACATGAAACAGGCACTTTGCATTTGCCAGATGCTAGGTTAAATACTTTAGGGGGGATTATTTTACTTAAGCCTCATGATATTTCCATTAGGGGGCCACTATTATTAGTCCCATATCACCAATAAGGAAGTCAAAGCACACAGAGCTCATATAAATTGCCCTAGGCGATAGAGCTAGCTTGTAAGTTGTAGGGCCTGGATTTGACAGGAGGCTGTCAGTCCCAGACAGACCTGAGAACTTAGTCACTATATTCTTCATTCATGAAGTCTTCCAAGCTAAAAAGCTAGCAGTCATCCTTCTCTCTGCTGTATTCGATTTGTCTTCAAGTCTGTTTGATCGAATTTTAGATATGCCTTTCAAGTCAGGTCCCTTCTTCCTAGCTCACTCCGACTCTCATTATTTGCTGTCCACACAACTGTAAAGAGCATCCAGTATCTCTTCCTTGTGCCCATATCTTCATCTTACAACTTCAGTGCATGCTCTGCAAAACCATCAGAGTTATAATTCCCTTTAAAAAAAGAAACTCCAATAAGCAAAATACAAACAACAGCAAAATAAATATTAGCAAGTCATTTCTGAGAATTAAAGCGAAACCAACAAACCACGGCTGGCTCCTCAATGCTCAACAGAGAAGCAAGCTCCTTCTGAAAGTAGCCCCCTTCCTTTACTCTGGCTGCATTGCCTTCCAATCCAACTTCCCCATTGCACTTCAGATTCTAGCCATGCTGGGCACCGGATAGACCTCTCTTTGCTGCGTGACCCTCATGTCTCTCTGCCTTTTTACATGTTGCTCATTGTTCCTTCCCCTTGCTCTTCTTCCTTCTCATCCTCTGAGCCCTATTAAGGCTTCAGGGCTCAAAGGTCAATAACTGAGAAAACTTTCTCACCGCCGCACGGAAAGTGACCATGCCTGTGCCCCGGTAACTTATCACTACGTCATGCTCGTACCTCATGTATTCGTGTACACAGCAAACATCAGATTTTTACTGTGTGTCAGGTGGAAATCAGTGGCTGGAGACAGAAAAGACTCAGATACCACCTTGTCCTTATGGAGTCCCCATCTAATGGCACACCGAATGACCCATTCCCACTTAAGTTTCCATCTTGCCAATTACACGGTGTGCCCTTTATGCCACCAGTTCCTTGGCTGTTTTTAGTACAAATATAAACAAGACGTGGTCCCTTCTCCAAAGGAGTTTTCAGTCTCACTAGGGGAGTTAACATAAATAAAAATAATGATGACACAAAAGACTGTGGTTAGTGTCATAAAATGAAGCAGGGCGTGGATTCCACAATTTATTACTATTATTCATTTATTTCTTCTTCTCCTTTAGGTGTCTAGTTGTAGCTGGGAACATCTGCAGAAGGCACTGGGGTTACGCATGAAGATGAATTTGCTTTAGATCTTGATAAGAAACCCACAGAATAATATTAGGATATGAGCTGCTCTGAGCTAAGAGCTATAAGTGATGCCTTTAAATAAGCCTCTTATTACCAGAATCCCCCACCCTCTCTAACCTGTCGCTCCAACCACGAAATGCCATGCGGTTACAGACCATTTACCTACTCTTAAAACAGCCAGAAGCGTTATCCCTCTGTGATGACTAGTGTAGAGTCTGATAGCCAGACAACTTGACATGCTCCCAATCAATACCCAGCTATTGACTGCCCAATGGGAGAAGCACTATATCAGGCTTGGGAGAGGAAGAAAGCTGACATCCTCTTGCCCAGCTGCAAAGTGAGCTAAAAGGCACTGTGAAGGTGTCAGGAAGGACTGCAAAAAGAGATTAGCCAAGGCTGGGAAATGGTAAAGAGACCCTGGAAAGGGACCATGTGAATGTCATCAGACATAGTGAGAAGATCAAGGGCATTCCCACTCAATAGGAGACATAGAGAAGATGATAAGTAAGTACTTGTGTCACTTATTGAGTCCACTCAACGTGAAAGGAATCACATGCATAGTTACTGACACCAGATGGGCTTTCAAAAGGTACTTGTTGCATGACAAAGTAGAATTCTACAGAGAGAGACAGTCTTATTCTTATTGTATAAGTCATCTAAAAAAATAAAAATAAATAAATACATCAACCATTTTCTTTATCTGGAACTCACCATGAAGGTCAATAATAATTTCCATTTCAATATTCAAATGTTTTAGTAAAAATGCAAGTGGAAGAGGTTTTTTTTTTTCTTAAGTTGCAGCAAACAATT
This sequence comes from Prionailurus viverrinus, assembly GCF_022837055.1. Lineage (NCBI taxonomy): Eukaryota > Metazoa > Chordata > Mammalia > Carnivora > Felidae > Prionailurus > Prionailurus viverrinus. The sequence goes on along the minus strand of NC_062568.1, from coordinate 103,169,924 downwards.
CTGGCAGAGAAGGCAAAACAAGGTATCAGAAAATAATAATCAGAGTACAAACTGTAGCCAGACTTTAGGAAAAAAAGCTGAAAATATGAATCAAGATCCTTGAGACTATTCATGGTCTTTGACTCAGTAATACCACTACTAAGACATCCTGAGGAAACAATAGACTATGAGGGATTTAAAGATTACTTAAGCACACAGATGCTCACTAGAGTTGGTTATAATAATAAATATTTGGAAATAACACAGGTCCTCTCCACTCCCCCCCCAAAAAAAAAGATGACAGTGTTTGAATAAAAGTCATTAAATGGACTATTTATTATGTAATCATTAAAGTGGTATTTATAGATATTGCAATAGCACATAAAAAGGTTTGGTTTAATGGGAATGAGCTCAGATTTCCCTGAGGGAAAACTGCTTTATAGGAATATCATTTGGGCTTTGGGAATGAATGGAGCTATTTATCTTTCCTTTCTGGAGCCAGGGAAATATATGCAGTGTTCCAAAGTATAGCATAGATATTCCTACCATCACGTCTTGGCTCTTGCCTGTTTCCATAAGCTTTCCTATTTCTTACATTCATTTTAATTTTTGCTGTCTTTCAAGTGCTAATTCATCCTACTTTCTTCCATGATCACTGCACGATTATTCTAGAATGAAAAAACATCTTCATCTCGCAGTCTCCTACATTTTCAATCACGTATCACAATACCCCAGTATGTCTCAAGCAATATGAAGGAAGTCCTGGATGCCTCACCATTAAGTTCACACAGAGAGGTTTGCAAATGTCTTATGTGTTTAAGAAAGGAAATAAAACACAGAGCTTAAAATGTGTCTGGCATCTGAAGCCAGATTCCATTCATTCAAGTCCCAGCTCCACTAGCTGTGTGATCTTGAGGAAGGTACGTAACTTTTCTGGGTTGCCATGTGATGCTCTATAAAATGGAGATAGTAATACCATATGACTTTATCATTACAGGGTAGACTAACTATGCATTAAACTCCCATAATCAAAACCTCTTCCCTTTAATATTAACTTGCACTCATAGGATAGCATGACCAAGATATACTGTACCTGTTTAGAAGTTTGGCTTTAACTACCTAACCTTCTAAACCTGCACGTTGCATCAAACCAAGAACACGGGTGACTATCTCTGGTGGTCTGAAGGCTCTGCTCATTGGTTGGGTTGCCAGGGGTTGTGTGGATTGCAAACATTGGTATACCTTCAGTTATTCCTCTGGAGAACAGAATACAATGCAGAGAAGGCGGCTCCTAACCAAAACAACTTACGGACACGACACAATAGGGCTCAATGACAGCTCATGGGATAAGTGAGAGACTCACATATCTTCCCTATCTGGAGACAGGAATTCCCCACATGCTCACCACCTCCTTCTTCAACAGGTGGTTTTGAACAAAGTGTATTTGAAAAGAAATGTAACTCGTATGCCCAACTTCTTTATGTGTCATCAGGTAAGGTGGAAGGAAAATTGAAATGGAATGATGATATATCTACTTTTACCAGCAACCTGCTCTGCCTAAACACGTTGGGGTTCCCATTGTGCTATTTCTTAGAGTCCATCATACCCTCCCCTTTACCCAGACTCCTCTCTTATCCACAAAAGCTGGAAGAAAGAAGTTAACCCTACCTGTCCTCAGCCCTGTTGGTTTACATTCACTAAGAAGCACCATAATGAAAAATTAAAACACCTTGAAGAGCTTGAAGAAACAAAGGATTAAGAATACTCAAGAAATTATCAGTTTTGAGTAATATGAACTGTCTTACAAATCTGAAGACTGTATATAATGTTGTGTGGATGACTGCTTCAAGAACACAGGCCCCAACACACCAAAGACATTGCCATTTCCACAGGAGTGGGGCTGTGAACTTGGGTTGTTTCAATCTGAGGGTGTCCTCAAATACCACCGAGCCTGCTACCTGTGAGTTTTGAGGGATCAGAAGCCCTATAACCCCTCTGGTAGTTTTCTTACGTGGTAGAGGGCCAAGGGGCCTAGGGGCCTATGTATTGTCTTCTGCATTTTGGCAACTTTCATCTCTGATGCCCCATGCGGGGGGTAGCGCAGGGGGCTTGGAAGGACAGGGTTTTGCAGGCAGGAAAGCATGCCTTGGGTCACTCAATTTACAAATCTGACTCAAAACAATGGTCCTCACCCAACTGGGGAAGGGGAAGAAATCAGTTAGAGGATGACAAATTCTTGAACTGCACAGGCATACCAGGTGTGTTTGCCAGCCCTCACAACCATCCAAGGACCTGATTTCTCCTGGCTGGGTGCCCAGAAGGGAAGAAAGAGCCTAACAGTGTGGCAACCTATCATAGAGCACTGAGCAATTTCACAGCAAGGGGAATAGAAGGTGTTATAAAAACAGAATGGTATTTTTAAGGCTTTGTGTGTTGAGTTTCCTGTTCATCAGCTGGGATAGCGTTCCATTAAAAATCAGCACCTCACCTCCATTGATTTTCAACTTCACACTTTTTTAAAAGCTGGAAATATTCTATTTTTAGCCTGATGGATGGAGAAAATTAAAGGAGAAGAGTATCCATAGAGATGAACTCATCAACATAGTGTTAAATTAGGAGAAAGTGAATGGAATAAGCTATAAAAACTCATAGAAATGTTGTCATGTGATTTTGCCAAAATTTGGGCATCTTTGACTTAAATTTTCTTCAAGGTTCTCACTATTACATTGATGGCTCTTCTGGTGGTCACTGAGCATCTCACAAGAGCACTGATGTGACAATCTAGAATCCAGACAGTACTATACATGTCTTACAATGTGTCTATGCAAGTAAACATTGTTCTTGGCTACTTAAGGATGATATCTCTGGAATTAGGCTCAACACTCATAGGTTGGTATTTACTAGGAATCTTAAACAAAACATGTAATTTTAGCCTTAAAAGGGCCCACAAGATTTCATTAGTATAGAGTCTGTGAAAAAACAGCTTTGGAGTGACACAATGATACGCTTATTCAAGTACAAGAGCTAGGTAAAATCCAAATTTAATCTCTTAGTCCAGTGTTACCTTCACTGTGTTCCAAATTTCTAAATAGAAAATTTTAAATAATATATTTCATTATATTTTTAAAATAAAAAAAATACTTTTTAGTTCTACTTTAGAGAGGGAGCATGTGCACAAGCAGGGGAGAGAGACAAAGAAGGGGAGAGGGAGAGAGACAGAGACAGAGAGAGAGAGAATGCCAAGCACGTTCTACTCTCTTAACGTGGGGTTTGATCCCATGAACCTGGGATCATGACTTGAGTCGAAGTCGGACACTCAATCAACTGAGCTACCCAGGTGCCCCGATAATATACTTCATTACAGCTCACTTATAAAGCCAGGTGGGGTTTTAGCCAGGTGGTATTTTTCATTTCCACAGGCATCCAAAAAATAGTAACATCATCCGTGATGACCTTTGGGCTGTGTCATCTCTGATGCGACTAGACATCTCTGTGGTCATCACTGGTAAATGCTACCTTGCAAGGCACAGAAAGGCTGTCGAATGGCTGAGAGGTCTTCAGGGCTGACAGTGACGACAGTGCCCCCTGCATCAGAGTCTGATCTCAGCACTGCCGGCATCTCCCATTTGTTTTCTGAATCTCTAGGTGCCATCCTGGCAACAGCAGGAACTTAGGAAACCCTGGTGAGGTCCACCCCTGCTGGGCCTCACCGTAGTCCTCAGCAGCCCCCTGGCTCGGTTCTTACATTTTTCTAACAGTTCCACCTCCTACCTCTCTACCGTCGAAGTCAATTTCACACTCACATTTTCGATGAAATCTCCCACAACTATAGCCAGCACCTTCAGATTGTGTCTTTCTAAATTATCCTTACAGCTCACTTCACACAGTTTGACACACAATTCTGTAAATGGCAAACCTCTATTTTGTCATGTGTTTTTGTTTGGTGACCCCAACGAGACTATAAAATTACAGTAATCAGGGCCCCGGCTAGTCATTTATTTTTTTACTCATCACCCCTTATTCCTTGTGTGCTCCAGCCTCCCTCACTCACCCTGCTTCCTCTCTTACTTCTTACTATCAGCACTCTCCAGCCACGTCAAGCCACTCACACATTCAGTCTCCTTTTTCTTTTCTTTCTCTGCCACACTCCTACCAAAGATCAACTCAGGCCTTCTATTTGAAGCCTCCTTAACACTGACATGCCATCATTGGAAGTTATCATCTAGATGCTGGTTCTCTCTGATCCCACAGCAAGAATGCAACTTTTGAATTGAGGTGCGCCCTTGTGACTTTCCTTGGCCAATAGAATGTGAGTGGACGTGATGTTTACCACTCCCAGGGGGAAACTTTCAACGGCCAGTGTATGCTTTCTCATTCTTCTCTCTGCCACAGCAACCTTCTGGGTGTCAGAGCACCGCCAGTATCCCAGAATGAGGACAAAGTGGAAGAGCGGCCCCTGCCAATGTGACATAAGCATGTAACACAGGTATGACACAACCACTGGTTACTTAAGCCACTGACAGGTGAAGTTGTTTATTACAGTAGCCTAACCGAGCCCATCCAGACAACACCCTTGACCTAATAGCTCCCCTTGGTGAGCCTAGGGCACATGGTCTCTCCTCTGCCTCCAACACTTATTCCCTTTCCTATCTGTGTTCCTGGCAGGCCACAAACTCTCTGAGGATATGGCTTATAGTCCTATATGTATCCCACATGGCCACCAAGAAACACGTGTTGAATGAATGAACCCAAAGAGCCTGCCCCACGTTGAGTGCATCCTGAAGTCAGCACTGGCACTCCTGGAGGTGTGCCCATTTTGTGGGTAAGTCAGGACCACTCACAGTTATGGCAGGTGGCGCCACTGTAACCCGTGTTACTGCAGTTACAAGAGAAGCTAGTCCAGGACTGGGAGCAGCCTCCTCCATGTTCACAGTAGTTTGGCAAACACCTAAGGAAACAAAGCAAGAGCAAACAAAATAAACCAACTCAGTTGACATGAAGGGAAAACACAAAAATGTCTGATACCCAACTACATGGACTGATAGAAGAATTTGATCTTCTGGTTTTCTATACTAAGTCAGACTTGAATAACAGCGAAACAAGTCTTTGGCTTAACTGCAAGACACAGGTCTGTCCAGCACTACTGTGAGATGAAATGCTCACAGCTGATTTAGGCAATTACATGAAGCATTTCAACATTGGGGCAAATTGCCATTGACTTAAAGTTAATTTGAAGTGGTCAGGATCTGTAAGATTTTTCATTTACCATCGAACAAAATGTACAAAGATTGCAATTTTGCATTTTGGAAAGGTTTTGCATTTTTAAAGGAAAGGGAAAAGGGGGAGATAATTGAGGTCACTGTCCTCATGATTCTCTTCTGGGTGATGGCCAGGAATCTATTTTAAACTACACATGAAATTTGAAAAGATGTTACCTGCTCATTTAACATGCAAGGAAGCTTTATCATTTCAAAAAATGCCAACCCACCCTTAAAACGAGGCCTTTACTACTTATGATGAAAACAGTACGACTATTCTGAAAAACATTTTCACCACACACATTAAAAATTCTCTGAAGCATTCATATAATTTGACCCAGCGATCATACTTAAATGGCTCTATCTTAAGAATATATTTCAAAATATAAAGACTATGCATGCTAATTAACATCATTCACAAGGCAGCCATGATGAATCAATATAGATGTCCAACATTAGAAAACTTCTTAGGGAATTTTTAGTACATAAAATTAATGGGCTATCATAAAGCTACTGCAAATGCTTAGCAAAAAGGATTATAACAAACTGAGACTGGAGTAAGTGAAAATTCAAGATATTAAGCATGGCCACAACAAAGTAAAATGAACACGTTATATCACAAAAATGATAGGAAGGACAGACTTCAAGCACCACTTGAATTAATGGGAGTGAAGGCAAAGGTTCATATCTTCTGGACAGAGATCATGTGCTTTAGGGTCACTTATATCTGAGTTCGAATCCCAGCTCAGGCATTTGCTGCATGATGTCTTGGGGCAATTAATTCTCTTCACTTCTTACACACACAACTTAAAATTTCTACAGCACAGGAATGGTTGTGACAGAAATAACCTGGTGAATGCTCAATATTAACAATGAATATAATTGAGTAAAAGCAGTGATAAATACGGGAACTCTTGAAAATAATCTTGAAATATAAAAAATACCATGAATTTAAAGGGGGAGAGGGTATGAGTAAGGAAGTTACAGAAGTGGTCTAATACAATGAAAGGGTTCATTATGTAGCCTCTGAGAATGTGAGGCAAGCAAAAGTAAGATGATTTATCCTAAGTGTCCTATATAGGTAGAAAACCCTCCAGCAATGATTGTTTCAAAGCCCAGAAACTAATATTCCTGCATATGTTCAGACGTATTATTAGAAATTTTCCGCTCAGCACAGCAAACGTACAATTGTGCTGACAGGGCTTATGTCTGGGGAAAGCATATTGGTAACTCCATAGTATCTAACTGTGGCTTAAAGAACAGAAGGGGGGAGGGGAAAGAGGAACCAGTAATTTTTCTATGGAACGTGTTCACAGAAACCAAGCAATCAACACATAAGCAAAAACAAGTGGTCCCTTTCCTACTCCAGATTGCATCCTTCCTCTTGATTCCCATTCCCAGCTCTTAGTCTTGGTCGAAGGGAAAGAAACAGGTTTGTCACTGATATGGACCAAAGTCCCCGCCCCCCCACTAGCCTTGAGTTGTGGGGAGTTACAGAAACTTGAGGCATCAGTGTCCACATCCACATTCCACATATTTCAAGCAAATATGTCTGCCCCAGGGTGTACCCTGATGGAGAGTCTGTGGGGCTAGCCTGTGAAAGCCCACCTACCCTACCCCTGTCTTCTCTTACATCCCAGCACCTCCCTGCTTCTGGATCACACTGCTCCTGCAGGGCATTTTCTCCATCATTTTCCCCACTGGAATTGTCAAGTTGTTACACAACCTCTCTTTACCCCTATCCAACTCCATTCCACTCCCCTTGTCCCAATGCCAAACACGCACACGCATACACACACACGTGCTCCCCTTCTTCCCCCAGCGTATAGTTAATTGCTTTAAAGATGGAAAGCAGAACAAAGCCAGGTGGTGAGGTACTTAATCCTATAGTTCTCTTGGTTTCAGTACCAAGAAGGTCCACATTGGCCTCTTTTAACGTTTGACACTATAGAATACTCAGAAGTTCTCAGGGGCCATGTTTTCATCCACAGGAAGAAAGCTTGTGGGCAGGGAGAGAGAGAGACAGAGATAGAATACTGGGGTGCAGAATGCAGCAGAAAGACCAAGAGTTCTGACAGTACTTGTGTGGCTGGTTTTGGTTATTCCAAGATTTGGCTGCACCCCTGAACTTCTGAGGGCTGCCTGTTTTAATCTGTATCAGGTGCTGTGAGATAACCCAAGATCAATCTAGAAAAAACCCTATTCCATTCAGGCTGGCTTCAGCTGGGATTCCATGACTTTCAACTAACAGAATCTTAACCTTTTGTAAAACAGCACTCTATGAATACAAAAACAAATGTAAACCCTTGTTTTCCCTCTATTTTATACGTTAAAATATTTTAAAACTCAAGATTGCCAAATTCAGTCTGGCATGTAGCAGGAGAGGCCTGGGGGAAAATGGTAAGAAATATGTGGGAACTTTGAACACATCTTTAATAAGCTTCACACAGACTTCATGTTGCAGTGTTAATAAACTCAATTTGCCAGTGAAAGGGTAGGATAGAAATTCATTGCTTATGGTCACTTTAAAAAATGATATATTTCTGAAAGGGAAAAGAGTACTTTGGTAAGAAAAAAAATCTAATATTCCTAGAATGAGAAAAAAAAATGAATAGATGCTTGTAGCTTGGTTCATTTTGGTTCAACGCATACTATGATTAGAAAAACTCATCTGTAAAGCTGACACTCAAAATAAAAGATGCATAACCTCAATTTGCTTATTTAACAAGGGCAGTTTTATGAGTATAATTTCCACATTCTTTAATCAGTTCATTTTAACTTGTGCTTTGTTTCTTTTTCTCCCTACTTGCCATAAACTGAGCACTGAAGGCATGACGCAGAAAGAGAAAAATGGAGGTGCTACCAAAGTGAGAAGGGCCCACTAAGGGTGAGAGTCCATCACTATCTTAGATGTAAAGCCCTCAATTCAAATTGTTAGGAGATAATCACTCTGAATTCCTATCTCCTCAAATTCTAATGATACTTCATAGGCAACTGGATTTGAATGGATGTGCTTTTTCTTGGTGCACACTGGTTTAACAAAGCCGTCAGCATGAGCATGACACTTGCCTTTGTCCTGTCCAGGAGCCCAAACAAGCAAATGCAGGGATGTGTGTCAGCAAGGACTTAGAGAGTGGGAAAGACCCACTGGAAGCTATTTGCTTCTTTATCAAAACAGAGAATGCATGGGCTGAAGGGTGAGGACAGAAAGAGTTGAAGGAAAGGCAGATGAGAGTAAGAAATGGAAGGAGAGGGAAAAAAATGGAATATGGATAAAAATTATAATGAGATTTAAGTGAGAATTTGTAATTTTCCCCCAAATCAAAACTTGTTCTGAAAGAGAAAGATCATTGCTGGTTGGGGCTGTGGACAAGCGAGGGCAGAGGTGAAGTGGGAAGAAAAGTCCTCCAGACCGGTCCATGGACCTCTCCAGTGGCCACCACCCAGCCTGTGGGAGTGCATGGTTCTTGCTTCACTGCTGTTGTTTTCTGGTGTGGCAGGTTGTTCATAAGGATATACGAGAGAACAAAACATTTCTCTTTAAAGACCAAAGAAGCTGCTTCGAAGAAGGGAAAGAATTTGTCAAGATGTTGGGAGATTGTGCCAGTCAGATGGCCAAAGATGGACATTTCTGAGAATGTAAACCAGAGCCCAGCTTCAAACATCCTAGCCAGCACAGTTTCTGCTAACCACAAGTTCTCTCCATTGGCATTAGGAAGAACAAAAAGACTGCCTGGAGTTTTTGTCAAGAATGTTCGGAGTGGTTATTTCCCCAACTTAGCTTTCACGGAGACCATGAAAAAGTTTCCAGCTGGAGCAGATGAGGCTTGAGAAAAGCATTAGGGAACCAGTGGGGTTCAAGATAGTTCTGGAAAATGTAGTCTGTCCATTCATTTATAATTTAAAAAGTTTCGTATACTTAATACCCATTTTTGGCTTTTCATACACAAAAACCAGATTACTGAGCAATAGACATTGCAAGTCTCATAAGTATATGCCAGTGACTTCTGAGTTTATACTCTGTGCTCATAAATGCAGCTGTCTGCTTCACAGCTCCACTTGGGTGTCTAACAGATGTGTCAAACTTTGCACGTCTAAATTTCTTATGTCCTGCTTCTCCCCCAGCCCACCTTCCACCCATATCCTTCACCATCAGGTGACAGCAACCCCATACTTGACACTGACTGTCTTGAATCCCTTCCCTCAGCCCAGGTCCAAGGTAGGAGCAAGCTCTCTGGTTCTGACTCCAGAATCTGTCCTGCATCTGACCACTTCCCATCACCTCTATTGCCACCACTGCAGTCTGGGCCACCAGCATTTCTCGCCTCAACAACTGTAGTCTTCAATGAACTGACCTCCCAGCTTCCACTTTTGTCAATTCCCAACACAAGTGCAAGTGAGATCCTCTTAACCCTTAAGGCAGGTCGTACTGAAACTCTCTAATGGCTTCCTGCTGTATTCAGGGTAAAAGAAACATCCTTCAAATGACCTACCAGTCCCTGCTGATCTGTACACCCATTAATTCTCTGAATTCACCCCTAATCTTCTCCCTTTTCTACATCTGACCAAGCCACAGAAGCCAGCTTTCCATCTTTCCAGTTGACCTCCTCATTGTCCCTAAAGCATACCAGGGATGCTCCTTTGTCAGGGTCTTTTACTGAGATTCCCTCTGTCTAGAATGTTCTTCCCTGGATGCCTACACAACCCACACCTAACTATCTCCCTGTCTCTGCTCAAATGATACCTTATGGAAGAGGCCTCCCACATTTATGCTATTTAAAATTGCAAACCCCCCTTCTGTCTACATACCCAATCCCTTCTCTCAACCCTACCTATTTTGTGTACCATTTTATTGTATCTTCTAAACCATTGTATACTCTGCTTATGTGCTCAGTTTATGATTTGTTGCCTATCTCTCCACACAAGAAAGTAAGCTCCATAGAGTTGTTCTCTCTTGTTCAATGAGTATCAATGTAGTAAACAGTAGGTGCTCAACAAATGATTTTTGATTGATTGGATGAATGCATGTATGAATGAATGGATGAATGGATGGTCGGATGGGTGGATGGACATTTCTGGAGTGCAACAGTCAGCTGAAGCTGCCCGCTTTTAGCGAAGCCTCTTTAGTTAGCTGCAGTGTATCTGGCCTTCTTTTGTTTGTTATTACCTGCCTGACACTGAGAAGCACAATAAGAGGTGAGTGGGGATGAGGGGGTGACACAAGAGCCTCACTTTTTTTTAAATGGTAAAGAAATAGTGATACAAGTAAAGAGAGCTTTCTGCACAGTCATAGATGAAGGGCAATTTAAAGAAGGGAGAAAAACACAGCGAAGAGGTGGTGAAGTTGATGCACACCATGAATGGATCCTCTTTAGTGGTCTTTATGGATGCACAGAAATGATGTAATCCCTTTTGATTACTTGTGACTACTGGGCTGTATTGTTGGGTCGCAACAATTTTATCTCCCAGGTACTTACAGGGATAACTGGCTCCAAATTGATCTGAAGCAGAACACTTTTGAATGATGCCACTTAAGAGCTCCTGAGAGGAAACATCTAGCATTGCTGATAAGCTGTGTGCAATTTCTGATAGATATTAATGAGATAAAAAGGCTGTTTAGGAAATGCAATTTACCCATCTAGCTCACATTGATTACTGTCACCTTTAACCAGATATTCCAAAATGCAATGACCTTTAACCAGCTTTGTGACTATCCTAATGATGTTTAACCAAACATCATTTTCATGGCTAATCTCCTACAAAATACGGCCACCAAGAGGCAATTTAGATTTGCTTTCTTGAAAGCTTTCCTCTTACCCACTTCCTCTTACCAAGCTTAAAATGAAACTTGGAGATGTGCACACAGTCATATCTGAGATGTTGCTTTAATGCTGTTATTTTCCCTGTTTCATAAATGAGGAAAGTAGGACAAGATGAGAGTAAATAACTTGTCTAACTATGAAGTGACAGAGCCAGAAACGTGAGCCACGCTACCTGTCACTGAAGCCTGTATTCTCAAACACTGTGCACCTTCTCTCCAATGGAAGATGATCCAGCTCCTTACAAGCAAACTCTCAGCATGCATTAGGACATCACTTCTGCCAAGAGCGGGAGGGAGGGAGGCTTCATGTAGTTGCCCACTGATTCCAGAAACTCATTAGCAAACTTAGAGCTGCAAGGTTAGACTTTTTCAAGATATTTTCGGTAGCTAAAGAGGTCTTAATGACAGTGAAAACTGTGTTAAATGGGAAGAAATAAACCCGAGGTAGAGAATAAAGGACATTATTATATAATTAGTACAATGCTATATAATTCATTCTATAAATTCTATAAATTCAGGGATAAAGCAAGAGGAAAAGAGGTTTTGATCTTGTTTTCAATCTCTTTTCACTACCAAATTGTTGAATTCTTAAAATTATTAAGAAAAATAGAAAATATACTCAGGACCCAAAGTTGGCCTTTGAATTCAGGGCTATAGACTTCATGGCCGGTCCACCAGGATGTCATGGAGCCCTTGACTGAGAACCCACACATAACTAGGGTTCAAGGTGTTTCACTAACATCAAAAAAGCTCATGTTTCTATCTCCGTCATTTAGCAGAGTCAGTGTCTTCTTTGGGCACAAAAATTTTAATGCCAGAAATTTCTGAATTTAGTATCAAAAGTTTAAGATGAACAAAATCTTAGTATTAATATTTGAGGGTTAAGAAGGAATAAGGTACTGAAAGAGAAAAATGGTCCCAAACCCGATCTCAGCCAGAAACTTTTGTATAATATAATCTACATCTTGCTGGGAAGAAATTAGTATAATTGACTTTGATAAATATGCTTAAGCATATTTATCATGGATTTTAATAGGATTAAGACCAATGTCAGTCCATGGTCAACCTTACAGGGAACCTGACTTAAACAGTCTTGCATCAAGTCCAGGAGTTTAATAATCATTAATTAATTTTTTTTAATTCAGTCTAACAAGGGACATATTTAAGAGGCCCCTAAAAAAAGCCTCTGACAAGAATGGATCTTTGAATTGGCCGGAGATGGGTCTTTTATCTTGTAGCAAGACTGAAATAAAACTTTGAATTTGCATTTGTAATTTTAAAGAAATTTGGCCTATGTGGCCTAATTTGGCCTTATAAACACCAATTTAAAAAGTGTAAGATGACCAACCTAGACCTTAAAAATCTTCCTTAGTAGAACATCTAAGATAAATAAAGTTCACCAAAGTTAAATGTTCGTTTTCTGGATGCTTAACTTGTAGAAATATTTGTGGCATTAATGCAGTAACCTGAACAACTTGGAAAGCAAATAAATCATATTATAAATGTAGTTTAATACCTTTGAAGGTATTTAAGTCACTAAGTCCATAAATGGGCTTAAGCATTATTCAAAGGGCTTTAGACCTGAGTGCTAATACTTGCTAGACTTACATGAAGAATACAGTTTTAGAAGCGGAATTTACAAAGTTGAAAAGAAAACCGTAAAAAAGCAAGATTTTGAATTCATAATTTTAAGAAATTTAGCATCACTCTTTGAAAGAAAAATGACCTTACAAACAGTCTAACTTGCATGAAAAAATCCTCCTTTGTGCATGCCACACTTTCATCATACCTGTTGTTGGCTGATTAATCCAACAGGAATTCAATTTTACCTTCCTAACCCACTTTATGGGGGACACCGTGCTCATCCACAGGCTCTACACAGTGCCCTTGATTCTCACCTTGAAAGCAACTTCCACTTGTTGGACGCTGAATTCTATCTCTAGTTCCCCTGCATCAGTGTAGCTCTGTCACTTTAGTGAGTACTTTTTGGTGAAAATAGTAGATTTTAGGTTCATTCTGTTAAACAAATTCTCCTCCCAAATGTTCTAAACTCCCTTAAATAGTATTTAGGTGAATGTATCTCTCGAAAACCAGCTAACCTTGGATTTTATGTTACTTTTCTTAATTTGTAAGTGTCAGGGAAAAACTGTTACATCCTTTTATTATCATTATTTGTTTTTAATATTGGACAGTGGTTCTTTGTATTTTTTTATGATTTCTGAGTATTTCTTCTTATTTTACACGTTGTTCCTGTTTGGCCTTTGCCTGTTACACTCTTTGGCGTTGATGCAACATGTGAAGGCTGTTGCCACTGACTGATGTGGTGGCATTTCCAAAATTTAAATTATGTATCTGCTTTGACTTAGCAATTCCATTTCTTGGAATAATGCCCTAGAAATACTTTCTTAAATGCACAAGGATATACAAGATAATTATCATTACTTTTTTTTATTTTTTAACATCTATTTATTTTTGAGACAGAATGTAAGTAGGGAAGGGGCAGAGAGAGGTGGGCTCCAGGCTCTGAGCTGTCAGCACAGAGCCTGATGTGGGGTTCAAACCCACAAACCATGAGATCATGACCTGAGCCAAAGTCAGACATTTAACTGACTAAGCCACCCAGGTGCCCCAAAATTATAACCATTATTAACAACTTAAAAAAATGGAAACACAGTCCACCATTTTGGGAACAGTTAAAGAAATGGTGGTACATCCATACTACAGAATGTTATGAGGCAATTAAAATGAATACATACATCTATATGTAAGGATGCTGGAAAGTTCTACATGTGTAATATAATATTAAGTACAGAAACCGCACTGCAGAATAACATGTTTAGCTTCTGCTGTTATGGCCCTCATCATTATAAAGAGAAAATAAGGTCTAGAAGGAAATGGTCCAAAATGGTAATCTGTTAATAGTGGTTAAATGTGGGAATGAAAGTACCATCCCACTCTTTATTGATTTCCGGCTTGGTCATTGCTTTTACAACGAAACTGGAGAGAAATATATACACGAGCTTACATTCATATTTTATTTTGCTATTAGACAAAAGCAAAGAGAAACTTTTCTTTTAAGAAATGGTCTGTAAGAAGAGTGAGTCAGGCTGTCCCAAGACACAGTGTCAGCCCAGGTTGGGGACCAGCTGGACAACAGAAGAGGTTCAGGTGAATGAGTCTTGTTTTCTGCTTAAAGCTACAGAGGCTCAGTGAGCCCCCAGGTCCCTTACTAAAGCAGAGCAGACACTCAAACCCAGGTCCAACTGACCAACCTCCACCTTCCTCATTAAACTCTGAAAATAAAATTCAGTGGGTGAGGCCTCTGTTCCTCTGGAACACAGCCCACCTGGTAATAGAGTCCTAATGATCACATTCATTATGGCCCTCTATTGATCCATGTAAATTTTAAAAGTCTCATGTAAAAATTAAAAAAAGAGCATCTTTGGTCTGAGAAAATAAGCACGCAATGGTGTGTGTCCCTGAGTAGCTATCCTTCTATGACAGTTATTTATTTAAACACATGCACTGTTAGATACATGCACATCCCCCCAAAAAATCCCCAACCTGAACACAGCTAGAGGAACTCATCTGTTTAGATGAGCCTGAAAAAATACTCAGTGTATGTCTATAAACACCCACAGAAAAATTTTGTCCTCAGTATGAAATTTCCCCTTTCCACATTCCCCATAACAGATTGAAATGAGTAGGACATCCATTGGCAGACCTTTGAAATTCCCAAATGTTCAGATAAATGGTTACCTACAAATGAGTCTGAATGTATTTATGCTCCATTGAGTTACTTCCCTTTTTAAGAATTCTCATCCCTTCTTTATACAGCTGAAGGTCAGTTTCAATTTCTATATGCTTTCCTTGGAGACAAAAGAACAAAACATTTCAATAGTCCTCAAAATGCAAGCTGACTAATGCAAGCCTTTTAATGAAGCTCATACATTAAAAATCAGCTAGGTTGCGTTCCTTTGTCTGTTTGCTTTAATTAGCAGCCAACTGCATTGATCTTATTTTGGTCAGATAGCTTCTCTGAAAGCTTTTGAAACCTATTTCTATGCCTCTCCATTCTAACAATTACCATAATCCCATTTTACCCCCACAGTTGGATCTTCATTATAATTGAAATTTGTTGTAATTACAGCAGATGCAGACATTAAGGAATTAAGTGAATAAAAAGAAAAGTGTCAGAAGTCAGCTTCCTAAATTTCCCAGGGTCTAGTTCACAGCAGGCAGCCAATTGTCAAGTGTTGCTGAGAAGATCCCAGGATAAGGGACTAAGCAATGGTGGTGCACCTCCCGGGAGTACTGTCCACCTTTCACCCAGAGCCAGGCATCCACAGCAGCACAGCTCTTCCCTGCCCTGGCTTTTGATGGCCAAATGGGAAGGTCCTCTCTCCACTCTTCTGCAAACCTAAGGTTCATGACGAAGAGATGCTCAGTGCTCTGCAAAGGCCACTTCTTTAAAGCAGAGGATGTTCTGATTCAAGAAGAATGTTATCAGTGTTATCTATTCCAAAACTGCTAATATGAGGAGCAAGCTGAGGCCATGAAACTAATATCAAAATCATTGCTACCTGGTCACTTTACAAACAAAGATACATACCCCTCACACACACACGCTTTCTCCAATAACAAAATAATGTTTTGTTTTTTTTTTTAATCACAAGGGAAGAGAATTCCCTATCAGTCTGACATGGGTCATTCTGACTAAATAAGGCAGAATTGAATTTCTGTAATCAATCCGTTTGTCTCCATGGCCTAGAAGTGATTCAACAGAATGGAAAAGCACCACACAATTTACAGACGGGCTCTGGACTTTACGGGAGAGAAATCTGGTCTGGGTTCATCTACTACATATCAGTTAGGTAAATGGGTCTGCGTGCCTTGCACTGGGATGCTTTTGTGTACCATCATATAGATGGTGTATCAATTGTTATGTTAAAGTGAGTCAGGAAATGCAGAGGGCTTTCCAGATTATTACAGTGGTCTCATTCTTAAACATTAGAACATCATTCATATCCCACTATGAATGAGAACAATTCTATTGTCTGGTTTAGTGCTTCTCAAATTTTGGTTGAAATGTGATACAGTAGGTCTGGGGTAGAGAGTGATGTTCTGTATTTATAATAAGCTCCCTAAAGATGCCAGAGAACTGCTAGTCCTCACCTTGAATACCAAGGATTGATTTCTAGTTCAAGGCTCAAGTTCTAGTCCATAACCATCCTGTAGAGATGGATCAGGGGATTGCAAGTTGTGAGGATTATTTTTTTCCCCTTTTTTAGTTCTTGGGCTCTTTTTGCAATTATTTCTTTTTTTAATTTTTTAATATTTATTTATTTTTGAGAGAGAGAGAGAGAGAGAGAGAGAGAGAAGACAGAGCACAAGTAGGGGAGGGGCAGAGAGAGAGGGAGACACAGAATCTGAAGCAGGCTCCAGGCTCTGAGCTGTCTGCACAGAGGCTGACGCAGGGCTCGAACCCATGGACTACGAGATCATGACCTGAGCTGAAGTCAGACACTCAACCAACTGAGCCACCCAGGTGCCCCATAATTTTGTGTAATTTTAAACCAAAACATTATAGTTCTCTGGGGCACCTGGGTGACTCAGTCGGTTAAGCATCCTGCTCTTGGTTTTGGCTCAGGTCATGATCTCACGATTCTTGAGATCGAGCCCCATGTTGGGATCTGTGCTGACAGCGTGAAGCTTGCTTGGGATTCTCTCTCCCTCCCTCTCTCAGAATAAATAAATAAGCATTAAAAACACATTATAGTTTTCCAATGTGTTATATATCAGATTTTAATACACCACACTAGCTATATGCTAGTTTTGTGCCCTGGAGTAGCTCTGGAGAACTCGATGTCAATCTTCTTCTGCCTTCTCTGCACTGTATTCGTGGGAATAAGGATGTACTAACATCATCGATGAGGAAGCATGCTGCAGTGCACCAGCTGGGTCCCGTTGGGTCTGCTCAGGTCCCAGAAGGTAGAGTGGGCATTGCTACACTTAAACCCACTTAAATCTATTTAAACCCAGCCATGCTCGGGAACATCTGCTAGCCACATGCTCTTTCCACTGCATAATAACAGAGCAAAAACAAATGAATGGATGAACGTGACATCAGAATAATGTCATATTACAGACAGTAATAGCACTGACTACCCATTTATCTGGCTCTTGTATTTATAAGGAATGAACACAGTTCTCCAATTTGAAATTTAAAAAATATACCTACTTTTGAACACTTCTGGATAAATCTTATTGCAAAATATCAGCTATTTCAGGGAAAGGTATTCAAAACCTGTATCACTTGGCAGCTGCTTACGTATGTAAATCAGGGTTTTCTAAATTTTTAAAAGAGTCACATAAAATGAACGCCAAGGCTCACACATGACTGTACATGCGAGTCCTCAAAGTGCTTCATTGGTTTCATAGACCAAGTTTAGAAATACTTAATTTGAGAGGCGCCTGGGTGGCTCAGTCGGTTATGCGTCCAACTTCGGCTCAGGTCATGATCTCATGGTTCGTGGGTCCGAGCCCTGCGTCAGGCTCTGTGCTGACAGCTCGGAGCCTGGAGCCTGCTTCAGCTTCTGTGTCTGTCTCTCTCTGCCCCTCCCCCACTCACACTCTGTGTCTGTCTATCTCTCAAAAATAAATACACATTAAAAAAATTTTTTAAAGAAATATTTAATTTGATCTTCAAATATTGCTTTTAATCTTTTATAGATAGCCCTATGGTTTTATTTGGCAGAATAAAAATTTTTCATTGCCAAAAAACAAAAAAACAGAGAGAAAAACCTCTTATATACAGGACAAGAAGGACACAGGTCATGACTGGATTCATTGAATCTCCTTCCAAGGTTTTATTTTGCAGGCTGGCCTGGCTGCTGTGGTCACCACCATGGCCTCTGGAACCCACAAAGAGAGAGAGTGTGAACATCACGACACCAGCAGGGCCTGAAATATCCAGGTTGCTGATCCATTTGGGCATGTCTTCTGGGAAGGTTCTTTGATTTTCACTTTACAGGTCATGCTATAAAATTAAACCTGAGCTGGGGAATGAGGCGGTCTACCAGAAGGTCTCATTTTTGAGCATGGAAACTCTGCTATGAGGAAGGGCTGGTCTGGGACTGTCCCTTGTGTTCTAGCTGAGGAACAGTGTGGGCTCCTTCACAGACAGGGTGCATTTAGACAACCCGGACGTCACACTGGGGAGCTCCAAGTTCAAATCCTAGTCTGCCATTTTCTAGCGTGTGTGGCATTTGAAGTTTTGCAGGCTTTTCTCAGCTTTAATTTCCTCTTTAGTAAAATCGAGCTAAAATCATCTCCAAATCATTTTGAAAATCAAGTAAGGTCTGGTAGAACATGACTCCATGTAAATAAACCCATTATTCTTTTCACGTATACTTGTAGGTGGTTTGTGACCCAGACCCAGACTGTGTGTTTTCTTTTCTTTCTTTCTGTAACAGATATGTATTTCCCAGCTCATGGAGAGGGAGATTTATTTGGTCTGCACATGGCTAAGTCCAGTTTGCTCACTGGGCTTGTTGATGCAGATCTGACATTTCTATTCTCTGTCGCTAACCTCAGGAGCTGCTAAGAAAGGTCACACTAAATCTTTGCTCATTTAACTTTTACCAGTGTCCTGTCCACTGCAGCAAACCTGGCCTCCTGGAGGGAACTGAGCAGTCACTGCTCTGGTTTAGTTAAGATCTGTGTCTGGGGCTTGAGGCCTGAACCCCACAGGGGCAATGCCCTGCCTTGTGGTAAACTGCCAGTGACCGCAGGTTGTGGCTAGTCATTCCAACCACAGCCAGGGAAGAGTCTGGTTGGCCCCGGACTTTGTGTCTGTTCCAGGCACAGGCTCTGAATCCGATCTGACCTCAAATGCTATGACCCTTGCACGAGGAGATTATGGAGAACACAAAAAAGAAAGAAAATACCGAATCATTCCTACGATAATTATACACACATTTTTCCCCCCTTTCAACTTGTTTAGACTCTTCATTATCTAATTTACACGTGTGGAAAATGGGAGCTGAAAAGCCTTCCATTAAGGAGAAGCTTAGTTGAAAATATTCAAAATTTAAGCCATCTTAGGTCAAGAAGGAGACACAGGCCCACAGAGCACAGTTAAGAGCTGAACCCCAAGCCGGCTGGGGGGAGTCGGGATGCAGCTGGACCTCAGAGAAGCTGAGCCTGCACACCTGGATACAACTAGGGGGTTCATGGCACCCTGGCCTTGGCTGCGCTCTGTGGGTTGATTTCCCTCACTCTGCCTCTGTCCCATCTTCCTCCCTGTGACAGGGAGTATTGCTGGGAATCGCCAAGTTTTGCAACCCAAGGTGTCCCCTATGAGAAAAGAGCTTTCCTCTCTAATGTCAAGTTTGGGACCTCCCAGAGGGGGCCAATTTGGCCCAGATTGATGGGTCAGTCCACTCTGGCCGAGGGCTAGAAGCCACGGAAGAATACATTTCCCACAGAAATATGGGGTGCGAAGGGCAGGAGGAGGAGTGACCCCAGACAACAGCAGGACAAGAGGCCCCAGACACATAAAATTATAGATGGCTTCTAAAGGACTGTCCACAGTCCCCATTTTAACACACTAACCCTCACACAGCCTGCATTCACTTTCACTTTTGTATGAGAATCCTGTCAGGGGTGCCTGGATGGCACCAATGTTAAGTGTCTGACTCTTGGTTTCAGCTCAGGTCATGGTCTCGCAGTTTCATGAGTTCAAGTCCCACATTGGGTTCTGTGCTGGTGGTGCAGAGTGTGCTTGGGATTCTCTCTCTCCCTCTCTCCCTCTCTACCCTACCCCTTTCATGCTTTCTCTGTCTCTCTCAAATCAATCAACTTTAAAAAAAATATTAAAAAGAAAGAATCTTCTCTGTCATTTGAGGCTCCTCCACACATGACATCCCAAAACTGAACCCTCATTCCCAGACTACTCTGTCTCTTTTCAAAATTAATAATGCACACAGCAAAGTTCAGCCCGTCACTGTTCATCAACTGTATTTTTATTCTGTTGGAATTGAATGACATGCTGACAGATCTTACATGACTGGGGCCACCTGGCATTTCTGTTTAATATTTCCCTGCATGGCTAAGAAAAAAGTTGCTTTCACTCCCTCCTACATCTTTGGTAGGTACCACCACTCATCCACTGTAGTCTTTCACCTTTGAGTCTAAATTCTATCTTGGAATTCCTTGGAATATTGTCCAAAGCCACCGTCACTAGCATCATGGTGGGTACAAACATTGCATCCGATTTGCCAGCTCTAGAGTTTCAGGAAATAAATCATACACTGTGCTCTTCCTTTTTCTGTCTGAATTTTCCCAAAATATTTATAGACGTGAAAGAATGTTAACCTCCCTACCATTTCAATAAATGCTACACTTGGTGTGCTAGACTTCGTGCCACGCTATCACATCATTATTTCAGCTAATCAATAAAACACCCCTGTGAGACAGTTATCGCTATCTCTAGGAAAGTGAGGATCACATATTAAGCAGCTTATTTAAGATTACAGAAGTGTAAAAGGCAGGCTGTAAATCTCGGTCTGTACAAATCAAAGGAAGAAGTTCTAGGCATCAGAATTAGAAGGAGAAAAAGGGGGGGGGGGCGCCTGGGTGGCCCAGTCGGTTAAGCGTCCGACTTCAGCTCAGGTCACGATCTCGCAGTCTGTGAGTTCGAGCCCCGCGTCGGGCTCTGGGCTGATGGCTCGGAGCCTGGAGCCTGCTTCCGATTCTGTGTCTCCCTCTCTCTCTGCCCCTCCCCCGTTCATGCTCTGTCTCTCTCTGTCCCAAAAATAAATAAACGTTAAAAAAACAAAAAATAAAAAAAGAGGGAAAAAAGGGGGTAGAGGATTCACTTTAAAGAAAAAATGTTTGTTTTATTGAGAAAAAGGCAAAAAAAGGAGGGCCAAGGTCTGCTTATGATCCTCTCATTCTCTTTAACACCAGCTTTTGAAGTCACTTTGTCTACACTACTGAACACCTCCTGGTGATTACTCTGACGTACTATATACTTCAGGGTAGCATTTCCAAAAGTTTCTTGTGTGGATGAGTAGTCTGTAAAGAAGGGTTTCATGGTAAATATATCTGTGATGCTGTGAACTTCTAACTAATTCCCCTCTTGCATAGCTTAGAAGTGTATGGTGCACACACACACACACACACACACACACACGCACAAACTGCCACCACCACATGACACACTGGGAAATCCTGCAGTAAAGAAACCCATTTAATTTTACTTACTCCAGCATTTCTCAAACTTATTTGAACAAAGAAATCATTTTTCAAAGAATACCATTAACATCAGGCAGAACTAGAGTGTTGTTCCCCACTGTGTAGAGAAAATTTGGATGAAACTGTACTATGATGAGCTCAATAAGGAAATTTCATTGTTTAATCTGCTGACACAATATTTCTAAAAGAGTGATAAACAGACATCCTGGGGTGTCTGATAAAATGCAGATTCCATGTCTCTAGCTCATTTGGACTTAATCAGAATGTCTGGGGTTATAGAGTCCAGAAATCTGCATTTTAAAAAAGTGATTTTTATGCATTCTAAAAGTTGAAGCTATTCTCCAACAGGGTTGGGGTTAAATCTTAAGATTACCTTTAATCCATTGGTAGTATTGGAACTTGTGCTAGGTTAACACCTGCAGTCTGGTATGGATCTTTATTTGAGGTCATTTGTGTTAATTAATACAAAGACTCAGGTGAAGTCAACCATTTGCCTACAGAGACCCCCATTAGGTAGCCTTTACCTTGGAAAGCATTCCATCCAAAGGTAAGGCTCTCAGCCTCCAAGCACTGAAATCCAATTTACACAGATGATCAGGACCACTAATCATCAATATTATGACTCATGCAAGCAAATCTAACAAGAGCCTGGTGCATACTAGAATTCCAGTTTAAGGATGTACACTGAAAAGTTGAATTTACAAAGGGCCTGGTATTCCCACCAGATTGACCAACACATCCTTTTCCTGTAGGTAAGCTCCATGGATCGATTACAAAATATCAGGAGGCCAGCCATTTAAACTTAAAATCGGAACAAGGATGGTTCAATGATTTTTGGTTTAATGCCAGTACTGTCTGACAGATTGAATGATCCAAATCCACATTAGTGAGTGAACCCACACAAGTTTTGTTGGCCCCCAGGATACTTCTTACTCCGAATTGCTTGGATTCAGGCAGGAAGGTTTTTGTTTTTGTTTTTGTTTTTTTAATTGTAATGTTTCTTTATTTATTTTTTGAGAGAGACAGAGTGTGAGTGGGGGAGGGGCGGAGAGAACGGGAGACACAGAATCTGAAGCAGGCTCCAGGCTCAGAGCTGTCAGCACAGAGCCTGACGCAGGGCTCGAACTCATGAACTTAGAGATCATGACCTGAGCCGACTGAGCCACCCAGGTGCCCCAGGCAGGAAGTTTTTATAGAGCTATCCATAACTAATTCTAGGATGTTCTATGATATTTGAGATGAATAAAAAAAAGCGAAGATTCTCTTCTGTAAAAGATATTAGAAACTAAATCCTTAGTGATGATATATAATTAGATGATAAGTATATATTTGCTCAAAATATGTCCTTATTTTGAAGGTAACTTTGAACTGGTCAACAGATACAGCAAAAGAATACTTGATATAGTAAAGTTATCTCTTAAGCAACACAAATTTTTTGACATTTGAGCTAAAAATAGTTAAACCACTTGTCTGCCCAGGATCTTGGGAGAAATTAAGGCAAAGAGTGATAAGCTTTTGTCTTCTGATACAAATGCTCTGAGGAGAGGTATGGAAAGGTATAGACCATGGTCATACACAGCCTGGACTGCTAAGGCTGGCATTATATACACTCATTGGGTCTTGATTCTGAGATCCATACCTCATCTTTAGGGTCACCCTAGGTGCAGCTGCAGGTTGCTGAACTAGGAAAAAGATATACAGCTCCATGGGGACTGGCACAGAGAGTCTAGTCCTGCATTATCCAATATGGTGGACCCTACCCACACATGCTTATCTAAATCTAACTTTATTAAATGAAATTGAATTAAAAATTCACTCCCTCAGTCATAACACCCACACTTCAACTGCACAAAAGCAGCTAGTGATTAGGTGTAGACAACATAAAAGAGATTGTTTCCATCACTGCACAGTGTTCTTCTAGTGGGCAGTAAAGGTCTAGTCCAATTAGTATTCAATTCACTCACTGACACAAACATTTCTATTACATCCCATAGGCTTCATCCATTCCTAGGGAGATATAGTCAGATCCATGATGCTCCTTCACTCTGACATCAGGAGTACAAGAACTCAAGGGGTATGTATATGTTTGATGCCATTAATTGAGGTATAATTCAGCCTGGCATAGATACTAAGTGTATCTTCAAGACAATCCTATGAGATGTTTAGCTTAATTTTGTAAAGGCAACATTATTTCTGTTATTTCTAAGTTGCTTGGGAGCCCATTAACCTCTAATGAAAATACTTGCTAACTATGTAATCTTGGAAAAGTCACTGAACACCTATAAACCTTAGTTCTCTACTTCGTAAAATGAGAATGGTTTATTTTAAACATTTTAGTATAGGTCTCCATAGATATGAGTAAGATAATTAGTAGAGGATAAAACCTAGCATGGCACCTGGCCCATGGCTGAATTCTACTAAATTTAGATGACACCAGTTATACTATAGAAACAAGGGGAAAATTTCATAGGAGAAGAAAAAAAAATACAACTTCCATATACTTTTTTTTTTTACAAAGAGGCTTTAGATGGCATTTGGAAAAAGTTGGAAGTGGCTCTCTCTGTTAGAAAGCACTAGAGAATTTGACACAGCCCAGTGAATAATAACAATGTTTTTTAAGTCTCTGCCAGGCATTTCCAAAAAAAAGAGAGAAAAATAAAGACGGTGACAGAGTATGGATTGTATATGATTCCGATGCTGCTCTCTGGGCTCACGGGAAACCTTTATCCTTCTTCAATGACTTCACTTTCAGATAAACAGCTGACATAGTTACAGACACGCTGGCACCCGTCAGTATCATTTTTTTTAATCCCATTCCTAACAGGTGAACCATGCCAATTTCACAAGCTTTCCCAACTGAGCCTCCAGGAGGCTGTTTAGAGCTCACTGAATCCAGGGGGTGCACTCCCCAGATCCTATTACCAGGAGACTGGTGACATGCTTTGACAGTCACTGCAGACATTCTGTATGTTTCTCTAGAGCTGGCTTCTTTTCAGACACACTTTTCTTTTTCAGAGCTAACCCCCTTATCTTCTAAAAGCATAAGATTGTAATAAGGATAATGCGCTCGCATGCTTCCTTCCACTGTAATATTTATAGGCTATGTTGCTCAAATACATTGCTATGGTTTGCTTGTCTAATTTTATGATGGCCTTGCTAAACAAAAATACTCTTGCTCGCTAGTGCTTACAGAAGGAGCACTTAACACCACGTGAACGATGACAGCTGGCACCAGCTGCTTTTATTAGGCACTCGAGCTATTCAAATAGAGTGCCGCTTAGTGTGAACCACAGTGGGAAGTTTTCAATAGGAGAAAGAGGTGAAGGGTTTCAGTTCCCAAATCTTGGACAACGGTCCCCAGGGTGTGGGATGGGAAAAGATATTAAAGATGATGAAGTTCATTCCATCTCTTGAGGTGACACTACATCCGACTCCCAGAGGAGTGTTGAGTGTTGTCAGTTACACATGCATTTCATCCCCAGCCACCAACAGCAGATGCTGTTAAGGTTCAATTTATTCAACAAATGATGGCGAAGCATGCGCCCTCAACAGAAAGCATCAGTGGGCATATCAAGAACTTTCTCTGAGAGGGCGAAATACAGATCCAAAACAGGTGACAGTCATGATCGGGAGCTAAATGTAATAGAGAAAAGAAGTGCCAGGGACGGTCACATAAGGTCTTGGTGAACATCAGGCACAGGAAGGGAGACTTGACAGGGTAGGTGGGATCTGAACTAGTCTGTGAGAGATGGGCAGAACTGGGGTAAGAGGAACGGTGGAAGGAAACTCCACACAAGTAAATAGCAGCAGGTGCCTGGGGGCTAGAATAAGACCGGCTGCTCTGGGGCAGGGAGGGGTTCACTTTGGAACTGAATTGCCCCTCGACTGCTATTTTCACCTCAGCTTGCTCTGCTTGCCTGTCACAATGCAGCTCAGATGTAACTCCATGCCCCTCCGTGCCACAAGTTTCCCTGTGTACCCTGTCTGCTTTTTGTCTGGCTTTCTTGCTCTTGAGCTTTCCCGCAGGCAGAGATTATACGTATTCGGGAACATAGCAGATGCTCAGTAAGTGCTTATAAAGAGAATGATGAATTAATAGAGGAGATAATGTTGAAGAGGAAGGAAATGGGAGAAGCGGTCAAGGGAGACCAAAGAGGCAAGCGGGGGTGGGGGGGGGTGGGTGGGGATCCTTGTCTTTAATGCCTCACTCCATCAACTACAAGAGGGCAGGGGAAACACATGTACAGAATCTGAATTTCACCATGGCTAGAGTTGTAATAAAATCTGTATTTCGGGAACTAGGAGAGAGGTACGGGGCAAACTGCCACTAAGAGAATAGTTCTCCGCTATTTTATTTCCCTATCTAAAAAGTGGCTCTACATTTAGGATAATTCCATCAAGAAAAGTTGTGTTATGAATTCACTATGATGGGGAGAATGAAGTGGTCGCAAATGGAAAATTTAATGCAGGCAGGAGCTCGTCCTCAGGGCCTCTTTTCATGGGTCCCTGTACGACCATGTCAAATGCGAATCCCGAGAAAATGCATCACAGCATCACAGCTTTCAGAACGGTGAGGATTCGCCCTGGTCTCCATCAATGCCCGCCCTCCCTCTTCTTCTCAGATGTCTCAGACGTTGAAGAATTATTTAATATCACTGGAAACAATAGTAATTTGTATTACCTTCCTTACTATTTGCTCAAGTCCCTGCCGACCACATGGTCTCAGTTCCCCCCAGCGTGTGGTTCTTCTCCAATAAACCCCAGAGTAGCAGCTTAGCATGAGTAAGCATGGTAATTAGAATGACCTTTAAAATGCATATGCCTCCTGTCACGTTCAGATTCTTGCGCTTTACCAAGCTGCCAGCTGAAATATCATTACCACCTTTACACTGGGGTTTATTTTGGATAGGAAGACATGGACCTGTTTTTTGTTTTTGTTTTTGTTTTTCTATTTTGCTAAGTGTAAGTGCAGCTAAGGTTAAAGGTAAACCCCTTAGCCTTGCAGCCAGAACAGCATATTTTGGGGTCAGGGGAATTAAAGGCATGCTATTATTATTGAAAGACAGAAGAATTCCCAGCACATTCTTCTTGGGGGAAATTTTGAGAAATTTGTTTTCAGCTAAAAACAGAGAAAGTTTCTTCCCACTAAAGAAAGCTGAATTTCCCACCCCTATCCCCCTATCCCTCCCCCCAGCACACAGTGATTTCAGCAGAGGACATATAGGCAGGACACTGAGATCAGAATCGCCAGCCAGAGGTCTGTAGGAGGCACTGGAAACTACAAACCAGACTGGCAGTGAACAGTTGTGTTTGCAGAGTCTGAAGACAATGGCACCCACATGTCTCCTTTCTGACAACCACCCCCACTCCCTTAAAAGCCAGCTGCCTCTCAGTCTCTCCTAGCACTCTGTGGATCTGCTTCATGCTAATCACACCTTATTGAGGAGCATATGTGATCATTTCCATAATTATTGGGTTAAAATCTGTGTCTCTCCATGGAGCATTCTGAAATCAGGGGCATGAAGACCTACTATGCTCAGCACATACGTCCATCCTTAGCTCCTATCCAGGAGGTGACCCAGCAGAGATGTTCCAAATACAGGAGATGAATGAATGAATAAGGAGTGCACGAACGACCCACAATAGTAACAAAGAGACTCCTAATCCAAGCATACCAGGAAGGACAAGCAGCAACTCTCTGTCCTGTTCAGCCTTGGATCTCCAGGGCAAAACAACAACAACAACAAAAAAGCACCTGGCACATAGTAGGCCCTCTGAAAAGATTTGCTGAATGAATGTGTGGGTCACAGAGGAAGATTAGCAGAGTATGGGCGGTCTCTCAGCAAGCAGGACCAAGAAGTACATCAGGACTCACCAGATAGCGTCATATTTTTGTATCCTGTGTGTGTGAATATCTCCTGACATCTGTGCGCACACAAATGTCCAGGCTGATGCATACGATTCTCATTTCAGAGTGTGAGTCTGTAATTCTCAACAGAATTATCTGGTCAAACATATAAACCTTGAGTCATTTACCACTGTCTGGGATTATTATTATTGTTATTTTAATGTTATTTATCTTAGAGAAAGAGAGCACGCAAGTGGAGGAGGGACAGAGAGAGAGAGAGACAGAAGATCCAAAGCAGGCTCTGTGATGATAGCACAGAGTCTGATGTGGGGCCTGAACTCACAAACCGTGAGATCATGACCTGAGTCCAAGTCTGATCCTCAACCGACTGAGCCACCCAGGTGCCCCTGTCTGGGATTATTTTAAATTCTAAAGCAGGGATAGCCCCTTACCTAATTGTTACAGGGGAAAAAAAAAAAATTTTTTTGGCATGGATAAAAGCAGGTCGCAAGCTGATGATGACATTTTTGTCATAATAAAATTAATGGTGTCCTGGACACATGAGGTATCACATGACTCAAGACTATGGGGTAGCCTGGGTGGCTCAGTCGGTTGACAGTCCGACTTCAGCTCAGGTCATGATCTCATGGTTTGTGAGTTCGAGCCCCACATCGGGCTCTGTACTGACATCTCAGAGCCTAGAGCCTGCTTCCAATTCTGTGTCTTCCTCTGTCTCTCTCTGTCCCTCTCCCCCGCATGCTCTGTCTCTTTCTCTCAAAAATAAATAAACATTAATTTTTTTTTACATAAAAGAAAAGACTATGAAGTTTGATATGTTCGTATTCTTTCGCATAACTGTCAGTGTGAGGTTTGTAATGCTTCTTCCCTCTGTGTTTTCCAGGTGTGGAAATGATCTCCCACTCCACCCACAGCATATCCCAATGTTAGGAGAGAAAGACCCTAGTAAATCATGTCGAAGCGATCTAGTCAAGATGAAGCTAAACCTGGAGGGAAGATTTCAAATCTGTAACTTGAACTGTGTGAAAACATTCATCACTTGTCCAAAAAATAAAATGGGTTATGAATGTAGGTAAATTATTCAGAAGGGTGTCATCTTTTTCTACCTGTGTATGGGTTTTCTAACACCAGGCCCGCTGAGATACACACAGCCCCATCCATTTCTGTCTCTCTTGCTTTTCACTTTAAGAACTTTCATCGTCTTGCCCTCAGTCAGTCCTTGCCCTAAGTTCAAGAGGGAGGCCGTAATAATATCATGTTGCTCTCGTTTAGCCCCCTAGAGTGGTCAGATGCAGCCAGCGTCCCCATTTGACTATGGACAGAAGTGAGACATGAAGAGGTTAAATGACTGGCTGTGTCCAAAGTCAGGCTAAAATGTAAACAGCAGGGGTTTCACCGCTGCCTGAAATCCCGAGTTTGATTCTGTTGTGACGTACATTATTAAATTCATGTGCAAGTCGGTCTCCTCATCTGCTGAGCTGGGAAGCCAGTGTCCCCTTTGTGATGGTTACAGCAATGGTACGTGGTCATGCTGGCCGTGCATGTGAGATGGGCAGCGGGAAGGCCGAACCCTGCGCTCAGAAGTCCAGGCCGCAGCAAAACCCAAGAGGCCGAATCCAGTTTCGGGAGCTTCCTGTGAGATATCTTGGTGCAAGATAAAAATAGCATGGAACTGATTTTAAATTTAGGTTTCACTGCAGAAACAGGTGAGGACATTTTGTCGCAAGTCAGACCTGTTTTTTCTCCAAGTGAAAACATAGTAAGGTTTTTGCTCTTTCCGATCGTGCCCAGAAACAGTGCTTATGAGGAGCCACCCGTGAATGCTTTTGGACTAGAGGAAAACAGCGCCCAAGGTGCCAGGGGCTTCGCCTCAGCAGCCCAATGAGTGGACATCAGTATAAGTGAGGGAAAAAGAAAACAAACGATTGGGACACTGGCCATGGAGAAAGGAGCACTCTTTGGAGAATGAGAAAAACAGACAGAAGGCCTTTATCGGGGTGCTGGGTGAGGCTTATTTACGTAATGCTTGTGTGAAGGGAGCAACAAAGAAAAGTCTCTTTCTTCTTATTAATTTAGAAATGTTTTCCACACAGTTAAATATAAGCACTTGCTGCCAGAAGTGACTTGAGGATCTAAAATCGCCTTTTTCCCCCCTGTTTTTAATCCAGATCGAAAGTTTTTCTTGGTTTCTATGTCATCTAAAACATCTGAATTCCTTAGCCAGTATGTCTCAGGAGACAGACTCCAAGCGCTTCCTGATTGGAAAAGACATTCTTACTGCGATCTAAAGCTGCACCCCTCGCCTCAACCTCATGACTATAGCTCTTGGAATGAATCCTTCAGCTTCCAGAAGCCCTGGTGATAATTCACCCAGTTCGTTGTTCCGGCTTGATTTTCTGCAGCCGTATTTCAGATCACTGGTTGGTGAGGGAACAGTC
This sequence comes from Prionailurus viverrinus, assembly GCF_022837055.1. Taxonomy (NCBI): domain Eukaryota; kingdom Metazoa; phylum Chordata; class Mammalia; order Carnivora; family Felidae; genus Prionailurus; species Prionailurus viverrinus. The sequence goes on along the minus strand of NC_062568.1, from coordinate 103,140,302 downwards.
TCACCACCTTCTGATGGGACAGAATCAAGAGCCACCTTTGGCTTCGTTGGCGCTCTGTGCCTTCTGTGAATCACTGGTGCCCCGATGCCCTTCCGCACGCACAGGTAGAGAAGGACCATTTCATCAAGATAATGATCCACTTTTCTTGTAAAAACAAGGAATGAGAGATGAGGTTGGGCACAGAACACAGATTCACTCGTTCAAGCTCACTTATTCAGGTCCAAGCCAGGTGGTATATTCCCCCAATGCCCCTCTTCCCTCTGACTTTTCAAAGAGGTATAAGCTCGGTGATGAGGAGTAACTCTCATTCAATTAGCAGATGAGTAAATCGCTCTTTTCTAGATAAAAGGCACTTAACAAACCCATTCAAAATCTGCCTCGTGAAGACAGCCAGCCATTTCAAGTCACTTGTGAGGCTTCTGTATTCCCTAACCAGCCTGAAGAAATAGAGGTGGAGACTTCAGCTCTCTCTGAACCTCAGTGTGCTTGTCACAAGGCTGTGACAATGAGCTGCAAGGGTGACAGCCCTTCAGGCATCCTTGGTGGTCCATCACTGTGGCCCATATCCTTTTTCTGCCTGCATCGATACAACCCGCTTCAAGATCAGGACACAAGATGAAAACACATCATTTTCTACTTTGCAATCCCACTGAAGAATGTTGGATACCTGCTAACTACAAAGTTATAAGTAGTCAAGTGCAAGGCAAGGACAGGTCGAACCTCTTCAACCAGACCCTTTGGTCTGTAGCCAGGCTCTGCTACATAACTCGCCGTGTGACCCAGACAAGGTATTAGCGTCGCTGTGTCTCAATCCTGTTCTGTACTATGGAGTTAACAGTATTACCCACTTCATAGGGTTCACACACACACACATACACACACACAATGTTCTGGCACACAGTAACCATTTTTTAGGATTAGCTATTAATATGGCCTGTTATTCAGATTTTAAACTGTTTTGTTTGCTGCAAGTTCCCTATGGCTTTGACTTTAAGTTCTATTTTACCCACTGATGCCGATACAGCTTCTCCCATACAGGGAGACAAATGCCCAGCACCTCACCTGTTCTGAGTCCCAGGCTTAATCCCTCCACCTCACCTGAAACAGCCCTGCCTGACCTCCCTAAACACAGCCCACACATCAAGTTCTCAACATCTTATTTCCTCAGTGACATTCCCCTGACTTGCTCTGCATACCTGAATGCATGTCTCCTTTTTCTCTCCTTTAGGCAATAGGCCCTCCACCTTTCTGTGGATCGAAAAGTCAGCAAAATCTGGATTTGAATCGCAGGTCCACCAAATACAAAGAATGCGACCTCTGGCAGCTTACTAAGCATGGGTGATTTTATCCCTAAGATAACAGTAAGAGGGCGACCCAACGGTTCACAAATCTGACTGTGCATCTGAATCAGCCTGGTGGCAGGGGCTTTGTAAAACTCAGCTTGCTCCCCTTCCCCAGGTTTCTGATCCAAAAGGTACAGGGCCTGAGAATACGCATTTCTAACATGCCTCTAGGTGCTGGCGGTCTGGGAGCCACACTTTGAGAACCACTCTGGCTGGCAGAGCTGCGGAGAGGCTTAAATGAAATCGTATTTAGAGAATGTTTGCTCAGTAACTGTTACATAAACTCTAACCTTTTCTTTTCCTCCATAAAATAGACTAGCATGATAAATAAAAACAGCAGAAGTGCTCTTGTTTTGATGATGGCTCCATCCCATGAGTTAAAGGAGAACACCATATTGTAGCATTTCTCACTTGAGAGTTAGAAACTCAGATTGTGTGGGCATTGCCCTTGCAATGGCTTTTCTGGCACCCAATGGAAAGGCTTTCAATTTTAGAGAAGAACTAAAACATATGCATTACCATGCAATGTAAGCTTTTTATACAGCCTACTGTTTTTAACAGACTCCCACACACAGAGTGGGTTTTTAGCATAAGTCTGTTTATGGGAGGTCATCCAAAATAATGCTTCTCCACTCTCAGTGTTTACAACACTCCAAACTCTGAACCAAGAAGGTAAGAATCTTGACCAGAGAGTTTAGCAGATGCTTTTCTTAAACGAATGTGTGTTGGGGGGGGGGGAGGAAGTGGTTATGGAGTGAGAAGCTACATTTCATAACTTATTTGGCTGCAAGACATTTAAAGCAGCATTTCACATGTGACTCACTCATTGGAACAAGCCAATTGTTTCATTTTTAAAAGGGCTGGAGCAAAAAAGTCCCCATTGGAGGCAAAAACAAAGACCCCACGGGAAGAGCCCTGCTTCCATACCTGGCTTTGCCATACTCCGCTAGACCTCTATCTTCTCCTATGCAAAACCAAAGGTGGATGATCTCCAAGGACCTTCCCCAGTGCCATCACTCTATGAGGAAGGGATGCAGGGCAAGGCAACACGTGACCACATAGACCCTTTGCCAGACCCCAGGAAACCGGATGAAATCAGTCTCTTTCAATCTGTAGAAAGCTTCGGTGTCATATTTTTTGGTAGGCAGGGTCACCATCATTCTAATGGCAGCACCACCACCCACAGGGTGTGAGGCTTATCTAGAATGAAAGACCAAGCTCTGACTTACAGCAGGGCCAGCAAGTCAACTGTCTCTCAGATAACACAAAGACAAGTTATGTTTCATGGCAACTGCAGCTATTCTAAGACGCACATTCCCTCCACACCAAAATATCCCTTCGCGAAGGCACCCCTGAGGATCTGACTGGTTTCATCTGTATTCCCAAAAGCTTTGTTTGCAGTGGGAAGCAGGGCAGGAGCTCGGAGACAAAAACCAGGAAAGCTGGAGGGAGACGGGATTCATTTGTGTTCACACCCAAGGGCCTCCCGTGGACTGATTTCAATACTTTGGAGCTGGTCATTGAGATAGAGTTGCTGGAACTTTTCAGAGACCCTGTGAGATTCTGATCAGGAGGACAGCTGCCTGGGGGCACAGTTGGGGCAGAAGTCATCCCTCTTCCCCACACCTACACCACTTCTGTGCAGAATCTACACAGTCCCCTGACTTCTAGGATTGGAAGGTTTTCGGACAGTGATTCTCAAAGTCAGCTCCTAAGACCAGCCCAGCAGCACCCTGGAATTTGGTAGAAATGCACATTCGCTGGCCCACAACAATAACATCTGAAACTCTAGGGGTGGGGCCCAGTGGTTTGGGTTTTAACAACCCCTCCTCGTGATTCTGATGTGATCCTGCTGAAATTCGCCTGCACAAGCTAACGAGGCGCTTGCTCCCAGGTTCATGTAAATTGAGGGTCTACAGTTGCATGAGCCAAGAAATAAGAAATGCCTTAAATTCTGTGCCCCGAGGCATACCAATCACAAGATTTCCTTACCCAAACAGGCCCTGAGAATCAAGTTTTGGTAGAATTGAAAGACTGCGGCCTTAGCACCCAAACTGATGGGCACTTTCCTAATGGGTGGTTGTTTGTGGCCCTCAGGGAGAACTCCTCTGAACAACAACTCAATCCAAGTCATTAAGCAGAGGAACTTGAGGGCACATATGAGGTACATCTAAGGGGATCCACCCTGCAAACTAATGGGAATCACTTGGCCACAGTGGGCTGGAAGAACTTCGGAGGGAGACCAGAGCCTTCTCCTCTCTCCATGGAATCTGGAGAGCTAGCAAACGTTGGCTATGGGGAGTTAACATGGCGAACATTTACATACGATCTACTACTGTTTACTAGCCATGCAACTCAGTGCCTGGTTTCTCACACTGTCTCATTTAACTCTCAATGCAAAGGTAGATTTTACAATCTCGGTTTTGCAAAAGTGGAAACAGACACAATAAGGTTAAATGATATGTGTCGTATCTCAAGCTGACAAGTAGTGACTGGGAATTAAACACACTCTATCACCTCTCGAGGCTGCTGCCACCTGCACAGAGATTAATGAATTGCCCTCCGTGTGACACCCACTCACCCCACCTCAGTGTGTCCCTGTTTGCTCCTCTAAGTTTGGCTTCACACCTTGGATCCCGTCTCCTCTTCATATTCTAAGACAATATTTGGTGATGTGTTTCTTCTGCCCTGGACTTTGGACTCAGCAGGACTGGACACAGCTCCTCGAGTGGGCTTGGTAGGATCTTCCAACAAAAGTCCTGGGAAGAGGTACTTCTTGACCTGGATCACCGGGACTTACTTCACTCAGTCCCCCCAACCCCTGATGCTGCACACCACTTTGAATGCCCCCTTCTAAATGGCATTTAATTAGGCAACTAACGTTTACAAAGAATTTAATACGTTGAATATCCCCGAAAAACTTTTCTACGGTGGGGCAGAAGATAGGGCCACTTGTTTAGGAGCCACAGACACCCCACAACTGCCATTTCCAGGCTAGTGTCTGCTGGGTGCAAGTCAGGGAGAGAACACTGGCAGGGTTCAACTCTGACCCACAACTTCAATCCTGTAGTCATGGAAAAACTGACATACGTCTCTAGGTCTTAGTTGACTCTCTCTGAGAAATGGGAATATCGATGCCCTTGCACTGCCAGGCTTCCACAGTTCTTACCACATCTTTTGCCACCCAAGTATATACTTGTGTATATACCTCACCCATAGAATGCCTCACCCATTCACTCAATGCCTATCTAAGAGGTTGAGTACCGGAGGGTATGATAAAGTTGTTCATGGAGCAAAGCATTTATCGGGGTTGACTTTGCTTTGTGTGGTTTAAAATATCATGTCCTGCCTCCTTTAAGTCCAAGAAGACTGCAAGAGGTAAGTGTGGATCTCGAAGAACATTGGTCTGGGGTGCGGAAAACATGAGGTTGAAGATTCAGCCCACAAAGTGAGGTATGGTGGATGCACATTCTAGTCGAGAGGTTTAGAAAGACTATGGAAAGTGCACGGGATTTGCTGGGAATGCTCCATTCTGGCCCCACATGTGGTTCCCACAAAGGTGCTCTACCTCCTTCTCTCAGTCCATCCCTGGACTGCCAGACACTCGGCAATTTTACTGATGGCACCTCCTAAAGTCAGCAGTCTCTGCTGCCAGAACTGGGGGTCAGGCCAATCGCTCAGCCCCCTTCTTTCCAGAGAGGCCAGAAGACTTGGTAATTTGCCCATCATAGAGATGGCTGAAATGCAAACTGTTAGTTTAGGCTCCTTAATCCATGAGAATGGACCCTCCCAGCTGTTACCTAAGGCATGGTCTCAGGAACATTTTGTGAATTTGCTCATGTTTCAGTGACCCTCATGGGAGGAAGCACTTCGAATCCTGGAATGTTTGTGAATGCCACCTTGGTTTTCCTAGAGTGATTAGCACTGAGAGCCTTATGGGTCACTGAGAGGGCTGGATTCTTCTGGCCAGCCAGGTCAGCTAGCTTTGAGGGAGAAGAAAGGGAACAGGGAGGGGTGGGGCAGACAACCACTGAAAGGCCAGGGGGAGGATTGGGTCTTTAAAGCCTACGAGAAAAGGGCAGAGAATTTGGCCAGGGAGAGAAGAGACTCTCAGGCCAGATCAAAGGCTGCCCTCCTTGGACTTTCCAGACAGGAGCATAGTTAAGAAAAAAACACAGCCAGGGGCGCCTGAATGGCTCAGTCTGTTAAGCATCGGACTCTTGATTTTAGCTCAGGTCATGATCTCACAGTTTGTGGGTTCGAACCCCACAGTGGGCTCTGCACTGAGAGTGTGGAGCCTGCTTGGGATTCTCTCTCTCTCTTTCTCTCCCTCTCGCTCTCTCTCTCTCTCTTTCTATGCCCCTGCCACATCCTCTCTCTCAAAATAAACTTAAAAAAAAAAACAATAATAAAAAACACAGCCAGAAAAAAACAAAAACAATAAAACAAAAACACAGCCAAACTTATCCACCTTCACCTCTTCTAGCACACCCCACCCCATCCCCAAATGGCAAGTTCTTTCTAGACAAAAACTCTGCACTTGCTCTTAAATCAAGTTTAGTTGATCAACATGTTAAAAATGCAACACAAAACTCAGAACCACCTGCTTTTGAACCTCTGCCCCTCTCCAACAAATTTTAAATATAATTTCAAGAAATAATTAATCAACCAAAGCCTTCTACCACAGTATCCCCTTCTGTTAGAGGCAATGCCTGGTAAATCAAGAAAAACGTGCCATTTACTCACTAAACTAAACACAATCCCTTATTATACAATTAACCAAAACACAATTGTATGTAATACAATTATACAGACTACAATTACACAAAAGTAATGATGCAGTATAGATGGCAATGACTTTCATGTAATCGAAAATAATGAGAGCGTCCTTGATTAGAAATTAAGGTATCATAAGAGATCCCTATTGATGAATGTTCCCTCTGTTGAACTACACTTTGCAAAAGGCTGTGCTGGCTGATGAAGTCGGATGCTTCCCCCTCATCGTTAATAAAGACTATCGGGGTGGCAACCATTCCATGTAGTACCCTTTATTCTGAGATCGCTAAACTAGCACATTCTAATGAAGCACACATTTTATTACCCACTTATCCAGCTGGTCAAATAGAAAAAAAAAATGAAGCAGAAGAGCCAGGAAGTCTGTGTGATTTGTTGAGGATCCCATGTGTAGTGGTATTAACAGAGAAACATGCACATAAAACTCCATCAAATTATATTGGTCATTCGGAGCATCCGAGGAGACTACAATCTACAGAGCTGATGGCTGTGCTGCTGAGGAGAAACACCTGTTACTTCTCATCAGTGCCCCATGGATGGGGGTGGTTCCCTTCCTAGCTCCAGGCTGGTTCTCCGTCCATCCATCCTTCTCCTTTTTTCCTGGATACTCTTTCTTGTAAGCAAATCTGATACCTCCCTTCCTGATTGTCACTTAGCACATGGGGCCACGTTCCATGGGCACACTAATTTCTTCATAATTCCTAACGGCCCCAATCTCTAGCCGTGTGCACACCATGTACTCCATCACAGTGACCTTCCATATCCACTGAGCTATGTTTTATTGACCCTAAGGCACTATTCATTGTTAACATATACCCTTAGTTTATATGCCGCTAAGAAAGACATGTTGCCAATTGAATGATGATGCGTCATGGATTATAAAATGCATCCCAATATTTAACAATGGAAAACAGGCACTTGGAACTGTTGAAATGCTTGCAAGCCATGATCTCTCCTATTTCTCTGCCACTCCCCATGCTACCTCCAGAGGACCCATCGTACACCGGCACCCCTCATCATGCCTCAGCCTAGTCTGCTCATCCTTTAAAATTTAGCTCAGCACCAGGGCACGTGGGTGGCTCAGTCTGTTGAGCGTCAGACTTGGGCTCAGGTCATGATCTCATGGTTCGTGAGTTTGAGACTCACATCAGGCTTGCTGCTATCAGCGCAGAGCCTGATTCGGAGTCTCTGTCCGCTGCCCCGCCTCCTCTGTTCCTCCCCTGCTGGTGCTCTTTCTCTTCAAAATAAACATTAAAAAAAAAAAAAAGACTTAGCTAAGCACCCCTTCCTGAAAACCTTCTTGACCTCATTCTCCCCACGGCCAGGCTGAGCTGCGGCTGCCAGACGTCCCACAAATAAGGGTGCACTCCTTGGGCATTTATTGCATTTTATCATAATGGCTCATTTATTCCATGATGGGACGTGAGCAGAGACCCTGTAACACAAACACATGGGTAAGCACTGCACACCTATTATTCACCCATTTGTTGAACGATATATCGACGAGGATGACTGTAACCACAAGAATGAAGGAGGTAAGTGCTAGAGATAAAACGTGGAGAGCACGCTAAGCCTGGCTGAAAACTCAGAACTGGTCCTCTTTAATTTTCCAAAGTGTGTCTTTGAAGCTAGAAATTTTAAATGTAAGAGGAGTTGGAGCCCAGAAGAAATAAAGAAAGAAACTGAACTTGTGCCGCATCTGTGGGTTGCACAGTATTAAATGCTGATTCTCTCCATGGGGGACCTGCTCTTTTCTGCGCCAAAGAAGCCGTGGTTTGGAGGTGACACCACAGGTCAGTGGCCCCAGGAGTCACCTCACCACTGGACCACACGAACCTCTGTTCTAGACCCTGAGGGCCTGATGTTCATCTGCCCCTGTTAGAAAGGATGCTCCCTGCTCTAAAGAATAAAATGGCTTAAGACCGAAGTAATCCCTCCCTCCTTTTTGCTTCACTCTTAACTTCAAAGTAATCAAATGTTGTTTATGCATACAATTTTAATCCTGTCACAAATTTGTATTTTGATTTAATTTGCATATCCCATTTACTGCAAGTCAACATGAAGAGAGACTCAACTAATTTAAAACATTTTTCTCTGGGCCTGAAATCCTTTCAGAAATATTTTCCATTAGGCAACTCAATTATGTCTAATGTGGCTAATGTCAGTGGATTAGAATTTTGCTTAAAGAAACTCATATTTAGAACAGTGAGAATGGGAAGGGGGTGGGAGAACAGAGGAGAAGAGACAATAATTACCTGTCTTTGATGCTACACAGATCAATGTGTAAATCACTAAAATTCCCCAGGGAACCTTGCTGAACTGAAATGAGGTCCTTGGACTGGTTATCAATAAAGATGAGCCTCATGCAGCCTTGGAAAGCCTTAATGGGATTTAAACATTGGGAATCGGTGAGATTGTCGGGGCACCCTGTGGGACAGAGAAAAAAAAATGAGGAAGAATACTGAAATGATCAGTCATTGCTTTGGCGACCTATTGATGGAGGACCTGGAGGTCTAATTGTTTTGGGGGCTTTTTCATTCACAGCAGTGCACACATGTTCGTTGGAAATCCTAGCATTCTCAAAGAAGGGACAGAATTGGTATAAAACGGGGCATACTCAATCGTTGTACGGAACAGAAAACAACATGCGTTAAAGGGAACACTGATACTGTCACATTCACCTAGTCCCTCTTCCTTTTCACCTGTCGGTAAACTATCCAACCATCCAGTCGCATGGTGTATTTCACTCATCCCAAGAGGCAACATATTATAACTACTTGGGAGTTTGGGTTCTGTCTCGAAACACGCTCTAAATGCACAATTCAATTCTCAATTACACTTTCAAAGGAAATTATGGTTTGGGTAAGGATGGTGGCAGAGTAATCGTCTGGCTAATTGTTGGCATTAACAGGCTTAGTTCCTGAGAAAGGTACACATGCAGGAACAGAACTGGAATTCTGAAGCGAGGCGCAAAGCAAACGCAGATGCCAAAGGAACTACGAGCTTAAACGCACCTAGTTATAGGGCTGTAATAGCACACTGAAAGGTTAACACCGTACCTCTTTAAAGGGTGTTCCTTAAAAAAACACCGCATTACGCTGATTTAGCATAGCTTGCGATCAGGGCACTTCTCATTAAGACAGGTACATGGCAATGTAGGTATATGAGTGCTTGTGCTCCATCCCGATGGGTTTTAATAGGTTCAGAGCATATGGGAATGCAAGCTTGAAAACATGGCAATAACCCATAAATAATTGGGAATTATTTCAGCCATTTCTAATAGACAGTCACTGCTGGGCTGATGCCCAGCAGCTGCTTAACAGCTCACAGGCACGCCATAAAACGAAGAGAGATTCCTACAAGTTCTAATTGAAACTGTAGAGAGAATTTATGTAAGTTGACTATTATTGCTCAGGCTCATTTTTCACCTCCCTTAAGTTTATGGTCTACGTGTGGGGCACTCGCTTAAATGCCGTTCAAATCGCAGATAAGTCTCGGCCTTGTAAACCCAGTGCCCCCTCAACTGGGGGGAACCCAGACATTTCGTCTTCGAGGCATTCTGTATGCCGTAATCATCAAACATCATTTTCCTCAGAAACAAATACAAGAATGCTTTTCTCTCTTTGTTGATGAGACACTGCATGTGATGCAAGAATTATGCAGTCTGTGAAATGTATCTTAGGGTCCCCAAGACCCTTCTTCTGCTGCCTTTATGCTACATTTGCTAGCATCCCTTTGCTGTCCCAACATAGCAGGTTGTGGAGAACACAGACCTGGGGGTGGGTCCTGATTCTAACGTTTACACAAGTTATTTCATTTCAGCAAACACCAGTCTTACTGTCTGTGAAATGGGGCTACAATTGCCTACTTCACAAAGTTCCTGCATGAATTAAATGGCGTAAGACACATACGACATTTAGAGGCAAGGGAAGCTCCTTTCTTGTTGGAATCTGTTGTCCTTGCAGACGTGGGGATTTAGAGTGAAGGACAGAGGGTTTTGGTGGGGTCTTAAAAAATCAAACCACAACAGTATTGCTCTATGCTGCTTCCCTTCCAGGATACCTTGTTATGTACAATGCACTTATGCAAAGCCCCTTCTGGATTTCAAAACTTAACCCCGTGTCAGTGCCATGAGAGAAGTGATTTGCAAAGTCTATTTGAGAGACCGCACTTTGTAATTTTACACAAACACTTCCCTTCAGTTTCCTAATGGACGAAGAATTAGCAACCGGAGAACAGGCCCAGCCCACACCCGTGTTTACAAAAGGTGCAGCCTGTGTGTCCATTTGCAAGCATGTAACCCTGACCCTGCTGGAGTTCTCCAGCAGTCTGACTTTGTTTCTCCATGTCCTAGATAAGGAAGTTCAGGGACCATCAGGGTCTTCCTCAAGGTCAGATGGCTCTTTGACATTACGCTCTAGAGACTGTTTCTATAATACAGACACATGACTAAAAAAATAGATACTAAGATTTTTAATGAAAGAAATAACTTGGGGAAAAAAAACTAAATAAAACTGCACATGCATCTATAAAAAGGCAGTGAATTCCTCATCATGTAGTTTTCATCCTTTCCAGTATGCCCCGTGTCTTTGTCATTGGGAATGTTCCTAGGATTCACCTGGAAATGGGGACAGCTGGACCTGTGTCGCCTGCTCCACTGGAGCTACAAGTTCACAGGACTTCTAGACCTTCCCCATTTTTAGAGCCCTACTCCACGGGCATGGCCTCCAGGGATGTCGGGAAGGAACGAACAGACGGGGGATTCAGACCGCAAAGCGGCAGAGTCGCCTATGTGGCTGAGGATCCTGGCTGTGCCTTCCCTGCCTTCCCATCTGGATTTTTCCTTTCGCAGGTACTGCTGACTGTTGGTACACATCCTCCAGGTTTTCAGCTGACTTCCTCCTTCCCAACGTGATCACGGAGCTTGGCATGGCTACAAAAATCTCCTTTGGACATGTTACATAACACCAGCTCTTATAGCTAAAGTTTTTCTTTTTTTCCCCTCTGCACTGACCTAGATAGTTTATATCTGCACAGCTGTCAGAGAGTTTGCTTCATTATTTTGTGCTTGGGATTGGGTACCTGTGTGTGTGTGTGTGTGTGTGCGCGCGTGCGTGTGTATGAATGGTCTAATTGCCAAAAAAAAAAAAAAAAAAAAAAAGAATGATTAGAGCAAAATAATTGTCCATTGCATTCTCCCTCCGTCCTTTATTTTTCAAAAGCTGGGGAACTTACCTCCAAAGTAGTAGCTATTTCCAGAATAAATCTGTACACGAGTGGTGTCCTGGGCCGGGGATGCTGCATCATTATCCAGAGTAAGAGTGATGCGGTCCCTTCTGGCGGTGATGCTGACTGAATGCCACAAGCCATCATTCAAGCTGCTGCCTGCAAAAGAAACAGGGAAGGCAGTAGGGATGATTGACTGGGGAGATCTGGAGCCAGCGGGGCTCATCCTCCTCACCTGCCGGGCTCCGTGCTCCACGCGTGCTCTCAGCAGCCTCCCCATGTCTCCTTTTGCTTAAACCAAACCCCCAGCAGACCCATAAGCCTCACCTTCCCTCCTCTCTTTACCACTTCACTTCTCTTTTTTTTTTTCAAAGTGGCTGAACAATGTCTGATACATTTGAGTTCAAAACAAAAGGGCAAAACACAAATTGGTCTGTATATTACAACTACAGGTGTTGCCAAATGAACTGACCTCTTGCTATAAATGCAAAGTAAAAGGTTGAAAGGAAAAAACTTAAAAATGCCCATGCCTGGGTAGCTCAGTTGGTTCAGCATCTGACTCTTGATTTCCTCCCAGGTCGGGATCTCACAGTTTGTGAGTTCGAGCCCTGTGTCAGGATCTGTGCTGGTAACACAGAGCCTGCTTGGGATCTTCTCTCTCCCTCTCTCTTTCTGCCCTTCCCCTGCTCATTCTCTTTCTCTCTCTCTCTCAAAATATATAAACTTACAAAAAAAATGCCCATGATGATTTTATCTCTGTGTGGTAGGATTATAGGTGATTTGTTTTTCTCACATTTTCCTGCAAATGCCTTATGTTTCTTTTTTAGTAAGGGGCATGTGGGTGGCACAGTAGGTTCAGTGTCTGACTTTTGGTTTCAGCTCAGGTCATGATACCAGCCCTGTGTTCGAGCCCTGTGTTGGGCTCTGTGCTGGCAGCACAGAGCCTGCTTGGAATCCTCTCTCTACCTCTCTGCCCCTCCTCTGCTTGCACACCCTCTCTCCCTCAAAATAAATAAATAAAGTTAAAAAATTTTTAATTAAAAATAAACTATTTTTAAAGGCAAAAGTAGAAGAGGAAAGCCAGATTCTAGTGATGTGCCAGGCGAAGGCCGTCTACCTTTGGAGACACGTGATACACTAGCTCAGTCTCAACATTTTTCCTTAACTAATTAGGTGACACTGGCTATTCCTACCTTCCTTGAAGTCTGGCTTTATTGTCTGCAAAGATCATAATTCCTACTCTGTGTCCTTGTTAAGAGGATCCATTGAGATCAGGCAGGAAATGTCCTAGGACAGTTGGAGGCATCCTGAGTGTTTATTAAAAGGTAATTCTCTCAAGGGTGCCTGGATGGCTCAGTAGGTTGAGGGTCCAGCTCTCAATTTCAGCTCAGTTCATGATTGCAGGGTCATGGGATCGAGCCCTGTGTTAGCCTCCCTGCTGAGTGTGGAGCCTGCTTAAGATTCTCTCTCTCTACCTCTGCCCCTCCCCACTTGTGCCCTCATTTTCTCTCTCTCTCTCTCTCTCTCTCTCTCTCTCTCTAAATAATAATGACAATTTTTTTTAAGGTAATTCCCATCTTGTTCTTTTGCCTCAGATGTCTTTGGTGCATAACGACCCTGCCAGCCTACCTTACTGAGAAAACTGTACTGGGAATTAGTCATGAAGATGGGAATAGTTTCTTTCTAAAAAAATCTATCAGCTATTAAGACTCTGTTGGTGCCAAGTACTTGCTCGAGGAAACACAGTCTTATTCATCAGTCTGGTCACAAAGATGTGTCTGTGACAAAAGCACACAGTCACACATCTCCACTCAGTAGACATTTCTTGTGTCTTGCTATGTGCGGAGTTGTTTTCCTCCTCTTATTGCCTCAGTTTTCTCCCCTGCAACGTGGGGGAAATGACTTCTAGGCTGCTGTGATAATTATACAGTAGTCAATACGGTAGTGCATGTAGAACGGTCCATGTCGCGTCATAAGCAGACAATGATGTTAGCTAAAACAAGTGGACAGAAGAGCAACTATAAAATGGTCCCTGGCTTGTGAAGTATGGAGAGTACCATCACCATGTGATGGAGAGACATATCACATGATGTCTATAGGCTACCATTAAATGGAAGAGGCACGCAGTGAGGGTTACAATACTGTCCTCTGTGGGGCGCCTGGGTGGCTCAGTGGGTTAAGCGTCCAACTTGAGCTCAGGTGATGATCTCATGGTTTGTGAGTTCAAGCCCCACATCAGGCTCTCTATGGTCAGTGAGGAGCCTGCTTCAGGTCTTCTGTCTCCCTCTCTCTTGCTCCTCCCCAGCTTGCCCACATTGTCTCTCTTTCTCAAAAATAAATAAATATTAAAAAAAAAAAAAAGAATTCTGTCCTTCGAGTTCAGGGTACTGGGACAGACAAAAAAGGCAAGAAAAGAACACTGCATGCAGTTTTGGGTGGAGTGGTACTATGGAAGCAGAGAAGAAAGAAAACCTAACTAATGGCATAGGAGGATCCCCGAAAGACTTCACAGCAGAGATGGTGACAGTTTAGGGAAGTTCTGAAAAGTGCAAAGAGTTCTCTACTCAGAGAGCAAGAGTCCAAGAGTCAAAGAGCCTGTACAAAAAAGCCAGGGTCTGCAATGAGAAGCGGGGGAGAACAAGAAGAAAGCCAGTGAGAAAGGATCCATTCACCCAGGGACCTGGCATGGAAAACTAAGGAATGGGTTTCCACAATTTCCTTGGATAAATGATTGTGTAAAGTGCTTTATTCAAGTCAATTCCATCAAAACCTTTGGGGATAGGACCCGAGGCATCTGCATTTAAAAAAAGAAATGTTTATTTATTTATTTTGAGACACGGAGAGAGAGTGCGGGGAGAGGGGCAGAGAGAGGAGAGAGAGAGAGAGAGAGGGAAGGAGGGAGACAGAAAGAGTGAGAGAGAGAGAATCCCAAGCAGGCTCTGCGCTGTCAGCACACAACCCACCGTGGGGCTTGATCTCATGAGCCGTGAGATCATGATCAGAGCTGAAATCAAGAGTTGGATGCTCGGGGCGCCTGGGTGGCGCAGTCGGTTAAGCGTCTGACTTCAGCCAGGTCACGATCTCGCGGTCCGTGAGTTCGAGCCCCGCGTCAGGCTCTGGGCTGATGGCTCAGAGCCTGGAGCCTATTCCCAATTCTGTGTCTCCCTCTCTCTCTGCCCCTCCCCCGTTCATGCTCTGTCTCTCTCTGTCCCAAAAATAAATAAACGTTGAAAAAAAAATTAAAAAAAGAGTTGGATGCTCAACAGACTGAGCCACCCAGGCACCCTGCGTCTGCATTTTTTTAAAAGCTCCCTGGGTGACTCTAACGTGCTGTCAGGAATGGAAACCACTGCTTTAGAACAATGGGAGGCCATGAAGGGTCTTCAGCATGGGAATGACCTAGCTGGAGGTCCACTGTGCAAAGACGGGGTGGCAGAGGACCGCTGGGAGTCAAAGCAGGAAGCACAATGGGTGGGGCCTACTGCTTGCACTGGCCCCAGAAGACCAGATGATAAGGGTCTCAGCCAAAGTAGCAGAAGTGACAATGGAAAGCAAGGGACAGAGTAAGAGCTGTTTCTGGAGGTAAAAGAAATCAGACTTGGTAGAGCCTACTGGAGCAGGTCCTAAGAAACCAGCTGGAAAGCAAGCACTGAAAATCAGAAGAGAGGTCTGCAGGGCTTCTCAGAATAGCTACTGAAGCGCGTGTGCCCCTGAGCCCTCATAGGGTTGGAGAAGGTGCCCAGGGAGCAGCACAGCACCAGGCTGGGAGCCCAGCTGCACTGCACCAGGCAGCTGGGTCCCATCTGCTCACAACAGGCCAGATGCAAGGGACCCCCCTGCATTTCCAGCCATCTTCTTGGCAGCCTTGGCTGCAGCCCTGAACATCTGCTTGGGGTGAACCCGAGGGCTGCTCAACCTGGCGGCCGTACTTCCTCCCAAACGCCAGAGTTTGGGTCCTAACCACGGGGACTCTGCTAATGAGGTAGAGGCTGTGTCACGCGTTTCCCGGCGATGAACATTTGACTTCCGGCAGGGGCATTTTGGGGGCACGGCCAGCTGTGGGTCTTTACTTCTTTTTATTCTCATTTGCATGCTGATTTAAATACATTTGCATAACACAGGAGACTGCATCTGCAGACAAACTATAGACTGTTTGAGCTGGAAGAGGCGTCAGTAACTAACCCAACTTAGAGGATGTAAATACTGCCCCTCCCAGGGACCAGTGCCCTGCTCAGCATCAGGGCTCCAGTAAGAAGAGAACAGAGGCGTGCAGAGTGTCCTGCCTAATCAGAGATGCATCCTCTAGTCATTTCACAGATGACACTGGCCTGAGACAAGAGGTCTGACCCGTGGGAGTGGCAAGGCCAGAACACTGGCCTTTGTGTTCTGCTGCCTGGTCTCCTCCCCTTCCCACATCACTGTCCATATCGCTCTCTTCAACACTGTCACTTAATGAGGGTTTGCATGGTTGCTTGTCTTTTTTTTTTCCTTTCTTCTTCTCTTTTTTTCCCTCCCTTTTTGGTCTGTTTTTCCTTTTGGTTTGATCTTTTCCTCCATGGTCCCGAGTCCCTGTGTGAAATCTTCACTCTTCAGAGGAAAATTATGAGGACAGTGGTTCCTGAGGCTGACCACACAAAAGGCAGCACCTAGGGAGCTTCTGAAAAGACAGGTCCCTGGGCCCCACACCGGGTTAATTAAGGCAGGCTTCAGGGTGGCCCCAGGCCTTGGAAGGTTGTGCAGCCTGGGTTAGGAAACTACACCATCTGAGGTTTCAGAAGAGGAAGATGAAAAGAAGCCTGGAAAAACAAGGCTGGTTTTAGAGGAGCTGAGTTGGGAACAGATTCCAAGGCAAACGAAGTGACATATTCCCTTCTAAAAATCTGCTTTCTGCTGGGCCCTCCTTCCCACTTCATTCTGTTAATGGCTATATATGTAATATATATTTTTATAACCAAATAACACCCCTAGAAGTTCTCCAAGGTTTCGTTTCTAAGAATTCTTTTTTTAAAGGTACAGGTTTAAGTGCTATTAATTGTTCACAAATTGGGGAAAACCGATGCTGTCAGAGTGCTTTCCTCCCAAAACCTCCCTGAGGTGAAAGGTCTGAAAGAAGAAAAGTTTTCAATGGGGAGAATGAGAAAGTACCACCTTTGAGGCCAGGAACACCTCGATGGGGAAATGCTCCTGGAGGTAGAACAGGGTAATCAGGGCCACTTTAGGGTGGCCCCCAAAGGATTCATAGGATTTAGGAGCCCAGGCTTAAAATGCGGGATTAGGGTTCTGGAAAGATTGGTGGATGATGACACACATGGATTTTCTGACCTGCAAAGTGATGTCAAATATTTGCCATCTGCCAGACAGGCAATGGATACAAAACCAACACAGTTAGTGTAGAAAGAGGGAAACAGGCAATTTCATGTTGCTGATGGCAACGTAAGTTTGTACCTTCTTTCTGGAAGGCAAAATACCAAAGGGCATCAAAAAAAAAAGCCCTAAAAATATCATACCTCATTTCCCATATTTTTTTTCTGAAGAATTAATCCTGAAATAGTACAAGCATTACAGCCAAGATTTAAGGGGAGGAGAGTTTATGAGGCCATTATTTCTAAGAGCAAAAATTCACAACTACCAGTATTTCCAACAATAGCGAGTTAGTTAAATCAAATACGGCATATTTAGTAACACGGAATATAATGTAGTCATCAAAAATTATAATGTCCAAGAATGCAAGTGATATCCAGATAAGTGGAAAACTCAGGCTAAATAGCATATGTGGTTATGGTATGCATTTTATCAAAAATTGCTACAAAGAGAAAATACTGGAATGACATGGAATGATTAGTGTGTTGTTGTTTTTTTTTTTCTTACAGAGAGTACTAGAATTTTCAAAGTTTCTAAAAACAAAATGTCCAACTTTTATGATTATTTCTTAAGACTAACAAACTGAGTTGAGAAGAATAGGAAACATTTTCATCCTTTTCCACTTCTGGCCCTCCTTGTTAACAAAGCAACTGCTCCCAGGTCCCAGAATTCAGCTGAAGCCACTTGTCTAAAAGCTCCTTTACAATAAATAAAAAAATAATAAATAAATAAATAAATAAATAAATAAATAAATAAATAAAAGAGCTCCTTTACAGAGAGGGTTGGATAGACTTCTCTGTGCTTGCTTAAGATTTAACATGGAGTTTTTCTCCATGAAGGAAAAAAAAAGGCAGTTTCCATCATTGCTTGCAAATGAACTTTTGAAATACGGGCCAATTGTAAAAATAGCTAGTAACGCACATTAACAGTGCCGAATACCTGTGATGTGCCAGGCATTTTAAATGTGTAATTCCTAATTCTCACAATGGTCCAGGAGGCCCAGTTTCATGGTCCTCCCGCTACAGATGCTAAAACGAAAAGCCAGAGAGGCTGTCCAGGGTCATATGGCTACTAGAGGTGGAGTCAGAATTGAAGGGAGGGGGGTGGGTTCCGGAGAACCACGCTGAGCTCCTGCTCTCTCTCTCCACCCCTCCTAGGCCAACCCTGCCCCTGATGCAGGAACTGATGGCCAATTACTTCTGCAAAGTTCTATCTTCTGTCATTGAATGCAACTTTGCTTTTCTTTATTAGTATTTTTGGAACAGCTTGATTGAGATAAAATTCACGTGCCATACAATTCATTTATTTAAAATGCACAATTCAAGAGATGCCCATGTGGCTCAGTTGGTCCAACGTCTGACTCCTGATTTCAGCTCAGGTCATGATGTCAGGGTTTGTGAGACTGAGCCCTGCATTGGGCTCTACACTGACCAGTTAGGAGTCTGCTTGGGATTCCCTCTCTCCCTCTCTCTCTGCCCTCCAACCCCCTGCCCTCTCAAAAATAAATAAACATTTAAAAAAATGAAAAATAAATAAAATGCAGAAGTCATTTTTTTTAGTATATTCAGTCAGGCAACCATCACAATTAATTTTAAAACACTTGTAACGCCCGACAGAAATGTTATAACATATAGGTACCTCCTCTCCTATCTCCTCACCCCCCTCACCTCCAGCCCTAGTCAACTACTACTCTGCTTCCTGTCTGAATGGATTTCCCCGTCCTTGGCATTTCCTATACATGAATTCGTGCATCGGGTTCCCTTTTATGACTGGCTTCTGTCATCTAACACATTTTCAAGGTTCATCCTTTGCTGTAGCTTGTGTCAGGATATTTTTATATTGCTGAATTATATACTCTATGGTATGGCTAACTCACATTTTATTTTTTCATTCACTAGCTGATGGACATCTGGGTTGTTTTCATTTAGGGGTATTATAAATAGAGTTTCTGTGAACATGTGTGCCAATTTCTGTGTAGACCTAAGCTTTCAGTTCTCGCAGTGAGCACCTTGGAGTCTGACCACTGGGTCATATGTGACTCTATAGCCAGAGCATCTCCAAAATGGCCGACCAGCTCATCTTCTCACAAGGAAACTTCCGTTTTGACAATACTGAGTTCAAACGTTGGTCCTGGCTTTTGGTGGATCTTCTAGCTTCTAAGAATTAAAATACAATTCAACTTCTGTTTCTTAGAATGTCTACTTAGATCGGACGTGGAATTCTAGCTAATCGCCATTACTTCGATGCTATTTTTCCAGATAAGTAATCTTACCGAGCATTTAATAAGCCATTTTGTATACTTTTTGTAATGAGAACTTCACAGCGACTGATAGTTCACATCTGATGGAATTGAGACTCAGAGCAGTTAAGTAATATTCTGAAAGGCCTAAACTTTTTTTTTTTTTTTTAAGAAGAGTAAGGTTTTTCTAGAAGCAGAGTTCTTCAACACTGTCCCTGGATAATTTGGACTGGATAATTCTTTGTTGGGGGTAGGGCGTTCTGTAATACGCCCCTTATGTAGGACGTTTAGCAGCACCCCTGACTCACCAAATGCCAGTAACAGCCCCCCTACTCCCAGCACCACAAATATCTCCAGATATTGACAAAAGTCCCTTGGGTAGGTTTGGGGGAATGGGAGGCTGGGGTGGAAGGGTGGGGAATCTCCCTTGGTTGAGAATGACACATTAACTAATTTTTCAGTCTACAGAGCCCTGCTGTTCTCTCTCACCCCCACCCTATCTTTCTGTATTTCTCTTGTCCTCAAATGCCTAATAGATATTTGCATTTAGATTTCACCTTATTTCACTGTCTCTCCTGATGGTTTGAACACAGAATCTTTGGAACATCATGGCTGTCGCAGGACCTCTAAGCATCAGCTGATACAGCAACAGGCCAGCATGCAGAGATTCAGCCCAGGCCAGAGGCACATCCCTGATGACTCTATTTCCAACCCTGGAAATAACTTGTCACAGATTTCCTTGATGCCTCTATTCACCCGTTACCCCTTGCTCAAAGCCGTGCCACTTATAATTTCTAGGAATTTAGACAGATTTCTTCATCCCTCGACACCTGCTTCCTCATCTGTAAAATAGAGACAGAATTACCCAGCTTGACTTGGAAGTTTCTAGGCTTTATCTTCTCCAGAAAACCCAATTCAGCTGATTTTCCCACATCCTGTCATGTCCACTGTTAACTTAATAATTCAAAGGTAGTTTCAATTTTTTGTTAGAACAAAGTAGGGAATACATAAATAATTGAATAAAGCAGTCTTAAAATGTAAATCACATCGTAAAACAGCATATTACAATTATTAGTACCACTATGCTATGATTTAGGTCCTGAGTTCTGTTTTCCTTGGATACATTTTATCCATCAATTATCAAATTTTATTAACCCTTCCCTATATGGTAGATTGAATTCGTATTTTTCTTCCAATTGCTTCCCCAGCCATTATTCTATTATTTATCACCACAGCTGGGGAATTTTGTGACGACCTCCCTCTTTCCCCAGCCTCCGACTTCTTTCTGGTGCTGGACAGCCCGCTGCATTGAACTGTCTAAGGAGTACCCCACAGCATGTCCTTCCAGTGGGTCATGGAGCTTGGAGAATGAATCTCAAACTGCTTAGCTTGACAATAGAATTTCCATCTATTGTCTCAATCCCATTTCCCAATACTCCTATGCAAACTCCCTACTGTAACTAAGCTAGTGCATTCATTATGCTCTAAGTGAATCCACTTACCTAATCGGTGCCTCCACTCCCAGCTTTCAATAACCAAGCCCATTTCCCTACCTTCCAATCCCCAGTATTTGTCTTAAAGCTTCTTCTCCTCAACTGTAAGAACAAGGAAGCATCCTTCTTTTTTTTAACTTTCTATCATAGGCACCAAGCACAGTGCAGAGCACATAACAAGTGCCTAATGATTGAGTGAATAGGTTAATAAACCAAGAAATGAGCAAAGCAGGTTTACCTTGACTAGACCAACACAGTGATTTCTCCATCTCAATCCCTATAACATCTGCTATCTGATCTATGCAGTTAGTTCATATTATTTATTGTGTTGAACCATGCATTATGCTTAATGCATAGCTGTAAGTCTCATCTCCCACTGAGATGAGTTCCTGGGGGTCAGAGTCTGAGTCTTGTTTTGGTATCCCCCTCAGCATCAACAGGACAGCATTCTGCCCTCTCCAAATGCTCACTGATTGATTGAGCATCTCACCAGCTGAATCTCCACTGCCAAGTGTCAGTTGCAGGGCTCTCCCTGGTGCCTGGGCCATAAATCACAGGTCAAACCTTTCCTAGTTGTTAAAGCCCAGCCTATACATCAAGGTGACCTGGATCCTGAAGACCCTCCTTGGGCAGGGTATGCAAGGAAAACATCCGGTTCTGCCATCCACTAGAGTCAGGCAAGAAATGTGACGTACTTGTGGTTGATGGTAAAGCCCTTGTTTCTGTGATATTGACTTGAATGCTCAGCTCCAAAATCTACATGGTAAAAATCAAGCTCAACTCCAGAGACAGATAATTTCTCTATTGCCTTCACGATACAGCCCCAACTCCGATGTCTCTGTCAGAATGCTGCTTTCTCTTCTGTCTGTCCTCCTTTGTCCTCGGTGACCCAGTCATCCTGAGCCAGCCATGGAGTCTTAGCCTCCTAGATCTCCTACTTCTTTCCTTGGATTGGAACATCCTTTCCTTCCCTCTTCGTTTGGCCAAATTCTATCCATTCTTCAAAATAAGCTGTCCTTGCCCCTGCCCCTAGAAAACCTTTCCCTTCTCACTCATCTGGCTTCCTGTCCTCCGATCCCCCACTATCCTGAGCATACATCCTCTTGCATCACAAATGCCCCAAGACCATCTCTTCCAACTGTACCCATGGGCTCCCAGTGGCCAATGCCCCAATCCTCAGGTCTGAGCATACATACAGTGCCAGCAGAGAGTAGAAACTTCAAAACCTTCCTGAATTAAATGGAGGTAATGCAAATTATACGAGGGAATTATCAAAGCAGAAACTAGGAAAAAGCAAAGGAAGTGAGATCAGCATTGACTATTAGAGTGTAACATCTGATGTAATAATAAAAACCTAGCTCCCTCAGTTACTCTTTTGAGTGAATGGTGAGGAAGGAAGAGTCAGTTAAGAAATAAAATGATCCCACTGTCATTAATCAGACTGGAAAAAGCTGCAGACGTCCAAGAGATCACTGTTTTGGGAAACATTCCCAACCTTTGCAGGATATCTCGAAGCTCAGGCAATTGCATTTCTCAGTTTCCCATAACTTGGAACACCTCATCACTTTTCTGTCTTCGGAAACTTGAACTCTGTGCCCGGCAGACAGCTTGTTGTGACAGTCACAGCCCTGTGGCTATTTATGTCTTTGCCCTTGTTAATGGGATTCTCTCATCAACATTATCTTAGCTCAAATACAGAGGCATTAATGACAACTTAATTGAAGCAGAGGACAAAGTTCACAAAGTTATCATGTTTACTTGATGTGCAGATGGTGGGTAGATATAAACAGCTTATATGAAAAGGGGTGATATTTGGGGAGCAGCTCCAATAATTGCAGGGTCGTAGCCTAAAACCATCTGGCCACAAGTGGTAGTCAGGGCGAGCAGTTCTATCCTGCATGATGCAGCTCTCCCAGCCATCTCTCCACCTCTGGGAGCTCCCCTGGCCTTTGTCTAATTAGCACTTCCCCTGAGGGTAGCTCATTCCCAGGTTTGACACAGTAGGCAGCATATAACTGTGGTAACATGAACATTTGTTAAAAAAAAAAAAAAAAAAGTACGATTACCTCTCCTTTCACTGTTAAAATGATATCCCTCCAAATTGTTTTGGAGGTCAACCTTACTGTTTTATTCATTTAGACAGTTGCTTATATACTGGGCAAATAGTTATTGAAAAACTGTGATAAGCAAGGTGCTATACTACGCCTTGGGCAAATAGTGATGGGCGTGGCAGTATTCTGGTTCCCATGGAGCTTTATGTTCTAGTGGACAGAGAAGCAACCAATAACCAATTAACAGACACATGATTGATATACCTTGTTATGCGCTGAATGGTGTTTTTCCCAAATTCACAGGCTGAGGTCCTTACTTCCAGTACCTGAGAATGTGTCTGTATTTGGAGATGAGAACCTTTAATGAAGTAACTGAGGAAAAATGAGGTTATATGACCAGGCCCATATCCAATATGATAGATGTCCTTATAAGAAAAAAGATATAATGTCTTATTAACTGTGCAAAAATAAGTTCCTAAGTCACCTAGTCTATGGTGTTTTGTTATAGTAGTCATAATGCACACACACACACACACACACACACACACACACACACACACGGGTAAATGCTACATCAGAGAGAGCTAGAAGATTCTGTGATGGGGCATCTGGCCAGCTTTGGCAAGGTTTCTTGAGAAACCATTTGAAATGTATTCTAAAAGGTAAGTGGGGTGGTGTTGACCATAATTGTAGGACTTATTTAATTTAAACACAGTCGATGTTAAATAACGATCAAAGAAATGCCCATCTAGCTGTTGACCTAGGTTATGCCGCTAGAATTTCACCTTATCTCCAGTCCCAAAAGTCTACTAAGTATGGAAAATGGATAGCTGATTAAAATGGATTGCTTAATTGGTATTTTTGGAATGCTCTTTCTAGAAATCTTCCTATTCAAAGCCATTATATGGAAATATGAAAGTTACAAAATGGTTGAAAACAATTGCTTTTACCTAGGGATTAAATGGGGTGAGGTGAGAGGGCCTCTTCAAAATATGCTCTTTGCCTCAACTGAAAAATTCCCCTTGATATTTGGTTGATTTGTGGATCTTTGATAGTTGTATCTCCTCTTGTGCAAGAATTCTGTTCTGTGCCTGGGTACTGGTTTTTACTTTCCATCTTCCCAGGCTATAATCTTTCCATGATGCCCAGCTGTTAGGTTGAGTCTGGAGACTTCCACTTCCATTTCCCAGGTTCCATTCAGTATGGCCAAGACTCATTGTGTAATCCCCAAAACTCCGCCGAGAGCTCAATACCTCTAGTGACACCAAGGAAAGCTCTGGATAGTTTATTCTTCTAATGGAAAAGCAAAAGTGCTCTTCACACAGTTTGGCCTTACTGGTCCCTGTTGTACTTTCTCAGTGACATAACCATAAAAACCCTCAACTATAGGGCACCTGGGTGGCTCAGGCAGTTAAGTGCACGACTCTTGATTTCGGCTCGGGTCATGACCTCACAGTTTGTGAGTTTGAGCCCCATGTCAGGCTGCACATTGACAGTGCAGAGCCTACTTGGGATTCTTTCTTTCCTTCTCTCTCTGCTCCTCCTCAGAATAAATAAATACATTTTTAAAAATTCAACTATGAGAAAGCCTTATTCAGAGACCTTGCCATGTCTCTGTCTTGTTTTCTCTCCACATGTGATAGCTTTAGAACCTACAAGTGTTCCTCTGTTAACACAGTTTGAAGAGCCTGTACATTCTTATTGCCCCCTAACCAACACACACACACACACACACACACACACACACACACACTATTATAGTTATATTTAAGGTATTTTCCAAAAAAAACAACTTCTCATATTGTGATCTTTGGCTCCTAACTCTATACGCATCACTGAGGGTCACACGCATGAACTTTCTGGGAAACCCAAGCATCTAATTCACAAAAATCACTGTATGACAAAGGTCAAGTTCACCTTTCTTACCTCACAAAATGTATCACAATTTTGGGAGTTGAGAATCATCACCTCTGACTGGGGACTTGGCCTTTCATATCCCCAATCAAGGCCATTTACCCTATTTTCAAAAGAAGACTCTCGGGTTGATAATTTCATAATAAGGAAAAGGGTTGACATCTGTTGTTCTTCAGAAATTCATATAAAGGATTAGAGAAGGCTTTACTAATTCTAGACCAAGTCTCTCCTTTAACAAAACAGAACAATGAGGTCTAACAGAATAAGAGTTACTCATATTCTGCATCACTGTAGAGCCCAGGTAAGCTAGAGCCCTGAATTCTAAAGCCTGTGTTCAAGCTCTTTGCCCAGACTCACTTTTCAGAGAGCAGTTGACATTTTGAGAAGCACCACAGTGGAAAAAAAAACAAAACAGATTTCAAACTTTAATGACTAAAGCCCCCAGGCCTCTTTCTTCCTCTTCTCATTCCCCAACATTCTCCCATCCAAAAAATACAAATAACATTGAAATTTCAGATCACATTAAAATAATTACAGTGGTACCAGATTTTTCTTTAGATTATTTAATGTTTCATGTGAAAATCAAAATCCTCCTTCCTAATTCTCCAAAGAAACAGACCAGGTGGCATTCTTTACCTTTATATAACTCCCTGTTTTCTTAGTAATTCAGACGAGTTTGGACAATACCAATCTCGATTCTTAGCATCTGTTTAAGAGTCTTTAAAACAGCATCTATTTCCTACATTAAAAAATAGAACATAGGGGCGCGTGGGTGGCTCAGATGGTTAAGCGAACAACTCTTGATTTAGACTCAGGTCATGATCTCATGATTATGAGATCAAGTCTTACACCGGGCTCCATGCTGAGCATGGAGCCTACTTGTGATTCATTCTCTCTCTCTCTCTCTCTCTCTCTCTCTCTCTCCCCTTGTTCTCTCTCCTTCTTTTTCTCAAAGAAGAAAAAAATAGAACATAGTATCTACTGCTCAATGAACAGGTGGTCACTGTGACACATGGTAAAGAACTAGGAGTTTGAAATGAACAAAGTACAAACTCCATGTGTTTGTTCATTTATTTAATATTTGCCTGTATATCTCTTGTGATTCCTGAAAGGAGAAATGGCAAGTCTCACTGTGCAGCAGGACCCCTTGAAGGTAGGGATCAATGCAGCCCCAAGACTTCCATGTGGGGTTTGGAGCACAGAGGTGACCAGAATGGGAAAAGCTATACAATAGAGGGTAAAGCCTTGGGGAGAAGACAGACTCTAATTAGTACCACTTGCTGCTTACTACCCTTAGTCCTTAGATAAATCTTACTAAGGAATCAGCACTAAGCATTTATGCCATGTATACATAATGAATACTGGGAAGTATGTGTGTGTTGATATGTAGATGTGGATTATTTGTTTTACACTATTACAATATTATATAGGCAAACATAGCTAAAATACAAGTCGCCTTTTTTAATGTTTATTTTTGAGAGAGAGAGAGAGACATAGAGTGCAAGTGGAGGAGGGCAGAGAGAGAGGGAGACACAGAATCCAAAGCAGGCTCCAGGCTCTGAGCTGCCAGCACAGACTCCATTGTGGGGCTTGAACCCATGAACTGTGAGATCATGACCTGAGCCGAAGTCACCCACTTAACCAACTGAGCCACCCAGGTGCCCCATAAAACGTAAGAAGTCTTAAAGAGGATGGACTCATTATCTTGTGTCAATCTCATCTAAACCAGGAATCTGCCAATAATAGGGCGACCAAATAAAATGCTTAACTTTAAATACTAAATAGCTATTTACCATAACAGCCTATTGAACATTTGTCTATAGATCTTTCATCCAAAGTAGAGTTTTACATTTGAATTACTTAAACATTTGATAATATAAAATGAATATGGATGGCAGCAAGTTCCCGTAAAAAGACCATGAACTTGGGAATCCTAAGGAAAGACCTGATGTTAAACACCATCTTCGTCACTTGCACTTATTTTTTTGGGTTCCCAGTTTCTTCCTACCCATTTTGGTAAAATAATAACCACTTCATAAGTTTTCAGGGGTGTGTTTTGTCCTGCGGCATATAACAAGGCCCAGGAGCGACATCTGACTTGTAAGGCATCTACAATGATTGTTGATTCTACAACCACATCACTCACAATGAAAGGACGTCCTCAACAAAAGGCCACACACATCCTGTACGAAGCTCTGGAAACAAGTATGTTCCAGACATCTCTGCATGTCCGTTTCCACGGGGGTTACCTTCTCTTTTAGATGGTAGAAACACCTGACCTAGTCTGAAATTAATTGTTAAGTATCTGGATTCCCTGTCCCACTAACCAAAAGTGGCTTTGCTTCTGTTTCCCAGGAGGTACCATGTGTCATGGTGGCCCCAGAGAGCCTCCAACCTTACTAGGACAATGATCATCACTTTCTGATTTCTCATTTGGGGCTGTCATCCCTTGGAAAGCCACTATGATCTCAAGGACTTTGAAAATAAGTTTCCTGAGAAATGGAAGGAACAGGAAAACTAGCTTTGTTGGACTTTTTGTTTGTTGGTTGTTTTTGTTTTGCCTGACGCCCCCCACCCCCGATGAGGTAGAAAAAGTCCAGCAGACACCAAGCCTAATTCCATTTCAAATTCAAAATGAAAGAAGTTCCAGTTTTCCAAAATTTAGAAACTCTTCATGGGGAAAGAAAAAAGCAAGAGTTTTCCGAGCCAGACTTCAGGAACCCAGTCAGCACATTTTTCAAACTTCCTTTTACTCGTTTCATTTTTTTAAATTATTTTTTAATGTTTATTTATTTTTGAGACAGAGAGAGACAGAGCATGAACGGGGGAGGGGCAGAGAGAGAGGGAGGCACAGAATCGGAAGCAGGCTCCAGGCTCTGAGCCATCAGCCCAGAGCCCGACGCGGGGCTCGAACTCACGGACCGTGAGATCGTGACCTGAGCTGAAGTCGGACACTTAACCGACTGACCCACCCAGGTGCCCCTCATTTCATTTTTTGAGAGACAGGTCTGAAATAACGGATGATTTTCCCCCCTTTCTGCAGCTGGGTAATGTGACAGCTTTCAGCAGCCTCTCTTGGTCATAAACGTGTTTTAATGGACTGACATGTGCTTAATAATACAGGCAGCACCTGGCTGCTGTAGAGCACAGTGCCACCAGGGCCTAAACTATATTAAAACTGCGTTATTGACCTCAGGCCTACAAGTCTCTGTACTCGAACATCTCACCGATTAGAAAGAGAAACAGCCTAGCACCAGCTCACATTTTTCGTCTTCAAATAAGGAGGGTTGCAGTTGAACTTCTGTAACTCTGAACATGAAAAATACTATGTTTCTAAGTGATTAACTCACCTCCATTACTGGAAATTTTATAAATTTTATAAATTTTATAAAAGTATTTCCTGTGACTGCACAAATTGGCTCTGCTTTTATGACTATGTGGTGAGGTCCCTTCTAGCGATAGGTCTTGAGTCAGTAGGGAAGGGAGAGAAATTTGCTAAAGAGCTTCTCAACACTGGGCTTAGGATTTCAGATGCATTATCTCTGTTAATCACCATCACAGCAGTCTCCTGACATAAGAATTCATTTTTCCCATCTCACGTAATACGCAAGCCTTGACATGGTCCCCAGTGATCCCCGACTCCTAATATCCACAGCTTTGTATAATCCCCTTGGCTCGGGCAAGGCCCAGACTTATTTACTTGTTTCTACTGAACAGAGCATGTAACAGTGAAGGAACACCACTCCCAGGGTTAGGTTATAAAAAGACAATAGCTTTTGTCTCGCGAGTTCTTTCTTTTTCTTGAATCACTCATTTGGGATCAGAGTGTTATCATTTCATGAGGCAGCCTTCTGGAGAGGCCAGGGGATAAGCTAGGAAATGGATCTTCTGAGGCCTGCCAACAGCTGTATGCGTTAGCTTGGAAGCAGACTTACTCAGAGTTGAAGTTGAAGATGAAGGTAGCCCCTGCCAACAACTTGGTTGCAGCCAGAATTGTCCAGCCAAGGTGCCCCTGGATTCCCAACTCTTATAAATTAGCACACAATTAACATTTTCAACCACTACCTTTGGGTCCAGTTTGTTACACAACCATAGATAACTAATACACTCTCACTGACAAGTGAGACAAAGCCAAGTGTATTCAGGGACATAGAACAGTAAGGAAAGGCAGTACCTTTTGAATCTAAGTTCCAGACCCAGGCTCTCCCATTGTTCCAGGGGTTCAATGGATGTTTTTGTTCACTTATTGGCATATGGGGTTCTCCCGCAGTCTGACCTGATCTTAGGTATTAAGGCATGTCCTTTACTATTTAAGTCAATTTTTTCTAATTTATTTGGAGAACAAAACTCACAGTCCAGTGGGAAAAGAAAGAAATTTAAAGAAAAATGCAATAGAGTGTAATCCAGGATGGATAGTGGCTCAGAATGCACAGAGGAGGGGTGTTTGATGCAGACTGTAAAGCAGGGAGGCTTTTCAAATGATGTGTTGACCTAGGAACTGGCCTTGGCCCCTAATATAATGTGTGGCATGTGGTCTAACCGTAGTAAGCTATAAGTACTGCTTCTGGAAAGACAGGAGACAGTAAGATGACAAACAGAGAAACATGGAGAAAGTTCTACCATTCCATGTTGCAGAAACAGCAAATGAAAGAGTCAGAGTTTGGAAAAACATGACTTATCCATAAATCTATTCCATACTGCTACATATTAGAATCTATATTATATTACCAAATATGTACTTTCCAAACTTCAGCAATTCGAGGACCATTTAAAACATTATGGCCATACCTATGGGGCTCCTGTGTGGCTCAGTCAGTTAAATGTCTGACTTTTGGTACTGGCTCAGGTCATGATCTTATAGTTCATGATCTTATAGTTCAAAAGATCAAGCCCCACATAGGGCTCTGCACTGACAGCATGGAGCCTGCTTGGAATTCTGTCTCTCTCTCTCTCTCTCTCTCTCTCTCTCTCTTTGCACCTCCCCCTAAATAAATAAATAAATAAAATAAACTTATTTTTTTTTGCTGTACCTAGATGATGTATGTATCAGTATTCACATAACATCTTAAAAATATTATGTTAAAAACTTTTTTCTTAAAACTCGCTAATTTTTACTTGAAATAAAATTTGGTGACTGTAAAAGGTCCGTGGTCATGTGTGTGGTATACAATGAAACTGCAGCCATCGAAGTCAGACAGATTCAGGATGAAATTGTAATTCCGTCATTTATTAACATGTGATTTTGAAAGTTCCTTAGCTTCTGTGACTTTTCGTTTCCTCCTTTACAAAGTACCTATAAAATACCTTCCTTGAACAGGCATGATGAAGATTCTATATAATAGATGCCAGGTCTGTCCAGACCCAGCAAAGTGCTCTGTAAATGGTCAATATTATGTCATATTTAGATAGAAATTCTTATTCCCACGACTGGAACCAGTGTGACAAGGAACAAGGGAATTAAGAGACTTTTCAAAGGTTCAATAGATACATCTGAATTCAGTGGTGTTTTGTTTTGTTTTGTTTAGGAAAAAAAAAGTTAAAAATGTTGCCTCTTCAGGGCACCTGGGTGGCTCAGTCTGTTAAGCATCGAACTTCAGCTCAGGTCTTGATCTCACAGTTCATGAGTTTGAGCTTAGCATCAGACTCTGTGCTGACAGCTCGGAGCCTGGAGCCTGCTTCGGACCTGTGACTCCCTCTCTCTCTGCCTTTGTCTGCCTCTCTGTCTCTGTCTCTGTCTCTCTGTCTCTCTATCTCTTTCTTTCAAAGATAAATAAACCTTCAAAAACTTAAAAATATTTTTTAAAAATGTTGCCTCTTCATACTTAGAGTAAATCTGTGAATACTGGGTCATCCCACATCCCCGAGCTGGATTCTATATGTTTTAGTCAGAATCTCAAACATCTGTCAACTTGGCCAAACCAGAAACCGAGCTAGTGGCTGTCAGCACACCGTACCTGTGAGGATCTCAGCTGTGCGTTCTGTCATTTTCTGAATCACGAGTCTCACGGTTCCACCCTCCAGGCTCAGCAGCAGGGTCCCCGAGCCCTCAGACAGCTCTGTGGACAGAAGCAGACCATCCTTGTTCCATGTTCGAAACTGGAAACTCACTGAGAGCCCATCAATTTGGGGGGTGCCGGGCAGCAGCAAATAACTGCTGCTGGAGTTGACAAATGTGATGGGAACAATTTGTGGTTCGGAGCAGGAAAAAGTGACATTGCCCTGGAAAACAATAAAAATCAAACATATAAAAGCCATTTTTTATTCTGCAATCTGACAGCTGATATAAACAACCACCTGATGCTGACCTTAATTTCAGGATCATTCCACATTCAGCTGCAAGATCTTAAAGGGAAAGAAATACGTCGCCTTTGTTCAGATGTTGTTCAGATGTACCTGCAAGACTATTCCCACTCCTGTTTTCTGGAGTGTTATCTTCAAGAAGGCCATCAAAGATGCCAGTTGGGGTAGGGGGTAAAGGGGTAAGCATCAACATTTTCTAAGGAATCAGACAGGAAAGCACTTACACTCATCCACTGAATATGTACCGCAAGTCAACCATGGGCCAAGCAGGGGACAAAGTTTAGAGAGACACACATGAAACAAGTCTGTTACAATGTGGATGTGCTAAAAGAAGGACACGAAAGGTCCCGGGGGGGGGGGCCTGGTAGAAGAAATAACTATACAAGCAAAGGTTTCACAAGGGAAGCGATGCTTTCCTGGAAGGAAGCGGGGGAAGGAGAGAAGTGAGTGTGCCCCGCCAGGCTTTTCAGCAAATAAATGGCACATTGTGTGGGAAGGTTTGAATATAATAGCAAAATGGCATACCTGGGGATTACAGGGAACTTGTCATTTCTGAATATTATATGGGGCAGGGAGGGCCAGGGGCCATGGAAGAGGTCAGACCAGAAAGATAAACAGGTAGAGTTTATGTTTGCTAAGTTATCATTCAAGTTTAGAAAAAATAAAGTGACAGCCACCTGATTTCAAGCTATGAAGATTTTCAGCAGCATGGGTTGCGGGGCGGCGGGGGGCAGGGGTGGTGGGAAGACTAGAGGTGGGGAATATGAAGTGTGCATAGACTAGAACCAGGAAGACGCAGAAGAAGATTACCCTTTGCCTAAGTGAGGGAAAACTGGTCCATGTTTATTGGAGGATGATTAGAGGATGTGTTTACATCAGGCAGTTACAGGAAAATAAAAAAAAATGTTCCAGAGTCACTTCTGCTCGGTCAATAAAGAGAGAACCTGGGATACCTTATAAATTGTGAATAAGTGTTATGTTATGAAAGCCATTTGGAATTTGTATTGCAAACCCAGCAGCCAACCACATCTTAGTTTCTATCCATACCATTTGTCTCTTTTAAACTCCAAACTAATCTCCACAACAAAGCAGCAGCCTTATTCAGGTAGCATAACATAATATTCTCATCTAAATAGTCATGGACACATCATGTTTCCTGCAAATCTTTCCTTTCAAGGCCGTGAATGGTCTCTCTTTGCATGATGCTAGGTTCAGCCTTCTAAAGACACTTTTACAGGCACTTACACACAAAAAAAGACAGCGATTTCCAAAAGTGGGGGGAATGCCCTGCCTTAATTGGCCGCCTGAGTTCACCTTTCCACTAAGGTGGCCAGATAGGGAGGTTAGATACCTGGGGCAGCCCCCAGTACCAGAGCAGGTGAATCATTCAACTCCCAAATCCCCATAGTCCAGGAAGACATCCCTAGATCCTAGCCAGGCCTCCTAATGATAGTCTTACATTTCTGAAGGCAAGCAGCAGTCTCTAAACACTGCTACCAATAGCACGTTTCTGAGGGTCCGCTCATCAACCATGCCGCTATGAGCATATTCTTGCACTAATCATTTGTTGTCGTTGTTTAGATGTTTCCTCCTCTTTGAGCTAGATCTCCAGAAGTTAGTTAATGGGTCAAAGGGTAAGGCCTTGATATCCATCAAGAAATTGCCTATGGCTCACACTGCCCACCACACCTGGCAATAGACTAAGCACTCAACCATGTTATCTCATGTGTTCTGCATGGTAACACTGCCTCCATTTAAAGAATTCACAAACCGGGGCACCTGGGTGG
This sequence comes from Prionailurus viverrinus, assembly GCF_022837055.1. NCBI lineage: Eukaryota > Metazoa > Chordata > Mammalia > Carnivora > Felidae > Prionailurus > Prionailurus viverrinus. The sequence goes on along the minus strand of NC_062568.1, from coordinate 103,107,794 downwards.
CTCAGTTTGTTAAGCGTCCGACTTCGGCTCAGGTCATGATCTCGCGGTCTGTGAGTTCGAGCCCCGCGTCGGGCTCTGTGCTGACAGCTCAGAGCCTGGAGCCTGCTTCTGATTCTGTGTCTCCCTCTCTCTGACCCTCCCCCGTTCATGCTCTCTCTCTGTCTCAAAACTAAATAAACGTTAAAAAAAAAAGAATTCACAAACCAGCTTCATGAAGGAAGGTAAGAAGTTTAACAAAAGCCACCTGCCTCCTTAGCAGGGGCAACGGGACTCTGTTTGTCTGCTTGTCTGACATGGAAGGATCTCCTTTCAGCCACCATCTTTGATATGTTCTTTCTCTGTACCAGGTACAACCATTCTAAAACTTCTACCCATTTGCTCATGATATCCATTGTTTGAATTTGCACATTTTAAAAATTTCTTGTGGCCTTCTTTTCAAGAATGAAAACATCCCCACTGATGGCCGACTGACCGAGGCAAAGCTGTCATTTTGGAAGGAGCAAAATCACAAACACTCCTCTAGCAAAGTTCAGAGATAGCAGTCCTTTTCCTCCTCTTTTTCTCTTCCTGAAGTCAGTATCCCTCCTCTGGTAACAAATTTGCCAGAGGAAGACTGTACCCAAAGTTGGAGGCTATGCAGAAAGGGGAACAGTTGGGGGGCAGTGATGGGGTGGAAGGTAGAAGAGTAGGAGGTCATACCAATGTCCCTGTTCCTCCACTGGTTTACAATCCGATGTTGAGCTCAACCCAAGCCATCCTCTGAGTGTTCTGTGGATCCACAGACATGGGGATGGGGGCCTAAAGAAACTGTGATTCTCCTCTGATCTGATCAGTTCATTCATATCTGACAGGTCTCCCTCAGACTCGCTTCATCTACTCAGTGTCCAATGGACTTCAGCTCAGATGCTTCTGAAATAGGCAAGGGGACTCAGCAAGCCTTGAAGGACACTCAAGTGTCCCGGCTAGTCTCTGGTAGCAAGAAATTCAGATAAATGCCTCAGGGATTCTCCCCAGTTAAGGTAAGGCCATGTGCAGTGATCAACACTGTTGACATGCTCGGGGAGCGGGACAACGTTGAAATGCTTTGAGGTGTCCCTGGTTCACTACAGGTCACACTCCTCCACAATCCTTCACACTCTCCTCGGTTGCCCTTGCCCTGGGGCAGCTGCGTGAGCTGTCCAAAAGCTCCCTGCTCTTAGAGCACAGCCCTGCTCAGTTCTCTGACGGCAAGTCCAAAAACAAACAAGTAGGAAAGAGATGGGAGTAGACTGGAAATGCCTGCAAGTGAGTGTTTCCAGCTCAGCTCCCCATGCCACAGCTGCCATGTGCCATTTCTGCGTGTAATCCTGTCTCAGTCATGCTTGCTGTTGGCAGAAATGCCACAGTGTTGAGAAACATCTATACCAAACCCCACCCCCATCTCCCCAGTAGGGAGAAAGAAGAAAAAATCAGCTAAATGCACAAGTGCTACTTTTGAAGTCAGCATGGATTATTTCATCTTTCTCAATAATGCCATTTGTGACTTTGGAATCCTTCTCAAGGCAGCATTTGAGGGAGTCCCCGCCATGATTTAGAAACAGCATGAAGGAAGGCAATTCACTTTAGAACAGTGTCAAAACAGAAAGTGGCTAAAAGTCTACAGATTGTATTCTACCCCTTCGATCTATCAATTCAACTTTCATTCCATCTCCCTCCCCACCGCCCTGCCAAGAAAGAAACTCCATTTCTCAGACTCTCTACTCCACTGGACACTGAATTCATTGGAGAATTCAAGAACCCTTCATGATTTCTCAAGCACTGTAAACCAATGTGCTTACACATAAGTTATAAATGTGATCTTAATCCTTTGCATTAGTCCTTAAATGTACATTTTGACTGATAAGTATGGAGCATGACATGACACAGGAGTGCACTGTGGCCAAATCTTCACAATAAATCGGCCAACCCTGGCTCTGTAGATGAGATTAAAAGGAAGTCAGTAACACTGCCACGGGTCCCTTTGCCCCCTCCCTAAGTTACAAAACCTGCGGTGTCCTTTATTGTTCAAAAAAGAAGTCACTCTATGTTGAAGAGGCTAAATCCTTGGTACCTGATGTATTTCTCCTGGCAACTCCACCATGTCCTGATTGGATGGTGACCCTCCAGAGGCTGCCAGTCAAGACTGTGGTAAGGCCTCCCCAAGGCAACAACTGCAAGAGGGAGCTGGAGCCCCTGAGTGGGGATCTCACTTTGTCCCCAGGATGGCGGTTCTTAGTGCCCTGTGCTTTCACGTTCATATAAGCCCATCCTCCAAAAGGTAAGATACCCAAAAATGCTGGAACCAAGATACAGCAGGTAGCTGTCCATTAGAGACCCCCCAACAATACCTATGTTTCTTCTCAAGGATACACCACGTCTTTTCTTTAAAATCCTTAAAACACAGACGTTCCCACCCCACCTTTCTTACACAAGAGTGATCTCTGCAGATGGAACACTGAACTTTGAAACCCTAAAGATCTGTTCATAGGCCATACTAGAGAGACTTCCCATATCTGTGTAAAAACAGTGTTTCGTACCATAAACAACAAGAGCTGGCACTGAGCTGTCATGAGCAGCTTTATGGGCTCCTACAGATGGTCATGACTTGAAACCCAAGAACCAAGTTTGTGTCGGTGAAGAAAGCAAACTCTTTTCATTGATTCATCCTCCCCAAGGAGGCCCTCCATCCAGAGGGCAGAGAAGAATCTCCACATCACTAATTGCTACAAAGAAGCAGTACATGATCTCACACAAAGGAAGCCCATCCTAATCTGGAAGGTTACGACAGGCTTCCTCAGGGAGGCGACATTGGAATTGAGATTTTACAGAAGCAGAGGAGAACCAAAGTGGAGAGTAAGGAAAGTGTTGTTATCTGAGTACAGCGGGAAAGCATTTGCTAAGGCTGGAGGCAGGAAGGTGTGTGGCATAGTCAGGGACCTACAAGAAGGTCAGCTGACTGCAGTTCAACAGCCAGCATGTCAGCAGGCAAGATAAAGTGGAAAGGACACAAAGAGACACAATCGTGTAAGCCTTTAGACCATGTTGAGCTACTAGAACTTGATCCTATGGAAACAAGACAATGGAAAGGGGGTGAAGGGGAAACAGCTGTAGAGTCTAGGATAGATGCATAGTCATATTGTGCCTCAGATGCATCCCTCAGGGGGCTGTCCTTAGTGAGTGGAGTGTACTGTGTGCAAAGATGAGAGGTCAAGAGCCATATTTCAGGAAGCTCTCAATCACAGTTAGTAGACTACAGCAGTGAAGTGCTTGTGGAGAGCTCCATGGAGAATGGCAAAGGGGGAGAGGGAGAAAAGCAAACAGGCATTTTGTAGGTCAAATTGATAGGAGGTGCTGTGCCGGGTGAAGGGGCAGGGAGACCAAGCATAGCTCCTACTCTCCTCCGCTTGAACAACAGACTTCAAGTAAGTAAGAGCAGAGATGGCCCTTAACTGCTGACTGACTGCCACCTGCCATGGCTGTCATTCACCCCCAGTAGAGTGTGAAGACACACTGACAGCAAACAGAAGTCCTCAAGTTGACCCATCCAATCAATTTGTATAGTTACTACGGCAACTGCCCTCTAAACACATTCCATGCCTTTCTCCCTCCACCAGGAATGGCTTCCTCAGGCATTGGCACCCGACTTCCCACTCCCTCCTTCTTGGGCCACATATCTGAGCCCCTTCCAGATCCCTCCATCCACAAGGTGGCTGCCATCTCCACAAGCTTTCATTGGTCTGTGTACCATACCATTTATCTACATATTTACACGTGTGTTACCATACATCTGTTACATCTCTTATACTGCCTTGTTGTAATTAGCTACTCTTGAATACCTGGCTAGGCTTGACGCATTAATACATTTGTAATTGGGTACAGAACATCTTCCATTGAATTCTGAGAAGGAAGTAAAACTGTTCAATTTAGGGAGAAATGGCTTCTTGTCATAAGTATTTACTGGAAAAAACACATATTCTGTCTGATCCTTATTTTTGGCTACTGTACCAGGATAATAGTAGAGGGTTGACTTAGGATCAAATGAGGACATGAGCAAGGTGCCCAACATTGTTCCTAATGGTGCTTTTCTGCTTTCCCAGGTCTGCCACTTTCTTGAGTGATCTGAGGTAAGTCACTTATATAGTCTTAGTTTTCTGTTTTGTAACCTAAAGCCTTTGGCCTGGATGGTTCTAAGGGTCCCACTGCTTCCCATTCCTAGGATCTCTGAGATGGAGTACACCCACATCCTTATCATTTGTCCTCTTTAGAGGGGGGGACAGGAGTCATTTGGATGATTCCTATTGTTGGCATGAGAAGTGCAGCCAAGTGTTTACATTTTAAAATACCTTTCTTTAGAATGATTCAGGGCATAAGGAAGGACACCTCGTCCTTCTACTAATTCTTCTAACTGCAGGGAAGAAAGCACAAGCCTCCAGAGAGGATGATGTATATTACAAAAATAGTAAACAGAAAATGATTGTGTTTCATATTTTTAAAAAGAAGCCCAATATTTTGTTTTATTTATGTTTTTAAAAATGAGGCCCAATTTTGGGGCATCTGGGTGGCTCAGTCAGTTAAGTGTCCAATTTTGGCTTACGCCATGATCTCGCAGTTCATGAGTTCACACCCTTTGTCAGGCTCTGTGCTGACAGCTCAGAGCCTGGAGCCTGCTTAGGGTTCTGTGTCTCCCTCTCTCTCTGCCTCTCCTCCACTCGTGTTCTGTCTCTCAGAAATAAATAAACATTAAAATTTTTTTTTTAATTTTTTTTTTCTCCAACGTTTTTTTTTATTTATTTTTGGGACAGAGAGAGACAGAGCACGAACGGGGGAGGGGCAGAGAGAGAGGGAGACACAGAATCGGAAACAGGCTCCAGGCTCTGAGCCATCAGCCCAGAGCCCGACGCGGGGCTCGAACTCCCGGACCGCGAGATCGTGACCTGGCTGAAGTCGGACGCTTAACCGACTGCGCCACCCAGGCGCCCCAAAAAAATTTTTTAAAAAATTAAAGAAGAGGTCCAATTTTTAAAACCATACTTCACATGATATAACAACCAACTGACTGACTATTCCTCTCCTTAGTTCCCTCAACACAAAAAGCATCCATAAATACTTTACAAAGAAAATGCTGGGTTAACATTTCACTGCACCAGGATTTATGGTGTTTAAAAATTTCTTGCAGATAATAAAATAGGTGAAATTATCTGTAACCTGCTTAGCTTGGTGCTGATCCAAGGGATATACAGTGAAAATCAGAAGAAAACAATGAGCGAGAACACAGGTGCTGAACAGCTACCCCCTTTCCAAACGAATCCCCATCATTCTGCCACGAGATCAGAAGTTAGTGAAAAGCTGACTGAATTCCAAATAAAACCCATCCAACTAAAACCCTTCTTCCCTGGTGGAGGGGCCTGTCGAAAAGGAGATCTTACAGTAATCTCATAATTACTGTGGTCTCCTGATGACCTGTGAGTGAGGAGTGTCTGTACCTTTAAGTCTTTGTCATGTGACCACGGAATGAATCTGATGAACTGTCACACACAACACTTCTTGTCCATACAGAGGGACAAACTTCAGAAGATGCTGTTCTGTCATGGACACGGTGGAGGAAACACCATCAAGGTCTCAATGTGAGTATATAATAGATGGAACAGACTGAAACGCACTGAATGATGAGCTAATGGTCTCTGGTTTGCCACACATTGATGAATATGCAGTCATCATCTTTTTCCCATTGGCCACTGGGTATTTTAGCCAGGACTCAGACAGCACAAGGCGAAAATGCCATGGTTCACCAAGGTAGAATAAGGAGCTAACAAAACTGAGAAGAAAGACATGAACAAATGACTTAATCTGTGCCTATTTCACAGCTGTATTATTGAACATAATCCTATGCTTATTTTAGATGAGGTCATGGACGTACATGACATGGTTCAGATCTTAGTAGCCCAAGCTACCTGTGCCCGAGTTTCTACCTAGGTGTTGCCTTTACCTTATCTCTCTGCTAAGGGATCCACTTTGTTTCAAGATAGTTCCTTACTTGTGTTGGCTGCACAGACCACAGGTTATGGCTAAAGGGGCCACCAGTGATGGAGTGAACATAGGCATTTTTCAGTTGTGGGCATTTTCTTCCAGTCAAACTTTGGCCAGTGATGACTGGCACCATCGTTTTCTAGTTGTCTTGATTTGATAAGTGCCTTCTTTCCTGACACATTTCACTACCCAAAGACCTCTATTCCTGCCTGTGATAGTGATTCAAGCCATTTGGCTATTTTGTGGAAGGCACCAGAAAGTTATCTCCTGCTGCTTTAAATTACGGTCTCAAAGAAGTCATAGATACAAGGCATGAGAGGAGCCTGCAAGGCCAATGGCCTCTAACTCATTCCCAATCAGGCTGTTTGCCACTACTCCCTGAGTCTTTTCTAGGACTTCATTCCACCCACTAAATGCTGCTCACTACCTGACAGTAAGTCCCTCACCTGGCCTGGAGTCAATGGGGGAGAGGAGGACTGAGGAAAGACACTTGCCAGGCCCTAGTCTGGGATCTACTGGCCACCAGGATGTGCAATGGAATGGAGGCAGTTGGGATACTGTGGTCTTGAACCTTGACAGATGATTGGAATGGTCCCCCATGGAGGTGGCAGGGAACTGCCCCAGGGCACACATAGTTCACTCACCCCCCTAGGGGCAAGCGCACACTTTCACCAAGCCTCTGAAGTGGGGGTGGGGTGGCGGTGGGGATTGGCTTTAGCTGGAAGGGTGGTGCGAACCAGAAAACCATCTACCAGATATGGGACCCAAGTCTTCTGGCCCTGGGGACACATAGCTGTCACTCATCTGAGAATATCTCTGTCCACCTCTGTCCACCCCTGCAGAAAAAGAGAGGGGAAAAAAGCAGAAAGCATTCAAAGAGTAGACCAGTCTTTATCTGTTGACAAGAAACCTGCAGTCATTGATGGAGGTAGAGTGGGAACAGAACTTGACCAAAGTTAGGATGAGTCTTCATCTAGTCTGGGGAACGAAGCAGCAGTTAGATAAAGGGACTTTGTGAGTAACTAGGGGAGATGGAGATTGGTGACCAGTCTACTCCCACTGGGACTCTTCAAATGTCACAGCCAAGTCCTGGTATGTCCCTTCTTCCTTTGGTCCTGAGTAGAGATGATATGTCAGGAATGGCTGTCTTGCTATACCAGAAAACCAATATTTTTAAAGTTTATTTATTTATTTTGAGAAAGAGAGAGAGAGAGAGAGAGAGAGAGAGAATGAGGGGGGAGGGGCGCAGAGAGAGAGAGAGAAAGAGAGAGAGAGAGAGAGAGAGAGGGAGGGAGAGAATCCCAAGCAGGGTCCGTGCTATCAGCACAGAGTTCAATGTGGGACTTGAACCCACACACTGGGAGATCATGACCTGAGCCGAAATCAAGACTCAGATGCTTCACTGACTGAGCCACCCAGGTGCCACCAGAAAACCTAAGTTCAGACCTCAAGGGAATATAGAGCAAACCTATCCTGAGGTTCTGCTTACCTCAACTGGTTTTAGAGGATCCTAAATGTGCACTTCTAAGGGTTATACTACTGTGCTGAGCTGTTATTTACAAAGCATTTTCATTGTGGGTGTTTGTTTTGTTTTTAATCATCATCCAGACATCACAACACCCTGGTGAGCAAAAAAATACAGCTAGCAGTGCAAGGCTGAGTTTCAATCACGAGGCATCAAACAAAGCCAATCAAGCATTTATAAGCTGGGGGAAAATGATCTTGATTCAATCTAATTTGTGGGGAAAGATTTCAAAGCCAGTTCTTGATTTTCCAAATGAGTACAACCATTTCTAATTTGATTTGTCTGAGAACTCCCAGGACTGACTGGTGTGCTATCAGCAAATGTAGAGGAAAGAATGTTCTGTTAGCTAAAGCTATCTTTCTGATTCACAAACTTAGGAGGAGCAAGAGGCCAAATTTAGGGTTGTTTGTTTGTTTGTTTATATTTAGACAAAGATAAGCCCCTTTGTTTGTTTATTTATGAGAGATGTATTAAATCATTTGCATGGGCCAGGCTCAGTCTTAGTAGCAAGGACACAGCCCAGGAGACAGGCAGGCTCAGAACTTGCTCACCTGGAGCTCACACTGCATCTGGTGGGGGACACCGAATGTGTCATCGCAACTACGATTAGGTGCCAGGAGAGAGAAGTTGAGGTTGCTGGGACAGCATGTGAAATGGATTCACAAAGTACCCTTTGAGTTGGATGACAGGTGGGAAGTAGTGGGAGTGGGAACAGGATTGGTGTGAATGGTGAGAAAGAAGAGGAAGACAATCCTTGGGAAGAAAGTCATGATGCATTCTTGGAATTTAAGGGAGAGGAGATGCTTGGCATTAGGCTATGCAGGCAACATTTTGTTTCTGCCAAAGAAGGCCTTCAAGGATGGAGATCATGTTCCTTGGGTTTCATCTGGGGGATACCCAGGGAGAAGCATCTTTACTATTGAAGGGAATGTCCCATTTGTGGGTGTGCTGGCAGGTGGCTCCCCACATGGCCCTCTTCTCTGGCTTTCCACGATCTGGCTACATGTCCATATCAGTGAACAGGGACCAAGTGAGAGCCACATGCTGCTTTTGGCCTCAGACATCCACTCTTGACTCTGCCTCTCTTTTGCCCCCCATCCCACCCCAAGACTGCTGGCTCCCAATGTCAGCTCCTTGGCTGTGGAGTCAGTGTTAGTTTTCTGCCTGTGTGTGTCTCTGTTTCTGGCCCCATATTCCATGCTTCTTCTCTGTGTCAAAGGTGAATACCCCGACCTGAGTTTCAGTTTTTACAAATAGTGGTGCTTTTCCCCTAGAAACAAACCCTAGGAGAGGTCCTTGAGAACTGCGGAGTAGAAGGGAATGACAGACCCATGACTAAACTGATAACCTCTTACTTTTAAGGTAGAAGATAAAGCTGTAACTCTCCCTTGAACACACTTGAATTTCTATTTCCAAATACTGTACAAAGCTATTTGGAAATATGGATCAAGAAGCTTAAGAATATTAATAATCCTTTTTGACACTTTACTTCCACTTCTAGAAATCTATTTTCAGGAAATCAAACCAAGATTTACACACTACGCAACCATTATTTATAATAATAAACCTGGCTCTAAAATTAAAAGAACAGTTATGTAAAGTATGGTATCTTCATATGACATATTATTTTGCCACCACTAATAACAGTTTTTTATGGTAAGCACGACAATTGCTTTTACTACAACATCAAAAGAAATGAATAGGATACAAATTGCACGTATGAATCAGATAAAATATAGCTGGATAAAAATGTAGGTATAGAACAGAGGCCCCTTTGCTAAATAGTGACTCCAACTGGGTTGTGGAAGTGTGGTGATTTTTATTTACATAATGAATTTTTTCCCCATTTCAAATTTATTTGAAATGAAAAATTAATACTTTTTCTTTTTTTCAATTGTTTTAATGTTTATTTTTGACAGAGAGCGGGCGCGCGCGCATGAGTGGGGGAGGGGCAGAGAGAGAGGGAGACACAGAATGCGAAGCAGGCTCCAGGCTCTGAGCTGTCGGCACAGAGCCCAACATGGGGCTCGAACCCACGAACCATGAGATCATGACCTGAGCCGAAGTCGGACACTCAACCAACTGAGCCACCCAGGTGCCCCAAAATTATTACTTTTCTAATAGAAGTTTTAGTTAAATAGTTGTCCAAGTACTATTGGAAAGTTTTCACGACAATAATATTGTGGATTAGTAACTGCTATCAAAGGCATCAGTGTGGATTATTGAAAGAATGGAATCTAAGCAAGGATAGAAGCAGCTGGTAAAACCCAATGACTACAACTTTTCAAATGATTCCCACACCTGAATAACTTCAGAATTGTTTGTCCCTTCTACTATAATCTTTAGGTTACATGTCTACTGAAGTAGGCACATGTAACAAGTTACTACAGCAGGACAGTCAAAAGAAGGCGTCGTGTGTATGTGTGCGTGTGTGTGTGTGTGTGTGTGTGTGTGTGTGCATGTACATGTCATCACTTTTTCCTTTTGAGTGAACTTTCTTGTACAAATTTGGCCCACAACCAAAGCAACTTTCTACTCCACATGCATGCACATGGTGCTTTTCTAGACTAAATTCACGGAGGTGAGAGACAAATGAAAACACAGTATGGGCTTCGGGCATCCTGGGTAGAGACTGAAAAGCAGCAAGGGCGTGCGAAAGGGAAGTGCCACTACCTGGCCTGGAAAATGAGGCAAATTCATACATCGATAATGAATACATCATAAAAATCAGCTGCTCATTTTCCTCTATAAGGATTTAGAAATAAGAAGAAACGTATCTAATTCTGAGTATCGCTGCTGTCTCTGAATAGACATTTTAAAAGTTTTCCAGAAAAGTAACTTTAAAAATTAGAAGCTGACACTAGATTACTCCTATTTGAGGTGGTGAATATCAGCACTAACAGAAATATAATGCAAGCCACACACGTAGTTTAAAATTTTCTGCTACCTATATTAAAAAGAAGTAAAATGAAAGAGATTAACTTAATTTTTAATTTGCATATTAGGTTATTTATCTCAATACATTCATATTATTTAAACATGAAGTCAATATTAAAATCGAGATTATATATTTTTTAACCTTTCCAGCTCATCTCAATTTGCTCTAACCACATTTTGAATGCTCCACAGTCGCACATGGCTAGTGGCTACTATATTGGACAGCATAAATCTAGAGTGCCGTTATAATGGTGATGATAGACCTTGACGCCAAAGTAGATTCTGCACCACTTTTCATATGAGAACTCTCCTATACTGACTTTTATTGTTCAAAGAGATTTGGGCAGAGATCCCTAGTTCCCTACTCAAAATCCATTCTCCTTGCCTTTCCTGTAGTGGAACTCCAATGAACTTGAGGCAACAATAGGCTCCAGTGGGTGGCTACATGTCCCCACTCCCTCTGCAAATCTGTGTGGCCAGGTGACTTAGTCTGCCTTTGAGGCATGACAGGGCAGAAGCATTAACTGGGACTTCCTGGAAGCCTCAAAAAGAGCTGACTCAGCCAGCAGGGATATTCCTTTGGCTTCTGCTTTTTCTCCTGTTTAGCAGCTTTGTATGTAGACACAATACCTCAAGCTCCAGGAGCTTACTGGGACCCTCAGGATAAAAGCCACAGAGCAAGTATGGCTTGCATGAAGGATGGAATGATCTGGGTCCCTCACTGCTTCCTGAGGCTTCTCATCCCTCCGTTACTGTTTTGTGGACAGGGCAGAAGAGCTTATAGATAACTGATACAAGCATTGCCAGTGGTCTTAGGATAATACCATTTGAAGCAATTGTAAAGAGCTGAATTGTTCCTCCAGAATTCATATGTTGAGACTCTAATCCCCAGTATCTCAGAATGGGACTGTATTTGGAGATGAGACCTTTGAAGAGGTGATTAAGTTAAAATGAGGCAATCAGTGTGGACCCTAAACCAATCTAACTGGTGTCTATAAAAGAAGAGGGTAATTGGACACACAGAAAAACCATTTGCATGGAGACACAGAGGAAAGGCCACGAGAGGACAAGGTGCCCATGTGCGAGCCAGGAAGAGAGGCCTCAGGAGAACCCGAACCCGCTGACACCTTGATCTCAGCCTTCTCCTCTCCAGAACCTTCTGTCAGTTTCTGTTAAGCCAAGCCAATCTGTGGTGTTTTGTTATGGAAATCCTTGTAAACTCATACAGTGAGAGAGGGCTGCTAAATAACTCTTCTTAATGAAATCTTTGCCTTGAGATGTATTTTAGAGATGATCTAAAGAATGTTTCTCAGTCACAGCACCAGAAAGAAGAAATCAACTGTAGAGTTTACCCAGCTACCTAGTAACCCAGTTGGATGGAGAAGCTTCATCTCCTGACTCATACAGTGAATCTAATTAGGTCATGCCGCTGCCGCTGCATCAGGGACAGAGATTATTACTGGAGGTAGACAGCCCGAAGATCATCCCTTTTTGAAAGAGAGAGAGAGAGAGAGAGAGAGAGAGAGAGCAAACAGAGAGACAGAGAGAGAGGCGAGAGGAACAAGAGATCCGAAGCAGAAGCAGGCTCCGCGCTGATAACAGCAAGCCAGAGGCAGGACTCGAACCCACAGACTGCAAGATCATGACCTGAGCTGAAGTCGGACACTCAACCAACGGAGCCACCCCTGGAAGGTCATCTTCTAATTCTCTATCTCAGGTGGCTAAACGGTAGGTGGTGCCAATGATATCTTGCTTATATGTGAAGATCACTAGGTATACAGAGGAACAGCCTCCCCTCAGAAGGTGCTTCCACCCTCCAATGTTAAATAAGGAGACATTCTCACTGCTAATCAGACCCTGAAGGTCTGGATTGGTATAATCATCCCAGCACAAATTTAAACAAATACTTATTAAGCATGTACTACCTGTAGTATGCTAGCTTCCTCACTGGGAATTCAAATGAGTCCTTTCTCCTCTTACAAAAAAAAAAAAAAAAGTAATTCAGTTATTCAACTTCTGTTGATCACCATTTTCACGTGATGTTACTTTAGCTAAAATTTAGAAACCCAGTGATTAGAGCAGGGTAGAAAATGTACATAACACATATCACAGCAAATGAACATGGATTTGGCATCAGAAAAGCCAGGGAGAGAGACTTCCTAGCTATGTAACTTGAGAAGTGACTTTAAGATCATTAACACTCATGTTTCTCACAAATAGTTGTCTACTTCATAGAGTGACTTCGAGGATTAAAATAGATAAGTGCGAAAAGCAGTTGACAGAGTATCTGGCACATACTAAATGCTCAGTAAGTTATTATTTTCATTACAGACTATGTTGATGACAAGAAAAACAAAAGAAGTTATATGAAAGAATATTCCTTTCTTAAAAAAGAAGACTGGAGGGCAGCCTGGGTGGCTCAGTCGATTAAGCGTCCAACTCTGGGTTTTGGCTCACGTCGTGATCTCACAGTTTCATGAGTTCCGGCCTCATGGTGGACTCCGTACTGTCAGTGCGGAGCCTGCCTGGGATTCTCTCTCTCTTCCTCTCTCTGCCCACCCTCCCCCCCATTTTGTCTCTGTCTCTCTCACAATAAATAAACTTAAAAAAAAAAAAGACTGGAAAATCTACACTGGCATAGTATTTATGGTTGCCTTTGTTTGACAGGAATGCCGGTGATCTTTTTCTTTCTTTCTACTTTTCTATATTTTACAAATTTCCTGTAATCTGTAAACATGAATTTTCTTGTGCAGCCAAATGCTCTACCACTGGCCTATACCCCCAAATTCTCTTGTGAAAAATGAAAATGAAATATCATTGTTTAGGCGTGCCTGTGTGGCTCAGTCGGTTGAGTGCCCGACTCTTGATTTTGGCTCAGGTCATGATCTCACAGTTTGGGAGTTTGAGCCCCACACTGGATTTTGTGTGGACAGAACAGACCCTGCTTGTTATTGTCTCTTTCTCCCTCTCTCTCTCTGTCCGTCTCCCACGCTTGCTCTCTCTTTCTCAAAATAAATAAATAAACTTAAAAAAATGTCATTTTCTAAGATACTTATTGGTTCCTATGCTGGTCACTAAATTACATCGCTGGGAGGACTATGACTCTTGTGCTTTCCCAGGGCAGTATCAGCCCTAATTGCCCCACATTTTTATAAAACGTGGGCCCCACTGCATCCTGTAAGGAGAATAAGGTTGTAGGGTTATCTGGGTCATGAAGCACTAAAATTGGACCTCTGGGCTATAAATGGCCATACCCTGGTTATAAACACTTAATTTTATAAGTAAAAACATGGAAAAAAAAGTCTGGATTGTCTTAACAGTTTTCCCCAGTCATCACACTGTTAAAAGTCTGGTAAAATTCACATGCTTTCTAGTTTCCTGGAAGAATATGAGACAGGTGCTTGCTACTGTTTCTGTGTGAAATGTTGTATTTGCCGGTGTATAACAGAATGACGAACATCCACCAGAGCCTCTAAAACTAAGAGCTTCTTCTGGGGCTGCCTGATCTTCCATTAACCTTGCGAAGCTAGCATTGAACACTGCATCTCAGCACTGTGTTCCTGCAGTGCTCCCCCAAATCATATTGTGCTTCTAAGTTTCACCATGGGTCATCCATCACTGAGGTAAACAGTGGGTTTTAGGGCATTCCCTCAGCCCCAAATGTGGTCACACAAGACATTTCTATCAGACACACCAACTGTGGTTTGCGGAGGCTGAACGTGTCCATTTGGCCTTGTTCTTCATCTCCGGGCACCTTTCTTAAAGGCCTAGTCGATCTATTTTTCACTTTTAAATTATCCTTATTATTTTTAAAAGATAACATGTTATTTAGCTACTGGACTCTGTGGGTGCAATGAAGACAAATATGAATGTCCTTCAAAGGGCTGTTTCCTTGGCAGAAGCAAGGTACTTTGGGGACCTTGTTGTCAGGGAGGAAACTGAAGTAATAATTGACCACCATGGGGGAGAATGGATAACCACTTGGGCTGATGTAGGAATAGAATGGGGAGCTGAACTAGGACATTAGAGAAAAATGTGGAAACAAATGGCAAAGGAATAAAACTGTTTCAAAGAGAGAGGATGGTGAGTTGCATGAGAAAACCTTTCGGTGAAATGTGAGAAGTTTTGTGAGAATTGCAGCATGTCAAATCCTCACCAGAAGGGTAAATTGTTCAAGTGATTCACATTCTAGTCTACCCATAGCATGCCCCAAACCTTCTGAGTATGAGAAATTCCTTTCAATGTAACAGATTACATGGACCCATAAGAGAGAGTAAGAGTAGTTTCACTATTTTCTACTGAGGCAGCAAGCAATGACACAATTAAATAAATTAACACGTCCCTACTCACACAAGCCTGCACGTCTATTTAAGAGTTTGCACTTAAACCCCTGTGAGACATGCTATGCTTGCCCAAGGCTATGCCCAGGCGACATGGAACCATGAATATACACATGCCTCCCTTTGTCTTCCCTACCCCCTCTTCCAGATGTCCAGAGCCTCTGGTTTTTAGCGTACATTTTAAAAGAAATAAAAGAGACTAGAGAGAGTGCCAGTTACCCATTTCTGAGTTTCAGCTCCAAAGCCACCCTTCTTTGGCCTGCTTTTGACACTGGAATTGGACCCTGTAAACATTTCTCACCTGAACGTTAGGCTCTGTCAGTAGAGGGCACTAGAGGGCCACTGCAAGGAGACTGAATTTGGGAGACTTTTCTGGGTTCCTGTCTTCCATGACTGGAAAGTCACTGGAGAGCCCCATGATTTCTCACAGTTGAGTTCCAGCTGTGCCCTCAGCTCACACTTTCCCCAAAGGGGGCAGCTCCCACAGGCAACTTCGACCTGCGCTGTCTGGCAAGTTTCACTGTTATCCGAAGACTGCCTGGTTCCCTGGTAACCTCCCTTTCCAATAGGTGTGAATCTCAGCCTGGGAGGCAGGCAGGGGGAGCTCTCCTAGTCCTTAGTTCCTTCACAGTCTATTCTCCCTAGGGCCAAGAGAAACTACCTGATCTTTTTCAACTTGCCCTTTCTGGATCCTTAAGTCCTCTTTTGCCCATTTTAGCAAGTTAACCACCTTCTACTAGCTAACATTTTTTTAATAGTAATAATAGTAATAATATACATATATGTGTGTGTGTGTGTGTGTGTGTGTATCCTTTTCAAACAACCTAGATCTTGGCAGATAGAGATATCTTCTAAATCTTGTGACACGAAGCAAAGAGCTTCTCAGAAGCCATCTCAGCTGTCACACATGAAACAGATCCAGTGTCAGGTCCCTTCTTACCGAGGTCGTGGTGATTCAACGAGGACAATTTACATAAGATTATTAGGAACCTACAAACACATGGAAAAGGTTTGATTTTATCTACTATTTTCCTAATCTAAAATACAATCTGGAGCTCTTAATTTATTGTCCATAGATAGACTTCAGGGGTATGTATGTGCTCCAGAAATTTATGCAAAATAAAGTGTGCCCATAATTTTCATTATATTCTTCAAGGGGTACGTGCCTCCTAAAATATTAGTAATCACTGACCTAAAATCTTTAGAGTTGTTCGTGTAGAAGGCCATTTACCGAACAGGACAGGCATAGTCATAGGACTACAGTCTTTATGGGGAGCATACAATGAGAAATGATGAGCAAAGTGGAGCAATAAAAATAATTATAACACTATTATTAGCTATTAGTGATTCAATGCTTATAATATCCCAGAAGTCACCATGCATCTATGAAGTAGATGATGCCACCGAATCATGATGAAGTAAAGTAACTTGGTCCAGATTCTGTAGTTATTATGTGATGATGCTGGGATTTAATCTCACTGCCTTCAAAGATTATACACTTCTTCAACACACAGTACCTTCCTTAGATACATTTCAACACTATGAGTGACACAGAAAGGTATGTTTAGTTTGTGAAACTTACAACATACTTAATGTCTTAAGTGAAAGGAGAAACTCTTGCAAAGAACTAGACTAGAATAAAACATTGTTTCCAAGAAATACTACATTCCACTGTGAGTTTCCATGGCTCTGCCTTGAAATGCCTTCCTATCACCTCAGAATTATCTGAGATGTTTTTCCTCAAAACCTACCTCAGTTCTTGTACGTTCCTGAAGTCTTTCCTAAACCCACTAGCCCTGTGACTTCTCCTCCTTAACTCCTCTAAAGTATTTTTGAATCCTGCCAATAATTTTCAGTGGTTGGGGGTATGACGGCCAGAAGCACACCTGGCCTTACAGGTGGGAAAGCAGAGCTGTAGTCAAAGCAAGAAAGCAAGAAGCTATGAAACCGAATGGAATCATTGAGAGACCCACTGATAATCATTAGAGTATTCAAGGTGGCAAAAGAAACAAAAATATATGCCAAACCATTAAGGCAACTGAGAGGAGATGAGGAAGGGCAGCCATCAAAATGGTGGCCAGGAGAGCAGAAAGTATATACAAAGAGACAGGCAAAGTTGCATCGGCTTCTAATTCTGAGTTCTGAAACGGGACTCAATGCCCAGTATGTGCATACTGGGGCAGAGAGAGGCTTAAGGTTTCCCACCTTAAGGCAAGGGTCATTTCCTATGAGCACAGTAGATACTCAATAAACTATATTTTGATAATGATGACTGATGATGATGAATCAAATGCTGTATAAGTGTGAGGGTCACAACAAAGAAAGCATAATGGAGCTGAGTGGTGAAAGGTACTCTGAGGAGAAGGTGGGATCTGGAGTGGCCGGATGAGGCCAGCAGTCACAGCATATTCGTCAGTACACTTTTCCCAAACCCATGGTGGATTCTCCTTATGGATCATAGCAACTTCTTCTATACAGACTGGACTTGAATCATGATTCTCCCTAGCCCTATGGTCCAGGGAGCCACAGACAATCCACTGGGGTTGACACAGGCAGGGCAGGAATGCAGTAGGTTCACACCTGGTCTACCCTAATGGTGGTTCCATTTTTAAACTTCTGAAACTTCCTAATTATTTGCTATATGTCCACTGCCCTAAAGCTCCTAAGTGGCTCCCTGAAATCTACACCTGTCTGATTACCAGTTCTCTCTGGGCCTCCCCACAAGGCAGCAACTCAAGGGTCTGTGGTTAGCACAGCCTGGGGGCTCCTGTACTCTGTTCCATCTCTCAGAAGCAGCTGAATATTTTGAGGCTCATCCTGATTCAGAATGTCAACCATACTTGTGAGTTTGGAAAAGGATGGCTGGTTTGGGGCTAGGTCAGGGAAGAGCTGAAAGTAAAAATGAGCTCAGCTGGTATGGGAGCAACATGGGATGAATAGGTCTAGAGCAGGGTATGTACATAGTGAATTCCAGAAACACTGAAGTATCTAGGCCTGGCTAGAAAAGAGCCAGCATTGAGGAGAAACTGGAGGAAATAAACTTCTATATATTGGAGCAGCTGATTATGAAAGATTCAAAACCCAGGCACAGAAGCTTCCATCACGGAATACAAGAGCCACTGGTCACAGAGGGTTGAGGGAGGCAAAAAATCCCTGTGCAAGACTCATAGCCACCTCCTTAAATGCGGAAGGAAGAGCCTGGAAGCGGGACGCTGGCACTGGACACGCTGAGAGCCACGGAACCAGTGAGGAGCCCCTGCCAAGACCACAGCCATGTCGGTGTAAGGGAGTTAGGCTGTTCCCAGACATTGCTTCTGCGGCTCTTTCCTCCTCTGGCCAAAGGCAAGGGTTCTGCCTCAATGCCCGTACACGGCAAGAGATACCCCAGAGAGATTTATTTGTCAATTAGCAAACCACACAGGGGCCATTTCTGAAACACCTCATTGGTCTTCAATTCCCAAGTAAGCGGTGGTGCTATTCACGAATCTGCCCAGCCTTGTATTTTTTTTTTTTCACTTTGACGTGAAAGTCATTCAAGGCCCCAGGAAAAAATAGATGTATAATAAAAATGAATAAAAGCTGATGGTGTAGTGCTTTCCAGAAGAAGAGGAAGAAGACTGTGAATGACATAGCCGCTGCCTATATATCATTGACTTTCCCTGGTCCTGGGCAAAAAGCATCTTTCAGTATAAACTGTGGATAACAATGTCTGTCCCTGTCTGTCTGTCACAGAGGTCCCAGGGACGAAGGAGTGAACACAACCACAGGTCCATATGTCACCCCCCTTTCCTCTCCTCTGGCATTAGCATTGTGATTTGTGGCACCATGATTATCTACAAGACAGCTCTCTGAGACGATACGTCTTCAAGTGAAGGTACTAACATTGCTGGTGTTGTTGGAAAAAAAAAAAAAAAGAGCACTAAAACACATGCTTAGCTCATTAGCTAGAAGTTTTGCATAGAAGAAAAGAGCCTGAGTTGATTTCAAGTTTCATTTAGACCCAACTTCTTTTTAATTTTATTTTTCTATTGAAGTATAACAGTGTTCCATTAGTTACTGGTGTAAGATATAATGATTCTATAATTCTATACATTTCTCAATGCTCATCAATTTAGGTGTACTCTTAATCCCATCCTCCCACCCATCTTCCCTCTGGCAATCACCAGTTTGTTCTCTGTATTTAAGTTTGTTTTTGTTTGTTTGGTTGGTTGGTTGGTTGTTTTTCTCTTTTTCTCTTTGTTCCTTTTGTTTTTTGAATTCTACATATGAGTGAAATCATATAATTGCTTTTCTCTGACAGACTTATTTCACTTAGGATTACACCCTCTATGTCTACCCATGTTGTTGCAAATTAACCACACTCTTTTAAATTCATTTGAATATTCAAATGAGGGGCACCTGGGTAGCTCATTCCCTTGAGCATCTGACTTCAGCTCATGTCATGATCTCACAGTTCATGAGTTCGAGCCCCATGTCAGGCTCTGTGCTGACAGCTCAAGAGCCTGGAGCCTGCTTCAGATTCTGTGTCTCCCTCTCTCTGTCCCTTACCCGCTCATGCTCTGTTTCTCTCTGTCTCTCAAAAATGAATAAGTGTTAAAATACAAGTGAATATTCAAATGAATGGAAGGTATGAGGTGGAACCCACAAGGATAAAACAGGGTGGGGGGGGGCAGGTGGAGGCTAAACTGGAACAGACTTTAAACAATTGAGTCAAAAATCCATAATCATTCACCCAATAATCTTCACTCCTGGTTATCTATTCTAAGTGTTCATGGGGTGCCTGGGTGGCTCAGTCCGTTGGGCATCCGACTTCAGCTCAGGTCATGATCTCACGGTTTGTGGGTTTGAGCCCCGCATCTGGCTCAGTGCTGACAGCTCAGAACCTGGAGCCTGCTTTGGATTCTGTGTCTCCCTCGCTCTGTGCCCCTCCCCCACTCACACTCTGTCTCTGTCTCTCTCTCAAAAATAAAGATCAAAAAAAATTTTTTTTAATGTTCAGAAAATTATTTTTTCATTATGTTTGTTTTCTCCAAAGACACTCTCACGTAAACGTGAGTTAACGTTTAAATGATGCTTATACAGAGAAATTTTTAATAAAAATTTTAAAGATATAGAATATATTTTAAGAAAAACATTAACCATAAGAAGCAAGATATAAAATTGTCAATAAAATAACACCTATGCTTTATAAAATATACATTTAAAATACAAAAACAAAATACATATAGACGAGAATAGTGTTTCCCTCTCTGGCTTATTGCTTTATTCTGTATATTCCAAATATCCCTAAAAATATATAGAAATGTATATTTTTAACATTCTAAAGAAATTTTAATAACTTCACGTAATGATTTTACCAGATGAGCTCATGAAAATCAGTCATCTTAGAAAAAAACAGGTCGTAACATTGATTTAAGGTAGAACAATTTCAGGGAGAAAAACCATTCCACTGTTAGTTTCTTTTTCTTAACTTTTAAGTCATATTATTCCTCATATGACCTTGAAACTAATTTTAATGTGCCCATGAAAAGAGAGGAAGCAACTTCTCTGGAAGCTAATAATTTAGCAATATTTTTTCCAGGGTATGAGGTGCATATGACACAGAAGCAAGTAATGTGAATGTCAGACTGGTCAAATGACAGTGGAAGATAGCAGGAAAGTGCAGAGAGAAGACATGATATGTTAGTTGCTTTTTCAAGTGATTCCTTCCATCAAGGGAAAGTATCATTTATCACAGAGCATGCTCACAGAGATGAAACATGATCCCGGGGACAAACTGAAGAGATTATAGGCTTCACCAGACACTAGGGACTTTTCTCTGAGCAATTTTCATAAACTTCTGGGTCACAGGAAGGTAGGACAAAGGTTACTGTCAAGGCGCATGTATACGCCTGTGCGTGCATATACAGAGGTGAGTGCGTGTGTGTGTGTGATCTCATGTGCACACTTATACTTATCTCTGAGTGTATTTTCTTGGATTCAGAGCTGCAAGAAATAAACAACCATACTCCAGTGAGTTTCGTGGCAGTAGATACAAACAGACGATAAATTTCATAAAAGCCTGCTATTATTATATATCCGTATGCCTGTTATACTCAAGTCCACGGGGTAACATCTTTTTTACATGCCTCATTTCAAAGAAGTCCATCACTCGATCAAATGTGGACTAGAGATGGCCATTCAATTTTCTCAAATGAATGACATGAATAAGATTGGAATATATTTACTCAAAACCCACTTCACGGTTCATACGGTTTGGAAATAAACTAAATGTCAGATTCAGGACATAGAACCTAAGCTGTCACCAATCTACTTTTGTTATTTGGTGGGATCACAGAATACAAAACTACGTGTTTAGGAATGTAACTAGTCTATCAACCATTATGTTACTGCAGGTGCTGGGTTCAGAAGACTGTGCGGCTTCCGTAGCAGATAGCTGAGTGGAAGACGTTTTGTGACTGTTCAGCAATTGCAGTCATGAGGTTGGGAGATCATTATATGTGCTCGCTATTGCTATCATCCATTCAATTCCTTAATTTTAATTATTTGTAGACAAAGGCACAGAAGTGAATTGACATGGTCAATTAACCCCAAAGTCAATTCTATGTCTATACTCCTGCTCTAAGCCAATGGTTCCCCCCACCTTCTACCAAAGACCAAGTAAAGTAATAAGACCATTTCTGCTATGCTCTTCCTTTAAATGAAAAAAAAATCATTTTAAGACCTATAGTGAAGTGGGTTAGACCTCAGCCAACATCCAAACAATCACGTTACTCTCCTTGCCTCTAGAAGAGGGGATTAACACTCGGAAAGCAGAGCTCAAAAAAAGCATCATTTCTTATGAAGTGGAGGGTATGAAATTAATCATTTTCAGGAAACTAGCAGGGCAATATATTTCTTATATTATGTATATAATCATCCACATTACAGGTACTGTACACACACTTCAATGGACCATTTACTTTCTGATTGTTTATTATATGGTGCTGTATTAGCATAGTATGAAAGATTTGAGGAAGAATAGTGAGGTATTTTTTATGTCTACTTTAAGCTGTTAGTTTTACTGCATTTCGGGATGTGGAGAATCGTCTTGTAGTCAAATCGAGTCATAAAGACTAAATTGAATTATCCCCATGGAACAGCTGTTAAATCTCCAGGGAGTGGGCAGGTCCCACAGAAAGGAATGACAAATTGCAATGGTGATACTCACCGAATGCCACTTGCTAAAGAGGTCTGTGCTGCATGAGGCCAACACAGATGCTTCCTTGAGCCTTGAATCACATTTTATAATTTATGGGTAATATCATACCCTTGCTACCTAATCCGTTGATTCCATGACTCTCCTGCTAAACTCTGAACTTTCCAAGACTTACTAGCTGTGAGAGAGTCTGTGAACACCGGCAAACAGAAGTGCCACCCCTTTCAAAAGCCCTTACTTAGCACAGCAGTGACTTAGTAACCTGGAGCCAAGCTGATTTTGTAGCTGATACTGTGTCTTTGGGGGAAAACTTTAAGGATGAGTAGGGGAATAAAGGAGTTTGTGCTTGTAATTAACAGTGCAAACCATTCCTTCCCTCACAGCATTCCTAAAGGAAAAAAGACTAAGTATATAAAGGTGCGTGTGTGCGTGTGTGTGTGTGTGTGTGTGTGTGTAGTGATATGAAGTGAATTCTCACTTAAGCAAGGTGATGGAAGCAATTTTGGATAAAAATAACGTTTTATTTCCCCTTTAAATTTTGAAGGTTAAAACTAAAGGCTGTCTACCTGCAAAGTAAAACAGTTTTCTTGGGATTTTTTTTTTCCCCCAAGTACATTAGTGCTAAATGGCTTCCTCGTGCTTTGTATTAACAATACCACCAATTAAACTCTCAGGAATGAAGGATGCTACCAAAGTTTCAGGTAACTTGGTAAGTGCTAAAGTAGTTTAAAGTCAACACAACATTTATTAAGGTTTTTGGTAAATCATTTGCCCAGAAAAGGAGATGATGAAAGCTTCCAATATTCAGCAATTCATTTTTTTCCTTTGTGTTCTTTATTTCTCCTTTTCTTGCTTTGTGTAACCAGTAAATTTTAAATATATATCATCATTAAAGATGTTTCTAGCATGTAATATGTATGCATATTTCCTTTCTGGATACTGCCATAATGATTTTAGTTATTTATATGTAAGTCTCAGGCTCGCATACTTTTTTTTTTCCAATTTTTATTTCAATTCTAGTTTGTTAACATATAACATAACACTAGTTTCAGGAATAGAATTTAGTGACTCATCACTAACCTATAACACCCAGTGTCACATACTTTTGAACCTGTTTATGAACAATGGGACTGAACATGCTATTATAAACGCCTGTGTTTCACCATGATCTGCCAACTCTTAGAACAGCAGAAGGTAGTGTCCTGCCTTTTAGACGTGTTGACGTTGATGACATTACTCTAAACTAAATTGCCAGTAGCATGTGATCTTACTACCAATAGGCAGATTGAACTTAAAGGAAGTGGTATATTATGAAATACTTAATTAGTGGGGATGGGGTGGGCATGAATGAATGTGTTCACATGGCTCAAGTCCCGAACTAGACTCAAGAAAAATATCACCAGCAATCTAGTACTTAGGTCAATTGGGAGATGGATATACTGAAGTACATGTGGGTAGGATAATTGTCAAGATTCCTGAGCATGAGCCAAGGATGGATAGGCAATGTCAATGGAACTCTTAGAATGAGAGTAGGAGGATTAACCCCTTCTTAGCACCAGCCTTATTCTTCAAAACAACAGGAGTCCGAAATTTGGCCCAAGCCTTTTAAAATACTGGCAACCTTGGGGCACATAGGTTGCTCAGTCGGTTAAGCATCCTACTTAGGCTCAGGTCATGATCTCATGGTTCATGGCTTCGAGCCCCACATCAGGCTCTGTGCTGACAGCTCAGAGCCCATTGCCTGCCTTGGATTCTGTGTCTCCCACTCTCCCTGCCCCTCCCCTGCTGGCACTCTGTCTGTCTCTCTCTCTCAAAAATAAGTAAACATTAAAAAATAATAAAATATTGGTGACATCTAACCCACTATGATTCCCTTCAAGCAAATCTATCTCATACCCTCAAATCCAATGGCCACTTTAGGAAATGTGTTACTGGGGCACCTGGGTGGCTCAGTAGGTTGAGCACCTGACTTTGGCTCAGGTCATGATCTCACAGTTTGTGAGTTTGAGCCCTGCATCAGGCTCACTGCTGTCAGTGCAGAGCCTGCTTCAGATCCCCTGTTCCCCTCTCAGCCCACCCCCCACTCATATTCTCTCAAAAATAAATAAAATGAAAACAAACAAAAAAAATGTACTACTTGTACAAAATCCAAAAACCCAAATTAAATACAATATTCATTATAAGGTATACTTATCAAGGGGAAAATAAACATCAAGGTCATTTAAGACCTATAGGTTTTCCAAATAGTCCACTAGCCAGATCACAAAGAGAATCAGGTTTGGCCTGTCTATGATACAGTGGCCTACTCTTGTCATGGGTTTTAGGAGTATCAGTTTAAAGGACTTGCACTTCTGGAAAAATGGAGTAGTATAATTTTCTCTATTTCTCCTACTAAGTACAAATAAAAACTGCCAGACATTATGTATGAAACAAACCTAAGAAGACTCTGAATGGTTGAGAGAAGAAAGCATGCATAAGGATCTTGAGACCCACAGAAAAACAGTGAAAGTTCCCCCAGATTTTTGTTTTTTGCCTATTTACAACTAAGACTTGTTGCTGAAGCAGTCAGCAACCTGGAGAGACAAACTGGTGCAGATCAAAAGTGAATCCCAATTAGAAGTTTGCTCTCTATAATCAAAGAACCAGGAAAGGAACGACATAGTAAGACAGAATATCTTCAGACAATAACTGCTCTATGCCAGCCAAACACCACAGAAAACTGTGGCCCTATTTCCATTCATTCATGCTGCAACAAGATGTCAAAATTCCTGGCCAAGGCTGTGTCAAAGAAGACTGATTAGAAAGCTGGGACTTTAAGCCTTGTCAGAGAGTAGCAAGCCTCTACCTGTAGTATCAACTGAAACCACATGTGGGGTAGAACTTGGACTGTCTACCCCCACTCAGCAGTTAGAGGAACTGTACCCATCCACTGTAGGGATGGTGTAGAAGACGTCTTAGTGCAGAGTCATGACATTTATCACAGTCTAGTAATAAGAAGGGCGCACACACACACACACACACACACACACATACACATTGTAATGTTAATGGATGTGCCATGAAGAATAGTAATGAGGCTTTCATACATACCGCAGCCAGGGAGAGCTATCACTTAAGTGTTAGTGGAGAGCTGGAACTTTCATCCCTCTCCACCTTACCCTTAAGAGTCAATGGGTGCTGAGCGGAAAATCTGGACCCTCCCCTCCCCTAGCAGAGTGGAGGTAATATCTCCCTCTCTACTACTGCAATATTGTCAGAGGAAGACAGCTAATAGAGCAGGTTTAAATACAATTCATCATAGTATAATCTCTAAAATGTCCAGGTAAAAATAAAAAAAAAATCCTTTGTCACACCAAGAAACAGGAAGACATCAAATTGAATGAAAAAGACAATCAACAGATGCCAGCACTGAGATGAGAAAAAATAATGTTAGAATTACATGACAGGTATTTTTAAGCAGACATTATAATAAAACTCCTCCGAGGAACAATTAGATATTTGAGACAAGTAAGAAAATATAAATATCCAGTAAAACACAGAAAGTCGTAGCAAGGAAACAGAAAATAAAGACAAATGAAAAATTTAGAACTGAAAAATATAGTAACAGACATAAAAATAATTAACAAATATGTGCAGTAACAGAATGAAGGAAACAGAATGAAGTAATAGAATGACGAAAGAATTAGTGAACTTGAAGATATGACAATGGAAATTACCCAGTTTGAACACAAGACAAAAGAGCTAAGAAAAAAAAATATGAACAGAGGATTAGGGACCTGTGGAATTATAGTAAAAGATCCAGCATTCATATTTGTGACATTCAGAAAGGAGAAGAGAAATAGAGGACTAGAAAATACTCAAATAAACGGCAGAACATTTCCCAAATTTAGTGACAGACAAGAGGCCACAGATTCAGGAGACAGAATGAAATCCAAACAGGGTAAACCTAAGGAAATCACACAATACATAATGGTCAAACTCGCAAAAACTAAAGACAAAGGAAAGATCTTGAAAGCACTGAAAGAGAAATGACAGCTTATCCATGGGACAAAATTTTTTAATAATGGTGGATTTTTCACCAGAAACCATTGAAGCCAGAAGGAAGTGGCTCCATTCTCAAGGCCTGAAAGAAAACAGCATTCAACCCAAAGTCTTATACTCAAAGAACATATCTTTCAAGGATGGAATAGCTACCAACACATTATAGATTGAGGGAAAACTAAGAATTTGTCATGAGCATACACCTCGAAAAATGGCAAAAAATGATTTTTTTAAACAGAAATGAGATGATAAAAGAAGAAATCTGGAAAATTCAGGAAGGAATAAAGAACAACAGTAAGCAAAAATAGTAAAACAGATTTTTCTTCTTCTTTTGAGATATCTAAATTAGGTTTGGCAGTTGAAGCAAAATAACACTTATTATGATTCCAATTATATAGATAGGAAATAATAATTAAGAGAATTATATAATAAACAGGAAAAGGTAAAAGAATATAAAGGTAGGTAAGATTTACAAACTCCACTTAAATTGGTGAAATACCAGTAAACTGTCATAAGATGCATATTTATAATACCTAAAGAAACTACCAGCAAAAAGTATACACAGAGATGCATTCAAACACTACATAAATCAAAACAAAATTCTAAAAGTCATTCAAGAAAAACACAGGAAGGTGGAGAGAAAAAGAGAAATAAAAAATGGAGGTAACAAACAGAAAACAAAAAATAAACAGGCATTTGAGCACCAACACACCGATAATTGCCATTACATGTAAATGGTTTAAATAGACCGATTAAAAGAGATTGATGAAGTGGATTTAAAAATAACTGTACTATTTACTGTCTACAAGAAAATCACTTCAAATATGTGATATAGGCTGGTTAAATGTATGCAAATGAAAAAAATGACATTTCGTATAAATGTTAATCAAAAACACTGAAGACTGTTTATATTAATATCAGATAAAGTAGACTTCAGAGCAAATAAAACAATCACAGACAGAGAAGAACATTATGTAATGACAAAATGGCCAATCCGCCAGGGAGACATAGCAATCCTAACTGTGCATGTACTAAACAACAGGGATACAAAATATATGAAATAAAAACAGAGAGAACTAAACCAATCCACAAATATCGTTGTAAATATCAACACCATTATTGAGCACCTACTATATACAAGGCAGTCTGCTAGTATTGGGAATGCAGTGGTGAACAAGAAAGAGACAGGTCTGACACTCACGAAACTCGTAGTCTATTGGGGAAGATAAATATTAGTTAATTAATTAGAAAATTATATAACTTGCTAGCATGATAAATTCATCAGAGGAAACCTCAAAGACAAAGGTTTAAGCCCTCATTCAAAATTTTAATACAAATGATAAGTAGAGAAATACATAACTCTCAAGCTATAGAATTTAACAGAATCTGTGGTTCTACTGTTGCATTTCACAGAGATAATAAAGACATTTATGTTAACACAGAGGAAGCTGCAAACACTACCCACAGCTGGACAGGAAAATAGAATTCTTCAGGTGCCTCTCATGCTTTGTTACTCCTCATAACGTTATTCACACTGACTCGATTCCTACATTTTCTGTTGCTCCCCAGTTTCACTTGGGAGGCTGATAGGACCTCAAAGTGTGTAATATAAACACATTATAAAGAGGTTCAGGATGGAAGAAAGACTTACTCCAACATGTTAGAAATCACCACACTGAGAAAGATGTTAACTTACCACCGTGTAGATCTGATGCTTTCGTCTTTTAGCCAGGTCAATTATGTTTACTCCATTGTAGTAAAGGTTTTCAATACATCCATGGAAGTTTTTCTTTAAAAAGGTTCCAGGTTTTCCTGGTACTGGAATTCCTCCAAAACTAAGCTTTATGAAGAGAGAGAGAAAAAAAATCAACTCTTAGTTATAAGCCCCGAAGGAGTAGGAAAGAAAAGAGAGTGAATTTTAGTAGTTTCAATTGTATGTGTGAGCCAAGTGGCTCAAATAATTATAGATGCCACTTGATTGCACATTTAAAAGGATACTGATTAGCCCACATAAAAATAACTATAATTGCTTGCTTTTTAAGGGCTTATTTTACAAAACTATTTCACTTCCTTTCTGAACCTTTTTAATACCAAATAAAACAATAATTTATAGAAGGTGAAAAAAATAAAAGAAAATCAACAACGTTATATTTATCTCTGGTCCAAACATCTGGGATAGTATGGCCAAATGGGAGCCAAGGGACAAACATAATATACCTCAATTCACCCGGAGGGAGACCTAGTTTAAAAGTCTGCATTGTAGCAAAAGAGCCTATGTACATGATTATATCCAAATTATTTTCTATAAAAATGAAAGATAGGAAATAATGTAAATATGCCATACAGTTTCTTTAAAGGAAATGATAAAGAATTAGTATGATAGAAGGTTACTTAGTTGTCGATATTGGTGTTTACTGAACACGTGATAAAATGGCAAATGAACATAATATTGATTGAAAAATGCAAGTTGTAATTGGGTATAATGTATGATGTCAACAACAAAAATTGTTCTTACAGTATAAACTTGGAGGAAATGCACTGAACTGTTAATTATGGCTGTCTCTGGGAAGAACATGAGATATTAGTTTTTGCATTATTATTAGTTTTTACCACTTTCTTCCAGTAAAATACAAGTTGATTTTTTTAATACATTTTTTAATGTTTATTTATTTTTGATAGAGGAAGAGACACAGCATGAGCGAGGGAGAGGCAGAGAGAGAGGGAGACACAGAATCCGAAGCGGGCTCCAGGCTCTGAGCTGTCAGCACAGAGCCCGACAAGGGGCTCAAACTCACAAACCATGAGATAATGACCTGAGCTGAGATCAAGAGTTGGGAGCTTAACAGATTGAGCCAACCAGGTACCCCTCGAGCCAATTTTTATACATGTTTCTCTTGTTTCACTGTCTTTGTAAAAACTTCTTAAATTCATGATATAGAACTTTGCAAAAACAAAACAGTAATTTTTATGTATTTCCTGAGTATATACTATACTGATTCTGACAGCACATCACATTAAAGAGATATCTTTCTACTCCTATTTTACACATAAATCATTTATTAGCTCATTTGTTTGTTTATTCAAACTGAGAAATGAATGCTGTTTTATCCATTGGTTTTTAAGAAATCCCCATAAAATAAGAATACAGGGTATTATATTGAAACTTCTGATAGGTTCAATTATATTAATAGATCATAAATTAATAGGCTCTTTGATTGAACCACACGTGTGCTTCATTTGACCTGAAATACACGTGCTCATACTTTAAATAGTAAATCAGTTTGTGCTGTAATTTTCATCTTTTGTCAAGTATTTAGATCAAACCTAGATTTGTCTCTGAGAAAAACTATGGGAATGTTATCTTTGACTCTATTTAAGAATGGCTCATAAATCTTGGGAAATACTGTGGAAAACTTAAAACACCAAGGAAATTGTTCAGTTCACAAATATTTTGTGCAATTCTTTGTTTGATAACTTGTATAAAATCTTCCTTCTTCATTTGTTGCAGTATTCAAATATTTTCAATTTGAATCAGTTACATTAAAAAAGATCCATTTCTGTTTTCTACATTGTTTCCATAAGTCAAATTTATAACGTAAGAACTAAATGGAATATTTGTCATTTTTAATTATTTTTTGTAAATACATTTTTTTTGGGTGCTGAGCAGTTTAGGTCCACAATGGAACTGAGAGGAAGGTACAGAGGTTTCCATCTACCCTCTGTCCTCACCCATACATAGCCTCTTTCATTGTCAACATCCTTCACCAGAATGGTACATTTGTCTTAACTGGTGAACCTCACATTATGATCACTCAAGTTCACCCTTGGTGTTGTACATTCTTTGGGTTTGGACAAATGTATAATGCCATGTATCCACCATTACAGTATCATATAGAATAGTTTCACTGCACTAAAAAAACCTCTGTCCTCTGCCAATTCATCCCTCTCCCGTGCCCCCCAACTACAACCCTTGGCAACCATTGATCTTTTTACTGACTCTGAAGTTTTTCCCTTCCCAGAATGGCATACTATTGGAATCATACAGTATGTAGCCTTCACAGATTGGGTTATTTCAATTCGTAATATGGATTTAAAGTTCTTCCATGCCTTTTCATGGCTTGATAGCTCATTTCTCTTTACTGCTGAATATATTCCATCTGGATCTACCATAGTTTATTTATCCATTCACCTACTAAAGGACATCTTGGTTGCTTCTAAGTTTTGGCAACTACGAATAAAGCTGCTATAAACATTCATGTGCAGGTTTTTGTGTGGACATAAGTTCTTATTCATTTTTATAATTTAAAACATATAATGATACTTTTTTAAATGTTGGCCACCTTCCTCAATTTGTAAAAATGTTTTTAACGCTCTACTTCACTCAGTTGTGATTTAGGAAAATAAGAATTACAGGAAATACTTGAAAAAGAGAGAAAGTGGAAAAAACACTTTTTTAAATAGAAAAAAAATTAGTGTTTGAAAGATTTGGGGTAGAGAAATTTATTTTAGAAGTCAAGTAATATAGAGTGTACAATCTTCTATAAAATTGTAATTTTCAATCACACTAAGGACAGCAAAAGCTGTTTATAGCCTGGGTGGGGGATTTTTGGAGAAATTTGGTAGAGACAAGAGACAAGAGTATAGTTAGAAATCAGTGTAGGCCCTGTTCTTTGATTCTCTTCAAGATTGAAACCTGCTGAGGCCTGGGGGACAGTCATATTGATCACAAGATGGATTTTGGAAAGCACAGAGGTATCTCCCCCCCTCATTCCCACAACAGTGATGGCTAAAGTCTATTAGAGATGCCTCTAGTTCAGCAGGGACCCAGAGCAAACTTTGCCAGAAGGGAGACAGACTATCAATGGCTGAGGGAAATAATACAGAAAGGTGTGAGGGTTCTTCACCACAACCTGGTTATTCTAGTATAGTGTGAGGTAGGCTGCTGAGGGTCTCACAGGCTAGGGGATATGGATGGACTGAGGATGGTGGTTGGACCTGGAGGTCTGGGAGAGGCCAAGTGACCAGACCTCAAAGCATGAGCCCATTGCCAGTACCATGGACAGCAACTGTAGAAGCCAACCCTTTATCCCATACTGCCTCTAATGCTGGAAAATACACAGCCTCCCTCCCCCACCCCAGCCAGTGATCTGCCCAGGGAAAAGGGAAGAAGAAGAGGAAATAGGAAACATCAATATAACCCAATACTTACACAGTGCACTAAGTCTTAAGCAGGCATTAACTAGTTATCATTTATCATCCGGGTTGGATTTTTCTGCCGTCAAGGGAAGCAGGGCCTGATAAGCATGTCAAATTCAGTTGGGGAGAAGAAACAAAATGATATTTCTGCACATTTGAGTGTCGGTGTACATTTTTTGACCTCTTATATTTTCAAATTTTTCAGGTAGCTGAAAATTTGGGATTATAATTATACTATTGAATTATTGTTTGTTGTAAGTTAGAATGGAAAAATGTGCTTCATATATTGATTCTTTCCTACACATATAGTATTGATTTTATATAAATACTTCATAAACCCTTGTAGGCTGTACTTGGTATGTGTTTATTAATTCTGCATTAATAATTCTGTTCCTCAGATCATTTACATTCATATTTTTATCTGGTTTACCAAAACTGTGAGAATAAAAATTAAAATATTATTCTGGACAATGTTTCTGTCCATCAAGCCATTCACACTAAGTTCACTCTTCTTCATGACCTGAGATGGCCAAATTATTTGACTATTATTTGCAAAAAATGAATATTGATCATTCTCAAACTATTCTGCTTACTTCAGCTGGCATCTGATTGACTGTCACCCAAGTTCACAACACTGACTTTTCTCCTTTAATGCTGCCCATTAGTTCATTCATCTGGCAGCAGAACTGGAAAACTAATGATCACTTCCTTTAGTCTGGCTCTTGGGCATCTATCCTGGAACTGCCACACGGGCAGCTCATGTAAGGGTAGTGTTAACAAATATCTAAATAGTAGGAACAGATAGTTGTTTTTTTTTTTTAATTTTGTATTTGATATTTTACTTGATACATACATCTGCCTAGCATAAGTGGGTATTTTTTAATGTTTGCTTATTTATTTATTAGAGAGAGAGAGAGAGAGAGAGAGAGAGAGAATAAACGGGGGAAGGGTAGAGAGAGAGAAAGACAGAGAATCCCAAACAGCCTTCACCCTGTCAGTGCAGAGCTTGACATGAGGTTTGAACCCACAAACCACAGGGTCATGACCTGAGATGAAATCAACACTTGGACACTCAACAGAATGAGCCACTCAGGCACCCCAGTATAGGTGTTTATAAATAAGGACCACAATGATTATTATTTTATGATGGCCTTTATCTTCTGATGTTAATTTTTACTTTCAGTGGTATTATTTTTTCCAACCCTGCTTTTTCTATAAATTTATGTGGTGTATCTTTGTCCCCGATTCCAAATTTTTATTAAAAAAAAAACAAAAAAACACTTTTGTTTATTTCTACAATAAGTGTGTTTCTTGTAAACCACATATGTATGGTGTTTGTTTATTAAAGCAGTATGAGACTACTTACCCCCTGTGGAATTGTAGATAATTTTTAAATTTATTGCTGTAATTATTAATATTATCTACATTGCTGGGGCGCCTGGGTGGCGCAGTTGGTTAAGCGTCCGACTTCAGCCAGGTCACGATCTCGCGGTCCGTGAGTTCGAGCCCCGCGTCGGGCTCTGGGCTGATGGCTCAGAGCCTGGAGCCTGTTTCTGATTCTGTGTCCCTCTCTCTCTGCCCCTCCCCCGTTCATGCTCTGTGTCTCTCTGTCCCAAAAATAAATAAACGTTGAAAAAAAAAATTTATAAAAAAAAAAAAATATTATCTACATTGCTTTATTCTATTTTATTTCTTATTTTTTTATTGTCTCTTACACGTTTTTGCTATATAGACTCTGCAGTGGTTACTGTTTTATGAAGCTGACTTGGAAGACAGTCACTAAGATCACCTAGCTTCTCAAACAATGGCTTTGAATCAGTTTCTTTTTATTAATTTTTAACTTTTCTAAGTTTATTTGTTTCGAGAGAGGCAGACAGTGCAAGTGGGGGAGGGACAGAGAGAAGGAGAGAGAGAATCCCAAGCAAGCTCCACATCACCAGAGCAGAGTCCAATGGGGGGCTTGAACCCACAAAACCGTTTTTTTTAATGTGAAATTTATTGTCCAATTGGTTTCCATACAACACCTAGTGCTCATCCCAACAGGTGCCCTCCTCAATGTCCATCACCCACCCTTTCCTCCCTCCCACCCCCAATCAACCCTCAGTTTATTCTAAGTTTTTAAAAGTCTCTTATGGTTTGGCTCTCTCCCACTCTAACCTCTTTTTTTTTTCCCTTCCCCTCCCCTATGGGTTTCTGTTAAGTTTCTCAGAATCCACATAAGAGTGAAAACATATGGTATCTGTCTTTCTCTGTATGGCTTATTTCACTTAGCATAACACTCTCCAGTTCCATCCACGTTGCTACAAAGGACCATATTTCATTCTTTCTCATTGCCAAGTAGTATTCCATTGTGTATATAAACCACAATTTCTTTATCCATTCATCAGTTGATGGAAGAACCCCCAAAACCTTGAGATCATGACTGGAGCTGCAACCAAGAATTGGAAACTTAGCCAACTGAGCAATGCAGGTGCCCCTGGATTACTTTCCATGAAGCACAGATTGTTTTGTTTTGTGTTTCTTCTTCAGCCCCAACTTGCTCTAATTTTGTTTACTTAAACTATAATAATGATTATTATTAATCAGTCTTCCTACTTTTTCCAGTTTGAAATTCCTTTTTAAGGTATTATGTTATGTAGCAATTTGTCAGGAAATTGCATAAATTTATAAATTATATCAGTGTTCATCTCCCTTTTCACAGCCAAGTGTTTAAAGGCACTGCTTCAGGAACTTCTCTGGCTGGATTCAAGGCCATATCTGTTTCGTACTTTCTGTGGGACCTTGGGAAAAAGACATAACTTCTATTTGATTCGTGATCCTCATATACAAAATGAGGGTAATGATGATACTTCTGTCACATAAACAACTTAATGTGACTGGGTGTTGTGAGAATTAAAAGCTTTCCTATACCTGAAGGGTTAAGAACAGATCCTGGCATAAATGCTTACTGTTATCAGTGTCGTTCATACTGAAGAAACTTCTCAGTTAAGAAGTTTTTCCAAACTGTCATTTTGTGGCATTAGATTCAACAATTTCTGAATGAAATCTATATGGACAGTAATTCCTTTAATATTTTTCAGTCTAAAGGTTGTGATAATCTATATTGATATTTTATTCAATAGCAATTCAAGAGAGTGACTTTTGTTTTGAATTAATAAACAGACTAACTTTCCCCCAACATCCAATAGAAGCCTCCTTCTGGTTTTTAGATTCTCAGAACACTAGAACTAAATACATTGTGTTCTCCTTTAAAAAGGCTTATTGGTCAGTTCTAGCTTTCCATTTATATTGAGTGGAAAAAGAAAAAGAGAGATATGTCTTGCTAGAATTTTACGGTCACTGACTATTTTCATTTGTTTTCAAATTAGGAAGACTAGTAATTATATAGTATTATAAGAATAGTAATTAAAAATCTGTTATCACTTGTTCTACAGGTAGGGAGGATATCTTCTCAGGGTCATGTTCTACATTTTTAAATTCAGTCATCATTCTAAAAAGTATTGTTTTTGATTTATTTCTTTTTTTGATTTCCTGAATTTCTATTCTAATTTTTTTCAGTTCCTTAAATATATGTGTTGTACAAACTATTATTTTTATTGCCCCACATATCATTATTATGTTTACAATTGCCCATATATTTCCTTTAAACTTTAATGAGTCTCCTTAAATTAATCTTTGCTTTCAAGCCAAACCTTGCTGTACGCTATGAACCTCTTCATTCACTAATTTCATTGTGCAGGATTCTTATGATATGATCCTTCCTGTCCATTCAGACTCTGGCATATTCCACCTTGGGGCAGATATTGATGATACTGAACAGAGATATTTCAGAGAGCATCATCTGTATGATGTTGCCCAAAGGTCTTCAGTATATGGATCGCAGAGCTGGAAACCAGCTTCTATTAGTTCATGGGCTCATAACGCTATATAATTGTTACAGTGTAAGGGGACCAGATACCCTGAACCAGTTCTTTCCAAATAGCCTTTGACAAAATGACATTTTTAAAAAATATTTGTTCAATTAACACCATCTCAGTGATGCCCACCCTGAACAACATATTCAAAACTGTAACCTGTTTCTGTCTGTCTTTGACCTTCCAATCTATTACCTAGATATATTTTTGCATGTGTCATCTTACTCACTACGTAATTTACTTGTTATATTTACTGTTTATGGTTTGATTCTCCTGCTAAAATGCAAGCATTATGAGGGTAGTGTCTTTGTTTTTTCTCTGACATCTTCCAATATTCCAAGCACTTGAAATGATGCCTGATATATAATATATGCTGAATAAATATTAGCTGAATGTTTTGGAATCATCTCTCTAAAAACATTTCTCAAGGACACAGACAATATCTCACTCATTTTTGAATATTTAATGCAAGAGGTAGGATTAAAACCTAATAAATCCAACAAATATTTGTTGAATTGCTTCAAAAAAAGGAACACTAGCGATTTACTTTAAAAACTGATTTTGCCTTATGATTGTTCTTTTGCTTTGGTCAATCTAGCCCCTTTCTTTGCTTACTTTTCTTGTTTGTTTGTTCCTGCCAAATTGCATAGTGTGCCTTTCATTGATCTTATTGGGCAACAAAACCGGGGGTTCGATTGTAAAGTTCCACTCACAGTCTCAGTGTCTTGGGCAACATAGTCCATCTGGTAACCTGATGGGCTTGCTGGTGTCACAGGTGGGCTTCAACTGGATGAGTCCCAGAAGAAAACCTGCTTTGATGTTAAATGTATGAGGTCCAGAATCTGCCACTCTCGCTTCCTTTGATCTCAGTCCTCTTGTTTGTCTGGGGTTTGCTTCTCTTTTTAAATCTTTGATGTTACTTCTATGGCATTGAGTTAACTCCTCTTTATTGGCTTTTTCCCTGGCCTAGTTTAAATTTGAGAGTCTTCCTGCTTGGAAGATTCCTTTTTCTGTCAGACTGAGATTTCTGGTACTTTTGAAGTTTCCAGTTTGTGAATGTTTGTCTCACTTTTGCTCTGATAGTCCACTTTTTAACAAAGAGTGGATGAAAATAGATTCAAACAGCTGTCTTCTTTTTCAACCATTACAACTTGCACTGGTTTGGTGCTTGGTGAACCATGGGTCGAGTTGATGGCTACTGGCTTGGTGCTTGGTGAACCATGGGTAGAGTCAGTGGCCCTTATGCAGGAAGAGCCCATCACTGACTTTTGGAATGTTCTCAAAGGTTATGAGTTTCTGCCATTTGAAATGAGACCAGAAACCCCAATTTTCCCATGAAATCTTTTGATTTTTAAACAGTAGCCTGAATTTAAATAGTTAAAAAAAGAAAAATACCAAACTGGCCACATGAGATAATAGCATCCCAAAATCTTTCCCAAGGACACCATCTTAGGGCTTTTTCTCTTCTATTTGACTTGATTGATGACTCAGTTTGTAACTTTTCTGGAATGTTTGATCTCTTTAAAAGGCATACTGTATATATGATGTCTTATTTTTGTCACTACTTTAGGGTCACAAATGAAAGGATATAAAAGGTTACATGTTCATCAAGAATTACCTCTTCTTTATTGTTTCCATAATCTAGTCTTTTATAAATTCCCAGTGTCCCCTCATTTCTGCACAAGAAATGCCCTATGTCTGTGTTGCTGGGGACAGAAAGCGAGTAATCTCTGACCCAGACACAGACTTGCATTGAGTACAAGGGAGCCTTGATTTCACCAGTCCCCCTCGTCATACAAAGTGCCTTGTTTGTGCCTGTGCCTCCTGCCTAACACTCCAGGTCCACATTTACCTTGCTCTGGCTTTGCCTTTGAACCCAAGCCCAACTTTGCTCTGTATGTGTCAGTTGGATTTGGCCTCAGAACTCTCTCTTGGATAAGTTTTTGTTCTAATAATACCAACAGTGGCATGCATTGATTCATTTTGCACATTGGGCACTAGGCTTAGAGTTTACTTACATTATTTTACTTCTGACTTTTGAGTTGGGTATTGTTCTCTGTTCCAGACTAATGATGAAGAAAATGATGGCACACAGAGCTTTAGCATCTTGACT
This sequence comes from Prionailurus viverrinus, assembly GCF_022837055.1. Classification (NCBI taxonomy): domain Eukaryota; kingdom Metazoa; phylum Chordata; class Mammalia; order Carnivora; family Felidae; genus Prionailurus; species Prionailurus viverrinus. The sequence continues at coordinate 103,070,485 of NC_062568.1, read as the reverse complement.
GAGGCCTTACAGCCAAGAGGTGGAGTTGTTGGAATGTCAAGCGCTTCGATCCAGAACCCCATCTCTTATCCACTGCACACACTACCTCCCCTATCGCTTTTGCTACTGCTGGTTCCATAGAGTGGCCCTCCTAGTAAATCAGGCCCCAGGTTCAGGTCAACATCTTGCCCTGGTTTTCCGGAAACTTTCCCATTTTTAAAACTGAAAGCCTCATACCCTCTGGACCTCCTTTATCCTGGGCAACTGTGTCATATACACTGTTGGTAGGATGTCTGCAGTCTCCCTGAGGGGGAGAAAAGAAGAGGTGATGTACAATTATTGCAGCAGAAACCATCAGTTTCCTCAACAGCATAAATCAGCTCTCCCTATTTCCTCTGCTGGAGCAACCCTATGTCCTCAATCTATAAGCATGTTTTGCACCTGCGGATAGATTCCAGCCACCTTTATTTATTTATTTTTTTTCCAGTAGTATCTTTAGTGTTGCTCTTGGCCTGACTTTTGTCAATTGCTAGCCTATGGTTCCTGTCTCTAAATAAGCATCTTTTTACAGACTCATAGACGTCAGGTGCTGACACAGCCCAATTGGTTCAACACATATTTATAACTTGTTCTGTCTGAGTGAACTTAACAATATTTTTACCTTAGGATTTGGACAGTGGGTTAAATCATGTATGTTTCTGCATTCAAACAAGGAGCTCATTAAAAATCCTAACTGCAGTATCCCCCATACACCCAGGCAAAACGGGCTCCTGCTGTGGAGCCAGAACCCAGGTGGGCCGCACTTGACCATTCCCCAGTTCCATCCTGCCTCGTGGGGGAGCCAAGGGGAAACAACTATGGAAAGCTGCTACCACCCTTATAAAACACAATCTCCTTACACAGCACCCCAGAGCTTCCTGCTGAAACAGTTCTGAAAGTGCCTTGTGGGCCTAAATGGTTCTCTCCTTATCTGCCATCCTGAGGATGGACCATGGATGCATAGGTCTGAGCAGTGGCCAAGGGGCAACTGTTTCCACTGTAGACAGGGCTTGAACATATGGGATGTACCAGGTAAGTTACATTCATCAAAGCAGGAGACTAGAACATATTTTATTCAACAGCTTGTTAGCTTATTTGTAACCCTTTAAATATGTAAACTCATGGTATGTGGACCTCCATTTGTACTCTTCTTTTGGGCTATACACATATTCAACCGTGGCATGGCTAATTCTATAATATTTTATCGATGGTTATAATAATTCAGCCAGGCTCAAGACGTCTTATCAGATAACTGAAACCTGTTACATCCCCCACTCCAATAGCAGTTAAAATAAAATAGGAAGGGATTTTTCATTTGTTCTTTTAGCTCATGTCAATTAAAACAAAGATTTTTGTGAGTTTTTTTTAATGCTAGTATTGAAATACTCCCTCCACCATGTTCAACACAATTAGTTCACTTTTAATATACATGGAAGAGAAGAGAACTTTTTATATTCCAGTTTGCTGTTATAAAATGTGGGGAAACGTAAAATTATCAAGTCCACGAATCACAATCTCAAATTTTAAAGTAGAAAGAAAAAATGGAAGCAATTACTGTGGCTTCAAGTCTTGTACACATGCAGGGGCCAGGATAAGGACCAGAGGCTGAGCTCATATATTGAGGGATCATCCATCCTTGGGAGAATGTCTGGTCACTAGAAGGGTCTCCAGTTGAACAGTTACACACATCTGAGCTCAAGTCTTCTTTCTGTTACACAGTGGTTATTGGGGGATAGGGATGGGGTGGGTGGGTTATCCATCTCTCTTGTCTTGGTTTTACGTTTGTGATATTAGCCATAATAATTTCCCTCACAAGGCTGCTTTAGGGGTAAAACAAAATCACAAAATACCACACAAAATAGTATTTCTTTTCTTTTTTTTTTTATTCCTCCCACTTTCCTCCTCTTTATTTCCGCTTTGCATTTACTCATTATCTTTTTCCTTATTTTCTTTCATTTATTTTTTTTCCACATAGGCCCTCTACTTTAGCCTTGCAACTGAGTTTCCAAAGAAAGAAAAGGATCGATTACGCCGCCATGTGATCTGGAAAACCATTTCCTTGGTGATCCGTGGTTATTCTGATCACTAAATAAGTAGTTGCATTATTTCTGGCCAGTCCTTGAATCATGCCTGAGTTCTTTTTTTTTTTTTTTAAATTTTTTTTTAATTTTTTTAACGTTTATTTATTTTTGAGACAGAGAGAGACAGAGCATGAACGGGGAAGAGTCAGAGAGAGGGAGACAAAGAATCCAAAGCAGGCTCCAGGCTCTGAGCTGTCAGCCCAGAGCCGGACGCGGGCCTCGAACACACGGACCGCGAGATCGTGACCTGAGCCGAAGTCGGACGCTCAACCGACTGAGCCACCCAGGCGCCCCAAATCATGCCTGAGTTCTAAGAGAAGTGTCCTTCAGGCAATGTCAAGCTAAAGCAAGGGTGGTGGCCTTCAAACATGGCAGACCTAGAAGGAACTTCTCACCGGAACAAAAGTTGGGCAGGAAATATTACCTTTTATAATTACAGAAGGAAGCTTCCTTCATTTAGTCAGCCCATATTTATTGAGTGTATATTATGTACCAGACACATTTCTATAAAAATAAATGAGGGGCGCTTCGGTGGCTCAGTCGGTTAAGCGTCCGACTTCGGCTCAGGTCACGATCTTGCGGTTTGTGAGTTCGAGCCCCGTGTTTGGCTCTGTGCTGACGGCTCAGAGCCTGGAGCCTGCTTCAGATTCTGTGTCTCCCTCTCCCTCGGTCCCTCCCCTGCTAACGCTCTGACACTCTCTGTATTTCAATAATAAGTAAATGTTAAAAAAAATTAAAAATAAATAAATAAATGAAAGTAAAAAAAAAAAAGTCAACTTTTATGATAAGCTTGAATTCTACAAGTAGGACAGGGATGTTGAGAGACAATTTAAAATAAGTAAATTTAGGGGCTCCTGGGTGGCTCAGTTGGTTTAGCGTCTAATTCTTGGTTTTGGCTCAGGTCATGATCTCACCATGTGTGAGATCAAGCCCTGCATCACATCAAGCTCTGAACTAGCAGTGTGAAGTTTTCTTGGGATTCTCTCTCTCCCTCTCTCTCTGTTCCCACCCCTCATGCATGTGCTCCCTCTCTCTCCCTCAAAATAAATAAACAAACTTTAAAAATAAACCTTTAAGGGGCGCCTGGGTGGCTCAGTTGGTTAAGCATCCGACTTTGGCTCAGGTCATGATGTCACAGTCCATGAGTTTGAGCCCCGCACTGGGCTCTGTGCTGACACCTTGCAGCCTGGAGCCTGCTTCAGATTCTCTGTCTCCCTCTCTCTGACCCTCCCCCATTCATGCTCTGTCTCTCTCTGTCTCAAAAATAAATAAGCATTAAAAAATTTTTAAATAAACCTTTAAAATAAGTAAATTTAATAACATATTCTGAAGTGGTAATTGCTTTAAAAAACTATTAATAAACATAAATCAGAGGTTGTAAGTTTAGTAGCAAAAGAAACCTTTTAAGTCATATATTCTTTCTATCATCTCAGTTTTTCCTTAAAATACTTCCGCATGTAGTACAAAATTCAAAGCGTTTTTTTTTAAAGTAGTCAGGGAAAAGTAAGGTTTCCATCTTCATTGACCCCATTCTCTTAATTTCCATCTTGTCCGTCTCCTTAGTCTCTCCCAGAGGTTTCTGTCTATATGAAGTCTGCTGTCAAGTCCATATTTTCTTTCTAATTTTAAACACAGATACTGTTTACACTGCAGTCCACAATGATTTTTCTCTTAACAAATTATTTTGGGGCATCTGACTTCGGCTCAGGTCATGACTCGTGACTCCTGAGTTCAAGCCCCACATCGGGCTCTATACTGACAGCTCAGAGCCTGTAGCCTGCTTCAGATTCTGTGTCTCCCTCTCCCTCTGCCCCTCCCCTGCTCACACTCTGTCTCTCTCTCAAAAATAAATAAACATTAAAAAATAAATAAAATTAAATAAAAAAACTAATCATATTGTTGATGGTTCCCACCAGAATATATAGGGTTGCCTCATTCTTTTTAATGGCTGCATAATGCTTCTGTACGGCTTTGTCAAACACACACACAAAACAAGGCAAGCCCAAGACCAAGACCTGACTGACCCACCTGTAAAGGCAAAGGAGCCACTTGTAGATTCAGACGGTTTGTAACTTACAGAGTCAACAAAGGCAAGAGTGTCCAAACATTGCTGTTCCCCATGGTCCCTGTCCCACACACCAAAAAAAGGTGATAAAAAAGGGGTCAGATGACCACAATATAAGCTACACGGTTCTCCATTGCTACAGATCTTATTCTAGACTTTAGCTCACCAATTCTAGATGATGCACCTCTATTCTGCGAGTGCATGGCAGAAAGCCTCATGCCTTATCAGAACCTAGGAGGCAACAAGAAACTGTCATGACAGCTTCCCACGGAGCAGGTGCAGTGAGTGGGAAATGGCCTTGAAGCTGCTAATTGCAGGCCTCCAACCTCTGGTGTTTCAGCAAGAGCATAAGGCATCCCGCCAAGCCTCAAATCAGCTGTTGTGCAAAGCTCTGGTTGTGTGGACCACGTAGATAGTGTGAGGTCACCAGGGCACCCTGGCAGAGCTGTTTCCCTACAGGGCTTAGCACGATTCTTAATTAACCCTGTTTTGATGGACTTCTGGGGAATTTCCAATCTATAAAAACTCCTAACATATGTCCCATTGCACACATTTGCTTATGACTGTAGGATACATTGCTAGAAACAGAACTGTTGGGTTGAAGACCATACAGTTCTAATTTTGAAGACATTGCTCTTTCTTTGCTATAATATTAATTACCATCCCACTAACAATGTATGAAATAGCTCTGGTTACTCCATATCCATGCCAACATTTATAAGGTTTTTGGTGTCTGCAGTATAAGTGAAAAATATCACTTGTAGCATGAATTTGCATTCCTTTTTATTAATGGGTGTTGTTGAATATCTTTTCATATATTTGAGAGCAATTTTTTACATATTCGTGTTCTTGATTTCTCTTTAAGTTATTTATTAAAAATCATTTGTGGGAGATTTTTACCCATTAATTAAATTTTGAACTACCTTTCTAAGTTATTGAGGAGTGATATCATTATATATGTATTTTTATGGAAGGTCATAGGGAAGTTTTTAAAACATTTATACGGACAACATTTTTAATATATTCTATTTCCAGGTGTCTGAAATTTATGTCAGACTTAAAAGCACCTCCCACAACTCTTGATTAAAAATGCTATCTCTTATTTTCTTTGAAACTTTGATAAAAATTACACTTGAAGATATATATATATATATATATATATGTACACACACACATATGTGCTTTTAACTGCTTAGAGGGTTTAGTTCAATCTAGTTTTTTTAACTAAATATTCTTATTAAATATATGTATTTTTTATTTTGTAAAATGCCTTTTTGGTATTTATGCCATGACACAATGCAAATCATACATTCCAAACTATGTTTTTAATAGTTCTGGTGCTTGTAAAACAGCTATGTAAACAGGGTCACTGAGCACTCTTGATAGGAAAAGAATTATTGGATTATAAGAATCTCAGAGAAACGGGCCCTTACTAAGATCCTAAAAATATCTCTTTCCTAAAATTCTTCTGCTCCAGGCCAGAAGTGAAGTGAATGGTTAGAGTCTTTCTCACATGGCATTTGGAGAAAATCATATAAGCTGAGTGATGTAAACTGGCATAAGTTTCCCAAAGTGAAACAAGAATCTATATACTTTCTGCTTCTCTCTCTCTCTTTGTCTTTCTCTCTCTTTTGACAGAAGATCTCAGCACTAGCCAGGAGCAGAAACAAACAACTTCATACATCTTAGTGAAACAAAAGTCTTCACGGGGCCGCATGGAAAGACATCATGTCATTAGTTGATATCCTCAAGGTAGTCTAAGGTGAAGGAAGGAAGCCCACCATAGTTAGCATATTGTCTTGTCAATTATTAACTCCTAATGCTAAAATTTTAAGAAGAACATAAATTTTCATAATATACTCAACCTTGGTATAAAATTTGAATGGGGATAACTGTAGAGCAGCAGGATGTGCTCTGACAATGGGTCACTGGAGCCCAAGGAGCTGATTTTAGTTATCCTGCTGGCTGGTGGTATCCAGGGCTTATATGTGCACATAGGGTCCCATGGTAGAAATAATATCAATAGCCTAGATCCTGATTAATAGATAATACTGTTACAAAATAAACGTTAGACTTAGATATTTTATTTATCTCTTTGCCTGCCAATAGGGTGCTAATATTACTTCTGGGTAACTTAGGAGTTTTCATTTTCTGGGTTTCCACGATTAGTGGCAAAGTGGTGACTGGAACACAAGGCTCCTGGGGAGTCTGGATGGCTCAGTCAGTTAAGTGTCCAACTTCAGCTCAGGTCATGATCACACAGTCTGTGAGTTTGAGCCCCACATCAGTCTCTGTGCTGACAGCTCAGAGCCTGGAGTTTGCTTCAGATTCTATGTCTTCTCTCTCTCTGCACCTCCCCTGCTAATGCTCTCTCTCTCTCTCTCTCTCTCTCTCAAAAATAAACATTAAAAATTAAAAAAAAAAAACACAAGACTCCTATTCTAGTGCTCTTTTTCTCCCTAATAGTCTTTAAGGTGAATCTGCAAAAGCTGGAGAGCTCCAGTCATTCCAGAGACTTCTCCCAACACATAACTCCCGTGTTCTCATATAGCCAATGTCTAAGGTTGCCATTACAGTCAATCTGTTTTCCTATATGGTCACTGGAGCAAGCCAGCTGGGCACTCCAGCAGGGGCCTGAATTCTCTGAAGCAGAGTTTACTTCAAAGGAACACTCCAAGATATTTCTTTCCTAGGAAATACTTTTTATCAGGCAACATGAAATTTAGGTATTTCCTGAAGAAATCTGTTCCACTTCCATAAATTGAATGACATCACTGGATTTCATTTCCCTCAAATGCTGACATTCACTTTAATGCTACTCAGCTGTGATCCGATAAAGATTCTCTACACAGGAGAGACAGGTGGACATAGGCTTGAAAATAAATGTTAAATCAGGCAACTGGGAGAATTTTAGAACCATCTCCCAGGCTAGGAGAATTAAAGTATTTGGGGAAATGATAAGACATAGAGATGATTTTATGTTTTCTGTTGTCCTCAAGTTCATGAATGATATATTTTCCAATATTGTGTGCATTCTTTCTTCTTTTCTCTTTTTGCAATTACTTAAATTTGGCAAAGAAAGATAATTGATATTCATAGATTTCCAGTTATCAGCCACTCAAAAAAAAAAAAAAAAGATCTGGTATCTTTCTGAGTCAAGAAGGGACAAATTCTCTTTTGAATTTAATGCATGGCATATCTCATCAACAGTATGCTAAGCTAAAGTTAGGATCAAAAGATGAAGTCCTTACAGCTCATGATGGTGATTGAAAAAAAATAAGTCAGATCCTAATTTTTCAATTATTCATATCCACCTCTGCTGTTCTAGCATGTACCCCACTGGTGACAGAAATTGTCTCTTAACAGAGTATCCCCACCATCTGTCCAACAATCCCCTGCCTTCAAGTCTCAGCTAGAGTGTAACTGCTCTGAAACAGTGATTTTCTGGGGCACTTGGGTGGCTCAGTTGGTTAAGAGCCCAACTCTTGGTTTTAGCTCAGGTCATGCACTCGCAGTTCATGTGATAGAGCCTCCTTGGGATTCTCTCCCCCACCCCCCCCCACCCCCATTTCTCCCTCTCTCAGAATAAATAAACTTTAAAAAAATTAAAACAGTGGTTTTCGAATGGTAGCGTACATCACAGTCACCTGGACAATTTCTAAAAACAGATTTTTGAGCCCTTCCTCTGGAGTTTCTAATCAGCAGGTCTGGGTGAGACCTGAGTGATTTTATTTTTAACAAATCCCCAAGGGATGTTAATTGGGCTGACTCCTGAAACAGACATTCAGAATTACTAGTCTAAAACATAAAACCAGCCACAATCCTGCAAAATGTCCTTCAGAGGCCCCTTAGCCCCCATAGTTTAAGTTCGCTAACACAGGTCACATGGCTTATCATCATCTGCGTCTTCCCCAATTCTTATGTTTGATCTCTAACATACCCTGCCTCACGTGGCATGTTCATAAAGGTTTAAAATCTGGCTGTTCAGGGTGTGGCTCACACACATGTATGTTATGTGTGTGTGTGTGTGTGTGCCTACACAAGCATGAGATTATTTTACTGATAGAAACATGTAGACACAATTTGCAAATAACATACAATAACCTTTATTGTAAATGCCATGTAACCAATTGATTCTTATAGAATGCTTTTGTTGATTTTTCACTGAATTCATTTATCGGTGATCACATGCAGTCTCTGTCACATACACTTTTATTTAATTTTTAAAATAAATTTTAACAACCCTTTACAAATGTAAATTTTATTCTTAACTCACAGGCTCCAGGAAAACAGGCTTCAAGACAGACTTGACCTACAGGCTGTAGTTCACAAATCCCTGGTCTGGACAATTTACATAACAATAAACCAAGCCCTAATTTATAGCATTTGCCTAAATCCCTAGCACAAATATACTCACCATGGTGGATTTCAAACTACCAAAGGGATGTCACTGAATATGAAATTGGGAAGAGATGTACTGTAGCAAACCCAATTTACAGTATTTTTACCACACAAATACAACAGATATAAAAAACCTCAAGAGTACATATAGATAGATGCATAGGTAGGTAGGTAGGTGGATAGACGGATAAATTGATATAACATAGCAAAATAATGAGGAATTAATGAATGCATTACTTTTAAAAATACTTCAGTGAATTATTAGTTTATTTAACTTAATTTTTAAAGTCCATGTTTGCCATCCAGTTCACAAAATTCCTGAAAAATCTACCAGTTGGCCCTCATGCATCAATATCAGCTGGTCCAACATACCATTGCCTGTCTATTGTTTCAAACCCGATAAATACTGGACTGTGATATCTCATGCCTGGCCTGGCCTGCCTTTCTAACCTTTGTCATCAGGCTAGTGCTCTTCTTCTTTCAAGACTCAAAAGTGTCTCTTTCCAGATGCCTTCCAGGTCTCCCTAGGTTGAGCCAAATACCCTCTTCCCAGTATCCCTGCAATACCCCTCACTTCTCCCCCCAGTAGGTTTTACTCCCTTATGCCACAGCAGCTCATCTCTGGGTCTGGGTCTGCTACTGGACTGTATGCTTCTCCAACTCAGGAACTCTGTCTCAGCCATCTCTGTATGTTGATGGCTTAAAACAAAGTCCAGTATACAGCTGGGGCACAATACTTATTGAACTGAACTACTAGCCAAGATGGATAACTGTTGGCTGTCAGTTTGCAGAATTTTGTGCAATCTTCTTTGTGATGTAAGTCTGGTGCATTTCATGGTGCCTCTTGTATAAGAAAGCAAGAAAGAACCAACTGTCCACATGTATTGTCAAAAGTTTGCATAGGAATGAAGGTTAAAAACAAGTGCATATCATGTGGATTTCAGATTCCTTTGGATTTTGTTTATCTTTCTTTTTTTAAACCCAGGTATTACTGACAAATAATATTGTATTAGTATAATTTCTGTATCTCCCCAGCTATTCTCAAAATTGATTTTTGAAAACAGTCCAGCTGAGTGTAACTACGAGACTACACAGTGATCCAGGAAGGCTACAAGCAGAACACATCTATAAAAGTGAACAAGGAGATTTCCTGATTTTAAAATGCACGCAATTTGCTAATGCCCCATTACTGCCAAGGCATGTACCCCACACTCACGGGTCAGATGCCTTCCTTGGACTCTTCCACTGAAGGCTGCCTGAGCAATTCTCTCCATTGCTCTTCTGTTGGCCAATTTTTACTGATACTGAGCAAGGGGCCTGGGGACCTGCGGGGAGAGTCAACTCACCTCATAGTCGATGTCTAGGGCATCGGCCTCACCCTTGGTGCGGAAATGCTGCGTGTGCTTGTCCACCGTGAAGTTCACCTGCTTGCCAACCCGCTCGATAAGGACCGAGTGCCAGTGCTGGTCATCCAGCAGACTGCCCAGGGTGGCCGAGGGTGGGCTGCTGCTGAGCCGAGGTTTGCTGTCATCTGTGAAGGAGAGAGGAAGACGGGATGGCATCTGTGCACAAGGGCAGTCTTGAGTACGGGAACATTCTGCAAGCAATGCCAGCTCTATATCCTAACGGTCAACCATGATTCTCCCTCCACAGGCCCAGGACCGTGCTGTGCTTGTAAGGGAATAACAAGGTAGGCCCACAGATTCAAAGAACAAAATCTAGGTCAGATGATAAACACATCCCCTTGTAGACATGAAAGAACACGTTTGCAGAATGTGAACAATTAAATAATAAAATAAACCATATCCTAATGGTCATCAATCATATCGAAAACAGAGGGTATCACAGTTAGAGATAATATACATACGTTGTGTTTGAACGACTCTTGAATGAAGAAAATGAATCTTGAGTTATGCCTTGGAGGAAAAGTGAATTCTGGAGAAGTAAAGGGAAGGCAATGGGCACACTGAGTTAGGTTAAGTCTGCGGTCAAGGCAACGATGAGGAAATCATCACATCTGCTGCCATTTTCAAGTGCCTACTATATTATATGAACAGCACATAAGTAGGAAGCTTATACCCTTCATCTTTAATCCTCTTAGGGAAAATTATTATCTGAATTTCACAAATAAGAAACTTGAGGATCAGTGAGGTTAAGCACCCATGACCCAGAGATGTAGCCAGCATTCAAATCCAGGTCCACTTGAGCCTTTTTACTCTGATGATAGTATGGGTCATAGGCATGGATTTAGCCGAAATGGAGCTTGGAGGACACCCCTCAGGAGAGAGGGACCATGAGAGATTCTGGTGAAGAAGCATATTTTTCCATCAAGTTGGGCTTGTTCACCCCCCACCACGTCCCTCTTCCAACTTTTATGGAAGTTCCTGCCAGTACCTTTGTCCAAAAGATTACAGCATTTTTCCTTAGAACAGCTCAGATTTAGCTAAATGAGCAGTTAAATGCAATTAATTATGACTTATATATAAACTTTCAAGTTTTTGAGTGTTTTATTATTCGGTCCCCTTAGAAACTGAAAGCTGAATGTCTTCCTCCTCTCTTCTAAGTCATGTTTTACCAGAGTGCTGTAACAGCATGCTCAACAGTGTGGCATTAAGGGAGCAGGAGCTGCCATTTCCCCCGTAGGCTGCTCACTCCCACCTTCATTATGGCCCCAAGGCACTGCTTCCTTCATAACACTTGGTTGCTTCATATGGGGGTGGTGGTGGGCATCAAATTTATTGTAATTGAAAAATGATAGGTGGTGCATTCATAGCTGACATTATTTCATTGATTTGTTCATTATCCCACGTTGTGAGTTCTTGCCATTGGTGAAATTATGCTAACGATTAAAAGATACTTTTTTCTTTCTCCCTCTTCCCCTCACCTTCTCCATTCCTTCTTTTTTTCTCTCCTTCCTTCCTCCCTTCCTTCTCCCCTTCCTTACTCCCTCCCTTTCTTCCTTTCCTTCCATAAAAAGGCACTGATACCAGGGCACTTGGGTGGCTCAGTGGATTAAGCATCTGACTCTTGATTTCGGCTCAGATCATAATCTCATGGTTCATGGGATCAAGCCCAGGATCGGGTTTTGTGCTAATGGCACAGAGCCTGCTTAGGATTCTCTTTCTCCCTCTCTCTCTCTCTGCCCTTCCCTTACATGCCATGTGCTCACTTTCTCTCTTTCTCAAAAATAAATATATAAACATTAAAAAGAAAAAAGGCACTGATATCTACGTGTGCTGGCTATAGTGATATATAGTGGCGTGTGATATATAAAGGAGATAAAGGAAATACAGAGTTAAAAGGCTTATTGCCCTCCTTGAAAGTCTTAATGTGGAGTCTGTCAATAAGCAAATTGATAAAAAGTATGCTGCCGGTATATAGCATTTAGTGCCAGGAGCCAAGCAAATGCAGACTAGGCAGCTGTGAAGCTCCAATGGAGCAGTGACAGGTTTAAGATTTGGCTGGAAGAAGGAACACCCCCACACAGCCAGGAGAAGCACGTGCCAAGGCTAGGAGATAGAGGGGACCGTGGTAGGGGAGTCCACGCAGCAGTGTGCCATGACGACACCAGCCTGGCTTATATCATCTGGGAATAGTGTGCTAGTGTGTGCGACATAACCATGCATTTCATTTACCTTTAAGGAATAGGCATGTGGTGAATTAGTAAATCAGAGATTACTAACTCAGATTAACATCTAAGAAAGCAATTTATTAATTTATTAGGAACTCAAATCACATTGAGGGCGAGAGAGGAGTGCCTTGGAATTTTTGTTGTTGTTGTTTGCTTATTCTTACATAAAAAAGATTATTTTGGCAGCTGTATGAGAATTTGATCAGAAGGCAAGTAAGACTGCAGTAATCAGATGGGGGACCCAGGGGCTTAGGAAAAGAGAAGGCATAAAGGATGCATTTCCAAGTGTAATAAGGAGCTAACATGTGGCAACTTCACTTGGATATTTTCCCTTGGATATTGGAGGGGGAAGTAATAAAGGAAGAGTCCCCTAGGGATGACTTTTAGTTTAGTTTTTTTTTTTTCTTGAGCAGATGCATGAAAAGTGGTACCAGTCATGAGATAAGAAAGAGAGAGAACATCTCCCTCTCTCTCTCTATCTTGCTGTTTTTCTCTCTCTCCCCATAACACACACACACACACACACACACACACACCCTTTATTTTTAAAATAAAATTTTTCTAAAGGCTAATGAACTATTGAAGGAAACGTAGTGTGCCTTATAAACAGTTAGTTCCAGGTAATAAGCCACGTGAAATTAATAGTAGAGATTTGACTTTGGTATGTGCCTCAATTTTTTTCTTAAAAATTAAAAATGCATGATGTAACAATTATTTCTAAACAGTAAGTCTCAAACATTGAACATTTGAAAATGTAAAGCCACTGCAAGTCACAGAATGAAAAAAAAAAAAAAAGGAAAAGGAACCATATCCTTTCTTCCTACTTATTTATTCTATGTGCTGCTTTTGGTGGGTTTTGGAGATATACTGAGTTCTTTAATAAAGCCAAGGATAATGATTAAAGCAAAGTATTTAAATATTTTTGTTTGTACTATTATTCCAGCTTCCAAAGGTGAATTTAATTACAAATGGGTCCAAGTGACTATATATATATTTTAACTTTCTGGATTCAGTAATGAATCTTCCTCCATCCTTGCCTCCATATGCTAATCTTCCATATATGTCCTATAAGGAATTGCTGTTATTAATGTCTTCTTTCTCCTTCCAGGAAAAACCTGAGGCATATGCAAGCCAGTGTGTGTGTATACACACACACACAATTTATTTATATATATATGCACTCTGTATGTATATATAACTTATATGTACATATATACTTTATATAAATGCAATACATACACACATTAAATACATGCATATATAGCAATATATGCAAGACTATATACACACATATGCACACATATACATATGCAAAGATATTCTTTATTTCTCCTCATTAATGTTTTACCTTAATGATGAAATACAGTGCACAACTTTTGTGTACCTTTCATTTTCCCTTAATTTATCCTCGGAGTTTTCTTACATCAGTATATAAAAAGCTGCCTCATTCTTTTCTGCAGCCGCATAGCATTCCATTGAATGATATATGTGATATGCATTTTAACCAGTTTCCTATGAATAAATGTTGAAGCAGTCTCTCTATTATTGATACTTAAAACTTCTCAAATACCTTGTATGTAGACAGCACTTTGGATTTCTGTAACATGCATTCTTAGGTAAGGATCTGGTGGTCAAAAGTTTTCACATATGCAGTTTTGACAGGTACTGTCGAATTGTCCTCTAGGAAAGTGGTGACAATTCAAACTCCTACCAGCAAGTTATGAGAGGGATTCTTCTGCACAGGCTTGTCAAGAAAATATGTTCAAGCTTTTGGAATTCTGCCTGTCTAATAGACAAAAACAGCATATTTCTGAGCAGTTTTAATATACATTTCCCTTAAAGTGAATGATTTTGAAAATATTTTCATTTTTACTTCCTTTTTATGAACTATTTCCTCACATTTCTTGCCTATTTCTTGTGTCAAATTCCTTATCAATTTGTATTTAGTCCATTGTCTTTAATGTGAATGGTGCCAATACCTTGTTGCTGTTCTTTGTTTTTTGCTTTCACTTTAAATTTTTTTTTCTATTTTTAAATTTTTTTTTGTCATTCAGACATTCTTGGTTGAAAAAGCCACCATTCTATTTTTCATTTATGGCTTGTTTTATGTATTTTTGTTATACTTTAATGCCCTTCCATTTTGAGATCATTAAAGAATTCTCCCATTTTTTCCACTTCATTTCATTTGAATTTTATTCCGATGCATATGACATAAGGTAGAGTTCCTCCTTTATTTTATCTTTTTAAAGCGTATTTTAATTTATTTTAAGAGACAGACAGCAAGCAGGGGAAGGGCAGTGAGAGAGAGAGAGAGAGCAAGAGAGCCAAGTAGGCTCCCCTGTGTCAGTGCAGAGCCAGATGCATGGCTCGAACTCACAAACATGAGATCATGACCTGAGCTGAAACCAAAAGTCAGAAGCTTAACTGAACCACCCAGCACCCCCTACTCCTATTTTGTCTTTTTAAATAGCTAACTGTATGTCCCTGATCCGTTGTTTTAAAATCCTTAGGTGATTTTTTTTTTTTTTTTAAGTAAACCAGGTGTACAACTTCCAAATGTAATACTAAATTGGATGAGTTGATATGTTACCCTGATTGGATCAAGGTTCTCTGGGCATGTATATTGGGATCTTTAAATTCTGAAACTTCAAGTACATTTGCAAGTTGGCTGCTACCACCCTAGTCTACCTACTTCTATCCACTGGAACCACCATCACCACCACTGTCATGCCTCAGAACACCTGGGAAGAGGAAGTAGCTTCTGTAATCCCATCAGTACATACCCTCATCAACATTAAAGTCAGCCTTCCTCTCCCACACCCTAATCTTACTGCACCAAGTTTGCTATTTCAGCCAATAATCCTGCTCATAATTTTAAAACTTCAGAGGAACAACACTGTATATCTTCTTAAATAAAAGGCAGCTACTTCTGTCTTACTGCACCTAATGAAAACATGAACCTTAATTAACACACTTATCTTCTCATGCAAAATAGGTTATGAAATTTTCATGAATATTTATAGCAATTTGTTGACCTGCCCTCAAAGGTGAATTAACATTGTTCCTTCTTTACATTGTTTACTTACCTGGTCCAATTTATTTATTGCCCAAAAATAACGCAAAAGAAAATCCCACAAATTCTTTTGGAAAAAAAAAATCAATACATACTTAGGAACTAAAAAATGCTCATAACTTTTTACTTAGTAACCTACTTTCTGGAAGTCTCTTCTAAAAAATACTAACTAAAATTAAAATATGAATGTTTTAAAAATATCTAATAATTTAAATATTAGCGATAATGTCCAATCGTTTGGAAAGAGACAAAAAAAAAAAAAAAACTTTGAGTAAGCTTAGGCAGAATCACCAGATGGAATATTACATATGAATCTAAATGATACATACAAAGTATTTGTATCATTTCAAAAGTATACTCAGTAGTAACTGCCACTTTTTGATAATGTTAAAAAATAACATTTAATAAAAAGGATATTAAATAGTGTGCACCTTCCTGATTTAAATTATAAAAAGACAGGGGGAAAGCCTGGTGACTGTCAGTTAAGTCTCTGACTCTTGATCTCAGCTCATGTCATGATTGCATGGTCATGAGATCAAGCCCCATGTTGGGCTCTGCACTGACAGTGTAGAACCTGCTTGGGATTTTCTCTCTCTCTCTCAAAAAGAAGTAAACATTTAAAAAAAATAATGTTTATTTCTTTTTGAGAGAAAGAGTGAAACAGAGTGTGAGCAGGGGAGGGCCAGAGAGAGGGAGACACAGAATAGGAAGCAGGTTCCAGGCTCTGAGCTGTCAGCATAGAGCCCCACGCGGGGCTCGAACTCACAGACTGCGAGATCATGACCTGAGCTGAACTCGGACGCCCAACCGACTGACCCACCCAGGTGCCCCAAAATAAGTAAATATTAAAAAAACCTTAAAATAAATTATAAAAAGGTAGGATAGAAAAGTACATATAAAGACTAAGTAACAAGTATGGAAAGGAAACAGATAAGCACTATGTGAATATAAACAAAAAATGCATTTACTAAAATATTAAGAGACTTTGATTTCTTTTTTTTTTTCTGCTGTTTTTAGAGTGGGCATAACTATCTTTGATAATGAGAAAAATAATAAAATTCATTAAAAACAAATTCCTTATCATGCATTCCTGGTTCATTGAAAACTATATAGAAGTGATGTGTA
This sequence comes from Prionailurus viverrinus, assembly GCF_022837055.1. NCBI lineage: Eukaryota > Metazoa > Chordata > Mammalia > Carnivora > Felidae > Prionailurus > Prionailurus viverrinus. The sequence continues at coordinate 103,054,091 of NC_062568.1, read as the reverse complement.
AATTACTGACTATTCCCTGCAGTACAAGTTACTTCTTTATTAGCAAAAAAGTGGAGGATGTGAATGAATTTCACCCACACCTCCATCAATCATCCTATGCTAACATTCAGAAATCTTGTATTAAAACAAACTGAGTGAAAATTAGTTTGTTTAAACAATTGGGGAAACAGGGAATTTCTGAAATTCATCAAGAAGGATGTTTTGAATTGTACCTACACTAGATGTTACCATAAAGAAAGATGAATGTTAGTCCTAGGAAATGTTCTATCTTACCAAGACATGTCCATTATTAGAAATTAAGAAACACTTAATTCTCAAGAGATTATCAAACTCTTTATCTTGAAATACATATTTCAAGTTTTTCCTCAGTGGCAAGTGAGGTTCTACCACTAGCTTTCAGTAGTTTCCAATTTCTTAAGGCAAGATAAAAATGCCCATGGGCAACTGTAGAGGTCAAAGACAAAAATATGCAGAAGTTACCTTTTAGACCAGGAACATGTTAGGGAATAAAACAACCTTTTACTCAAAAACAAAAACAAAAAAACACTTGTTTTCATGTGGTTTGAGATACATTTAAAATGAAACAATGTAAATATTCTCAAGGCCCTAAAGCAGGTAACAATTTTTACAGGAAGCTTGTAATGTTTCCAAAATATTTATGATTTAATTTCTCATCTTTGTCCCCTGCCAACATACTGTGGATATGCATGTCAATTTCTCCACCCTTAGACTTAATATTTTCTGTCTAAGGGCACACATTATCACTAGGTTTTCACCCAAAGTCGTCTTTGTTTGGATCTTCTTGCTTGGTCTTATGTTAGGAGTTCAAACATAGATGCCACATCACCTTTCACAATTGGTGAACTTCAGATCACCTGAGCAAAAGGGAAAGGGAACTCTTGTTTCAGATTGTATTTCTGCAAAAAGTCACTCGTGGAAAGGGCTTCATTTACTGTTCAGGAAATAGGCGGCCACTGGTATGGAAGTCTCTAATGCCTGCCTCCATCTGACCTTCAGAACTAACCTTTCCACCTTTAATTTTTCAGATTATCAACATTGGTATTCACTTATATTATAAACTTCTCACATAATGTGAGCACTTTATACATGTTGTTTCAATCGTTCCTGACCAAAACCTTGCAAAAAGCTCTGTCAAAGAAGACACATGACTCACCCAAGAACACAGAATTAGGGTTACAACCCAGCTCATCTTATTCCAACACTAATATTCTCACTGCTACCCTTATTGGAAAAAAAAAAGATACTTCCATTCACCCTCATTTCTTACCTTCTGCATCCCACCATACACATGTGTGAGTTATGCAGCTTAGCTTAGCAGGAAAGAATCTGATGTATGGAAAGCAAAAAGTTGTGGAAAAGAAAAATGGGGAAACACTAAGGGGGAAGCCTAAGATTTAGCAGAAGAAGGCAAATTTCAACTCCATGGGCTATCCAGTATTACAAAGACCCTTGTTTGGCAAGATGCAGGGCTAATAAATATTTTCCTAAGTGCTCAAGTGAGACTTGCTGGAAAAAAAGAAAAAAATTTAAAAAATTAAAAAAAAAAAAACCCAAGAAGCTAACAGTAAGCCATATGATACCGGTGGATTTGACTCTCAAATCAGAGAAAATATTTATGTATCACTAAAGCAATGAAACACACTTCTTTAATTGTTGGGGAATTTCTAAAATTCATTCAATAAAACACTTGCCAGATTTAGGGATGGTTGTTCAAGTCTGACCCCTAATTTGTATCCATCTTCTGTGACTGCTGCTATGTTAAAAAACACTATCTTTTTTTTTTTAATTTTTATTTAATTTATTTTTTCTTTTTTTTTCTTTTTTTTTTTAATTTTTTTTTCAACGTTTATTTATTTTTGGGACAGAGAGAGACAGAGCATAAACGGGGGAGGGGCAGAGAGAGAGGGAGACACAGAATCGGAAACAGGCTCCAGGCTCTGAGCCATCAGCCCAGAGCCTGACGCGGGGCTCGAACTCACGGACCGCGAGATCGTGACCTGGCTGAAGTCGGACGCTTAACCGACTGCGCCACCCAGGCGCCCCTTTAATTTATTTTTTAAATTGACATCTAAGTTAGTTAGCATGTGGTGCAACAATGATTTCAGGAGTAGATTCCTTAATGCCCCTTACCCATTTAGCCCATCCCCCCTCCCACAACCCCTCCAGTAACCCTCTGTTCTCCACGCTTAAGAGTCTCTTAGGTTTTTTTGTCCCCTTCCTTGTTCTTATATTATTTTTGCTTCCCCTCCCTTATGTTCATCTGTTTTGTAACTTAAAGTCCTCATAAAAACACTATCTTAATACAGTTATGGTATATGGTTTTGATAATACATAATTATATTTTTAAATTAAAATCCAAAAGGTAGAATGTAAATAGAAATAATTAGTTTACCAGGTTAAGAACTCCCTGAATACAGGGACAGGTAAATAGAACTTTTAACCCCCAGTGGCTAGCTTAGCATCTGATTTAATATACTTGTTCAACAAATTGTTACTACATTAGTGACAAAATTTATGGAAAATGGGATGCACCTTATCCCCATGATACTTTGAAACACCTGTCTTCCTCTATTTTTCATAATAAAATGCCCAGGTAAGTCGGGGTTCATCCATAATGCTTTTTTGGGCTCCTCTCTCCCACCCTGATCCTTCCATTGTCACAATTTAACATATGAACTTGGACTTCATGATATTTAATATATAATTATTTCATAAAGATTTATAACGTCTTAATTATTAATGTCAGGGCATTGGGGTAGGACTGGAGAGGGTTCTAATCCAAGGTCTAACATAATGCAACTGTGTGATCTTGGGCAACTGACTATACATCACTGACCATCAGTTTCTTCATCTGGAAATGGGTTTGGATAGTTTTTTAGGACTATCATGTGATTTTAAATGAAATATGTATTTAATGTATCTGCTACACAGCATAAGTGCAGGCTCTCAAAAACGGCAACATTTAAAATATCTTCCATGCTATGCAGTACCAACTCAGAAACATGATAAACATTTTATAAATACATGTGGGTTGACTTATTCAAATGTCTAGATTTCAAAAAAGTATAGTAAACGTCCATTTTACTTTTTGGAGAATATGCAGATCTATCACCTACATCTCCAGATATGACAATGAATTGAATATTCAATCAAGTGCTCTGGCCTCTGAACCCTATGCTTGCTCCCCCAAGGACACTGCTTTACGTGTGTCTATGCTATTCCAGGATTCTCACTTTAGTACTGCTGTATTTACTGCACATTGCACATTCTGCGTCAGTTCAAAGGCACTGAACTCTTGTAAGGATGAATGACCAACATGTACTATTGATGTCTTGCTTAGTTCTTACAACAGTTTCCCAGTCATGTAATGTCTCAGCTCTTTGATTCTCCCACCTGTATGTGTGGGTTTGTGCCGTTGGAATTCTGCAGAGGGCAGACTGCCACAGGTAGTGTGAATGAGATGTGTACAGAGTGAGAAGAGGAGTCTCTATGATCTCCTTACGAGAAGAAATCTCTTTCCCATTAATACTTTAGTGAAAAAAAAATATTGCTTTACCCTAAGAAATTAATTAAATGAGTTGACCTAGGTCAATTTCACCATAGAACTGACCTGTCCAAGTCAGTCACAGTAGAGGTAACTAGGCAATGTGAATCAGCCAGGAAAGAGCATCACTTGAAAAGAACCACAGCCCATAGGACTCCCAAGCAGGAGCCTTGGAAGCTGTCCATGGTGCTGAACCCCTCCACTCTTCTGAATTGCTGAATTGTAAAGTCTCAGATTAGATAAGAAAGAGAATTGTCACTAAAGGAAAGGCTGGAGAATTGTCACTAAAGGAAAGGCTGCTGGAGTGCCCATGAGAGCTGGGCAGGGAAAAAAACAAAAAACAAACAAACAAACGAAAAAAAAAAACAAACAAGAAAAAGAAACAAAAAAACAACTACCTCTTTCATTGGCCTAGCACTATACTTTAGCCCACTATCTTGGATTCTTGGATTCTTCCTCCCTCATTCCTTCTCTCACCCTCCTGCTTCCCCTCCCTCCCTCTCTGCCTCTTCCTTTTCCTGTCTCTCTTTCTCTCTCTCCCTCTCTCTCCCTCCCTGTCTTCCTTCTCTCCTTTCCTCTCTGCCTCTTTATTTCTTCCTCTCTTTCTCTCTCCCTCTCCCTCCCTTGTTCTCCCCTCATTCTTCTCTCTGCCTCTTTCTCTTTCTCCCTCCTTCCTTCTCTCTCTGCCTCTCTTTCTCCCCCTCCTCCCTCCCCCCTCACATCCAGCTCTTCCTTCTTTCTTTCTATTCTTGATTCATTTCTTTTACAAAATTTAAAATATTAAGAGGTACACATGATCATGCATAACATGAATTCTTTATATTCCGGAGGCTGTGCGGCAACATAGAAAGAACATGAATTTTGTATAATATGTAAAATGTTTATATAAATATTTAAGAAAAAACATTTGAAAAATATACTAAAGCATTAATAGCAGAGATGACTGAATTGTAGGATTTCAAGTGACTGTTTTTTCTTAAATATAATGATTTTATTTTTTCTTCAGATTTTCTAAAACTGACATATATTTTATAATCTGAACATAACAGTGAAAAAATGGATTGGATATAATACATTTTAACAGTGGCGATACCTTATAGCTAACTGTGTAAACTGAAGTGATTTATTCTTTTTGATCTTAATATTCCTTATGGGTAATTGGGCTAATTTGGTTTGTTCACCTAACAGGGCTGCTTTGAAGATTGGCTAGGATCCTAGCACATTGTGGGGATTTTATAAATAGCAGGGCACCATCATAGGAGAGAGAGTGGCACATGAGGGAGCCAGGTGCACAGGCTTGGGGTGAGCAAGCCCAACGGTAACAACGTGCATTGTGCCAGCCCCTGCTATTTTAGATGGAACCCCCTTTTTCCAATGTATTCATTTTTAGGCAGGTGTTTTCCTAAGTTCTGGAGCTATAGAAATGAACAAATGTTGTCCTGCCCTTTTGCAATCTACATGACAGATTGTCTGTTATGAGCAAATCAAAGCAGTTATCATCCCCCGTGCCCTTAACTTAGTGCTTCCAGAGATCTGCTGCCTATTTGTGAGGTAGGAAGGGCTAAGGAACTGATATGTGGCAGTGTCTCTCTAGAGAAGAAACATGCAAATTGGCACTGATTTATAGGAAAGTTAGGTGGCTGCTTCAAACAGGGAAGTACAGGGAACACTCAAATCCACAGCATTTCATTTTCTAAGATGAAGAAATTCTCAAACCATGCAGACTAGATGAAGAACATATTCTCACTACTGAATCATTCACTCAGTGAGGTTTTACTTTGTCACCATCCTGATTAGAAAAACAGGGCACATAGAATCTGGGGAAAAGAGACTTGCCTTGTTTTTCATTGCAAGGAATAGGTCTTATTTATTTCATACACCATTTCTTTTCAGGAAGGTTGGCATGGAGAAGAGTACAGGGCATTTGGATATTGTTTGATGAAGAAATGAGCAATATTAAGAGCTTATCTTTGGAATCCTTCATTAGGTTCACTTACTGACATGGAATATTAATTTATAATATTTTTCGTTTTCGTGTCCATGCTCTACAAGACAGTTATTCCTTAGCCCCGGATTCTACATAGGTAAACAGGGGCTTGTGGGTTATGTGACTTTCCCCATAACAAATAGCTGGCACGTGTCTGCAATGAAAACAGTTCTGTTGAGTGACCACACCTACTCCTTTCCATCATCCAATACTGTGAGTGAAACTGGTTTGCAACACTGGATTATGCATGCTGGAGCAGAGCATTGTAGAGGGACAGCATACATAATTGGGAATGGCAGCAACTGGCAGACTGAGTGTCATCAGAAAGCGCCTGCTCTGGCGTTGACAAATAACTGTAACTTCACTCACGACGCACAGTGCTCTCTGAGGCATGGCCAGTTGAGGGGCTCCACTCCATTCATCCACAGTCCCTTCCTCAAAATAGAAGGCCAGTTAATAAACTGATACATCTTTTGCTGAATATGTGTATGCCCGCCCTTCAGATAATTCATTGTTGAGTTGCTTTTCCATGTATGTTAATACAATTAATCAGGTTACTAGCAAATCCTCTTGCTGCTTTCTTCTGGGTAAAATTCTGCTTCTAAGGATGCTTTTGGTGGATATTTAATCTAATGCACTAGATGTCAATTTTATGAATTAAACTTGGGATTCCAGATGTTTTCCCTGTTACCCCTGTCAATATTCACCATGGTGAGTAAGAAGATACTCAGAAATGACTCAAAATAGAGGCTTACATAGTTTGGCTTTTGGGATGAGTCCACACTAATCTTTATTCTTATGTCTCTCCTCCTAATTGTGAAAGTATACTTGAGATTTTTTTCCAGATTTCCATGCAACTTGAACTTACAAACTCAATTCTGCTATGACTGTCCTTCTTTACTCTGATAGCGAATACTTAGTGATAATTATCTTCCACAAGTACCATAACCGCCCCTTTCCCAAATGCTAACAAATATGAATGAGAGGCAGGGAATCATTCTCATAAGGAATGGCACTTGCTGTTCCTTCAGCATGGGCTCGTGTTTTTTTTTTTGTTTGTTTGTTTGGTTTTTGTGTGTGTGTGTGTGTGTGTGTTTTTCTTTTGGTTTCTTTCTCTACGGAAGAGCTTTTAGGTTTGCTTTTGCACCTCTGGGAATTCTGCCCCCTGCCGTCAGCACTTGTTTCACTCTTCCTTCAGAAGTACCTTTGAGCACACAAAGGAGGCTGTTCCTTTCTCTTTTGTTCCCTGGAATAGGAAGTTGATTACAATGATGGCCTGCCTGTGGTGAGGCCATGCTGGGTGCCAGCCCACAGGAGGAGGCCAGTGTCCTCAATGCACAGAAGGCAGGAGGACATTCTGTACCAAATTAACTGGTATTTGGCAAGTCTAGGGTTCATCCTGGCACAACCAGGGCACTTGAAGGAAACTGTGTTTGCCTAGAAACTTAGACTTTCCCACTATACATATAACCCTCTATCTCCCTTCAACCAGAAAAAGGACAGAAAAACAGAAAGATAAAGAAAGAACAAACGAGAGAGAGAGAGAGAGAGAGAGAGAGAGAAAGAAGAAAGAAACCAAATAAATTAAAATGTGTCTTCTCTATTTTTCTCTTGGGATTCAACTTTCATAAATGTACCAATTTATGATTGGTCATAAATATACCAATCAGAATAGATTATGAGCAAGCTTCATTAAAATATATGTTCATGGGGGCGCCTGGGTGGCTCAGTCGGTTGTCTGACTTCAGCTCAGGTCACGATCTCGCGGTCCATGAGTTCGAGCCCTGCGTCGGGGTCTGGGCTGATGGCTCAGAGCCTGGAGCCTGCTTCCGATTCTGTGTCTCCCTCTCTCTCTGCCCCTCCCCCATTCATGCTGTCTCTCTCTGTCTCAAAAATAAATAAACTTTAAAAAAAGCTGCTGAGGATTCAACTCAGTTTAAAAAAATATATGTTCATGTGTGTTAAATGTGCTCAAATTAAATTCTATTACTAAAAAAGATAGATAGATGACAGATAGATAGATACATAGATACATAGATACATGATAGCAATGAACTTGTAGAGCTCCCTACTTGCCAATACTATCTTGTTTCAAAGAATGCTATGTACAGCTTAACTATTTCACAAAATGGTAATTTTTTCTTCTCTGACATGTAAAAGGGGAAAACACCACTTACACTGAGCTCCAGCAATTTTCACCTGATACACCTGGGCAATAAGGAACTGTGACCCACTACAAAATGGAGTTCCTGCTATCTCTACATAGAAAGGAGCAAAGCCTGACCCTACCCAAGTTGAGGTGTAGGGCGAGCCTCCCCTTCTGGAGCTCCAGAGTGATGTGGTCTCCACGTTGACCTTCTCCATGGAACAGGACCCCATCTCCTTGCATGCTCTTGAATTTCAGAGAGATCACATCTTTGAGAGTGCTCATCAGCTTCTGATTGAACCTGTACAGAAGGGAGCTTCGGCCATCAAAGTCAGCGACATCTGACTCTGGGCAGAGAGAGAGAAAGAGAGAGAGAGAGAGATCAGTTAATATCCTCATAATTGCTCTTCCTGCTTCCCATCTTAGTTGTCCAAGTTATAGGAATGTTCTTGACATTGGGAAGGTCCCATCTCAACGGAAGCATATAGACTAGGCTCAACTTAATTAGACTCAGGGGGGATTATTCATTTATAAGCAAGCATCACACACTGAATCAAAGTGAACTGATTTGTAGCCTGGAAGTAAAACCCCTCATTAGTGATATGTCATATTTTGCTTGAGGGGACAGGGTGAGAATACCATAAGTACCTACATCAGGCTCTACAGTGTCAGGTGCCTGGTAGTAATAATCTCTCATGATTGATCTTCATTATCAATTTGTTTCCAATATCTGGAGCCACTTGACCTCCTCATCTCAGGTTCAAGGTTAGAGACGGAAAAATACAGTCTATCATTCCACAGTTAACTGAATAGTACTGTCTTCTTAGAACCTGTGTTGAAAAATATTGTGAGGTCTCCTCTGAGTTCAGTGGAAAAGAATATGCGGTAAAGGAAAACTTGCTGTTTGTATAGGGAAGGCAAATATATGGCACCCTTACCATCCCTGACTTATCCTGTGTCAGTGATAGCTCTCGTTTTAGTTTTTATATATAAAAAGTGTTCAATTACTATTGTTAAAGCAAAGAAGAGAAAGTCAAGAGAAAGATCGTGATTTAAATCAACTCACTTTGTAGATATGTATAAACATATCTGAAAATTGTATGTCAAAATGTTAATAGGGATTCTCACCTCCCCAAAGAAATTATAGAAATGACAAGTAAGTATATGAAAAGATGCTCCACATCATGTGTCATTAAGAAAAGGCAAATTAAAACAAGAATGAGATACTGAACACTGACAACAAGAAATGCTGGTGAGGATGTGAAGTGACAGGAACTCTCATTCATTTGTGGTAAGAATGCAAAATGGTACAGCTGCTTTGGAAGACAATTTGGTGGCTTCTTATAAAACTAAACATACTCTCATCACACTACCCAGCAGCCTCACTGCTTGGTATTTACACAAAGGAGTTGAAAACTTATGTTCATGCAAAAATCTGCACATGGATGTTTATAGCAGCTTTATTCATAATTGCCAAATCTTGGAAGCCACCAAGATGTCCTTCAGTAGGTGGATGTATAAATAAACTGGTATATCGAGACAGTGGAATATTATTCAGCACTAAAAAGAAATGAGCTAGCAAGCCATGAAAAGACATGAAAGAAATTTAAATGTGTATTACCAAGTGAAATATGCCAATCTGAAAAGGCTACTGTATGATTCCAACGGTATGATGTTCTAGAAAAGGCAAAATTATGGGGACAGTAGGTTCACCAATTGTAGTAAATTCACCATTCTGGCAGGGAATGCTGACAACAGGGGAGGATCTGTATATGTGGAAGCAGGCGGTATGTGGGAAATCTGCATACCTAATTTTGCTGTGAATCTAAAACCACTCTTTAAAAAAGTAAGTCCTTAAAAATAAGTTAATAGAGACTCTACTTGGGAGGTGTTCTATGTTATTTTCACATTAGTTTTCCTATTTTTTTTTAATTACAAAAACTTTTACAATGAACACTTATTACTTTTACAATAGAAAAAATTCAAGACTATTTAATATAACTTGAAACAGATTCATTATTTACCATCTTATGTGGGTGGGACAGTGGTGAATGGTGTATGGAAGGGGTGGGATTGGTCTTATTTGAAACCAAGCATTCATAAAAACTCAATTTTTCATTATTCATCAAGCAATTAAAATGCTCAGCTTGAGCATACACAATGATAAATTAGGTATATTATTTTGGCCAAGGATCTAGAAACATTCTTTGTAAAGCCAAAATTATGAAATGAAAGTAAAAGTGAAATCATACTTTTACTGTAATTAGTTTTAAGATGCAATTTAGCAATTTATTCCTAAGGAACAAAGTGATTCAAACCAAAAGGTTGCTGAGGACTCCTTAGACCCTAGAAAGAAATACTCCAGCTACAGAGGTTTTCATCAATTCCCACCTCCCTTAGACCCTTCCCATATCACCCATCGCTACCCCTACACCTGTCCCCTGAACTGGACTCCTATCCAAAGCAAATGGAGGCCACAGACAACAATATGTCATCAGTTATGTTGTAATGAGTCCATGCGTAGATAAGGTCATGGATTTTAAACAATGATAGTCATAGCTTGCTAGCTGAGTCACCTTGGGCAACTCTATCTCTCTGAGACTTGATTTCCCCCTCTGTAAAATGGGGTACTTAACATTCTTCAGAGAAGACTGCAGTAAGAGTTAAATGTGCTAATACATATAAAGTGACAATACGTACAAAGTGATGCCATCATGTCTGACACATTGTGTTACATCAATGATAGGTAGTAGGGGTATTAATAAGATTGGAATGACTGGAGGGACCTGAGTTCCTAACCAGTCCAATCTGGTGGGTCACACTCCACTTTCTCACCCAAAATGGTGCTATTCCATTTTTTCCATTTTTTGAATCAATGGATTACTGCCCAGGGGATGCCAAGTTTGCCCCAGCTTCTCACACTCTATTTGCAATTCTTCATGAGTGCTGGGTGCATACATTATGAATCCATACTCTCTTCTAATTGTCCCCCTCTGTCACTGCACCAGACTCTGGGTAAGAAACTGGGTCCTTAGGAGCCTGCTGTTGAGTGAATTGATACAACACATACTATTTATGGACAGCCACACTAGTATGGGCTATTACGAGCTCTAATAGAGAGTATACCCAGCGTTATGGGAACAGAAAGCTGAAACACTCTATTGTCTGTGGGTGTGGGACAAATGCTTTCATGAGTAAACAGGGAGTGTGTTATTACTTCACAGACACACCTTGTGCCCTGTGTCTCAGCTTGAAGTACACAGGAACTCTCTCCACTCCACGGCCCTACTCCCCTCCCTCCTAATCCATCACAGCACTTATGACCTGCATTATGTTCCCTCTAATGTCTGGCTAATCTAGTAACTAATTTGGTGATATAAGTGTTGATGACCTAGGTTACCTCCAAGAAAACACATCTCCCTATTGCCACGAAACCTAAAGGAGACAGAGGCAATCGACAGGAACAAAAACAATAAATATTGTTAGAAATCTAACAGTCCTGGGTTTCAATTATGGTCTTGCCATTTATAAGCTGGAAGACTTGAGGCAACTCAAGTGATGTCTTTGAGCTTCAGTCTTCTTATCTGTACAATAGGGCTAAGCAAAGCCTACCCTACAAAGTCGTCATGAGAATTCCATAAACCGTACCTGGAAATGAAGAGTCAGTATCTCACACCCCTCATCTCATCCATCATTAATCCAAAGGCATTACTTACAGTGGTAAAGATTTGTGCATGGTATGAAGACGATCCAAAGAACACAGTTGATTCAGTATCTGTCATATCACACTGAGCAGGTATGCATTCAAGCCTACATCATCACCTTCGTAGTCTTAAAATAGCCTTGTAACTGCCGTCCCTGATTGTACGTTTGCTACTTCCCTCTGACCCATTCTCTCATCTTCATAAAACATAAGTAACATTACCCATCACCTTCACTGAAGCCCTTCAGTGAACTCCCTTTACACTGAGAATTAAATTCTGTCTCTGAGACTTCCTGTGATCTGGCCTTCCTGCTTTCCCACCTCATCTTTGACTTCCTTCCCCAACCCTGACTCCACTGTATGCACAATGTACTTTCAATGTACATGCATGTGCAACGTGGGAGGTAGTCTGGATATGTAGAGAGCACACGCCATGAGCCCTGTGATGTCATGTATATCTATAACTGTATCTGTATCTGTATCTGTATCTATATCTATATATATATCTGTATCTATATCTATATCTATATCTATATCTATATCTATATCTATCTATACAGATACAGATATAGATTTATGTGATCTTGATTTCAATCAGCCTATGAGGAACCTACTATTTGGGTTCCAGTTTTACAAGTGAAGAAACCGTGGTTCAAAGAGGTGCAGAAGTATGAAGTTAGCAAGGGACAGAGCCGGGATTCCAACCTGCCCCACCTGACTTTACCCACTCTGCATGTGCTGAGCACTTACACGAGGTCCACCCCTGTCTCACTGACACTCTCATTTCCAGCTGTCAGGCAGGTGCTTGGCCATTCCTAACAGGTTAGGGATTAGCGAGTTTTCCCTAAATGCCCCGATACTTCCTTCACAATGCACCTCCCAAATGGTATTTGACACTTGGTTGTTTCCAGCATGACAGAGCATCCCATGAGGGCAGGGGTCAGATGTGTATTAACCACCTCATTGACTCAGAGCCCAGCATTGGGCCCAGGACATTATGCTGTCCAGAAACACCTGTGAAATGACTTAGGGGCCCAGTAAGGAAACCATGCTCAAAGGTAGTACTGCCGATTGTCCCTTAACTTCCTGTCATGTTATCTGTCCCCACCATTTAAGAGTCTGGCTACCCATTCACACTCAGAGGGTTAATTTCCCTGGAAGTACATGCTCAGCCACCTGGGATGTGACAAGTGCTTTCCCTGCAGACACATGCTCGCCAGCACAGAGGTGAAAGGCCCCCTCTAGAAAGACAGACTTGGCCTGGTGCAGAGTGGAGGCTTTCCACCCAAGGCCACCAATAACTGAGAAAGACACTTTGACAATCCAAGAGACTTCAGGCAAACACACTGAACCTTTTGAAATATGGAGTCACATGTAAAATGTGTCAACCATTTCTCAGAAGAAGAAACAGGAAGTTAAAGAGAAAAAGAAAAGTTTACAGAAAAATGAAAATATTTTTAAATTGTGGTTGTGAAGAAAAACAATTCTGTAATACACTGCTTTTCTCTATTTATTTATTATTGTAATCACATTGTCCTGATTCTCTCATTCAGTACTTTCAGGATTTAATTTGTGGCATGGGGTCTGGTTACAGACATGAACACCTTCATTCATGTTTTACAAGCAACTGAAAGAAGAATCTTTTTAAAAATACCAAGAAAAAGAAAAAAAAAAAGGAAAGGAGGGGAGAGGAGAGGGGAGGAGAGGAGAGGAGAAGGGAGGAGGGAAGGGAGGGGAAGGGAAGGGAAGGGAAGGGAAAGGAAGGGAAGGGAAGGAAAAGGAAGGGAAAAGAGAAGAGAAGAGAAGGGAAGGGAAGGGAAGGGAAGGGAAGGGAAGGGAATGGAAAGGAAGGGAAGGGAAGGGAAGGAAAAGGAAGGGAAAGGAGAAGAGAAGAGAAGAGAAGAGAAGAGAAGAGAAGAGAAGGGAAGGGAAGGGAAGGAAAATGAAGTGTGTTGCAAGGTGCTTAATGGGTAGAGATAGGCCCCTACTGGCAGGTGGAAAAGTATGTAATCACCTCAGAATATAGTTTTAAGAGCACCAAGAAAATAACTGACAAAACTAAATATATCTTTTGTGTCCTTTATCACAGCCTCTCTAAGCCACCCATAGAAATTTCTTACTGTGGATGAAGTAATCCATTCTCTGGGGGAAAAAAAGGAGCAAATTAGGACATATTGCCTGATTTAATGTTCTCAACAGCGCTGCAACGTCCATATTTTTCCCTATGTGTAACATGGGGAAGCCAAAGCACAGAAAGATTATGTACCTTGCCCAAAGGCATACACATGGTAATAAGTTGTGTGACCCGGAAACCATCAATGTTTCCTCTGAAAAAATGGGGGGGTGTGAAGATACAACAAAACTTACATCTCATGTCCAAGGAGAATGTACATGACTTTGTACAAGGAGAATGAATCATGCTCTAGAGAGTATGTATGTGTGTGGGAATGTGAATACAAGAAAGGAGATGCCAATTTAAAAGGGAGATAAGGATGGGACTCCCGGCTGGCTCAGGGTGGGTAAGCATCCAACTCTTGATTTTGGCTCAGGTAATGATCTCATGGTGTGTGGGATCTAGCCCCACATTGGGATTGATCTCATGGTGTGTGGGATTCTCCCTCCCCTCTCTCTCTCTCTGCCCCTCCCCTGCTCTCTCTTTCTCTCTCTCTCAAAATAAATAAATAAACTTGAAAAGGAAGATAATGTTAAATAGGAAGTTTTCTTTTCCTTAAAAGTTGATATGAATTTCCCTGGTGTCCCCACTCTGTTGTACTTCTTTTTTCGCTCAGAGCAGTGCTGTTCCTAAGAGGACCAGGGAAACCACACAAACTTCTGAGAGGCTTTTTTTAGGGTAGACGTGGAATGCCTTTCCCACCCTCACTATCTCCACTAAGCTCAAACCCCCTTTCTTAGTATATTTCTGTGGTCTCACTTCAGTAAGACATTCTTATATTCAAAATTTGTTGACCTCCCTCAACACATGTGATCACCCATGTTCAGCACAGGAAGACAGTGATAAACTCCATTGTATTGTTTGGTCAGCCCACATTCCAGTTCTGGCTACCCGTCCCGCCCCTCCCCAGCGGCGTTCCCCAATTTCTTCTTGCAGAGAAGACAGCTGTTAGATATTTAGTTCCCAGAGTGGACAATCTTCCTCTCTCTCAAAATCAATTTTTAGGATCTCGTTACTGTGAATTTAATTCCATTCAATTTGTGGCCGGTTAAGGTGGTTATACATTGGCAGATCTCTCCAGAATATGAAGGAGAGCCCATGTGGGGACCCAAAAAGGTGCAGGATATGGGCAGGTAGGTCCTACAGCCCACAAAGCTGTCCTTTTAGGTCAAGATAAAACCAGCACATACTCCCCTCCATCCCAGCAGTACTGAGAAATGCCAGCACTGGCCGATTTCCCACTGGGCCCATAATTGCTGACCCAGCTGTCAGAGCTTGTTTTCTGAGAAAGACAGAGTTCTGGAGGCATACTCTGGCATATTTGATGGATGTTGGTAGCTTGTCAACAAACCAGCTAAAAAAAGGGCTCCACTGAATTAAAGATTCCAAGCTCAAATCCCCAAGTGAGCTGAGAAGGATGCTGGTGTGGGCCCAGGACACAGAGTCTGTTTTCTCATAGACACAGAAGCCCAAGCTCAAAGCTGACAGGAGACACCATCGATTCACCCTGAGACAATTAGTCCCACTCAGACTCTTTGGCTGTTCACAGCAAACATGATTTTCAATACAATCACAGGTTGAAGCTTATCTTATGATACATTATATAAGAAAAATGATTATTATTCAGACCATATGCTTGCACCAAGGACTCGGGGGCTTTGGCTAGCAATCCGCAAAGCACAAAGGTTTCCACAGTCGGTCGCACTTACACAGATCCTCTACCAATCCCGACTTTGCCAGGCCTTATCAGAAGCTAATGATAACCTCAGATGAACTATGAAAGCAATGTCAGTTTCCAAAGTTAGCACTGACAATCCCTAAGAAGCGCTTTCCTCACGGAACTTCTGACATTTCTATGTACGATAGACAGCAGGGAAAGCACAGAATGGATCTCAAGAAGACAACATAAAAAACAGCCAGAGTACCAAAAAAACCCAAAAACAAACAAACAAAAAACTTTGAATTTCAACCCTAACTTTAGCAGATAGAATTTTTAGCTCTGACAGTCAGACTTGCCTTCTTAAAACGCCCAGGGATTTTTGGATATCTTAGACACATAGACATCTCTGAACACACTTGAAGTTTGTAGCTCAACCGGACTGTTCACGAGCTACGAAGAATTATACCCAAATAATGTACTCACTTTAAGGAATGCTATAAACAGTAGAGATGCTTTGGCTGTTTATTCTTAAGTCCACTGGCAGATCTTGGGCCTATTTTGTACTCTTTTTGGTCACTATGCTGAGCTATGAGATGCAGATGATTGAGACATGGGTCGTTCCATCCGGGGACACAGACACAGTGACACGAACACCCAGCAAATGAATCACTCTGGTGGAGTAGGAGGTGATAAAGGGAAGCATGATTACAGTCTGTTTAACTTTCAGCCCAAGTAGACATATGTGGGATGGAAGGGGAGCGTTGGACAACTAAACTGTTGTCACAACAGTATGGCCCAGGACTGGGTCACCCCAAGGAAAAAGGTACAGGGCAGACCACAGGAAGTGGCAGGTGACAGCCACTAAGGCGTGACAGGTTAACAGAAGGTTTTGTTAAAGGGGTACTGTTTCACAACTCTTATTCACAAGTCCCCAGAAGGAGGCATCAAGGCAAAGCCCAGTCCTGTGCAGGCAGCCTTTGGTGTGCAAATAGCATAACACAGTTATGAACTGTCTGCTTGCTTTCCAGATCGCCAGTAACCTTCAGCCGCAACGCACAAACGTTCCCCGTGAAAGGGAGTTCGAACAATGTCATTTAAGTAGGAGGGTCAACATTGGAGAAAACAGCTGTAATTTCCCACCGGAAAAATAATGGGTATTTTTTTTTCTTTTTCTTTTATTTTTTTACAGTTTATTTATTTTTGAGAGACAGGGACAGTGTGAGTGGGATAGGGGCAGAGAGAGAGAGAGAGAGAGAGAGAGAGAGAGAGGGAATCCCAAGCAGGCTCCACGCCACCGGCACCGAGCCTGAGGCGGGGCTCACACTCATGAAACCGTGAGATCGTGGCCTGAGCCGCAGTCAAGAGTTGGACGCCAAACTGACTGAGCCGCCCAGGGCCCCCGGTATTTTTGTCTTAAAAAAGATTGACCATGGTTTCATTTGGGGGGAGAAACTGAATACCCCTTGTTAATGATTCTAGCTGAGTACCATCAGTGAAGAAGTCACTCCAGTGACCATTTCAACAGAGAGTAAATGTAACACAAACTATAGGGGGCAAGGCCTTGGCCTTTGTGAGGAAGCCCACGGCTGCGGAAAGTGGCTGATCTAAATATCAGTCCATTTTGCCTCCTAAGGCTCCTTTAAAATCATACCCATTAGCATAAGGGTCACAGGAATCAGAGCCATATAGTCAGTCAAAGCACAGAGCAGGCAGACAAACATCAATTCATCAGGAAAAATGGTTAGCTGTGGATTTCCCCTCCTTTTCTGGCCTTACAAAACACCTCGCTTCCTTAACCCCACGTTTATAAGAATCTGTCAGCCTTTTTTATTTATTTTGGTTTTTTAATACTAATGTTTTATTTTTGAGAGAGAGAGAAAGAGAGAGAGAGCATGAGCAGGAGAGGAGGAGGAGAGAAAGAGAGAGAGAGAGAGAGAGAGAGAGAGAGAGAGAATCCGAAGCAGGCTCCAGGCTCTGAGCTGTCAGCACAGAGCCTGACATGGGGCTCGAACGCCATGAACCAGAGATCACGACCTGTGCTGAAGTCAGATGCTTAACCGACTGAGCCATGCAGGCGCTCTATGTCTGCTTTTTTTTTTTTTTTTTAAAGCTACTAAAACTCCTGAGTTCATATTGTCCTATATATTTCTATATCTCCAAAGCGTAGCAGAGAGGGGACTAGTGAGTCATATGTGTTGCCTACTGAAGTAGTTTTAAGAACCTCAATCAATAATAACTGTTATTTCAGATTCATCAGAAATGCTGACCTATGAGAGAATACCACAGTGTTTTTTAGTTAATATGTTCTCACTGCACATGTACATGTATATTTGTCTCTTCATAGAAGAGTTTCTTTTTTTGTTATTCTTCTGTGAACTATGAGAAAAAAAAAAGAGAAAAAAAAGGGAAGGGAAGAAGTTGACTAACTCAATTTTAAGACCCTTCTGGGCCCTGATTTCCTCATCAATAGACTGAAGAAATTGCAATGAGTGATTGTGGAGGTATTTCTGGCTATAAAATGCTATCTATGATTTCCAAAGCAGGATTCAAAGCTCACACTGGGGTCTCCAAGCCCTGAGGCCTGACTGCTGTCATCATGTCCTCTGCTCCTCTAGGGTTTAAATAGCTATAAACCTAGCCTCTTAAAGTCCCCTGTGATATGGACCTTAACATGCCATAGATGAAATTTACAGTTTTTCAGCCTCTACCATGTATGACAAATGGCCCCAGATGATGGGAACAACAAAGAGGGCAGCTGAAGCTGGGATGACAAAGAGATTTATTTGGGGAAAGAGAATGTGACTTCAGCTCTGAGGCTGATCAATTTTGGATGTCACCACTTGGCAATAATTAACCAAGTAGGGGCAAAGTCTTTTTCTGTGTGGAAAGGAGGCAACTTAAGGTATACTAACACGGTTGTAAGTTTTAATGAGATTGGGAAGTGTGGCAGATCATGATGCCTTATCAGAATTTATAATACTTTTTAAAATTAGCTTCCCATAGTGAAAGGAATTCAAATAGAAGCCCCCAGACAGAAGTCCCCTTAACCTAAAGTCTCCAGATGGGCCTGATGAAGGTGTTGGAACCTTTCAGGAACTAGTATGTAAAAAAGTTCACCTACTTCCTTTGAGGTGCAGGTGGAATGTGGTCCTGAATAAGCTGGGAAAAGAAAAATGGGGAGAAGTGTGGTGACCAGCTTAAATAACAGCCGAAGATAATGATGATCAGAGCTAACCCTTTTTCAAGGCTTATCTTATGCCAAACGCTGTTTCAACCAATTTGCCTATGTGAAAC
Source organism: Prionailurus viverrinus (assembly GCF_022837055.1). Lineage (NCBI taxonomy): Eukaryota > Metazoa > Chordata > Mammalia > Carnivora > Felidae > Prionailurus > Prionailurus viverrinus. The sequence goes on along the minus strand of NC_062568.1, from coordinate 103,035,563 downwards.
AAGCACTATTATTACCTGTGTTTTCACTAAAAAGGAAGCTGCGTCCACAGAAGACCCGAGATTGTCCAGGATTATACAACCAGTAGGTGAGAAAGCTCGCTTTGCATCTCTAGTGGTGAGTATGCCCGTGTGTTAACGTGACTATATATGGCCTATAACAGTGTTTACATTCCATTTAAAATCCTTAAGATTTGCAATCACAGACATGAAAACGTAGACAGTGTAAACTAAGAATGAAATGACTCTCATAGCTAGGAGAGGAGCTTGAGAAAACGGTTTTAAACTCTGGCTCCATATGACCACCACCTAGGAACAGCAAAAAAAAAAAAAAAAAAAAAAATGCTTATGCTGGGCTCTCTACCCAGAGATTATGACTTAGTATTTAGAAACAGAATATCCCCCAGGTGATTTTTATGGAGAGTTAGGTTTGAGAATGCAGGTAAGGGACAAAGAGGTAAGGAGCTACTGGACGGGGCAGTAGCCACACTCTGTTCCTGGACACCTTCCTATGCTCAGGAACTGAAGGTTGCTCACACTGGGCTTTGGGAATAAACCAATAATACGGGTATCAGAAAGCTGAACATAATGCTTTCCAGTAAGATTTTCCCATGTCATACGACTAAATGCTTTCAGACACATAGTAAAAAGCCCACGGATATAGGAACAGTACAGAACTGGGTTCAAAGCCTGTCTCAGAAGGCCACTGGCTGTGCCACTTTGAGGAAGTTGTTCATGCAACAAATTTAATAGCTATTAATTGAAATGAGCCTCTTTTTGCACTATGAACTAGGTATGAAAGTAGATATGCTCCTTGATGTTATAGAGCCTGAAATAGTGAGATAGGTAGCTCACAATGAAATACACATTTAAATAGCTACTAGATATCTATATTGATCTATCTCTATTTCTCTCTTACTGTGTGTGTGTGTGTGTGTGTGTGTACACATGTATGCATTCTATACGCTGAATGTTGTATCTCCCAAAAATTCGTATGTTGAAACCTACTCCCCAGTGTGATGGTATTTGGAGGTGGGCTTTGGGAAAGGAGACAAGATCAATGGGATTAATGTTCCTATGAAAGAGACTCACCGAGTTCCCTTGTCCCTTCTGCCAGGTAAGAACACCGTGAGAAGATGGAAATCTATGAAACAGGAAGTGAGCCCTACCCAGACACCAAATTTGCTGTGCCTTGATCTTGGACTTTCCAACCTCCAAAACTGTGAGAAATAAATGTCTGCTGTTTATAAGCTACCCAGTCTATGGTTTTCTGTTATAACAACCCAAACAGACTGAGGCAGAGATCAATGCTTTGAAATAAAAGAATGGTATGTGTTAAGATAAAAAAAAAATGGAAGGGTAACTTTATTTGAATTGGGAATCAATTGGCACCTCTCTGAGAAAGTTATAATAAAGCTGAGATAATTGAAGAGTTGAGCTAAAGGGGCACTTGGGTGGCTCAGTCGGTTAAGCATCTGACTTGAGCTCAGGTTATGATCTCATGGTTCATGGGTTCAAGCCCTGTGTGGGGATCTGTGATGACAGCTCAGAGCCTGGAGCCTGCTTCAGATTCAGTGTCTCCTTCTCTCTCTGCCCCTCCCCCACTCATGCTCTGTCTGTCTCTCTCTCTCTGTCTCAAAAATAAATAAAAATTAAAAAAAAAAAAGAGTTGAGCTAAAGAAGGCAGAGGCGGTGGGGAGGAGGAGCCCTCCAGACAGAGTGATCAGCCCATTCAAGGGCCCTGAGAAAGGAAGGAGGCAGCATGGCATGAGAGACCACAGAACAGAAGTCACTAGAGCTTGAGCCCAGGTAGGGAGGGACACCACAGAGCGGGGAAGCCAGTGAGGCAGGTGAAGGCCAGGTCCCCTGGTGCCTGTTCTTCATGCACAGGGTGCACAGGGCTTTGGTTGTGTTACATGCAAGCAGAAGCCAGTGAAAAGTGTGCAGGAGGAAGGGGCTCAACTCTGTATTCTATGACAATCCTGCTGACTGTAGTGAAGATAATGGAAAAGAAGAAAAAGACAAAAAGAAAAAGAGTGAAAGTGGGTTGCTGAATTAAAAATCCAGGTGATACAAGAAGTAACTAAATGAGGCTGGTGACTGTGAGGATGAAAAGAAATGGGCATATTGGGGATGGATTGGGAAGTCATACCGATAGAACTTGTTGATGGATTTGCTATGGGAAATAAGGGAGAGGGCAGATTGAAAGAAAGTTTCCCACGGCTGATTTGGGCACCTGGTATTGTCTACTGAGATGAGGAGGTCCACAAGCAGATGAAACTGAATGTGGTTGGAGGGTTGATTTTAAGAGTTCCCTTTGGGACATGTGAAATTTGAGCTATTTATGACATAATGAAATTGAGATACCAATCAGGCAAATGCATATGTAGTTTTAGAGCTCAGAAGAGATATTTGGCTCAGGATGAAAATCACTTAACTAATCTAAAAGACACTTCATCTTTATATATTTCAGTCAGTCAGAAGGGAACCTTGGGAGTCATGTGTCCCACTCTAGATTTTGGCTCAGGCTGTGATCTGACAGTCCTAGGATGGAGTCCCATGTTGGGTTCTACACTGACAGTGCAGAGCCTACTTGGGATTCTCTCTCTCTCTCTCTCTCTGTCTGTCCCTCCCTTGCTCATGCTCTCCCTCTCTCTCAAAATAAATAAATAAACATTAAAAAATAATAAATTTCAATCTGTCCTTGTACAGTACATAGGAGGAGTACTTCCTATTTGAAAGACATGGGGGAAGGAAAGGAACAAAATAGTTACAAACAGAGAGGGAGGCAAACCATAAGAGACTCTGAAGTACAGAGAACAAATTGAGGGTTGATGGGTCGGGGGGGGGGGTCAGGAGGTGGGGAAAATGGGTGATGGGCATTGAGGAGGGCATTTGTTGGGATGAGCACTGGGTGTTGTAGGTAAGCGATGAATCACGGGAATCTATTCCTGAAGCCAAGAGCACAGTGTATACACTGTATGTAGCTTGTTTGACAATAAATTGTATTAAGAAAGAAAGAAAGAAAGAAAGAAAGAAAGAAAGAAAGAAACAAAGAAACAAAGAAACAAAGAAAGAAAGACTGTCGAGGCTTGGAGTGTGTTGTACTGTAATGTGCATATTAAATGACAGTGGGGAAGGGGTATGTTGATGATGACAGTGGCATTTCTAATGGAAATCATAACTGAATGATGGAATAGTTGCCACCAATAGCAAAGATACTGGCTCCCTCTCCCAGACAGAGTCGCCATTAATCACAACGAAGAATGGTGCTCCCCATTTCCCTATTTCTTCTTTTGTAGTCTCTACAGGAGATGAATTATTTTTCCCAATTCTATACTGACATCTTTATTTCAAGTGTGCATCTTTACGCTACCAATTCAGTGATGTAGGAGGACCCACGTCCTTTACTTACTTGGGTCACCGCATTAACGTGTTTGGCCAAAAACTAATCAACCTGAAAACTGGTCAGAGAGAGAAAACATCCCCACAAAACTTAAAAACCCAGGCACCCCCAGTTGACAACAGTGGTGACACAAGAGGAAACATGGTAATAGAGGAGGTATTCAAGAACTCTTATGAGAACATAATGAGAATCTAGCAAGTGTGGATGCATACGTGGAAGATGTGTCATAGCCATCACGGACCCGACACACAGCAAGAAGTGGTTATAACTCGTTCAGATTAGCTGTCAGCACGGTAAAATTATCTTCTTGGTTCACCAGGGAATTATTCACTTCATGAAATCATTCAGCAGAAGCAATCCGAAAAGAAGAACTTGGATTGTAGTCTTGGCAGAATGCCATGGAAGACCACATTGGATCCTACTCTTGGGCAGAGAGAGAGAGAGAGAACCGGAAGGAGGCAGAGAGCGGAGACCCCAGAGCCCATGACAGCAGCAGAAGCACCAGCAGAACACATCTGAATCTGGGAGAGGCCCCTTCTCTGACAGAGGATGTGGTTGGTTAATGTTTCCCCAAAAAGCAACATGTCCTGGCAATACAGGGTGTTCCTCTATGGATACACACCTACTTTAGTACTAGCTGTCAGTTACTAAACACAAACTGTTTGCTACATACTCTGCTTTATGTTTATACACAGTAACTCAAAGGTGACACAGTAGTCTTTAAAGTAATTACCACTGTGATTTGAGGATGAGGAAACAAGAGACTCAAAGACGTCAGCAGGGTTTGCTGGAAGGTTCACGTGTTTAATAACAGGCCACTTGTTCACCCGTTCCTATCTGAGCACACAAAGGGAATCTATTGCTCTGAACTTCATCATGACCATGGCAAAAAAGACAGCACTGGTAACACGAAAGCAGTGGGAACGTCAGTAAAATGAGACGGTCACTGGGGAATTAATAAAAGAGAATGAAGACAATCAAGAAGAAAAGATGTTAAAAACATAAATACTTAGGGAAAATGGAGATATGCTTTTACTTCTAGAGATTTTAAGACAGAATATACCAGAATAGCCTTAAGGAGGCTCCAAACACAAATCAATCTGGGAACTGCAACCACAGATAATCTCAATTATTCAACGAGAAAAAGTGTAAGGTATGAAAGACACCCATGTGGAAGGAAGATTCTCACAAGCTCATAATTTCATTACTTACAAAAGGCAAGAGAGGGACGCCTGTGTAGCTCAGTGGGTTAGGTGTCCAACTTCAGCTCAGATCGTGATCTCACAGTCCGTGAGTTCAAGCCCCTCGACAGGTTCTGTGATGACAGCTCAGAGCCTGGAACCTGCTTCGGATTCTGTGTCTCCCTCTCTCTCTCTGCCCCCCCCCCCGCCCCCGACTCATGCTCTGTCTCTATCAAAAAATGAATAAATGTTAAAAAATATAAATAAAAAGGTAAGGGAAAGGCCTTAATTAGAAGGAGTACTGCAATTTTTAAAAATGTAATAAACACGTTCAAAAATGAACAACGATGCCAGCATCTACATCTAAGAATTAATTGCACGTTAAATATTCACGGAACACACAGCAGCTGTCAGACACCAATCTAGGTCCCAGGTAGCTGAGAGGTACGACATGATTCCACCTTATAGAACAGATTGGTGACAGACTGGTGGGGAAGCCCCAGGTAACTTTAATTTAACAAGATGAAACCTAGAATTAAAACATAAAACCTAAAAGGGGGCCACATGGCAAGGTCTAGGAGGCAAAAAGATTTCAAAAGCAGATGATATCTGATCTGGCTGGTGAAGGGCAATCAAGAGAGAAAACCTAATGAAGGAGAAAGAGGATTTTTCAGAAAAAGGCAGCTGCAAGAATGAAAACATGCAATCTGGAGAGAAGCCCAGGTCTGTGCCGGGAACCGTGCATGTACACACAGCGGAAGCTGAATATGGGGATATGGCAAATGAGATGGGTGGAGAACTCTGAGCTCCGCCAAAGGCTGTGAGGAGCCCTTGAAGGGTGAGCCAGTTCTCCTTTCCAGAAGGTACTGTAAGCAGGGAGACAGCCACTACAGCTGCTGAAATGCTGGCTGAGATAAGAGGAGGGACAAATCAGAGGATCACGTGACTGGGGTCTGCAGAAGAAGTGTACAGGCCACGGGATTTTCAAGCCGGGTTTGGAGAAAGAAGAAAGAGGCTCAAAGAAAGCAAAAGGGAACAAAACAAGAGCCTCCAGCTGGGGCGGACTCTGCCATGTTGAGGGATGACTGGAAGACACGGAAAGGCAGCCCGCTTTGACTCCTCCAACAAGGAGAGAGCTTTTCAAACTGGAAAGGCTAGACTTTATTAGGAAGGAAGTGAAGCCCAGGAGAGGTTAGAGAAGAGGAAAGGCTATCTCTTACTATAAATATCTTTCCTCCTGCAGGCTAGATGAAGTTTTTTAAGTTACTGTAGGGAAATGCGGGAGCAGAGAGAGACAAGTGGCTCTGTTTCCTACCTTCCTGCCCTTGCCTCTTGTGCACTAAGCAGCAAAATCCCGCAGCTCTACCCCAGTTTCCCCTCTATGCTCACCCCTCCTGCTGCCTGGAGATCCCCTCTGCCGGGCAAGTCACTACTCAACTTCTGAGACCTAGCTCAGGTGGCTGGTATCTCTGCAATCTTTCTGATACCAACAGTAGCACTGGCTTACTTTGTCCTCTTCCCCCCCCCCCCCCCCGGGTCCCCTTTGCGGATTCCTATGAGGCACACGCCGTATTTTGTGGCAGATTTTTATTTACATGCTTGTTATACCCTCTCTGACTATCAGCAATGTCAATCATTTGACAAATACTGAAAGAATACCAAGAACCCAGCATTGCGATGGGCGTGGGGGTACTTGACAGGTGCAGTGACTGCCTTTTCAAAGCAGAGGGTCCAGTCGGGAGACATATGTCAAAGAAACAATTGAAGAATTAATTAATGAAATGCAATCATACAAAAGCACTTCAAAGAAAAAAACCTACAGGACTCATTAAAGTTCACAGAAAGGTCTTGTTTATTTCTTATATCCCTCAGGGCTTTGCATGATGCGTGGTGTATGTGATGTATCTTAATTGCTCAATAAAGTTGTCAACTGAAGGAATAAATGAGTGAATGAGTGAATGAATGAATGAATGAATATGCAGATATTTCCAAAACAGTTAAAACTTTCTTAAGAAATTATAGAACTGTTAGTTTTCCACCAATCTTTAGCAACATACTCAAATGGCTCTTTGACAAAAAGGTTTATGAGCCCATGGTGTGGGGAGAAAAACAGTTCCCTAGAAACTACAATGGGTGTTATGAACAGCAAGTAATTTCAGGTGAATTACAGGTTGCCCATGCTGAGACTGGACTGATATATGTATCCATTCATTCCTAAATACCTATTTCTGCCTATTAGGTCCTGAGACTTAATAGACAAGGTGCCTATTCTCATGACACTTACATTCTGGTGCAGAGCTTTGGAGTGGCAAACAACAAACAAGTAAACCAAAACAAACAAACAAGATTCTGTTTTGTGAGAGGAACCATGAAGAAAATAAAGGCACAACATATAGCCAGGGGATAACAGCTGATACACAGGAAGTAGGGCAGGAGACTTTAGAAGGGCAATTAAAGTGGACTTCTCTGGGGGCACTTGGGTGGCTCAGTCAGTTAAGCGTCTGACTCTTGATTTCTGCTCAGGCTATGATCTCATGGTTCCTGAGACTGAACCCCACATAGGGCTTTATACCGACAGAGTGGAGCCTACTTTGGATTCTCTCTCTCTCCCTCTCTCTCTGCCCCTCCCCCACTCATGCACACGTGTCCTCTCCTTCTCTCTCTCTCAAAATAAATAAATAACATTTTAAGAAAAGTGGACTTCTCTGAAGAGGTGGCATCAGAATTGGAATTTCACTGGATAAAGGAAGTAACTGTAAATTCTTGGAAAAGCTGTTCTGTGCCTAGGGAACAGAAAGTGCAAAGGCCCTGTGGTAGAAAAAGCCTGGCATGTTCCAGGAATAGCAAGATGGCCTCTAAGGGATGGAAGAACTAAAAGGAATTTGAAGAGGTTGGCAAGGAACCTCCAATAAGAAATTCTACTTGCTGGAAAGGAGTCTCAATTTTATTTTAAGTGAAGTATGCAGGGGAATGATGCAATTCTCTATAATATTTATAAGAATCACTTTGGTTACTGCCTCCCAAATAGGTTTGGGGAGACTGGGGCATAGAGCAGGAACTCCAGCTGGAAGGTGATTTAAATACACTGGGGGAGAAGAGACAGAGGCTGCAGCTCCAGAAGGCAGAAATATGTGGATTCAGGGCACGTTTTGGAGGAGAGAGCTGATGCAGCTACTGTGAACTTAAATAAGTTGCACAGGAGTGCCAGTTATGGGAAAGGAGGACTCAAGACTGCTTTCTGGGCTTTTGCTCTAGCAGGTGAACAAACAGTGGTGCCATTTACTGAGTTCGGGGAGATGTGAACAGGTGTTTGAGGGAATGGTAATCAGGAGTTGTATTTCTGCTCTATTCAATTTAGACTTTCACGAGGACATACCTAGCATATTGCCTATATAATTCTAGAGGTCAGGCCAGGAGATACAGATGTGAAGATGATCAGTGTATCCACAGTGTTTAAATTCATGGGACTCTGTAAATTCAGATGGGCTTGGGGTGTAGATGGAAAGAAGTTCTGAGACAAAGCCCTGAGATTGAGCACAGGTAGCTGGTGAGCCAGAAGGGAAAACCAGGTTTTTAAAAGGTAGAAATAGGTAACTGAACCAAATACTACTGAGAGGTTGAGTGAGGTGAGAAAAGGGAAGTGACCACTGGATTTGGTGATGTGGAGTTCTTCACTGGTGGTCTTTGCTGAAGTAGTTTCTGTGGGGTGTTTTGCATTAGATGATAGAGAGATAGAGAGATATAGAGATACGTAGATAGATAGATAGATAGATAGATAGATAGATAGATACAGATACAAATAGATACAGATACAGATACAGATACAAATAGATACAGATACAGATACAAATAGACTACACGGAACTGCTTACATGAGTGTGGGGGCCACCCAGGCAAGTCCAAAATTCATCTGCAGGGCAGGCTGTCAGGAAGGGGAGGAGGAAACTCGGGCAGGACCTGAAGCTACACTGTACAGGTAGAATGTCTTCTTCCTCAGGGAAACCTCAGTTCTGATCTTAAAATCTTTCGACGGACTGAATCTGGCCCACCCAGACATTAAGAATACTCTCTTGGGGCGCCTGGGTGGCGCAGTCGGTTAAGCGTCCGACTTCAGCCAGGTCACGATCTCACGGTCCGGGAGTTCGAGCCCCGCATCAGGCTCTGGGCTGATGGCTCAGAGCCTGGAGCCTGTTTCCGATTCTGTGTCTCCCTCTCTCTCTGCCCCTCCCCCGTTCATGCTCTGTCTCTCTCTGTCCCAAAAATAAATAAACGTTGGAAAAAAAAAAAAAAGAATACTCTCCTTTCCCCAAAGCCCAGTGACTGCAGATGGTCACCACCTCCCAGCGACTCCTAGGTTAGTGTTTGGTTGGATCCTGGGACCCTGGCTAGCCAAGCAGACACCTGGAACGGAACACCACGTGTGTCCAGACCGCAGAGAATCAGGTGCAGTGTGCTGGGGTGTGAGCAGGTGGAGGTGCTAACCACACACAGACCTTGGAGAGAAGCTGTTCTGTGAAAAGCAAGGGAGAGAAGGAGTAGCTGCTAAGTAGGGCTAGTCAGCTTTTGTTGTATTCCTTTTGATAGCTTATAGAGCAAAGTCTTCTATGTACAGGAATGACCCAGTCAAAGGGAGGATGAGATGGTGTTGAAAGGGAGGACCATCCTCTGATCCAGAGGACACACAGAGACTTGTTTTTAGATAGAAATGAGAGATGAGGGATCGTCTGGGTGGGGCAGTTGTTAAGGAGGCGACTCCTGATTTCAGCACAGGCCATGACCTCGCTGTGTGTGAGATCGAGCCCCACTTCAGGCTCTGCACTGACAGAGCAGAGACTGCTGGGACTCTCTCCCCCACCCCCGCATCTCTTTCTCTCCCTCAAAATAAATAAATGTTAAAAAAGAAAAAAGAAATGAGAGGTGAATTCTTTTTTTTTTCCCCAAGGGAAAGCAACAAAGCACCAGGACCAATGATTGGAAAGGACCGAGTGTTCAGCAGCTCCCCAGGTGGCTAACATCCCATCACTCACAATAGGTACCCAAAGATAAGTTATCCCTTGAGGGAATGCACTGAGTAGACATGGAACCTACCTGGAGGGCAGACCCCGTAGGACTGGGCTTCCTCCAAATCAGGGACTGTGAGCCTGGTCAAGAATTGGGCTTTAGCAGATCTGTGGGCCTCCTAATATTATAGAAAAATCTGCTTATGAAAAAAATGTCGCTGTGGGTGCTCTTCTTAAGGGGATGTCCCTTGCTGCCATCAGAGTCTCAAAGGGGTCTGGCACTGGAAAAAGATGAATGTGTCCCTCCAAGGTCTCTTTCAACCCTCCAGTCTGCTCTTCAACTTGATGCGAGGAATCTTTCTGTGTATGCATGCAGAACGATGTACATGAACAGCAAAGGAAAGCTGACTGGCTGGCAGAAAACAATGAGGACATGTTAAACAGTAATGGGACTGTTACCCCAAAATAGATGGCTGAAGTCATAACATAGGTAACCTCTTTACTTCAGCATGAAAGTGTCACCTTTTACTTAAAAATAAACCTCCGACTCTCTCTCTCTCTCAAAATATATAAATAAACTTAACAAAAAATTACTTTAAAAAAAAGTTTTCTTTAAAAAAAAAAGGGGGGGGGCATCTGGGTGGCTCAGTTGGTTAAGCGTCCAACTCTTGGTTTCAGCTCAGGCCATGATCTCACGGTTCATGGGTTCAAGCCCCACATCAGGCTCTGCACTGATGGTACGGAGCCTGGTTGGGATTCTCTCTCTCTTCCTCTCTCTCTGCCCCCACCCCTCATTCTCTCTCTCTCTCTCTCTCTCTCTCTCTCTCTCTCTCTCCATAAATAAATAAATAAATAAATAAATAAATAAATAAATAAATGTAACAAAAAATTACTTAAAAAAAGTTTTAAAATTAAACCTCCGAGTAGCGACATCTGTTATCAAGAGAAGAGGCAACAAGGGAATCCGGGCATGCCAGAGAACCTGGGATTGGAAGCATGTGCCCTTATGGACATTCTGTGCTGTGTTATGCAAGAGCTGAAGTGGAATGCAGTGTCTCCCTAGCCTAATGGTGTGCTGTTGATGTATCTGTTGTATAACATACTCTTCCTGGAAATGCTTGTTCAAGATAAAGACAGCCATTTCACAAGTCAATCCCCTCTGTGAAGAAATTTATTTTTACTAGATGCTCTTATGTCCATCGCTTCCCTAGGGAGCTTGTTAATACTCAGCTTTCCGGGTCCCTACACCCAGAATCATAATCCAGTATGTACAGGACTTGGCTAGGCAAATGCATTTTTAAGGACCGCTCCAGATGATTCTGATACAGGCATTCAGTTGGCCATATTACAAAAAAAACGGTACAAGCACATAACCAATAGGCACTCTTATAACCAAAACCAGGATCTGTTGAACCATGTTAGTGGTAGCAATCACATGCGTTCATACATTAGGGGTCACTGGGTTTTAGTATATAAGCAGGAGATGTCACTGCTAAGGTAGAAAACTAATTTATGATGGCCTACTTTTAGTTTTAAATATAAAACTTGCAGAGGAGAATTATAGGAATGATTACATTTCCTGCGTAATTCTGACTGTATTCCAGAGCGATTGCCGGTTCTACCCGTGGTTACCATATTCCTTATTTGCCAGCCACTTTTACGTAGAACAACTCACAGATGAATATTTGGCTAGCATAACTCCAGGCGAGAAGCACTCCCTGGGTTACATCAGGTTGGAATGCTCTTTTTCCTCCCCTTCTAGAACAAGTGAAGAGGGGGAACCTTTTCTCTTCACGGTGCTGAAGGAGGGGCGAATTTATCATACCTGTCATACCTCACTTCTGGGAAAGAATGGAGCCCAAATTCCTCTTCTACTTCAAGGACAAATGATGCTCACATTTCAAGAGCTCTTCACTTTGAACTCTGGGCTGTTGTTAAGCTCTTATCACGTTATCACTACCAAGCTGCTTCATCCCTAGACAGAAGAAGAGTTTTTCTAGCTCTGGGTTGAATTTTACATTTTCAAATGTGCAGAAGTTATTAAAGGCTTCAAAGAGTTTTGAAACAACCTGAGATTGCCATCACAATGTAGATAAGCTGGTAATCCTTGGGGGGGGGGCGGCGCTCACAACACATCAAAGTTGAGGGTGCGTGTCTACACTTACTATAGGAGCATCCATAGACCTCCACCCTCATGCCAATCTTTCCACTTGGATTCCATTCCAGGGGCACGAAGCGAATGAAGCGGGCTCTCACTGAGTGCAGTAACTTATGGTGCATCACGCTGTCAGCATTCATGTTTCCTGCAAAGGTCTGCGGAGAGAAAAGGAGGCCCCGTGAGATTTGTGACACCATTGCGTCTCCTTCCCATGCCGAGCTCAAAGCACCTCACTGCAAATTCACATATGTTACTCCACTGAGTCTTTCCAAGAAAATCCTCAATTTCACAGATATGTCAAATAGAAACCGACTCCTGTGAAAATTCTTCATTATGTGCCTTTTTTTTCAGAAATGCTATCCATTATTCTTTGAGGAACTCTCTCTCCCAAGGTTAGACATGACACCTGAAAGCTTCACAAAGTAAATAATACCATGACGTTCCAATATTTCTAATGCTCATAGTCCCTCCCTGTGGTAGAGGAGATAAGTGGCCATCTCCTCTTAGAAGGAAAAGGCCTTCATTGAAGTAACTGTTACCATCAGTTGAGGCCAGTCACTATGCTAAGCACTTTCTATTATGATTATTACCATTTCACAGATTAAAAAAAAATACCTGAAACGTAAAGAGAAAAAGGGTGAAGAAAAAAGAAATCTTTACATCATCCAATTGGTTAGGAATTGGTCTGAGATTCAATTCCATGGTCGTCCTATTCCAAAGCTTGTGGTTTTTCTACAGCCCCACACTCTTCAGCTATCGCCATGTCAATCGTTACTGGAGGGAGAAGGGGGGTTCTGACTCTTAGGACTCTTAGGTAACTCATTTTCTCAGGAAGTTGAAGCAAAGGAGCACATAGTTTGGGAACTATTGGGCGCACCAGAATTATGTCCTCTAGTCTTCATTTGGAAGAGGGATTTCTGGAGTAAAAATTTTTCTGGAGATGGAATCCAAAGTCTCACACCCCATCTCTTTTCCCCATTGGGGTAGAATATACGTAACATAAACGTACCACTGAAACTTTAAAATTTTAAAGTGTATATTTTAGTGGCATTAAATACTTTCACACCATTGTGCAACCCTCACCACTAGCCATCCGGACAACTTTCTCATCACCCCAAGGTTCCCTAATCCTTAAGACAGTATGTCATCTAGCACACGGATTTGCTTGCTTCATTAAAAATCGTCATTTGCCTTCTTTTCTGATTCAAGTATTTGTAGATAAAGCATACTTGCTAATGTCCCATCAATGTCAATAAAAGGGAGATCCACTAGTTTGTCAAGTGGCCAAAATGAACACCAAGTAAAGTATCTTATGTAAACAATGGAAGTGAACCCATTTTCAAAGATCCAGTCTGAACCTTGTCTGTATCCTCACCACAGCTGTGAACACTCAGACATTCTGCAGCACATAATACACCCAGGGGCTACTAACTCTGACATGAAGCAATTGATAGCGTCACTATTACGCAGCACAAAGTGGCTTACTGAAGAATGAATACATTCACTTCCTAATTTGCAGCTACACCTGCAACAAAATTCTCATGTAACGGAATGACTTAGTGGAGAGGAATTCCTCAAGATTCAAATCCAACATCCAGGCCACAGATTTAGGCAAGGTTGTACCATTTTTTCTTCATGCAAATAAGAATGACTCTACTTGGCAGGCTGGCTCTTCCACACATCCTGCTCCCAACTTTACAACTGGTACAGGTATAAACCTTCTTCAGTCCCTTGTTCACTTAGAAAGGATCTTTCCCAGGGCACCTGGGTGGCTCAGTCAGTTAAGCATCCGACCCACAGTTTGTGGGTTAGAGCCCCATGTAGGGCTCTGTGCTGACAACTCAGAGCCTGGAGCCTGCTTCTCCCTAGAGAATCTCCCTAGAGATTCTGTGTCTCCCTCTCTCTCTGCCCTTCCCCCACTCATGCTCTGTCTCCCTCTGTCTCAAAAATAAAGATTAAAAAAAAGAAAGGAATTTTCCCTATAGAGTTTAGAGTTTTTGGTTTCCATTTTTAATATGTTTTTGTCCATACTTCTTCTTTTGTCCATACAACCCACCTCCCAGGCACATAAAGGCACTGGGTCTATAGTATCTCTATCTAACCCAAACTTTCAATAAAATCTTTCTTACACTGAGGACAATGGGGTGCCCCCTCCAGAGTTCTATGTAATATATAGACCAAATATATCTTAAGCTAACATTTAAATCCTGGTTGTATAATTCTAGATATAAGATTTATTTTGTGAACCTGAAATCCTTTATAGGATCCCTTAACTCATGTACTAAGTGGTCTGATGACGGAATCTTGGATTCTCATCAAAAAAGGGCACATCTTGGAAAGATTGTATAACATTAGGCAAGTGACTTAATCTTTCTGAGTCTCATGTCATGATCTGAACATCTCACGGTCCCAGAGCTATATAATTTGTAGTTTCATAGCCTCATAGGCTCATGCCAGAGGAGACCCAAGGTCTCAAACTTTGAGATCTCAAAGTATGCAGTGCATGGTCCCAGGACCCTCTTGGAGCTAAGAGGCTAACATTAACTTGGGAATACTTAAATCTGGAGCCAGACTGAGTCTAAAGGAAGCTTCACCCAAATTTTCACCAAGTTCACTAGTTCAACTTCTGACAAGATCAAAAGTAATCATCATATAGCAATGCAGGAAGTTGTAGGCTAGAAAGAAAAGCAAACAAATGTATCCTTCCTCTTCCAGTGCTTGAATTCCAAGGCCCTATTAGATTCATTAAAGCTATCACTCACCCCAAGTCAGCTCAACTGCTAAAGATACCTGGACAGCATTAAGGGTGACAGCTGACTTTTCATGAGAAATGTTAGAGACCAACTAATGCTGAAAGTAGGATACCATTAACCTAGCATTCTTTTGTTTTAAGTTTATTTATTTTGAGAAAGTAAAGAGAGCAGAGACAGAGGGAGAGAGAGAATCCAAAGTAGGCTCCACACCATTAGTGCATAACCCAATGCCGGGCTCAAACTCACGAACTGTAAGACCAAGACCTGAGCCAAAATCAAAAGTTGAACACTTAAGCCACCCAGGTGCCCCTCAACTTAACATTCTATACCCAGCAAAAATAGCTCCCAGTTCTGAAGAAAAAATAAACATAATTTCATTTAAACAAAAGCTGAGATAATTTATTACCAATAGACTTCCACTGCTAAGAATTGCTACATAAGTAATTCTATCTAAAGAAATTGATACAAGATAGAATTTTCTCTTTTTTTAATTAATTTGTTTATTTTTGAGAGAAAGAGAGAGAACACACACATGCAAGTGCTTGAGTAGAGGAGAGGCAGAGAGAAGGAAAGAGAGAATCTCAAGCAGGCTCCATGCTGCACGGTCAGTCTGGAGCCCAATTCAGGGCTCAAACTCATGAATTGTGATATCATGACCAGATGTGAAATGAAGAGTTAGATGCTTAACCAACTGAACCAACCAGGTGCCCCAAAGACAGAATTTTCAATGTGCAGGAAGGAATTAAGGATACTCAAAGGGTTAAATGTGTGAGTAAGAATAAAAGACTAGATTTCTTTCTTTTCCTAAAAATTGTAAAGTCAATTCACACTTTAGAGGAAAACTAAAAACACATTGTGAGATTTATAACATATATAGAAGAAAACATATGTCAACAAAGCTGCATAGAACGGGATACAGGATAAATAGAATTACACTAGTTCAAGGCTGCACACTGTATATAAACTGATATATTAGCAATTTTATATAAATTATAAGTTAAAGATGCACAAAAATAAATCAAAAAGGTATAGCCACAAAGCCAATAAAAGAGAAAGGATGGAATAACATAATAATAATAATAAGAAGAAGAAGAACAACAACAACAACAACAAACCTGATCCCAGTTTAACACAAAATAAGATAGGAAATGAGAAACAAAGGAATAAATCACAGACAGGAAAAAACAAAACAAAACAAAAAAAAAAAGGTAAACTTAAACTTTACCAAACTGGTGATTACATTAAAAGAAAAATGATTAAAACTCCAGTGAAAAGTTAGAAATTGTAGGGCTGATGGAATAAGTGTGTGTGAGGAAGAAGCCAGTAAGGATGTAGAATATTCAAACAGTGAAACTGGCCTAATTAATGTTCACAGAACATGGAACAATGACAGGTTAAATACATTGTTTTCAAGTGCACACATAGGACATTCACTAAGAGGGACCCTATCATATATGGTAAAAAAAATCATATGGCTTGTTTTCTGACCACAATTAAGTTGTCATAATAATAACTTATTTAGGAAACCCTCAAATGTTTGGAAGTTATTCAACACACTTCTAAATGACTCATAGGTCAAAGAAGAAATCAAAATGGAATTTAGAAAATAGTTCTAATTGAATGATGATAAGAACACTGTATCAACATTTCTGGAACATAGCCAAAGCAGCCCTTAGAAGAAAATGGATGGTTACAAATGCCTTTTTTTTTTACATGAGAAGGAAGAAGTAAAGTTAAAAATCTATATTTCCATCCTAAGAAGATAAAAAACTAGTAAATCTGAACTCAATGTTATACTCAGCAATAAAAAATAACCAACAACACCTGCTCCAATACGTGTGTTGGGCAAAAGTAGCTAGCCATCAGGAGTGCATACTACACGATTCTATGTATACGAAGTTCTAGAAGGGGCAGAACTAAGCTCTGAGGATGGAAATCACATCAGCAATTTTCTCGATGATGGGAGACAGAAAATGACCACAAAGAATATCCATCAATTCATCTGAACATAACGTCCACACAAGGTAGAAAATCTGCATGATCTTCATTTTAAAGATGAGACAACTTGATTTTGGAGAACCTAAACTGAATCATAAATTATAAATCAAGAAATTATCAAATTGAGACTGGATTATAGAGACTCTGATTAAAGTCCGGTGACCCTCTGATTGCATTCTCATTATTGCCCATATACATTGGGTTTCTGAAACCAAATCATGGCTGTGGCACAATGAGAGCTACCAGGTTTGAGGGTCTGCTCCACGCCAGGCACTTGCTAGGCCCTCCGTATAATTTTAGTTCACTCTGTTTACTCAAGAAGATTTAGCCAGCTTCCTCACTAAAGGAGCCTCCCCCTGCTCCTCTGCACACGTACATTTCAACTTTCCAAAGTTGTGCCACATCTTACAATTGTGCTGCCCGTCGACAAGGGATTCCCCACCTCACTGGCAGACTTTGGGAATCGGGTTAATTTGGGGCAACGGTATCTATACTGTTTCTCACAAGTTTGTCTGGTTCTCACCCCACATCAACCAACAGTATACTGAATCTGGGCACAGGCCTTTTACTGTTGTCGTGGGATAAGTGGCATTATTTTATTATAAAATATCATGCATATTGTTCTTTTTAAAAAATGTTTATTTATTTATTTTTAGAGAGAAAGAGAGAGGGGAGGAGGGACAGAGAAAGAGGGAGAGAGAATCTCAAGCAGGTTTCACACTGTCAGCACAGACCCCACGGTCGGGCTCCATCTCATGAACCATGAGATCATGACCTGAGCCAAAATCAAGAGTCAGATGCTGACCCTACTGACTCAAGAGTCAGAGCCACCCAGGAACCCCTCATGCATATGGTTCTTGAGGCTGTTCATTGATTTGGTCCCTACATAAGAACATAGTGCATAAGCTCATCTTTCTTCTCCCATATCATCCCCCATAGTTCAAGAAGTGTAATGACCACAGAAGGTGAGTTCACGTGTGCTCATAAGAGAAACAACTACCTAGAAGGGGGCTCACAGGAGGAGCATGTAGGAGAACACACAAGAAAACGAGAGTTTCAGAGTCAGCATTCAGCTCCTTCCCCTTACACATTCATTCCTTGTCACTACACAACGTTTTGGCTTATGAAAGGAAGACCCTTTGCTCATGATGAAAGTGCTGATACTCTTTTTATTCTTTACTAGGCAGCTAATGGAGTAGGCACAAACTATGAGGCTAAGACGGGATGGTCACTGGCACTTACCCATGGAGAGTGAACGGGTCTGGGCTCGCTGCTACCCAAGCAACTCACTTGGCTGTAACAAATACATCACATTGTGCCAAACCCACTGATGGCTCTGACTGGCAGCGAGACTGCAAGCATCCAGGTGCCGCAGGGAAGATGTCATTAATTTGCCTAACTGCAGTGTGGGCAATAAATAACAGGTGCAGCAACCAAATTCTGCCTCCGTAACCTTGACAGAGAATATCAGGAATTCTCAGGGAGACCTATTTCAAGTCTGGTGCTCTGCCAAACTCCATGCTGCCTAAGGGTCTGTTTTAAAAGAAGCAGTAGAGTGGGAGAGAAAGGATATGAGCTGTGAGTGCTAATCCTAACCACCTTGCTGATTAGCTCTGTCGTCCCTTGCAAAGCGCAAGGACTGTAGTTCCTTTGGGGATATGGGCTGTATCTTATTTTAAACCAGAATGTCTAGTGCACGGAACGTGGTATTTCTTCAAGGTATGTTGAAATGGCATTCGGCAACCCAAACCAAATCTGTGCACTGTAGTTATTTCAAAATCAGTGAATTTCAAACAGCATCTCAACTTCGCTCACACTGGTATTAGTAAGTTGCTGAATCACTGAGTGAATGAATAAGCAAAGGAACACAACTTTTCTGACTCTTGGTTTTCTCACCAGGAGAACCGCGCAAATAAAATCTCCAAGGCAGTGGCGAAACTTACATTAAATACTACATGCAAATGACATTGCACATAATAGATTCTCACAAACCACACAATACTCTCACAGAGAGACAGAAAGAGAGAAATTCCAATAGCTAGTTCCTGTGTAAAAATATCTTTGTGTGAGAGCATATTCTGAAGCAGTGACTTACTAATACCCTCAAGCCCCATGCAAGGCATTTGTCAATCATACTTACTTTTTCTGAATGACATTCAAAGGGTTCTCCCAGAAAAACAGTACAAACTAAAGCTAAGGAAGGACTAGCAGCCCAGAGCTAATTAGAAATACATTTTTTTTCTTAGTTAATAAGATACATTTAATAAGGCAGAGGGTAATTAACATGCAAACTGCGGAGTTAAAACTAAAATTGATACACCCATTCAGGCTTTGAAGTTCCAAACTGCTCTGTAGGTGTATGTGCTGAAATGGATTTCAGACAGGCACTTATCCAAAAGAAAATGAGAGGTAAGTGTTAAGAACTAGACACTATTGGTGGGAGACAGGAATTCTGTTTCTTACCATTTATTTGCTGTTTTTATATATTGTTTTTTATTTGAGTATAATTGATACCCAGCATCGCATTAGTTTCAGGTGTACAACATAGTGATCTGACAAGTTCATAAGTTATGGCACGTTCACCCCAAGTGTAGCTACCACCTGTCACCATACCTCACTATTACAGTATCATTGACCATATTCCTTAAGTGACAAATTTTAGGGGTATAAAAAGGAGAATTAGACTACTGAATTCTTTTTTTATTCTACTCCTGTTTGTAGGAAAAGTGTCCATTACACCATTATATCCTTATAAGAGCAGATGTGGTATATCTACTTGCAATTTCATAAGAGCAATTATTTAATTGGGCTAGAAAGCCACCCTGAATTTGATAACTGCATAAGAACAACTCCACCTCTGTCGCTTGGTCCTGATTGTTGGCAAAGAAGAAAACCAATCCATGGCACTGTCCTCCTTTGCCAGTACAGTCTCCAGAGTAGGAGAACACTTCAAGGATTGAGGGCAATAGTAGAGAAAAACTGTCACTCCCACTTGACCTTGATCACAAGTGGAGTAGGGTTCTCAGGTCAAGCCCTGCTAGTAACCATCATGCACTCATGTTCTGTTCCCTTCTCTTAGGAATGACATGTTCTTATTTTTTTCCAGTTCACTGAAGAGATATTTGCTTCCTCCTCTGTTTCTGGAAGTAGAAGTGCCCTCCAGGTTGAGGTATGAGTGCTTCCTCATTCCCACCCCAGCCCTGACACAACCTTTGTCAGACATGTGCTCTCATGCAGTCAATGGCCAATTGTCATTTTGCTCCTAGTCTCCCTGTCCTGACCTTAACTGTCAGTCATCTGCTTGAAAGGATGGTTACTGTGGTTATTGTGTGGCCAGTTGAGAAAATGGAATCCTATGTGAAGTCATAATACTGGCCACTTTATTATTTTTTTATTAATTTATTTATTTTTGAGAGAGACAGACAGACAGAGTACAAGCGGGGGAGGGGCAGAGAGAGAGGAAGGCACAGAATCTGAAGCAGGCTCCAGGCTCTGAGCTGTCAACACAGAGCCTGATGCAGGGCTTGAACCTATGAACTATGAGATCATGACCTGAGCTGAAGTCGGACGTTTAACTGAGCCACTCAGGCGCTCTTTGATCACTTTAGCATTAAATTACCCATATTAAAGTTATTTGCATGCAAATCTCATCAGGTATAAAGTCTCCAAACAAACTTAACCCATCACATGCATTCTGGCTTATTCCAGAGTAAGCCAGAGATAGTGAGGGAAATAGTGAGACTTGCCAGCAGAAGTTAGTGAGTAACTTACAAAGATTAAAGGCCTTCAATTAAATGCCTCTCCCACTGGAGGCACCAGTGCCCTCAGAAACCAGTACCCATCCCTAGGCAGAAAAACTGGTTTCTCATAGATACAGTGGACCATGGCAGTGGCATCTGGATATCTATCTCCACTTTCTCCTTCAAAAGTGATTAATTCTATATCCATTTCCTCATCTTCCCCCTAGTCTGATGAACCAGTGTGTTCCTCTGTAATCTACTTGAATTAAAACAATTCCATCAATATCTCAAGTACAAAGAGAATTAATTCATTGAATGTCAACAGTTACAAGCACTAGGAGAGGGCATTGCTAAAGTTATGTTAAAGTAGAAGTTGAAGGAAGGGCTCTCAAATGGCCACTGGCCTCTGCCCATTTACAGCTTTAACAAATCATCATTGATTTAAAGGAAGTTTCCAAGTTAAGTTGCTCAAAACTCTCCCTAGACCAATAGGAACCTTATGCATACAATTAGGCTATCAGTATCGTTGTGACAATTATTGATCTAGGTCACATTTTACTAGAAAATAAAGTAAGATCAACTAATAATGTGGAAATAAGATATATTAACCCACAGCTAAATAATAGAAATGTGGTATTTTGTCTACCAGAGTGGATGATCCAGAACCCTAATTATTCTTGAGGACACTATGCATGTACAGATAAATATTTGTTTAAAAATATGTATTTATATGAGACACCAAATTCCTCCATTGTCATTGCTGTGTTTGTTCAGAGGTTCCGATTGTTGTGTGACTTCTGCTGCGTTAAGTATAATGGGTAATAAAGTGATTGTTGACAACACTGTCATATATTTACGTTTCCATCTCTTGTGCTAAGAGCTATAACACCATCATGTATGGCAGCTTGACCATATGGTGCACAACTGGAGAAGATTGAAACACCCACTTAGCAAAATCAGACTTTTCAGACTCCACTGAAGCAAAAAGAAACAATTCCTTTGCCCTCTTCTGATTTCTGGAAAAGAAAGACAAAGCTTTATGAACTTCCTGGTTCATGAAATGGAGAACTGAGCATGGGGGTTGCCAGGAGGACCTGGTCTTCTATTACAGGATCCAGACCGAAGATCCCCTACAGTAAGGACCTGGTCCAGAGCTAGAAAGAGACTACCCGATACATCCAGGGTAAAGTCATGGGGCAAAGGGAATAATGAATACCAAGATGGAAAGACTGTTGAGCTTTTCTGCCCATTTATGTGCACTGCAGTCTTTTGTAGGGGCTCTTGCCAACTCCTTTTCCCTTCCCAGTACAACCCACCCTCCTATCTTGCTTTATTTTCCTTCCTAAACTCATCTTGCTTTACTTCTTTGTCTCTCTCCTTGCACTGTGAGCTCCAAGAGAGCAGGGACTTCTGGAATCATATGTGAGGCCCAGAAAGATTTGCTGAATAAAGGAACGATACACGTTTTCCCCCTAAATTGTTCCATTATGGAACCCTGCTCTTTTTTCCATGGAACATCTTAAAAGAATATTGCACTATAGAAATATGCACAAAGCATCACCCTGAAAGAATTTCATGTTCATACCTTTTGGTGGACAAACCAAAGATAGAAGTTTTAAGACATTTTCTCAAGGAAGGACAATTAGTTGAAGGGAGAATTGAAGCAATATTATGTATAGGAGTTCCTTCTACCATTACGGCTGACTTTCATGCTCTTAATTCCTTGACTAGAGCATTTCAGAGAAGCAAATAGAGAGGGAAGTTTCAATCTGTATAGTTAAGAAAGCCTAAGCTATCCAGCCTATCAAAAACTACCTGAGGGAGAAGTATCACAAGGAGAGAGTGGGCAACATACATTGTCCACATTTCTTCCTTCATTCTATTCTGTGCCTGTGATGGTTCAATTGTTCGCCTCACAAACTATATGAAGACTGTGGATGTGGTTCCCACTGTCCTTTACATTTAACTGGCCAGAGAACAGGCTAGGTCCTACGAGGACCAAGTGAGGACTAAAGGGTTCTAGGATGTTCTTACCATTATTTCCTCCACAGTGCTTTACGGGCTCACTTCCAAATAGCAATGTCTATACCAGCTGATAAGCCCCAATTCACCTGTCATGTAGCTGATTTTCTCCTAAAGATAATTTAACCTTGCTGAATAGAAACCTTTGAGGAGACAGCAGATTTCTCTGGAAATAGGAGCATGGAAGCAGTCAACACATGTCTTTTTTTTTTTTCCTTCATTCGTTTTCCTGAGATTTGGATCTCAAACCAGCACTCTGAAGAGAAGGTGTTAGCTCATTGTCAGCCTTTGGCAAAACCATACAATAGGCCAAGTTTATCATGATCTACTTCTCTTATCCTTTCCTCCTTTGTTCCATTTCTGCTCTTAGCTGACTTTTAGCTATTTTCTGTCAAATTTTTAGTAGCTCAAGCAATGACTCTAGGAAACATCAGAATTTCCTTTTTTTTTTCAGTTTTATTGGGAAATAATTGGCATGCATCAATGTATAAGTTTAAGGTGTACAGAATGGTGTTTTGATTTACATAAATTGTGAAATGATTCCCACAATCAGTTTCGTTAATATTCATCATATTGCATATAAATGCAATAAAAAGAAAAGGAAATGAATTCTCCTTATGATGTAAACTCTTAGGGTTCACTCTCAACAACTTTCCCATAACATCACGTAGCTATGTTAGCTACGGGCATCATTATGTTGTAGATGACATCCGTAGTAGTCATTTACCTGATAACTGGACATTTGTAGCTTCTGACCACTTTCCTTCAGTCCTCTTCCCCCACACCTTCTTTCTCCATTCATTTCCCAATGGACCCTCAGGTTGTTTCCATGTTTTGGCTAATTGTACATAATGCTGGGCGTTAGCTCATTGTCATGAGGGTGCAGATATCTTTGTTTATATCAGCGTTTTCATTTCCTTTGGATATATTCCAAGAGTGGGACTGATGGACCATATGATGATTCTATTTCTAATCATTTGATGATCCTCCATACTGTTTTCCATCATGGCTGCACCAATTTATAATCCCACCAACAGCGCACCAGGATTCCCTTTTCTCCCCACCCTCACCACCACTAGTTACCTCTTGTCCTTTCAATGATGGACATTCTAACAGGTGTGAGGTGACATCTCGCTGTGGTTGACAGTTTTAAAAGGGACCCTTGAAGTACAATGAAGGAGGAAGAAAGGAAGAAAAACTTGCATGCAAAAATATTTGATTTCTGCTGACAGTATGGCTGGTAACTTGAAATAAAATGCCTGGATATTTGCTGCAACCTCTGAGCTGTGGCCGTGAGTAAAGGAGAACTCAGGAAACATCTGGCGGAAGGTTCATTTCTTTCTTTCTCTGCACTACCTTCATCATCTCTTCCCTGGATGACTGTAACAGCCACCAGATAATCTTTCTCTCTCTGGTCTTACTCCATTTCATCAATCTTACAAGAGGGTATATTAGCTTCAAAATCAAGGAGAAATTTCTAGTATGCCCTACAAAAGCCCTCTGTTTTCCAAACCATCTCCTGCTTCTTCTTTCCCTACAGGGCCCTTCTACCATATCGCACTGCTTGAGGTTCGCTCAAAAACACCTGCAAACTCCTTCTTTCAGGATCTTCTCTGTTTTGCTCTTCCCAAACTCTTTGTTTAAATTGGTGACACACCCCCCCTTATTTATTCCTATAGTCTCCATCTTGGCCACACAGCAGCAGCAGGGCTGGAACATGGGCATTAGAGTAGTCTCCTATAGACTGCAATCACCTTGAGGACCTACACCCTGATCATTTCGTGTCTCTAGCACCTGATACATGGTGGGGGGTGGGGGGGTAATACATGCCATTTTCATTCCACATTTCATGTATTATCCCTGAGCCCTCTGTAAGAAGAGTTATTGGTTCCTTGGCTGTATGACACAGTTTGAAGCTGCTGGACTTTGGGTGGAGGCACCCTCGAAAATCACTTCCTACCATTATTTCATATATAGCCAAAGGCCACTTATTCTGACTTTCAGAACCTTGGTTTCTTTATCTATTAAATGGGAGTAATAAGACATACAGAAGGAATTGTGTATATATATATATATATATACATATATATATATATATATATATATATATAATCAAAGCTTTCTTTTTCCAAAAAAAGATTCTCTAGAACTATAAATGGATGGTCCGCTCTCCAATAATGTGCACCAGTGGCTTCTACTGCTAACATGAACCATCCTTCCGGCTGCTGCCATGTATAAATACCAGGGAAGTCTGCATACTCCAGATTGAATGCAGAGAATTAAACTTGGATAATGCCTTTGTACCTCGCTGTGTCAAGCAACACTCAGGCGCTGTTCATACTCTGCTTCATCCTCAAATTTAAATAGCGATTTTCAGACTACCTAGCTTGACAATTCTACACTCGGTCTGATTTCATTGGTGATGGTGTCTGAACCAAGTCAAACAGGCGTTTTGAGTTCCTCTGCATGGTGAGCTGATCTTACTCTGTTTCCTGATACTTCTATCTCACAATTCCTTCATGCTCTGTAAACTAGGCTATTCACTGTCACTGGCCACAGATATTACATGGAAGTTTGTTTCAGTACCTTTGTGCTATGCATTTGCATAGCATTTCAGTGTAGAGTTAGGACGACAGACTCCGGATCATGTGCCTAAGTTTAAATCCTTACTAAGTTTGAGAACTTGGATGAGTACTCAACTTTTCTGTACTAATATTTGCCCAAGTTTAAAATGAGGATAAGAGAACATTCCCTTGGGATTGTTGGGTTGAGTGTGTGCGCGTGTGTGTCTGTGTGTGCACACACACGCAGGAATGTCTGTGTGTAAATTTGTTAACACGCACGCATGTGTCTCCTATTTCATGCCAGAATTATCATAAGTAATATATACATTCATATATATGGCTTGGATATTGCTTAGAATAGTTCTTGCGTGACATATGAAGTTCTGGCATAAAGTTCTACCTGTATAATTATTAACTCTTATTATTGTTAGTTCTACATATTTAGTTAGATCATATTTACTGTTGAGCCCATGTCAAAAGTTAATTCCTTTACTAAACAAACCCTAACTCCCCATGCAAAAGGGGGAGGGGAGCTCACACTTATTGGATGTGGATTATGATCCAAGCACCCATTCTCGCATCAGGCCTTACCCCATCCCACGTTATTTCCAGGCATTTTGGAGACTGAGACTTAGAGGTCTGCGGAGTCCCGGATGGTGGAGCTGGGATGCGAGTGCTAGGTTGCCCATCAGTCCAAGCCTCCACTGTCCCCCACCCAGTCACTTTTCAGGAGCCACACAGTCTCCCTCTCCTGGGAACTATAACAGTATACTATTACTAACTGTCAGGGCACTTAACACTTTCTATTTTGTATCATAGTGATGCGTGTGCATACCTGACTTTTACTATGAAAGAATGAACATTTTTCAGTGCAGGATTTCAAACAGAATTCCCTCTGATAACCTCCACGCTTGCCAGGTATCGTGTGTACGTGCTTAAAGCTTGACTTTACGCAGCACACACCCAGCCCCTCCCTCTTTCCATCTTTGTTCAGCCCTTTGCTTTATCAACGGGCATGTTTGTTTCTTCTGTTAGAGTCTACATTCCTTGAGTGAACTTAATTTGGGGCTGACTCTTTCACTCTAGCATGTACGATAGGTAATGTCCAAAGTATTCTAATATTCACATTAAAAAACCGTAAGTAAATCACCGCTATGACAAGGGGTGTTGACATTTTCATGGGATTTTAAGCCTAAATCTGAGTTTGACTACATTCTCGTGGAGTGTAGGCAGAATGCATGATTCTCGGGGGGCAGGGGTGCAGTCCAAAGGAAGGGGGACATTCAACCCAATGGAGTGCAGTCTTGTCTCCATCACAAGGGAGCCCCCATACATTAGTTACTTTACCTCTCTGTGCCTTTGCCTCCTCCCCTGTAAAATGGGGATGGTGACAGTGTGTGCATCACAGGGCTGTTGGAAGGATAAAAGACAATGGTACATGTAAAATACACAGCAGTCCTGCATGAGACCAATGCTCATTACGTGTACGCTACCCGTATTCTCCTTCTCGTCGGTAATATGTCATTTGTCAGGATAGGGTCAGAACGAGCTCAAAGTACCCCTGGGGTCCAAACCACGTTCTGCCAGGGACTGTGTTCCCGGTGCTGGTTCTGTGATATATCATTTCCGTCTCTCCTGTTTCCCTCCCTTTATCCTCCTTTATTAATGGCTAGAGAAAGTACACATGGTTGTAACAAGTAAGTACTAGAAATGTCTAAAATATGAGAGATATCTCCTACAGAGGGTTCTCTAACTTACTTTGAGCATTCTAAAACTTTGGTGGTTGGAATCCACGATGGACTGCTAGTTTAAAGCGAACCCCATTTCTTCAGTCATGCGTAGAAAGGGATTGCAAGATTGTGTTGTAGAAATCAAGCACAATACCTCAGTGGTCCCCTCGGTCTTGCCAAAGTAAAGCCACAAGCCGGTTTGGATGAAGTGAAACCTGGGACAAGGACATGTGTAGCTTTTATGCACACTGACCTTGCACTCAGAGCAGGAGAAACTGTGTCCTGCCCCTTAGACTGAGCGGGCAGAGTGGTGCCCCTGGTTTTGGAGCACAGGTTAGTCTAGTCAAAGGCACCCTGGAGGGGCAGGGCAGCCACCTGAGTCCCTGCAACAGAAGGATACCCCAGGAGTGAAGGAGAAAGGTGCCCAGAAGGACAGTCTGCCAAGATGTGCTGGGAAAGTTGGTCAAGGATCTTGAATAGGTGATCATCGGTTTGAAGTTCTACTGTGTTTTAGGTTTCTTTTACTTATCTCCAAGGCTTCTTTTTTTTATTAAAAAAATTTTTTTTAATGTTTATTTATTTTTGAGAGAGACAGAGACAGAATGCGAGTGGGTTAGGGGCAGAGAGAGAGGGAGACACAGAATCCGAAGCACGCTCCAGGCTCTGAGCTGTCAGCACACAGCCCGACGTGGGACTCGAACTCACGGACCGTGAAATCATGACCTGAGCCGAAGTAGGATGCTCAACTGACTGAGCCACCCAGGCGCCCCTCCAAGCCTTCTTCTTATGTCCAAACCCTACAGCTGAGTTTTCCTGGCATTTAGAGAATTCTTAGGGCGAAATGCGTCTTCACTTGGGGGACCCGGGGAAGTAAATCCTGATACAGCAAAAAGGCCTTGAGTCCTGACTGAAATGAAGAGTAACAACCAGGATGGCTCTGAAGAACACATAAGTATTTTCCAGCATCTCAGAAATATTTGGAGGTCAGAGCAATCATGAAAAATGGAGGTCTGGCTAATGCCACGTGGGGACTAAGCAGCAGGGTGTCCTCTGCAGACTGGGAGCTCGGACTGCCACACTAGAATGTCTCCACACTTCACGATGTGCAACAGTAAACAGGCATGGACTCAGATCTGACAAAAGAAAAAAAACAAAACCAAACAAAACAAAAACCTCTGCCCACTAAACTACGTTCTCTCATTCCTGTGTTTAGACGAAATGATCAGGAGGAAAAAATAGCAAAAAAAAACAAAATAAGCTAGTATTTGGAAATCGGTTAGAGAGCTAACTAAAAAACCAAACCACTTTTAGGAATGCTATGAGGTCAATGTAGATTAGTCTCAGTTGTCTGTGTGTGCCAGAATATATTTCAGGAGGAGTTCTGAAAAGTGTCTTTTTCATAATTTCTCAGTTAACCTGATACCCAAATTGCCAAAACAAACTGACCAAAGCATCTTGGGGTGTTTTTTTTTCCTTTTTTTCTTTCCTTCCTTCCTTCCCTCCTTCCTTCCTTCTTCCCTTCCTCCCTCCCTTCCATATTTTCTTTTGGTAAGAAACAACAAAATATGAACCAAAAAGAGTTATTCAAATATTACACTTAGGAAACATATCTGAGAAAATTATTCAGAGCAGGAAGTAGGGATTCTGAAAGAGACAGCAGGATCGAATGAATAAATTTCAGTATGGCTTTACTTTGTTAGATATAATCTCAGTCTTAATTTCCAATGTGGCTGTCAAAATGCATGAGAGCTCTGTCTCCATTAAAGAGATTTTGGTTTTGTGAACTGACTTACTGAGCTATTTAGAGATTTCATTTAACTAACCGGTTCCTAGAGACTTGTAAAGACAACTGGCTTAAAGGATTAGCATCCTTTTAACTGTTTTCCTTTTAAAGGCAATCAAAGCCATTTCTTTCCATCATCAGGGGTAATTGTTGAGTATATACCATTTTATCCTGTTTAGATTATTTGACCTTTTCCTTGTCAGCTTTTATAGTTCTTCATTCCTGCTAACATTTCTTCACAGTAAGCAGTCTTGGTATATAGTAAATGCTAATTGGTCCTTTAAAAGGTTCCCATGATAAATATCTTTATGCCTCCATTTAAGTTTGCTGGGCACAAAGCAGACATGGGAGAAGTCACTTTGCTCTGTGCCTTCCATCCAGATTCATGTCCTCTGTCACCTTTCTCACTCTGAGCAACGTTTGATTACTTGCTCCTTGCCTTTTTCAGCTGTCATTCCTGATGCCTGGTCTCACCTTGCTTTTTTTTTTTTTTTTTTTTTTTTTTTTTTTTTTTTTTTTTGTGACAACAGCAAGTGCTCTGGATTAATGATACTGTCACTGGTCCTGTTTGGGATTGCTACACCAGAGCTAAAACAAAAGACTCGGAGATTACAAAGGAAAGCACTGAGGCAACCTGCCACAGAACCATTTGCCCAGTGCAAGTGGCAATTTCCCGAGGGCCATGAGTGAAGGGGGGCCCCTTTCTTCTCTTTTTATTGTCTGAGTGACAGCAGGTACGAAGTGATGTGAGCAGGTCAATAAGTTGAATTCAGCAAGATGACTTTATCAAATCCATCCATTTTTATGATCAAGTTGTATCTACTTTCAGTTTGAAAGTTCTATAGTTTCTATTCTTGTTAACATACCTAAGCATATTAATAGTTTAACATTTAAATCATCTGAAGTCTCCAAAACATCTCACTCCTCATACATTATTCTTAAATATTATGCATCTGTCATGTTAATGTTTTTTCCACAGACACACTAGAAATCTGTTATTTTGGCTAATTCCCTAAAATGTCTCTGTGAGATAGATTTATTTCTACCCATCTCTTGAAGACTCGGACCCAGATAATTCAAATGACTTCTCCAAGACATACCTCTGATAATTCACAGAATCAAGGTCTAAACCCATGCTGGTTTGGATTCATTCAGAATTTAACATTTCCACCAGACAATGCAGGATAACATGTAAGCCCACAGCTCTCAGAACTTATGTCCAGCACAAATTCTCGTTATATCTTCCTTACAGAAATAACCTTACGACATGGTCTCAGTTCTAGTTCTCTGTCTTTATGGAGAGTGGCTATGCTTTTCTGTTCTTGTGCAAAAATATTGCTGAACTGCATTTTTGTCACATCTTTTATGCGTGTTGTGTAAAAGTACTATTTAATACACTGCCCATGATGACATTTAATGGCTTTTTACTCAGGTGTGATTAAAAAATTCCTTCTTGAGTTAATCGCAGAAAAAAAATAAAATACTGCACAGCTGAATGTGTATTTTCTACTAATATAGGTGAAAAGGATGCATCCCAACACGTTACCATTTTTTTAAGTTTATTTATTTATTTTGAGAGACAGAGACAGCGCAAGTGGGGGAGGGGCAGAGAGAGAGACACACAGATAATCCCAAGCAGGTTCCATGACGTCAGCACAGAGCCCGATGGAGGGGCTCAAACTCATGAAACTGTGAGATCATGACCTGAGCCAAAACCAGGAGTCACATGCTAAACCGACTGAGACATCCAGGCGTCCCAACATGTCATTATTTTTGCCTCAGCTGCTAGACAAAGAGGTTTTTCCCAGGTGTTACAGTTTACTCAGTTAGGTGCCTCCAACTATATTCCGCTATGTTTCCCTTCAGTATGATCACCTCTGGTGGTCTTTGTCCTCCATGGTCTCCTCTCTCCTAAACTGATGGGGATCAGTGAGGGCAGCCAAGGAGGAAAGCAAGGACTGGTGGGCTTTTCAGGAGAGAATCTTCTGCTAGAAAGGAAACTTTCCTACATAGTGGGAACAGATGTGACAAAGCTGAGGAAGTCAGGGGTGCCCATGTGGCTCAGTCGCATCCGATTCTTGACATTGGCTCAGGTTGTAATCTTGCAGTCCTGAGATCGAGCCCCTCATCAGGCTCTGTGCTGCCAGAACAGAGCCTACTTGGGATTCTCTCTCTCCCTCTCTCTCTGCTCTTCCCCTGCTCATGCACACACTCTCTCAAAATAAATATATAAACTTAAAAAAAAAAAAAAGAAAATAAATTTAGGAAGTCAGAAGTCACTCATCGGGGCCGGCTGCCAAACTGTGAAAGTCAGACAGGTGAGAGGTGAACCAGAGGATGCAGAAAAGGAACTAAAATCACACACGTGAACACACACACAATAAATAAGCAAAGCATCTAGCAGTTGACTTGGTCAGCAGTCGGATTATCTGAAGCCAAGGACAGGAACTAACACATGGTTTGTCACCTGGAAGACCAAAACAAACTTACTTCCCTTTTGTTATGTTTAGTCATGTTTTAGGGGCACCTATACCTCAGATTCTTTAGCTGGATGAGACTTCGGGGCTCACATTCATAGCGGTGACCAACAGATGCTTTGTTGTCTTTACTGTTATTGTTTAGATTTAAAAATTTTTTTTAATGTTTTATTTATTTTTAAGAGAGAGAGAGAGACAGAGCATGAGTGGGGTGGGGCAGAGAAAGAGGGAGACACAGAATCTGAAGCAGGCTCCAGGCTCTGAGCTGCGAGTACAGAGCCTGATGTGGGGACTCAAACTCATGAACTGAGATCATGACCTGAGCCGAAGCTGAATGCTCAACCGACTGAGCCACCCAGGCGCCCCAGTTTAGATTTTTTTTTTTAAACAAGAAATAAGGGTCTGACAATTCTTTGCATCTGTATTCTCTGCAAAAGGCAGAAATGCCTTGGTTTTGGTTTTTGTGTTTTGTTTTGTTTTGTTTTTTTGATCTCAAAGCAACTAATGCCATAATCCATATTATGTGAATAATTAATTCATTTGTTAAGTAGATGTGTGTCTTTTGTCTGTCAAAATCTAGTCTTGGTGTGAAAAACATAGAAGCAAAAACATATTTTAGAAGGCAAGAGACATAACCTATGGGGTAATTAACCATACCAGGGACTGTGAAAAGTGTCAAAAACTTCATGTAAAAAAGACACTAAGTGTTATATTCTTATTACTAGTAAAAAAAAAATGAACATTAAAA
The DNA here is from genome assembly GCF_022837055.1 of Prionailurus viverrinus. Taxonomy (NCBI): domain Eukaryota; kingdom Metazoa; phylum Chordata; class Mammalia; order Carnivora; family Felidae; genus Prionailurus; species Prionailurus viverrinus. The sequence goes on along the minus strand of NC_062568.1, from coordinate 103,004,006 downwards.
AAAGAAACTTGTAGAATTTTATTTTGAGTGGAATTGGGAAGGAGAACAGTGAAAGAATATTTCCAGCAGACCATCTTTCCTCCCAAATTGTAGAGACATATATATTTTTTAAGCCATGCATTTTATTAGATTTTCAAACTTTTCATTTGCACTTCCTTTCTGCACCCAAACATTACCCCCCAGAAACGATGTTTTGTCTGTTTGTCATGTTTTGTTTTCAGCTCTCTCTCCTTTAATTTGCCTACACTGAGTTTGGCTCTACTGAATCAAATTTCTGGAAAAAAAGACGGGTGTGGGGAAATGGGTTCCTTTCATCTCTCAGGTCTCATGGGCATAGTTCAGCCACTGGCTTGTGAATGAATGAACCCTGAGCCCTTCTGTGTGCCTGGCATTCGGTGAGGCTGTGGGGATAATGGTGAAAGCCAAATAATCCTCGTGCGAGGGTCTGAAATCAGGTCCAGGATACACACTCTAGTACTCACACAAATGAATGCGTGATGATGAAGGGGAAGAAAAGGAGTGTATATATGTATGTATACACACACACACACACACACACACACACACACACCTTGAGAGCACATAATTCTGGTACCTAAACCTAGAATGAAGGTTCAAAAAAATGCCCTCCCCATAAATGGGATGCTTGGGCTGAGTGAAGCCGGCTCCCTAAGCTTCTTAAAAGCCAAGGCTTGGGGGCACCTGGGTGGCTCAGCAGGTTAAGTGGTTGAGCATTTGATGTGGGCTCAGGTCATGATCTCATGGTTCAGGAATTCGAGCCCCACATCAGGCTTCAGATCCTCTGTCCCCCTTTCTCTGCCCCTCCCCCACTTATGTGTGTGCATGCAAGCTCTTTCTCTCAAAAAATAAATATTTATTTTAAAACAGCCAAGGCTTTTACTAAACATGGGAAGGGGGAAGGACAGAACCCCTGCGGCATGCTGAGTTGAATCAGAGGTCCCTGTGGAGCCCCACACCTGCAGCGCGGAAGGTGCCCCCAGTGCTCTGCAAGGCCCCTGAGCTCCGGTGGCTGCAGTGGCTGCTGTAGGGCAGGATCACTTGGGCAACAGCTGCTCTCCCAGCCCCAGCCTGATGGCACCTTGGCTGGAGCCCAAGCCACACGTCTCTGCACTCTGGCCCCAGAGGCCCAGTCTGTGTTCACACATGGTCAACTGAACGTGTGAGGAGTTAATGTGCAGAGAGGAACTGGTCTATGACACCAAGCTGATGGATAAATTTCTCCCCGTTGTCCTCAGGCACGCTGCTGGGAGGCGCACTGGGTCCCTGGGCACAAGGTGAGGACACGCACTGGGTCCTCGGGCGCACGGCGACGATGTGCAGTGGCTCTGTGAGGCTACTAGGAAGCCTTGAGAGACGTGGCCAGCTTGTAGTGCCACTCCTTTATCATGATGTAATGGCATTCCCTCACCCCCTTCCCCTCACTCCGGCTTCCCAGGAATTGAATTTGTGAAAACAGCTTTAGCCTCAGGCTTGGTTTTCTCAGGAAACCTTGGCTAAGATCTGAGGGCTATGGACTGAACTCAAAATTAACCCCCATTCTACTTGTTTTGATCTCAGAGTACAAACCCAGAGATTAAAACAAAACAAAACAGAATTCTTCCTTGAAAGTGATGGATTGTGAGAAAATGAGCAAGGGATCATAGTAGCCAAAGAGCTGGTGCCTGTCCCCAGCGGAGGGATGACGTTCCAGTTAAGCTCTACTTATGAGGCCAAACCTGAAGCATGCGTGTTTGGGGTGGGGGCTGCGGGCCCCAGAGCATGCATCCACCAAGCGTGATCACAAGAGGACATTTGGAGGAGCGGGAGGATGTTTGGGAATGAGTACAGGAGGAACACGAAGCCACTGAGGTGAGATCTACTGAGATAAGCACACAGAGTGTGATAAGGAAGATGGTGAAAAGGGGGACAGTTACCATCAGACTGTTATTGAAGAAAGATGCACCTTTCCATGTACGGGTTTCCGTTAGAGATGTAGAACAAGTTGGAAGGAATTCTTGGGAGTCACGCTGTTCCAGAATGGGAGAGACTGCCTGAGGAGGCACCACCACCCCGCAAGCTAACAAGGCTCTCCAGGGATGGCACAGGAGGGGGGACTCCTGCAGGGGGCCGACTGGGTTGGAGGACTGCCAAGGTCGCGTACAATGTGAAGAGTCTAGGGCTCAAACTCACCTCAGGAAGTTCACTTATTCACTCACTCGTTCATTCACTCGACACACACACATGCTGTCCACATCCTGGATGCTACAGAGATACAAGGTGAATGATGGGTTCTGTAGGAATCTGCAGCCAAAAGGAAGGGAGCAGGAAAAAGAGAAGAAACACACCGTCACCCAGCCTGCTGAAGAAGGGCATGGAGACTTGGGAGGGTAATGCGCTCCTATCCCGGGCTGCAGGGCTCCGACAACTTTTCCCACTTCTCAGGGACATTTTACTTGTCTTGAACGGATACATATGATCATTCTTGGTCAAGAAGGAAGCACAGATTTGTTTAATGTAGCACTTACGATGCTCAGGCGGGCCTGGAACCGGATCCTGATTCAGCCACTTACTTGCTACTTAAGCGTCTGTAAAAGCAGATTCATTTACCCCCAAAAAAGATTATTTTTGAGTGCCTAATCATGTGGCCAGCATTGTACAGAGCATCGAAAATAGAGTTATCCAAAGACAGACACAGACCCTGTCCCTGCAGAGGATATAGACTCATGGGGGAGGCAGTCATTAATTGCACATTAATTTACTTGAATACATGTATAGCATAATTGTGATGAGAGGAACAGGGGCCTAGTTTGACCACAGGAGCCAGGGATAATAAACACACTTATCTCTCAGGATTGATACATGGTAAAGTGAGACAAGGCACGCAAAGTGCTTAGCACGGTGGCTGGTACAACACATGATGGAAACATGTTCGCTATTTACATAGTGTCCATGACGATGTGTATCCCTCTCTCGTTAAAGCCTCTGTGATGAGAACAAACATAAAAACCATCTTCACCTACCAACAGGCCTTTTTATGCTGATTTTTTCAAGCCGAACATCCCTGTGCATCTACAAAACTAATTTATATCTTCAATTTGTGTCCAGATAAAATGTCTTTTGCATCAAAAAAATGGGGTGTGGTGAGAAACGCTTGCTCCATGGTTGGTTACCTGCCATTTGCAAAGTGACTTCTAATCATTTGCTAAGTACCAGCTGCTTCTGTGGAAACAGTCAAGCCAGTGAGACACGTGTCCCATATTTGAGTCCATATGGTATCCCTGTCTTCTGCTATTTCGCCTGTCAGGGGTGCGGTCATGGAAGGGAAAGGCAGGTGACATCAAGTGGACAGGAAAGGATGGATGGAGGCACCTTTGGCCCTGAAAGTGTACCTGCTCCGTTCTCCTTGTAGGTTGTAAGACTGAGGAAATTAAATAGCAGAGGAAGAACAAAACAAACCCAAAGCTTATTGGATATGTCTGTTTCTTCTATTTAATAGAGGAACCACACAGGTTTTGGATTCAGAGGAACTCAGACTGAAATTTCCTACCTTTTCTAAGTGTTGGTTTCCTCCTCTTTAAAATGAAGAGAATATGCCTTTATCCCAAAAGAGGATAAAGATACACCATCTATAAAGGACCTTATACATAATAGTTAATAAATATCTCTTCCCTTCTTTATTTCCCAGAGTTTACCCCCTTTCTCTATCCTCCATGTTCCATTAGACAATAAAACAATCCTCTCCAAGTCAACCCATGTAAACTTCCAAATTCTCCACTACAACAACACATACATATATATTTCCACAGGAGAAAAAGCAGTGATGGGAAGTGCTGAGTTTTATATGCAGGCAAAATTGAATACAATGTGGCCATGTAAGGTCAGTATAGTAGAGAATACGCATTCCTCCTTGGCATACTTGGAATATTTATAAATATCTTCCATACAAAACAACAACAACAACAACAACAAAAAGCTACCCTACATGATGTCACAAAAGAGATCTGAATAGATTCCAAAGAATTAAACACAAATAGACCTATGTTCGAAGACCACAAAGAAATATAAAAAACACATAACCAAAGAAGAAATGTTAAAAATTACATATGTAGAAACTCAATAATCTATTGATAGTAAATGATGAATTAAAGGGGGAATAATAAAAGAAATTGTAATTTAAAGCTGAATGACAAGTAGTAGGACCCACATCCAAGTAAGGACATTATCTGGAGGGAAATGTGTAACTTGACTACACTGGTTAGAAAATATGGAAACATGAAGGCACGTGAGCAAAGTCAAACTGAAGAACTCAGTTCTTATGATGTGATCTCTGTCATATCCTGCAGGACCCTCTTATTATCAGGAAGATAAAAGCATATTTATGTGAAACAATTAGCAAATGATAAAATGTATGTTGATTATAACTCATGAGTTATAATTCATTGAGCCCAAATATGGTCAGGAACATACTAGGGAAGCACTTTGCATAAATTAGTCTTGACCTTCATAATAGCCCTGCAATTTCCACAAATAAGGGAAAGGGAGGCTCTGAGATTTTATGTAACAGCTAGCAAAAGATGGGGTTTGCTTAAAGCTCTGATTTGTGGGGTTTTTTTGTTTGTTTGTTTGTTTTCATTCTCCCAGACCACATTGCCTCCCACTGCAGCCTGTGCTTGGGGCTGTTATCACGGTGATGGAATCAGTTCAGGAGCAGGGGCGATCATTGCTTCAGTGATTAGGGAAGGTTTCCTGGTGCAGAGAGACCTCCAAAGGCTGCTAGAAACTGGTGAGTTAGGAAGAAGGACATTACAAGCCAATGCTATCGCTACGCTTGTAAACTTTCAAGACCTTCGTTTCTCTATCTACACGTCTAAAACTAACACTGGCTTCAAGATGGTAATGGAAGAGTAAATCAGGTAATATGAATGCAGACAGTAGGCTCCGGGGAAGGCTGTGGGCTATGCAAACCTAAAGAATTGTTATCATTACTCCAGAGATAATGTTTGCCAAGTGCTTTAAACTCCTTGAAAGAAAGGTGACAGGGAAACACACAGGGCCACTGAGATCCCTGGCATAAGAATGTGAAACTGGGGTGGGAGGCCCAGAACCTAATGGAAGGTGTGTCTGCAGAAGGTACTAAAACAAAGGGAGCGACTCTGCACCTGGGTTGAAGGAGGGTATTTGAAAACTCAGCATTTCCAAATACATATGTAATTTCATTTCAAGAAAATGCTAGAATTTGAGGAATGTTAAGGACACTTTAAAAGGGAAAAAAAAGTCTTTCCTGTGTTAATACCTTGTTTTGCTTTAAAAGAAACACAGGTTCAATTTCCACACTTCTGACATTTGAATTAACCAGAAAGAATCCTTAGAATCAATCAAGCATCAAATAGTTTGACCTAAGATTTGTGGGTAAGAACAATGGCAGCAAAGTATTTTAATCGTTACATGTTCAATGGCAGCAAAGTATTTTAATCGTTACATGTTTTTTTTTTTTTTTTTTTATTAAATTTTTTTTTTCAACGTTTATTTATTTTTGGGATAGAGAGAGACACAGCATGAACGGGGGAGGGGCAGAGAGAGAGGGAGACACAGAATCGGAAACAGGCTCCAGGCTCTGAGCCATCAGCCCAGAGCCCGACGCGGGGCTCGAACTCCCGGACCGCGAGATCGTGACCTGGCTGAAGTCGGACGCTTAACCGACTGCGCCACCCAGGCGCCCCGATCGTTACATGTTTTAATAGTTTATAATGCCATTGCTATATATATATATATATATATATATATATATATATATATGATCTCCTAGTAACTGTCATTTCTTCATTTTGCAGATTAAATCGAAGGGTGTATATGAAGATGTCTGGCATCCCAGAGCTTTTATGTAAAGATTCCCAAAGATTATTTTAATTGTACTGATGGAAGAGACTAGGTGAAAAGATTTAAGCAGGTTTTGCAAGATTGTGAAGCTGGGGAGGGGACTAAATTGAAACTCAAATATGTTGTTCAGAGTTTTAAAACCACTGCTAGGTAAACTCACTCTCCCACTCTCCAAGAAGATAATTTCATGCAATCTTCTCTCTTCTCAAACCTCCAATATTCCCTCCTCACTCCCACATTTGGCTGATGATTCCTTCATATTTTTAGAACACAACAGAAACAGACTAGAACTAGCTCATCTCCCTATCCCCAAAACCATACTCAGTCTGAATCTGCTCGCATAGTTATCTGCTGTCCAGACCAGACAGGTGAACCAAGTGTCCACCTGGGCACATGGGACCAGCTAACTACTCTTAACCCTCCTGCCCACTCTTTCTTTCTGAAGCTACTCCTTATCATCAGCTTTCTCTTTCTTCTTATTTTTTTAATGTTTATTTATTTTGAGAGAGAGACAGAGCACAAGCAGGGGAGGGGAGAGAGAGAGAGAGAGGGACATAGAATCTGAAGCAGGTTCCAGATGTAGGGCTCAGACTCATGCACCATGAGATCACGACCTGAGTTGAAGTCGGATGCTTAACCAACTGAGCCACGCAGGAGCCCTAGCTTTCTCTTCCTATTGCATCATGCATTTGTGCATGTAAATATGCCTCAATGACCCTCATCTTACAAAACAAGTACCAAAAATAAGGCAAACAAGAAAGCTGACCTAGATTCCACTTCCCCTTTTTACCACCACCCTGCTTCTCTGCTTCCCTGCTTCCCTGCATTGCTTCCTCGACATCACCTCCTCCTTGCTTCCCTAAACTCTCCCTATCTCTCTGTCTCAGTTTGCTCCCTGTTCTTGCTATTCCTGCTTCCCACTGTTGGACACCTCGGGGATCTGCTGTCCTGTGTCCCATTCTCTTCATCACCAGAGGAAGATCTTTTCCTAGATGATTTCATTCAAGCCCATAGCTGTAACTACCACTGATGTATGCTCAGTGACTCTAGGTCTGTAGGTCTAATCCTATAGCACAGCTCCTTGAAGGTCCTGCCCCACATCTCTCAGGCTGGCTAATAGACATCTCAAACCTTCCGAGCTGGAACAAAACCTTCCATCCTCTCTCCATCTGCCAACAAATCATCTCTCACTGGATGCTTTCTCAGGTCGGTAATTGCGCCACCATCAGAAGATGCCCTTAAGAGGCTCAGTCCTGGGGTCACTCCTATTCCCATCCTTCCCTCACATATGCAAGATAATGCATCACCTTTTCCAATGACTCTAGCAAATATGATCACTTTTTCATTTCCTCACTGTTCCACTCTTGTCCAAGCCATAATCACAGCTTTCTTGAGCTGCTGCAATGACTTTCTAAGAAAGTGGTCTCACTTCTTCCACTCTTATTCTGTCTGCTGTCCATCTTCCCCAAGTTGGTGTAGTTGTTCTCATAGGTAAAACAAGTCACACTACACACCCATTAGAACGTTGTGTTGGCAGCCTGATGGGAGTTTGAATGAAGTTCAAACTCCAGACGTTTTACCAAGTTCTGCAAGACCCCTACATGTTTTTTGTCCACCTTGCTCTCCACCACTCTCACCACCATACCTACTTGTTTCCAACCACCCAGCTACGTCAGACCTGTGTCCATCCCCAAACACACCCAGCTAGCTTCCACATCAGATTCTCTGCACTTCACGTTCCTTCTGGGTAGAACTCACTTCCCCTAGATCCACCCTTCTCCCCTGTGGCTGCCTGTTTTGAACAATTAAGTACCAGCTCAAATACTAGAGACTCCAACTCTCTCTTCCCCAGTGAAATACCCCTCTCTCTGGTTTCCAAATCATTTTCTTCCCGAGGATCAGTATTTTCCTTTTCTGCACAACACATACCACGATCTAAAATCACTTATTTATTTTTGGTATGTTTTCTTTCTTCTTTCCAGAACAATATGAATTCTGTGAAGACACGGACTCTGTTTTGATTGTTGTTCTATCCCCGGAGTCTACAATAGTGCCTTGCATTTAGGAAGATTCCCAAAGAATGTCTGTGTTATGACTGGCTGTTTGCTCAAAAACTGCTTCAAAAGGGAGACAAAAAAAAATTGGTAGTTTTTATTAGAAATTTGGAAGGAGTTGGTATAAACCAGTGAAAAGGGGAACCGTGAGCAGCACAAAATATATAACTAAGTGATAAAATACATAATGTGTATGGCAAGTCCTAGAAGGAATATGCTTATTTGATGAAGATGGAAATTAACTGACGTCTATGCTCCTATGATTTCAGGGAATTGCAGCATTTATCTGTCTTCCTCTCTACCACAGTATGGAGATATTGTACTCTCCAATTTCCCCAAGGGCAAACTCAATATAAATTAGTCAGTATAGTGAAAAAGTATGAGAGTTGCAAGAAGAAAAACCTGACTTTGAACCTTAAAGCTCAGCCATGTACCAGCTCTGACAATTTCCCTTATTTCTTAGATCCTCAGTTTTATCTTTCAAGATGACTTTTAAGATTAAATGAGATGATGTTTATAATGCAGTTCTTGCCATATGCTTAGTCTTAACAAACTATAGCTATTAATATCTGGAAAAACATCTTCAAGTCTTTTTAAAATTTATATAAAATCTGCATTAATTCCAATAATAAATCAATATATAGGATAAGATTTTTGGATATACAAAACAAATGGACTGTATTCATTGATGTGGGAAACAAAGGCAGAAGGAGAAAAATTAGATTTCCTTACAAATTACAGCCTATTGACAAGTCCTTGAAATAGTCAGAGTGACCTTCCTCTAGGAACTCAGCTGTCTCCATGATGACACTTTGCTAAGGGCAATAGGCAATCTTAGCTTAACATTATCCTGACCTCCAGGATCCTGTAAGTCAACTTTAACATATAAAAATTCCTTTGGAAAGTTCCTTTACCTCTACCCCCCAAGACGTATGTTAGCAATCATACTCCAAGATTTTGGCCCCCCTGATACACATGTGAAGGATCTCAGGACTGAATTTTTTTTTTTAATGTTTATTTATGTTTGAGAGAGAGAGAGAGAGAGAGAGAGAGAGAGAGAGGCAGAGAGAAAGGGAGACACAGAATGCGAAGCAGTCTCCAGGCTCTGAGCTGTCAGAACAGATCCCGATGCAGGGCTTGAATCCATGAACCTGGAGATCATGACCTGAGCCACAATCAGACGCTCAACTGACTGAGCCACCCAGGCGCCCCTCATGACTGAATTTTTATGAGACAGTAATAAATTACCTTTTCCTAACAATAGCTAGCCCCCTCAAGGTCCTGGAAACATTGCTTCCAAAATTCCTTAGAGACATAAGCTATCCATAACTCCCTCCCAACCTGAAGGTATCTAATCAGTCACCAGTCACAAGCCCAGTGCAGCTCTTTCTGCCCACAGGTAATGTCCTTGTGCTTTAATAAAACCACCTTTTTGCACTAAAGACGTCTCAAGAATTCTTTCTTCGCTATTGGCTCCGAACCCCAACATGTCAAACCACATCATTCAGAAAACGAGCTTAAGGAAAGAAAATAAAACAAACATAAGACAAATATGTTAATCCAGGTCCTAATTCCAATTCTGATTTACGTGTTAAGTGTTATGTTAAGCAGTTTCCACAACCAAAGTATGAGAAACAACGAGTTTAAATTTTAACCCCCTTGACCATCTGCTGTCCCTGAGTATCACTGTGCTATTCCATAGGATACATTATACCATCTCCCTTTTGCCGAACCATGGGTCCATATTCAGGCTAGACTACACAGGAGGCTGTGTTTACCATCTACAGGAGCAGAATCTCAGGGATGGAGGAAGAACACTGTTTTGAGTGTAGAATTCTCAGGGAAGTCAGAACCAGCATGCTTACAGACCTCATGAAAATAATAAAAAATTAACAGTAGTGATTTTTTTTCATAGGGTTTTAGAGGAAGCAAGCCTCCAATGCAAGATAATCCATCTGCAAAGTGAGCTTGTCCTTAGACTTCTGAGATGGAACACGTTTCTTTTTATCAAGATGTAAAATGAGAATAACAAGGGTTCACAAATGTCAATAATAACTGAGGTCAACAATACTAATAATAATAGGTATATAAGTGCTTATACCCTCTGCCTTAACAGTTCCACTCCCAGGAAATGACTTTCTAACTATTTCTCATCCAAGTATGCCAAAAAAATTTTACAAAGACTGTGTCTACACTATATTTGAAACATGAAAACCTAGTTGAAATCAAACTGTCCAAAAATGAAGGAAACAGTGGTAAGACCATATAATGAAATGTTAAGCAGCTACTGAAAAATAAAATCAGGCAAATGTACACGTGATGACAGAAAAAAATTAAAAAAATATGTGTTCCTTGACATACATATGTATATGTTTAGGCTTGTATATTTAGAGAAATATCTGTAAAAACACATGCAAAGATACTAAAAATAGTCACCTCCTACATATATATATATATATACACACACACATATATATGTATATGTATATATACGTGTATATATGTGTGTGTGTGTGTGTGTGTATATATATGTGTGTGTGTGTATATATATATACACACATATATATAATTGTTAAATTATATATGGTTTATTCCATAAAGTGAGTTCATTCTTTTTCAGTCTTTATGTTGTCTTCATGAAGTCCTAACTTAAAGGATTAGGTTTTTGATGTGTAATACCCATGTGTATATATAGACCAGTTCAGTCCTCTCAGACCATCTGATAAAGATTCTAAATAAGCATCAGTCCCCATTTACAAAATCTTGTGATCATATGGCATGTGATGGTGCTAAAAGTGATACAAAGAAGTAGAAACCCTGAAACAACATTACCAGGAATTAGCATTGGCTCCTAGAATCACCAGTGGCAAAGAGCATGAATCCAAAGGCTGGCTATCTCCTGGCTCAGCAAAGAGACCCACTTGAATCAAGACACCACTTAAGATGTGCACATAAGGTACACAGGAAAGCTTTCCCTTCAATAGCATTGACACATTTAGCTCAGAAATTCCTGTATTTCTTGGAACTAAAAAGAAAGTTTAATTTGTAGGTACTATATTCTTTTTAATGGCAAAATTTTCCAAAATCAATTTCCTTTTTTTTCCAGTGACTTGAATTATCATCCTTAGGATGCCTGACCCCTATTTTTGTTTCCAGAAATTATTGGTGGCCCCGACTATGATTTTTCTTCGTAATTCTTTCATTTCTACACCCACTACCTTCTTCACTTCTCTCTCTCAACCGAAAAGTGACCCATACGCTAACCTTTAAAAACATAAGAAGAGACCCTTTTTGAAGAATAAATCCTTCTACAAAATCAAATAATTATTTCTGAAATGGAAGAAAGTGTTCCTAATGTAACTAACCACCTCCACTTAGTTACCTGCTTGGTAAGCTTGAGTATTGCCTACCACATTATCACTGAAAGTACTGACTGCCTCTGGGACTGCTTTAAGGCTATTAGCAAAGATTTTTTCCAGCTTCTTTCTCCCCAGAAACTTTTATTTTAATCCCTCACATTTCTTACTTTAATGCTATAAAATCTAAATCTTACTTTGATTCAAATACAAAACACAGCCTCACATCCCCCAAAACCTCAGGAGAAACCTGTTTACAGGTATCAATATTTCCATTTAAATACAGGAAATGAGTTGAAGAAAATAAATCGATAGTGCCTTCCCTAGCACTCCTCTGGAGGCATGAAGCTTGACTCATCAAAGAACTCTAATTCATTTCTCATTACTTTCTTAAGCTTAAGAGGAAAAAAAGGTTGGGCCATCTGGACCCTTTGTAGAAGCTCACACCAAAGTAAATATCTTCTTTAAAAATAGAAGAAATTGGAGATTAACATGGAATGGCATGCTCACAAAAAGCCATTTATGCAACCACAAACTGCTACCCCCAAATGCCAAACTTTATAATAATATTGCTTGTGCATTCCACTTTGGATTACACATACATACACAAAGTACATACTCTAATGTCACAACATTTTAGCTTAGGCACTCTTAGGAATCATGAAAAACTCATCCTAGCACAGAGAATCTTGGCCAATCAGCCCCAAAGTGACCACCCCGCTCTTCCTGGCATTAACCATGGATCTGCGACACTCCACCTCGTAAGTAACCACTGCTGGGTTTTCCTGGTTATGAGCCAACATGTACTTCCCACTAACTTTTATTGTTGTTCCTACTTCTGTCTTTGAGAATAATATGAAAAGGAAAACTATTTATTCTTCATTATGGATTTGCAATAAAGGGAACTCAATTTTGTTACGTGAATAGCAGCTACAGCTCATCCTACTTCACCTGAAGTCGTGACAATCAGCATCTTTCCACTTCCATTCCAGTGTGGATGATTATTTTGAAACGAAGGGCAGTATTTTCTCCTCCAGTTCACAAATTTGGGGACCCAAGTTCTATTATATTTTTCCTCCTTCCCAGTTTTGTATTATATGAAAAACTTGGAAGCTTGGTACCTGTTGCATCCTGATTACAATACAGAGCAGCAGGCTAAGGTCTTCAATGACCTTGTGATTCCTCACTGAGGCCATTCCTCGGGCGACACTGTCCCAAAGCATTTTGCATATTATGTGGTCAACATCTCTGAATTCATCAGTGTTAACATTTAGTAGATTTTAAAATTTTATCTATATAAATATATGAGAACATGTGAAGCTGGATTGTTCTATTTTTTTCTAAACTTCTTATTTTGAAATAATTTTAGACTTAAAAGAAAATTGCAAAAATAATACAGAGTGTAGCTAAAAACTGCTCAGCCAGATCCCCCTGCTGTTAACAACTTGCATAACCACAGCACAACCATCAAAACCAGAAAAGTCTACTGGGTCATTCTATTACCTCTACTGTCGTCTTCCCTTGCATTTCACCAGGGTCTCCACTGCTGTCCCTTTTCTGTTCCAGAATCCAATCCAGGATCCCACATGCATTTCACTGCCATGTCCCCTTCGTCCCCTGCAATCTGTCAGTTTCATACTCTTCCCTCATTGTCCATGACCCTCAGACTTAAAGAATGCTTACCTGTCAGTTATCATGTAGAATGTCCTTCAATTTGGGGCTGATTTTTTTTAATGATGATATTGAGGTTATGTATTTGGGGCAAGAACCCACAGAAGTGACACCATGCCCTTGCCAGTACATCATACTGGGGGATGATAATATTGCTATGCTGTATTATGGGTGATGCTAACCTTGATCACTCAGTTTAGGAGGAGTCTACAGGTGTCTTTATTATAAAGTTATAATTTTCCCTTTGTAATTAATATTTTTAGAGAGATAGTTTGAGGCTTTGCAGATATCTTGTCTCTCTTCAAACTTTTACTCACTAACTTTAGCACCCATAGATGATTCTAGTCTGCTTATTACTGCGGTACTCTCACAGTGACTTTTTATTTTGCTCACTCAATCTACTTGGCCAGTTAGAATTCTTCTATAAGGAAAAGCAGTCCCTTCTCTCATGTTTTATTTATGTATTCAATGATTTACTTATATCAGGACAGACTCAGTTTGGTCTATGGGTTATAATCTAATATGATGATTTATCATGTTCTCAAATTGCTCCAGCTTCGGGAGCTCTTTTAGGTTGACCTGTGTGTCCCCATGACACAGTCCCACCTTTTCTTCAACACCCTCTTACTCTTTTTTGCATCACAAGATGCTCCAGGCTCACCCTGTATTCTCCCTGCCCCAGCTCTGGTATCAATCACTTCTCCAAGAATCCCTGGCTCTGATTATTGGAGAATGGTATTTAGAGACCAAGATCTTGCCACCAGGTGTGCTCATTCCTACTGGAGCAGGCGTTATTCCTGATAAACTCTTACCAGCTTGCAGTAATTACTATTTCATTTACTAGGCAGTCACACATCACTTATTAACTAAGTCATTCTATGATTTTGCCAAAGATAAATATTTCATTCATTAGCATTTATTCATGGGCTCTCTTACTTTTATTTTACTTTCCTATACTACTGACCATGTTGGTTCATATCTTTTTAACCTGAAGAAAACTATATATGATAAAACATTACATAACTTTGAGTTTCCATTTGTTATTAGAACATAATCCTCCATATATATATATATATATATATATATATATAAGCTTACATAAACTTATTTTTCCGGATACAATTATTTCTTACTATATCTAATTTTAATCTCACTTTATATTTAAAGTTTAAGAATTTGTCTTTATTTAAAAATAATGCCGGGGCGCCTGGGTGGCGCAGTCGGTTAAGCGTCCGACCTCAGCCAGGTCACGATCTCACGGTCCGTGAGTTCGAGCCCCGCGTCAGGCTCTGGGCTGATGGCTCAGAGCCTGGAGCCTGTTTCCGATTCTGTGTCTCCCTCTCTCTCTGCCCCTCCCCCGTTCATGCTCTGTCTCTCTCTGTCCCAAAAATAAATAAACGTAGAAAAAAAAAATTTAAAAATAATGCCAAGCTCCTGTAATACAAGGTCACCATAAAATAAAAAATTCCATAATGTCACCACCAGAGATACATATTTTACCTACTGTGTACATATACACACGTATATGCAAAATACATACAAGTGATTTTACACTGAATATAACTATATTCTGCTATTTTTTCATCTAACATGGTATCATGAGAGGAATTTCACATCTAAAATTATTCAAAATCAAAATTTTAGTAATACATAGTATATCATTTTACATATTCATTAGAATTAATTTAACCTACTCTCTATTATTAGATTGTCAATTTTCTTTCAATACTGTACCATAAGTAACACTATGATAAACACCTTGGTACATAAATCTTTGTGCAAATTTATAATCACCTATTTAAGAGATATCCTTAGAAATAAAATCACATAGCTCTTAATTTAACCAAATGTATTCAACATAAATGAAAATATTTGTTTTATTTTGGTTTTTTTTGCACTTTTTTGAAAGCCTTAATTACAATGGGCTTTAGGCTTCTAAGTAGTATTATTACAATCCTGTGCAAGGTTTGTGTATTTGTCCTTAATGACATGTCTTTCTTCACATGACTTATAGACACCTTGTTAAAATCTCAGTTTAATAGTGAACTCCTTGCCACCACTTCAAATACTTTAGTTCTTCCTTGTCAATTCATTTGTCAAGATCAATGCTGATTTTTTTTAATGACAATTCATGTCAGACTGTGTCCCACTTTTCTTAATATATTCCCTTTATAATTCTCCTTTCTGGAAATCATGATGGTGGCCACCATTAAATTAATGTGTTAGAATACTTCATATAGAGGAGATTCAATGCTTTCATGAGTTTTCCATTGTTCTAATTTATAAAGAAACATCCCTTTGTGGATAAGAAGTAATAGTTCTTTATCCTTTCTAATACATTCCAGGAGTTTGAGGTTGCCTATAAAGCAAATCAAAAATTTATCAAATGTTTTTCTTTATGCTGAGACTCCCAGCTAATATCAAGAACAATGATGTTACTCCAGCACGGTGGTACATTCCATACGTGACTATTCTGTTATGTATCTTTGGACTGTCATGTCTTTGTCTCAAGTTTGAATGACACCATCTCCCTTCAAGGATAAATTTTCTGCTGCCTTTGTTTTTTGCATCTCTGCAAAGTTCCTTGAACGTGCTCAAACCATCAGGTTTAAAGAATTCTAGACAGTAGCATATTCTTCTCACATGCATATTCGATTCTATCTTTTTTCAATAAATTCTAACTCTTTTGGACACAGTTGCTCTTCCAATCTGTATTGATGAGTGCCATGTTATTAATTCTTTGGGGATGTTCCAGTTAACATAAATAGTCAAGCTGGTTTACATAAAAAAGAATTTAATACATATCAGTGTGTTAGAATTAGTAAGTCCAGAAGCAGGGGAAGTTTAAGGGTTGACTGAGTAATACTGTGAAATCTTCAGAAACTTAAGTTCTCTACAACTATCCTTGCTGCTGTCCATAGATGCAGCTTCATCCCAAGGTTGATTAACTTCATTGTCAGAAACTGGCTACTAACAGGCACCAGGCAACTTGTTTCCCAGGGATCTTTAAAATAAATAAATAAATACATACATACATACATATATAACGTTTATTTTTGAGAGAGAGAGAGAGAGAGAGAGCAAGGGAGGGGCAGACAGAAGAACACATAGAATCCGAAGCAGGCTCCAGGTTCTGAGCTATCAGCACAGAGCCCGATGCGGGGCTCGAACACACAAGCAGTGAGATCATGACCTGAGCTAAAGTGGGACACTTAACTGACTGAACCACCATGTGCCCCTCCCAGGTCTCGTAAGTAGGAAAAATCTATATCCCTTCAATAATAAAATATAAATCTTCCTTTGCAGTCTTATTTGAAAACGTAGGACATCATGGCCTTCCCTAACACCACAGAATCCCTGTGCTTAGATCCAGCCCTGAAACTGGCAATGGTGTAGACACGTCCCATGCATTTCTTCATTACCCATGGGTTAAGTATTTATATACAGGAAGTTAAGATGATATCTATGATTCCCTATATCCTTCCACATCTTCCCCCACATTTACTGCTACTTTAACTTTATTCTTACCAATGACTGCAATGTTTCTCAGAGTATTTCAGTCGTATAAGTTCTACAACTTTATGAAACCAATATGCTGTATCTGTCAGAGGGCATTCCTAGTTCATATTAGCTTGCTGAAGTTCATAAGAAGCTCCATGATTAAAAGCAAAAGCCCCTTTGGCATATTTAACCCAAAATTTTCCAAACTAACTCTATCATGGAACTCTCATGTTGCATATAGTTTCTTTGATCTTATGGTAATGTTCCCCAAAAGAACACTTTGAGAAAAGCTTCTCTATTTTATACAATAGTTATTTTAATTATATATTTTATCCCTCATCCCATACATTGATAGACTAAGACATTTTTGATCAAGATTTCAAATGTCAGAGCAAACACATTCTTCCTATACCCATGAGGTATGCTCAATCTCCAGCTGAGGGCATCTAAAGCACGATTCTAAAAAATCAAATTGTGATGTCAAATATCAAATCCATAACCAGCAGTTTGTACTTCATATCCAACTTTATTTCCCTAGTTCCCCGTCCCTTGATTTGGAGTGGGAAATAGGAAATTAAAATGACCCAAATATCCAAGAGTTCAGACTTCTCTCAAGGACTTCACCATCTCAAGATTTGCCCACTGAACAGAAATTACTCCAAAGAAGACATATTCAAGGCCAACAGGTATAAGAACAGATGCCCAAGGTCACTAATCCTTAGAGAAATGCAAATTAAAACCACAATGAGATATTATCTTACACCTGATAGAATGAAGATCAAAAAGACGAGAGATAATAAATGCTGGTGTGAATGTAGAGAAAAGGAAACTCTTGCACTGTTGGGACTGTAACTTGGTGCAGCCACTAGAAAAATTGTAGGGATCCATCAATTCCACTTTGGGGATTATATCCAAAGGTAATGAAAACACTAACTCCAAAAGATATCTGCACACCCATGTTCATAGCAACCTTATCTATAAGAGTCAAGACATGGAAACAAGCTAGCGCCCATCAATAGGTGAATGGATAAAGAAGTTGTGGTATAGGGATGCCTGGGTGACTCAGCTGGTTATGTGTCCGACTCTTGATATTGGCTCTGGTCGTGATCTCGCCATTGTGAGATCAAGCTCTGTGATGGGCTCTGTGTCAAGTGTGGAGTCTGCTCAGGATTCTCTCTCTCCTTCTCTTTCTACCCCTCCACTGCTCTCATTCTCTCACTCTCTCTTTCTCTCTCTGAAAATAAATAATAAATAAATAAAACAAAAGGAGTTATATAAATACAGGGATAGAGATAGAGACAGAGATAGAGATAGAGATGATAGAGATAGAGATAGAGAGATATACACAAACACACACACACACACACAAACATGGATAGATCTTGAAAGCATTATGCTAAGTGAAATCAGTCAGACAGAGAAACACAAACACTGTATGGTCTCACTTATACGTAGAATCTAAGAAAACAGAAAGCAAAATACCAAATTCATAGATGAAAAAAACAGATTTGTGGTTACCTGAGAAGCAGGGCAGGGAGATGGGAAATTGGAGGAAGGTGGTCAAAAGGTACAAATTTCCAGTTACAAGGTAAATAAGTACTAGGGATGTGATGTACAACCTGATGACCGTGGTTAATACGCTGTATGATATATAAATAGAAAAGTTGTTAAAATCCTGAGTTTTCATCATAAGAATATTATTCTTTTTCTTTTCTTTTTGTTCTATCTATATGAGAAGATGGATGTTAGCTGAACCTATTGTAGTAACCATTTCATAATATATGCAAATCAAACCATATTATACACCTTAAGCTATACAGGGATGTATGCCAATTATTTCTCAATAAAACTGGAAAAAATGAAAAAAAGCAAAAACGAAAGAATTGTGCATATGAGCCTGTAATTCCACTACTGTGGAATTTCTTTTACCCAAAGAAAAGGAAAACGCTATTTCAAAAAGATATGTTCACTGCTACTAGTTACAATTGCCAGGATATTGAAGTAAACCAAGTACCCATCAATAGATGAATGAAGAAGATGGGGTCTATAGACGATGGAATATTACTCAGTCATTAAAAATAACAAGAATGAATAACGAGTGCAATTGAACCCTGATGGCTCTGACTTTAATTTTTTTTGAATTTTTTTACATGTTTATTTATTTTGAGGGAGAGAGAGACAGAGTGCGAACAGGGGAGGGGCAAAGAGAGAGGAAAACACAGAATCTGCAGCAGCTCCAGGCTCTGAGCTGTCAGCACAGAGTCCGATGCAAGGCTCGAACTCATGAACTGAGAGATCATGACCTGAGCCAAAGTCAGACGTTAAACTAACCTAGCCACCCAGGAGCCCCTCAGATGGCTCTGATTTTAATTTGCTGCTCTTCCTACTAAGCCCAAGGAAACGATCTTTACTGGTAATTGAAATGCATATAGTATAATCGCTACAGGTGTAATCAGGACCTCCTTACATTTGTTCCATGGAGATTTTTAAAAAAACATATATGGAATATATGTATATAGACAATTTGCTGAACACTTTGTGCTGAAAACTGCAGCAAGCTCTTTAAAAGCTTCACTTTCTTCTTAAAACACTTTATGCGGTACAAATGTGTAACTGTCCATTTATTATTTCATTTGATGCTTAGAAATAACACTTTGACAAGTTATACAACTGAAGAAAAAAAATGGTTTTTAAGCCTGGCTCCAATTTGAAATCACCTGGGACTCCTCTAAAAATATCAATTCCTATGTCCCTTTAGAGCTTCTGTTTTAATTGGTTTGAGGTGAAGCCTCCAACATGGGTATATTTTTTAAAAGCTCTCCAGTTACATCTAATCTTAGAAAGAGTTAAGAATCATGAAATTAAATGACACAACTAAAACCATATAATTGACTGCTGCAGTTAGAAGGGGAATCTCTTGGTTTTGACTCAAGTTATCTTTCTTCTAGGCTCAGTAGTATCCAAGATCTTTTTCTATGCAAACACATAAAATCATTTAAAGACACTGAGATTCTGAGTTGCGGAAACTTCTGAAACTACTGGATGACAGGAAGTTGCTTGTTCCCTTTCCCCAAGAATCACGCTCTCTCCTCACCCTCTCTCCTCACCCTCCTCAGGACTCTGGGAAAACCCTGAGACCCGATGGAACCACCAGGTCCACCCAGACAGGGACCACCAAGTTTCCACAACCCTTTTTCTAATTAAATCAGCTTTTCTTCAAGCCAGCAGCTTTCTTTCAGCTCATGGCTAACGTTTTTTGTTTTTGTTTTTGTTTTTTTTAATGTAGCTAAAAACCGAATGATAAAATTTTCGGTAAAGATTTCTCTCCCAACCCTGCGTGCACTGTTAGCCATTCAGCTTCTTTGCCCTGAAGTGACAATGTCTAATTTCTTCTGTATCTTTCCAGAGGTATCCGATGCCTATACCAAAAAGACATGTATTTTTTGCTCTTATTACATGGTGGTATTATCCTATATAATCTGTTTTAATTTACATCATGCTTTTTCAATGAATAATATATTTTGGGTTTCCTTCCATATCAGTATATAAGGTACTTCTTTATTCTTTTTATGTCTTTGTGCACTCAATTATATCTCACTCTTCTACTGCTGATGGGCATTTGATTTGTTCCCAATTTTTTTGGTATTATAGGAAAGGATCTCAACTAATTTATTCCATTAGTTTGCCCGTGTCAAATACATTTCTAAGATAAATTTCTAGAAATGAAATTGCTGGGTCAGATTATGCACATTTGTAACTTTGATGGATATTGCTAAATTGATTTCTTTAGAGGCTGTACCGATTTTCACTCTGACCAGCATCTGTGAGAATGTGGCTTTCCTTACACCCCCACCAACACATTGTGTTATGAAGCGTTTTGATCTTTTTTGCCAACCAACAGGTGAAATGCTCTCCAGCATATCTCAGTATGATCAGGTTTCAGAAGCCAAATTTTAAAGCTATATCTTTTTGTGTTTCTCTTATATTCATTCTCAGTGTTTCACCAATCAAACTTGGTATTTACTACTGCAACTATTTGTCTCAACATAAGCTTAGAAGGCTAATACATGGGCTAGACAGGGAATTTTGCCAGCATTTACAACAATTTTTATATAAAAAATCCACTACTGTTCCGTACAACTGAATTATAAGTACACATTTGAAAACCATGCACTGTAGAACATAGACAGTCCCCATTCTCCACACCAGTGCTCCACACCACGCATGTGCTACATGTTTGATGGGGACAAAATATCTGCTCAAGATTCACAGTGCTGAAAAGCAAGTGAATTTAGAAATTATCTGCTAGTCCCCTTCCAAGAATTGATTTCTTTCCCTAAGTAATTGCTCTTTGAATGAAGGTCATTAAACGGCCATAATGAGAGTTAGCATTTTAGAAGGTTTTGTGAATCTTATAATTTTCCATCACATCAGGGAGCCAAATCCTTTCTGTGGTTCAGATGGAGCGTCCTTTAAAACCCAAGGGTCTCACAAATCAATTTATGCCAACACACAGCTTTCAGATGTGAAACGGAGGCCATGGGGCTGGTGGCGAGCATGGGCTCAAGCTGCTGGTGGCTGGCTGGAATCAGAAACCAGGCCTCTGGCCCCTAGCACCAAGGTTTCTCTCTACCCTGTCTGCCTTCACCTCTCCGAAAGAACGTGTCTCTGTTCAGGAAGCAACAGTCCTCAACTGAAACTCATAATTATCCGAAAAGAGTCATTCTAACTATAGCTGACCACTGAACAACCCAAGTTTGGATTTCGTGGGTCTACTTAAGCATGGGCTATTTGCCTTTGTTGTTGTTGTTGTTGTTGTTCATTAGAGTTGACAGCAAAAGTCACAAGGCATGTATTTGCCACTGCCCACCCTGGTCTCCAAGGGATCCAATGGAGGCGACTGGTGCAGGGATGGCACCCTCAACCCATCCAGCGAGCGCGGGACTAGTGCCCCAGCCTTCAGCAGCCCCAGGCCCAGGCCCAGGCAGGCCCTCAGGTCGCTGGGAGTGCCACCAGGGTGGTCTGGTCTGGCAGCTGGGGCAGACGGGCAGGGGGCTGGGCTGACGCAGAAGAACGTTCCCAAATGGCATGGATGGCACAGTGCAGGGAGCCCTGTGTCCCAGCACCCCTGCCCCCTCCCCGTCCTCTGCACGCCCGCTGCTGGGCTGCACTCGAGTGGCCTCAGGCCTCGGTTCCTCCCGGGCGTGACACCCTCTCCCCAGCAGCGCTGCAACTGGACCCCCACAGCCTCCGAAAGGCCGCGGCACTCACGTGTGGCCTCAGCTGCCATGGTCCGGGGCTGGTGGCGCAGCTCAAGACGGACCGGGCAGCCTTACTGCGCTCCAGAAGGCTGCTGCTGCCGCCGCCTGCAGGCCACGGGAGCTGGTGAGCGGAAGCGGCGGGGCTAAGGACCAGCGCCATCCAGCGGCCACGCCCTGCCTTGCAGCCCTACCTCTCCCCCACCCCTGGCCACGCCCACCTGCACTTGAGTTCTTTTACAATAATACACCTACCAAGTTGTAAGTGTATCCCCGCTTCCTTATGATTTTCTTAATAACATTTTCTTTTTTTCTAACTTCACTTACAGTGAGAATACAGAATAAGATACCTATAACATAAATTGATTTATGTTAATTATCTAGAGCTAATAGACTTTATGTTATCTGTAAACATCTAGTCAATAGTATGCTATTAGTAAAGCTTTGGGGAGTCATGAGTTAAAGGTGGATTTTTGACTGCCTGGGAGTCAGTGTCCCTAATCCTTGCCTTGCTCAAGGGTCAACTGTAATTTCTATTTCTTCTGACTGGGCATTGAATGAGAGTACCTGAACTCATTCATGACGTTGACATAGCTACCATGTGCACCTGGGTTGGGTGCTGGGCCATGTGGGCCCAATCCCCAGTCAGGACTGAGGCTCTCATTCTCTTAGCTGATGGAAATGCTGCCACCAGACAGCCTTTGGCTGAGTCCATCCCTGGGAATTGTGCTGGTGGAATAGAAACTCCTTGTCCAAGTTCGTGTCTCCTCCCTAGGGCCTACAACCTAAGACTCGTCAGCATCTATGGGAGACTGGAATAAGGCTCAGCCCCCTTTTCTCGATTTGGAGAATGCCGACGGGCTCTCCCAGCTTTAGAGCTTCCATAAGATGGGTTAAAGTTCTTACATCATATCCCAGCCTCTCTCTACCCAACCATGCTGCTTTTCCTTCCCTTCAACTGCTACTGACTTCCAATGCACCTTCCATAATCTTCCTACACACCACTCTCTTCCAAAGTCTGTTTCCCGGGGAACGTGACCAATGCCCATACACCTGTCTAATTTGGAGCCCTAATTCCTTGGTATGTGCACACATCTGCTGATTGTATTAATAGACCCATTCAGCATCACATATATTGAGAACCTATCATGTGCCACATACTGACTAGATGCTGAGAGTAAAAACATTAATAAAAACCAAGTCACAAGGAAAGACTCCTATGCCTCAATACTGGATATGTTTATCGGATAAAGAGGAAATATAATGAGCACTTAGTCACAGCCTTTAAATAGGTCACTCTGCCTTGTTTTCTGTAATCCCAGACATTCTCTGTGATGGTTCTCTACCACGTACATGCACCAAGTATAACAATTATTATGCTGCATATGACATTGATCCCTCTGCCAGCATTTTGATAATTTCAGAATTAATTAAACTAACAGGGTGAGAATCAAACATGAGAGACATCCCATCCCCTTATTATTGCTACAGTGAAAGGAGATGTCTGCAGCCTTTTGGTGATGCAAGGCTACACTGTGAATATACAACGACTGACTTGTAGTCTAGTGATATCACCAAGGATATTCTGTTCTCTGCAGCCATAGAGATTTCAGCATCATATTTTGTTTTCTCCTACCTGCTCCTCAGTTTACTCTGGGCTTCCTGTTGGCCATGGGGGGAGGCTAACAAATTTTTTTTAAAGTTTCATATCAAGTTTGTTGTTGACTATAATTAAAAATCTAGAGACTATGAACTTTGGAGGCAGATTGATGAAGGATTGAATCCTGGCTCAGCCACTGATAACCCTGGGTGACCTGAGACTAATTCGTTAGTCCTCCTTAAACCTCAATTTCTACATTTTGAAAATGGAGCAAGGTTATCTGCCTTAGAGAGCTTCCAAAGGCAGAGGATTGGAAAGTATCCCAGAGTGTCCAGAAATGAATAACTTTAAGTCAATAATCCTAACTAAAATATTTTATTGGTGAGAATACATGCATTTCAACTAGACTTGTAATTGGAGTGTGTCCTTATTTTCTTGGGGGAAGAAATGGCTGGTGATTTATGCTGCTGTGACGTGTCTTTAAAATAACACTTTGAGGGGCGCCTGGGTGGCGCAGTCGGTTAAGCGTCCGACTTCAGCCAGGTCACGATCTCGCGGTCCGTGAGTTTGAGCCCCGCGTCAGGCTCTGGGCGGATGGCTCAGAGCCTGGAGCCTGTTTCCGATTCTGTGTCTCCCTCTCTCTCTGCCCCTCCCCCGTTCATGCTCTGTCTCTCTCTGTCCCAAAAATAAATAAAAAACATTGAAAAAAAAAATTAAAAAAAAATAATAATAAAATAAAATAACACTTTGAGGGGCACCTGGTGGCTCAGCCAGTTGAGTGACCACCTCTTGATTTCTGCTCTGGTCATGATCTCACAGTTTGTGGGATCTAGCTTTGTTTCAGACTCTGCACTGACAGGGTGGAGCCTGCTTGTGATTCTCTCCCTCTCTCTCCCCCTCTCCTGCCCTCTTTCTCAAAACAAATGAACATTTTAAAATAATAAAATAAAATAAAATAAAATAAAATTAAATTAAATTAAATTAAATTAAAAAAATAAACACCTTGAGAGGTAAGATTGTACAAAGCTCAGGCTGTTACTTGTCTTCAAAGAAAGTTCCTCTGTAACCAGGGCTTCAGCCCAGGGTTGGTTTCCTTTTTCTGAGGCTGCAGACATCGTGATACAAGATACTCACCAGCATTATTTTT
Organism: Prionailurus viverrinus; assembly: GCF_022837055.1. Classification (NCBI taxonomy): domain Eukaryota; kingdom Metazoa; phylum Chordata; class Mammalia; order Carnivora; family Felidae; genus Prionailurus; species Prionailurus viverrinus. The sequence goes on along the minus strand of NC_062568.1, from coordinate 102,979,542 downwards.
CCTATGAATGCTGCCAGATGGCCACTACTGTCAGTCTTGCCCTAGCAATTTCAGTGTAGATTGGAATTGAATTAGATTGTGTTTGATTTAATTTTTTAATTTAATACATTTGACTAAAGGAAATAACTGTTTAATGGAGAGGAGGAGGAAAGAAAGAGGAGAAGGAAGAAGAAGGCAAGGACTGTCAGTTGGCCTGTAAAATCCCCACAACCATTTGGTGAAGATGTCCTTTATCAACCTCATGTTTCAGATTGATAAAGTGAGCCTCACAAGGTAGAAGGATTTTCCCAGGAAAGCTTTTCTAAGAAGTAGTAAAACTGAAGCTTAAATTCAGGTCTCCGGATTTAAAGCCTGGCTTTTGTTCGACTTCCTTATAGTGTTACTATTGGAAGGGACCATTTGAGATCATCCTTTTCAATGTTTCCAACACCATGCCTTCTGAGGCACCAGTGTTGTGTAAGATATTTGGAAAGTAATCAGCTAAACTTCACTAAATTAGTTTCCTTATCGTAGCAAAGAAATGTGTCCTTAAAACCTAACCTATTAATGTGAACCACGCATTTCTGAGAAGTGCAAAGCATGTGAAGATTCCCCAGAATAGTTTCCCCACAGATTCCCCATTAACATTCTTCCTATTGTATGGAATATCTCTTAGGATTTCTGATATTTCTTGGTAAAATCCATTCAAGAACCATTAACTAGTGCTATATCAACTTTGTGGTCATTGTTCGTGGTTAATTGATATCTCTTCTAGAATTTCAGTTCAGTTCAGCAAACAATTATTGCATGTCTACCATGTGCCATGACCATGTGAGAGGAAAGGAGGGTGATGAGGGTGACCTTAGTAAGATAACTGCTGTGTCTCTCAACTCTTAGAACCAAAGTTCTACTGTATTATCTCCCATTAATTTCCTTTCTCTCCTCTTGTACTATTTATTTATTTATTTATTTATTTATTGCATTCTACCAATGCAGTCACTGTCTGAATTCAGAGTATTGTGAGGAAAATTAACCAGAATTATAGCACCAGTTTCCTCCTCTGTAAGAAAAAAATAAAAATCACTAAATGTATTGATTCTTTCGTCCATTTTATTGTTGTTGTTGTTCACTGAATGTTCTCAGTGCCAGATATTCTTCACCACACTTGGGGTATAGCAACATACAAATCAGAAAAAGATTTATGCCCTCGTGGAGCTTACGTTCTAGCAGAGGGGCAGACAGAAACATGAGCATATGAAATAGTATGATAGAAAGGTACAGGTACTATGGACAAAAGAAAAAGATGTGCAGAGTAAGGAAAGCTAGAGTGCACAAGTGAAGGAGGCACTCAGCTGCATGAAGGAGGTCCATCATGGAAGTATTTGTTGAAAGAGTGAGATCTGAGCAAAGATTTAAAGGAGTAGAGAGGGAGCCATATGTTATCAGAGATGTGATCCAGAAATAAGAAGCAGCCAGAGCAAAGGCCCTGGTGTGTTCCAGCAGGAGGAAGGTGGCTAGAGGAAAAGAACAAGAACAAGTTGTGTGTATTATGACATCCATCATTATAGGCCAGTCCAAGGACTTTGTCTTTTACTATTCTGAGTTTAATCAGAAGCTGCTGCCTGAGATTGAGCAGAAGAGAGACATAATCCGACTCAAACTATAAAGGGGTGCCTCCGACCTTTGGGTGGAAAATAGACTGCAGGGAGATAAGGAGGGTGACAGAGGCTGGGAGCATGGGGTAGTGATGGGGAGGTGAAGGTTAGTGGGATGGTTTTGAAGGTAGACAAGATGGATTGCTATGATGTGTCTGTGAGAAAGAGAGAGAGGAGTTGTAGGGACGTAGCTAAGGTTTTGGGGGCTGTTGGAAAGATTGAGTTGCCATCTACTAAGATTTCAAAGACTGGAGATGGAACAAGTTTGGAGAGGAAGTCATTTTGTTTCAGGTGTGCTGAGTTGGTACAAGGGAGATATTGAGAAGGCAGGTGGATTTATAGGTCTAGAGGTCAGGGGAGGGAATCTGTTGGCAGATACACATTTGAGAATATAAGAATAGTTGAGATCCAGTCAGAGAGCAAAGAAAAATTTTATAAGCAAATATGATAAGGATGTACTACTGATACAAGAGGAAAACCCAAAGGGGGAGGTGTCCAGGGAGCCAATAAAGAAAGAAGTGACAAAATATGATTTACAGTGGAATTACATCTGCACATGTCCTGACTGATAGCTAGCAACAGGGGAATCAATGTGAGACATTACAAACAATCATAATCCCTGCAGACAACTGAAATCAGCAAAACTTATTTGTGTATTATTTGTTTAGCATCTGTCTTTTTCACCCTACCATAAGCCACATTCTTGGATTGTTTTCTGCTCTATCTTGAACTCCAACAAAAAGCCTGACTGACACACAGTAGGTGTGTTCGTAAAAACTTATTGAACAGTGATTGGATATGTACAGGTAAATCAAATGTAGTCCATTACTTGTTGACAGGGCAGTGACTTGTCCGCCATAAAATCCATTGCTAAACGGTAAGGTGTAGTGTGCACTGAGGGAGCTGAATGGAGGAGATACAGATGCACTTTTAATAAGGTCAAATCTAAGGCTGGGCCTGGAGGGCTGAAACAATTAAAATTGACAGCCAGGTGAAGGCAGAGGTATCAGGCCAGCATGCTATCATGTTTATTCCCTCACAGCCCGATGGACAACAGCTTTCTTTTTGACTTTATGCGCTGCTATCATCCATGGTAGAGAAGCTCAAAGACTAACTGAGGTAAACAGTGGTTAAAGAAATCAGAACAGAAGTCTAGATTTTGGAAGAGTAGCAAGTGATATAAAAATACGCTGTAACTACTTGTTGAATTTATCATGAGATACTAAACAGAGATAAGATTCTGGAAACTAACAGTACTTAGTAGGCGTAGGGTACTGTTTAGTACTTAGCTGTTTCTTCTTCGTGAAATTTAAGGTGTTGGGTTTCTATGTACCAACATCTGTCTGCATATTTCTAAAGAGAAAGTGCTAAAATCATTGAGTGAGTACATATTTTAATGGAAACAAGATATTATCTTTCATTTTTATACCTTCAGAGAATTTGTTATGATTTTATCATATTTTATAATGGTTTTACTAAAGATAGTCTCCAGATCATGTGACACAATCTTGATTCTGTCATTTGGTCATAATATATTTATCCATACTACCAAGGCTTAGAGAGAGGAAATTGTGTTTATGTTTCACCTATAAGCATTGTTTATCACCTACCCTTAACACCCACAGAATTAAATTAAATTAAATTAAATTAAATTAAATTAAATTAATTAAAATTCATGAGGGAAAGCTAAAGTTACTTCCAGTTCATTGGCAGATACGTTATCCTGGCAATACATCTGTCCTTGCTGACATTGGGTACATCAAATGCAAAATGAAGCTCACAGAGTGGGTCTTTCCAACCATGCCTCTTTGATATTCATGCTTCTTTATCATATCTAGTAAATTCAAATTGGAAATATCTAAGTTTTGGTGTGCCTGGGTGGCTCAGTCAGTTGAGTGACTGACTCTTGATTTTGGCTCAGGTTGTGATCCCAGAGTCGCGGAATTGAGCCCCATGTCAGACTCCACACTGAGCGTGGAACTTGCTTGAGATTCTCTCTCTCCCTCTGCTCCTCTCGCCTGCTCGCACTTGCTCCCTCCCTCCCTCTCTCTCTCTATCTCCAAAATTAAAAAAAAAAAATGAAAAAACAGAAATAGCCTAGCTTCACCTCTATGTTTAGCTCTCATAAGTTGGACAAATAGAAATGGACCCTGGCTGTAAAAGCCATAAATTTGTACAGATGTTATCCTGCCTTGCTGTGACACTGAGCTCACTCCTGAAAGCGAAAGCCAGAACCTCACTTCCCAAGAGGGCAATGCAGATGGAACCTCTAGGTTCACCTGCATGGAAAGTCTCTCAACTTTCATAGGTTTTCTTCCGAAGATGGCTCATGCTGCACAAAGAACCACTGTGGAAAAGTTGGTTCAATGGGACAGAAATCGCGTTCCTGCGGTGGGGCTGTCCACTATCACATAGACCTGTTCCGCTCATTTCCACCAGCACATTCTCTCACACACTAATTGGACACTGGAAAAAGTTAAGAGTAGGAAAAGAGAGCTTGAAAGCTTGTGTATCTCTTTTATTATGCTTCTTTATAAAATTAAAATGAGGTTTCCACCTATGGCCAAAATTATACCTATTCCTTAAAGGGATGTGGAAAGTAAGAATAGTAGACTTTAAAAAAATTCACCTAGTTGGCCCATTTTCCAAAATAAAACAGACTTTGTAAAGATTTTAGAACATTTATCCTCTGATCCTTTTTTGTACACATATATTTAAATGTCTATTTTTAAGTTTTGAAATTATCACTCACTTCTTTTAGAAAACAAATTATACAGAAAAGAACAAAAAATGATGAGGAGAAAGATGATATATATGGAGTGTACAGAACATGGACCTGACTTAGGGAGAACTCTTCCTACAGAAGAAAGAACTCATGCATAGGACAAGAGTTATCTCAGACACAATGGACATGTACCTTCCTAAATTGATGATCAATCCCATTGTAGTTACCTAAAGGCAGGACTACATTCACACAAAATTAATCACAAAAACTCCACATGTGGCAACATCTGTCCACTTTTTTCAAGATAGAAGAACAAAGGGGAAAAAATAGAAAGACAATCTAGATTACTCATTGAAGACTAAAACCAACTTAACTTTTTGCCCCTGTATTAAACAGGACAGAGACTAAGCCAAAGTGACTTACCATTTACCCTGGAAAACTCTTGTCTCCTGACATGAAACTGTCAACCAACTAAAATAGTTATTTCGTCAAGACTAACAGTCCATTCATCAAGACTCATTTCAGAGTTCTTGGTTCTCTGTGTCCTTCAACCCAAACGGATTTGGTATAAGCTGCCTGCTACTAACCAATTGCCCAACTTATGAGACCAGCCTTGAAGTAACTCAGCCTGGGTTCTTGACCTCCAAAAATATCCTTCTGTGCCTTTCCTCTTCCAAGAACTACTGAGGCTCTGACCAAGTGGGTTCTCCCTCGTTATGGTAGGTCTAATAGCTTTCCTCTCGCAATGTATTTTTATCGTTGTCTTTTGAGGAGTTGTCCTTATACACTACTAAAGAACCAAAAGCATTCTCTCATGCTCTGGACTAGTTTTTCAAGTTTCTTTTGTTTGTTTGTTTGTTTGTTTTTCTCTTCACCTATGTTTTAAATATCTGCAGAGTTATTTATGTTCTTTACCACTTCCACGGAAGAAGACAATAAATCCTATGTGGCCATTTTTAATTTCCTTTCAATCCTTTCTTACTTGACACGTGTTTATTTCATCTCACCTTGATGCCTCTTATTCATACTTATGTCCTTGTTTCGTTGCAAACATATCTTCTTGAATCCTGTTGAGTTTTTATGAAGTTTTATGAATCGTTCTTGTCCAAGTAATAAATTATTTCCATCTGCCCCATGGGTGTCATATGATCATTTGCATCTTTTAAACAAACTTGCAGTCTGCAATGGACTTTTATCAAACGCACCGCTTTTTAACTGAAATGTGATCCAACCTGTCCTCACTCTTTACATATGGCTCTCAGATGCATGGAGATAAAAAGAAGCACAAAGGAAATTGAAATCCCTTGTTCTGAGTATTCTTTTTTTTGTTTTTAATGTTTATTTATTTTTGAGAGAGAGCATGACTGGGGGAGGAGCAGGGGATGGGGTGGTGGTGGAAAGGGAGGTACAGAGGATCCAAAGCAGGCTCTGCAGCGACAGAGGATCCGAAAGGGCTTTGCACTGACAGCGGCAAGCCTGATGTGGCGCTCGAACTCCTGAATCATGAAATCGTGACCTGAGCTGAAGTCTGATACTCAACCAGCTGGAGTCACCCAGGTGCCCCTCGAGTATTCTTGTGTCCAACCCTGTCAATACTTTTAAGTTTCAAAGACTACCACTCCCTGATAATCAGTGTCCACCTCTAGATTCTTTCTCTCCTTCTAAACTTGCACAGATGTCACTACTTCTATTCTGGATTCTGTGGCAATAGGGAAATTCATATAGGAATCTGAGGGCAGTCTGCTATGGAGATATAGTGGAAGAGGATGGCACAGACTGCAATTGTCTCGAAGCAGGCCTGCAATAGAGCAGTTGCCTAGATTCCTGTTTGAAACGCCTTTTGCATTTCTGACCTGAGGACACACCAGCAGGCTCCACGCTGTCAGTGCAGAGCCTGACTTGGGGCTCTATCTCATGAATCGTGAGACCACAACCTGAGCCAAAACCAAGAGTTGGACACTTAACCTACTGAGCCACCCAGGGGCCCATTTCTTGGTTTTTCTTTTTGTGAAAAGTTGGGACAGCGTAAAAGACTGATCTTAAATTCATATCAATACCCTAAAGTCCCAAGAATGAGGCAGAGCACATCAAACCCATTGTATTTATCATAGTAGTGTCACCTTACATTGAAAATAAGCCTGAGGGGCGCCTGGGTGGCGCAGTCGGTTAGGCCTCCGACTTCAGCCAGGTCACGATCTCGCAGTCCGTGAGTTCAAGCCCTGCGTCAGGCTCTGGGCTGATGGCTCTGAGCCTGGATCCTGTTTCCGATTCTGTGTCTCCCTCTCTCTCTGCCCCTCCCCCGTTCATGCTCTGTCTCTCTCTGTCCCAAAAATAAATAAACGTTGGAAAAAAAAAAAAAGAAAGAAAGAAAATAAGCCTGAGGCGCCCGGGTGGCTCAGTCAGTTGAGTGTCCGACTTCGGCTCAGGTCATGATCTCACAGTCTTTGAGTTCGAGCCCCGCATGGGGCTCTGTGCTGACAGCTCAGAGCCTGGAGCTTGTTTCAGAATCTGTGTTTCCGTCTCTCTCTGCCCCTCCTCTGCTCCTGCTCTGTCTCTGTCTGTCTCAAAAATAAATAAAAACATTAAGAAAAACATTTTTGTTAAAGAAAATATGCTTTCTGTCTGTACCTGTTGTGATTTTCATAGTATTTTAACAGATGTCGGCTAAAGACCCAGCTCAATGTGGCCCAACCCCAGTTCTGTGGCCATCTAAGTTTCTGGTTCATTTCTTCCCCATACTTTTTCTCTTTGCCTACGTTCCACGCCTGCATATCTTGCTTCAGTTCGTCCCCACCTTGATTTGGGCCTAAAACTTGACCACTTTATTGGTCTTCCTTCCTATCAAAAAAAAAAAATCATAAGAAGAAAGAAAGAAAGAAAGAAAGAAAGAAAGAAAGAAAGAAAAGAAAAAAACACCTTTACCTAAGTATTTTATGAGTTTAATAACTTCACCAAAGATTTGTGCTGTTTGAAGGACGGGTCAATTCATGTATTTCCAGCTCTCAATTATCCTGCTGGCTCTACTCACACTTGGAAGCAACACCAAAAATTTTTCTCTTGTCTTATAAGCAGAGAAATGTAACCTATATTTAGGCCCTGGAGCCTAAATTTTTGTTCATAAGTGTGCTTATCAAATCATAGTTTTCACTAGAGATGCCAGAAAACTCCACAAAACTTTCACTATCCCTCTATATTTACTGCACCTTTGGGTTTATATCCGTGCCTTACAAAGCAGCTACAAAAGCTCAGAGAAACCAAGTGCCTTCCTTAGAATGCGCAACTGGTTAGTGGCAGATGTCCCAACCAGTGGCTCGCTCTCCCTCCAGACAAGGCATCTCTCTGTTTCCAAGGCACTGGAGTCACCAAGAGCTCCAGCCCTCGCCTTCTATATGTACCATTGGTAAACTGTGTAACCTAAGTGAGGCTCACTTCATCATGTGAGAGAATAGTCCTGTGATAAAGACTCCCTATGGGTAAGGCAGTGCTGCACACATAATACCTGCTTAATATTAATATCCTTCTTTCTCCCTTGATAATTTTCTTCTCAGAGTAGTGACCATTAGAAAACATCATGTGTCAGAGGAAAATGGATCTTGATAGCAATATTTATTTCCGATGGATTGGGTGAAATGAGGAAAGGCCACCACAGCAGGTAATTGTTGTGCAACTTTCCTATTTGCACAACACAAGGCAAGAATACACTGGCACTGTCCAGAAATTTTCTCCAGAATTGCAACTTCATCCTACTATTATGGGTCAGTATTACGTATTCTTGGAATGCTTCCCCTACTCCCAAGATTATGCTCAGTATTCTCTCTCGGTGTTTCTACCCTAGCTCTACCTTTGTAGTTACCGTGTTAAATTGTTTACCTATTTACACCTCCATGTAGATATCAGCTTTTAGAGCTGCGTATTTATTGCTTTGCTTCTGTAATGGAGTTACCGAAATTAATTTTAAGTAATATAATAGACATTTGATGAATGTATGTCAATCTCTCTTAATTCCAAAGCAAAATACTTTTTGGGACTACCAATTGTTATACAATTTTCCCAGATCCCTTAACTACACCTGGACAGATTATGCAACAGATGTGAGAAAACGCATCTTCCTTATTCTCCAATACAGCTCTTTTGTACCTCTTCGTATTCTTTCTGCTTCCTCAATCTTTTTTTTTTTCCCTATTATCTCCCTCCAACCCCCAACTTCATCAGGCACTTTTTGCTTTGAAAACTCATTCAGATGAGACTTTCCAATATACTGATTTGAACCCACTCTTTGCACGTTCCATTGGCTCTCTGCCCACAGCTGAGTTTAGAGATGAGATCGTGATGCTTCTATCACACCAAGGAGAGCGCTACCAGGTTGACAGGTCTGCCTGTCACAGAAAGTGAATACGACTAATGGTGTGTCCACCATTAAAGTAAAGATAGAGTCTATAGCCACAGAACAGAAAGAACTGGCCTAATACAACCTCTGTCTTAACTTTCCCCTTGCACTGGGGTGAAAGAAAAAGGTTGCCTTGAAATGGATCATCTCTGAAACCAGGACACTCTCAAGGATCTGCAAAGTGTTAGGGAAAAAATGTAAAGAATACCTTTGGTGTTAAGAAACATCTTTTCTATGACATTTCTGCAAACACGTCCCCCAACCCCCAAAAGGGATGAGTTCTTGGTTTGATGTTGAAAACTTGTTCTCTTCTCTAGAGAAATGTATCTATCAAAGGCATTATCTGTGGTGTACAGATAAGGTGAAGTCTAGGGACGATACAGAGAAGTATAAGCCAGTGTAAGTCGAAGTCTTTGGAAAAATGGAAAGTTTAAAGGGAAACATTTCTAATGATGTTCATTCAGGGCAGTAGCCTCTTTGGGGAGACACAGAAAAGCCTGGCTTGTCTGTATTTTTAAAATATCAGGTAAAGCACTGAAAGAGAAGTCCTTGAAAGACAGGGCTACAAGGTAACCAGTCCTAGCTACTTTGTTAGAATGCACAAAGACTTCTTTATGTTTATTTTGGGGGCCCAGGAATGTTACAGGTGTATATGGTAGGAATGTATAGAATCTTATATGTAATATATACTCAATGAATTTTCATTAATGGGATTCAGAAATTATAGATAAGGTAGCAAAAAGAATTTCACGCCTTCTTCTTCTTTGTTAAAGTTACTAAAGTCATGTCTCCTCACAAACACTAGATGTTGAAATTTATTTTTTAAGAGCTGTGAAAAAGGTTGATCGCTTTGTGTAAACGTGTTGAAGAAATGTAAAACAACAACAACAAGCATTTTATGAGTGTAGAGGTGTAAAAACTGACAAGAAGAGATGAGGGATTAAAAGAGGAACAAACCATTTGTATTTCTATAAATTGCGTGTATTTACATAGGTATTTAAATGTATAAGAAAACATAACGAATATTTTAGCATTCCAAGTAGTCACAGTGGGTGGAGATTAAATTTTCCTTATACTGCTAGGCTTGCTTATGAGTTTATAACTCTTCTTCTTTCTAACCAATTTATGTTAGAACTAAGAGCTCATCCTTTTGATGCTACCCATAGCAACAAAGATTCATCCTTTCAAGGTGGATGTTAGTTTAGAAAGAGCCATGGGGCGCCTGGGTGGCGCAGTCGGTTGAGCGTCCGACTTCAGCCAGGTCACGATCTCGCGGTCCGTGAGTTCGAGCCCCGCGTCGGGCTCTGGGCTGATGGCTCAGAGCCTAGAGCCTGTTTCCGATTCTGTGTCTCCCTCTCTCTCTGCCCCAACCCCGTTCATGCTCTGTCTCTCTCTGTCCCAAAAATAAATAAACGTTGAAAAAAAAAATTAAAAAAAAAAAAAAAAAAAGAAAGAGCCAGAAGTCATTTCAAAATCAAGTCTGGGGAATACGTGAATGAGCAATTTGGCGACACTGAATTGAGCTCACAATAATAAAGAAGGCTGGGTTAATTCTGTGGTTTGCATTAGAGATCTTAAGGTCATTCCAGAATAAAAATATCTCATGGTGCTGTAATAAATGGAAACAACATTGAAATAAGTGTAATTTCCCATAGTGACTATTTTGAAATGCTACTTGGTTGGAAGTATACATTTTTTTAAGATTTTATTTTTAAGTCATCTCTACACCCAATGTGGGCTCAAACTTACAACCCCAAGATCACAAGTACCACACTCCACTGAGTGAGCCAGCCAGGAGCCCCTGAAAAGTATAATTTTTTATAACTCAAAAAGAGTCAGACTTCTTAATAGGTGTGATAGCCAAAAGATTGGTGCTTTTACCGTATACAAGGATCAAACAATTTAAGAGAAAGCATTAACAACCTAATAGATGTGTAAAGGTCATGAACAATTCACAAAGGAAGAAAACCAAATGGCTCACACATTCGAAATGTATAATTCAAAGTAACATTTTAAACATGAGATGCCAGCTCAAAGCAACAATCCTATACAATCTCTATTTGTTAAATTAGCAAATGTTAAAATAAAAAAGAAAAGACAGTACCAAATGTTTACAGGTTACCAAAGAATGAAAACACGCACGTCTTAGAGGAGTATGGATTGAAACAAGAATTCCTGAAGAAAAATTTTAAATTTTACATGTATTTACATACATAGATCTATAAAGAAAATTATATATGCAGATAGATACTTAATACATAGATGACAGATGGCGAGGTGGCTAGATGACAGGCAAATGATAGAAAATAGATAAGAGAGATGGATAAGAGATTGAAGCACATGCAATACTTATGTCCTTTGATCTTAAAGCACAAGTTCTAGAAATCTTTCAGAAAGTAATCCAGAGTAATGGGAAAAAAGGAACTTACACAACGACATCCGTTATAACATTATCTACAAAAGTGGAGAATAGGGAACAAAAGCTTGAAGTCTAGTATTTTCCTCTTGGTTGTGTGCCAGAGTGAATGTTAGTGACAGTTTTGTTTAGGTGGTATGTTGATGACTGATTCAAAATACGTGTTAGCATTTTCTAAATTTAATATAATAACCATGGCTTTTTAATAACTAAAAAGGAAGATTTATTATGAGAAAGTCCCTTTACAAATTTCTCATATGTCCTCAAATTGAAAAAGAACATCTACTAAAAATATAACGAACATTATATCTAATAGCGATAGACTAAGAGCTTTTCTCCTATGTTTAGGAACAAAATAAAGATGTCGCTCTCCTTACTCTGATTCAGTGTTTACTCTAGGTCCTAATTAGCGCAATTAGGTAAGAAAATGAAATCAAACGTTTCCAGGTTGGAGAGAACGAAGTAAAACCATCTCTATTTGCAGCTCACAAGAACTTATATGTAGAAAACCCTGAAGAACATGAGTTCAGCAAGCATAGTATCCAAGATCAATATACAAAACTCCAATTTTATTTTCATACATTAGCAATGAAAAATCTGCAAGGGAAATTGAGAAAATGATTTACAATATAGTAAAAAACCAAAAATAATTAGAAAAAAAAATGCCAACAGAAGTATGAGATTTGATACAGAAAAGTACAAAACATTGTTGAAAGAAAAAATCCACACAAGTGGGAAGAAATACTGTTTTCATGGATTGAAATAATTAATATTGTTAGGTTGTAATACTTCCTGAGTTGATCAACAGATTCAATACAATCCCTATTGAAGTTTGAACTTCTTTTTTTGAAGAAGTAGGTAAGCTGATTTTAAATTCATATAAAATACAAGAGGCCCAGAACCCAGAATAGTCAAAACAATCATGAAAAAGGAAAAGAAAATTGGAAAACTCATACTTCTCAGTTGCAAAATTATGACAAAGTTGTAGTAAATGTGACAGTTTACTGGTCCTGGAATACAGTTAGAAATACAGACTAATGGAATAGAATTAAGAGTCCTGTGACAGGAGTGCCTGGGTGGCCCAGTCAGTTAAGCGTCCAACTCTGGATTTCAGCTCAGATTATGATCTCACAGGTTTGTGAGAGTGAGCCCCGAATAGGGCTTTCTGCTGACAGCCCGAAGGCTGCTTGGGATTCTCTCTCTCCTTCTCTCTGCTCCTCCCCCACTAACACACGTGCATCCTCTCTCTCTCTCTCTCTCTCTCTCTCTCTCTCAAAATAAGTAAATATACTGCAAAAAAAAACAGTTCTGTAATAAACCCTTCCACTAATTTTGACAAAGATGCCGAGACAATCCAAAGGAGAAAGAATAGTCATTGCACCAAAGGGCACTGGGATAGCTGGATTCCAGATGCAGAAGAAAATATTGGGGTGCTTGGGTGGCTCAGTAGGTTAAGCATCCAACTTTGGCTCAGGTCATGATCTCATGGTTCTTGGGTTCAAGCCCCACATCGGGCTCTGTGCTGATCGCATGGAGCCTGCCTGGGAGTTTTGTGTCTCCCTCTCTCTCTGTCCCTCCCCTGCTTGTGCTCTGGCTCTCTCTGTCTCTCAAAAACAATAAATAAACATAAAAATTTTTTAAAACGAGGAAAATACTTAGGTCCCTCCTTTATACCATCTCTAAAAATGTATATCAAATGGATCTAAGACCTAAATGCAGGAGCTGAAACTCTAAAACTCTCAGAAAAAGACATGGCATAAATCTTCCTGACCATGGAGTAGACAATGATTTCTTGCCATGCCACCAAAAACAAAAGTGACAAAAAAAGGAAAAAAAATAGAGAAATTAGACTTTAATGATTTATTTTTTTTTTAATTTTTTTTTTTCTCAACGTTTTTATTTATTTTTGGGACAGAGAGAGACAGAGCATGAACGGGGGAGGGGCAGAGAGAGAGGGAGACACAGAATCGGAAACAGGCTCCAGGCTCTGAGCCATCAGCCCAGAGCCTGACGCGGGGCTCGAACTCACGGACCGCGAGATCGTGACCTGGCTGAAGTCGGACGCTTAACCGACTGCGCCACCCAGGCGCCCCAATGATTTTTTTTTAAAGTGTGGGTTAAAAATCGCCAATGAGAAAGTGAAAAGACAATCCATAGAATGGGAGAAAATACTTGCAGTCATGCATCTAAAAGGAGTCCAGTACAAGAATTCATAACAAAATCTTAAAACTCAACAGTAAAAAGACAAAGGGCTCAATTTAAAAATGCATAAAGAATTTGAATAGACTTTTCTCCAAAGGAGACATACAAATGGCTATTAAGCACATGAAAAGATGCTCAGCATAGTCATTAGAGAAATCCAAATCAAAACCACAATGATGTTCTAAGTTACACCAGTGGGATGACTAAAATCTAAAACAAACAAACAAACAAAAAACTTAAAAACAAAACAGACAATAGCAAGTGTTTACAAGGATGTAGGGAAATTACACTATTGGTGGGAATGCAAAGTGGTGAAGTCATTGGAGTAACAGTTTGGCAGTTCCTAAAAAATGAAATATGAGTTATATGAGAAAGGGAGAAGGACAGAGAGTGACTGCAAATTGGAACGGGGTTGTGTTTTGCGTGATGAAAATTTCTGAAATTAGTAGTGATGGCTGTGAATAGGCTAAGATGCTCTGAATAGTATGCTCTAAGGCAGCAAATTTTATTCTATGTGAGTAATACCTTAATAACAAATGTATTTCCCATTAAAAAATAAGTATCATGGGGGCGCCTGGGTGGCCCAGTCAGTTGAGCTTCTGACTTCAGCTCAGGTCACTATCTCACGGTTCGTGAGTTCAAGCCCTGTGTTGGGCTCTGTGCTGACAGCTCAGATCCTGGATTCTGCTTCGGATTCTGTGTTTCCCTCTCTGCTAGCCCTCCCCCATCCCCACCCTCAGCTTGTGCTCTCTCTCTCTGTCTCTCAGATATGAATAAACATTAAAAAAAACATTTTTTTAAAGTGTCATGTATTCACACACACACACACACACACACACACACACACTTCTACTTAAATACAGTTTCAAATCCTTAGGGGTATAACAATCAGAATCTGCTAGATGATGAACATATTTGGAAGATGAATAGGCCATGAATTCTGAAGCCACAGTTCAGCACTTCTTTTTCACTCTATTTTCCATCCTGTAAAGAGCTAAGGAGAAGTAGCATGTAAACTGTCATGGGTAAAAACTTTAAAGGTGGGGGAGAGCAAATTACACGTATGTGAGTTGTTTGTGTCCGTTGGGGTGTAGATAGATGTAAACGTACAGACACGCTCACATATTTGCCTTTCTAAATACCGAAGATGGCAGGAAAGGGCATTATTTACAATGTTAATTTTAAACTGGCAGCTGATGAAGAACCTGGGTTAAGTGTCATGTGACACAAGGGAAGTGTGAGAGAGGAGGGTAGCAGGCACCCCCACTGCGAAGTTATACAAATGGTAAGCCGGACTCTGGCCATCCCTGTTCACCTGCTCACCTCAAAACTGCACACATACTTAATTCAGGGAATAGAGATAAAAGAAATCAGCCTCTCTTTCACAGCTTTCTTCTGTGCAACTCCTTAAGCCTCCCCTGCCCTCCCTTCATTGGTCTGTTTTTCTAGAAGTGCTCTTGGACCTGACCTCCTGCTCTGGGAGGCTCTTGTGAGTCAGTGACCAGCCCTTAACCATCAGCCACCAAGAAGCTTCTCCTTACCTTCCTCCTTCACAAGAAAAGGAACATTTAAAGAAGCTGCACCTTATCCTCCACCAGCTGTCCCCCAAAAGAGCAAAAGGCTGTGCTGAGAAAAATTAAGAAAGCATTCAAGCTTTGACAACCGTATTAGTTTCCTATTGCTGATGTAACAAAGTACCCCAAATTCAGTGGCTTAAAACAACACAGATTTATTATCTTATTGTACTGGATTTTAGTGATGCTACACTCAGTTATTTATGAGCATCTATGTACTGAAATCACTAATAAAATATCTTCAAGATTTGTCATTTAATAAAAAAATATAAGTTCAGTTTCTTAAAAATAAGTCTTGATATTTTTCCTTAGCTTTCCACTTTATCTAATATTAATTAGGAGAGCAAGTCTTAAAGAATAATTGTTTTTAGTTTATTTTTAAAATTCTAATCTGTAGAATTTATGCATTTTAAAGTGTTATTAATTAGCACTTTTAAAATGTCCATCTATGTAACCCTTTGCATTTCCTGTAGAAGTCATAGGGGCTGTGTTGTTGCTAATTGATATGTTTGTAGTGTTTGTACTCATGTGTAATACTGACACATTATTTGCCTCTCAGCCTCCAATTTACTTCCTTCCAGACTAAAAAAATGTATCTATGGTTAAAAGGAAGAAGAAACCAAAGTAAACCATAATAATCACAGCTCACAATCTTGCTGATGTTTTTTTTTGTTTTGTTTTGTTTTGTTTTGTTTTGTTTTGTTTTGTTTTGTTTTGTTTTTGACAGAGATAGAAAGAGACTGAGAGCAGGGGAAGGGGGTAGGGGGAAGAGAGAACGAGAGAGTGAGTGAGAGAGACAGAGAGAGGGAGAGAATCTTAGCCAGGTTCTTTACTCAGAGCAGAGCCCAACTCTGGAGCTCAATACCATGACTGTAAGATCAGACCTGAGCTGAAATCGAGTCGGATTTTCAACAGACTGAGCCACCCACGCACTCCCCTGCTGATGATTTTTGAACTTCAAGATTCATACTGTGGCATCAGTGACAGTTACTTCCCCAGTGTTGGAGTTTTAAGTATTTCTCTATTTTGTTCACTACAATGCCATCAATGCCATGCTTTTTTTTTTTTTCCCCACCGAAGAAAATACATTGGAATTCAAGTAAGCAAGTGAGTAATATTTATTCTAGAGATACTATTGAGATAACCTTGAATGCACCTTAGTTTATTTTAAAAAGTAAATCATTCACAAACTTCAACACAGTATTATGATAGAAAAATATTTGCAGTACGATTTAGAATTGATCTCAACCTACTGGTGTGGCAAGGTGTTGATTTAAAACCAAGAGATTCATGTGTCTGGAGCGTGTCTTCTGTTCCGTAGTCTTCAGAGTATGGCAAGGTCAGGCCAGTTGGTAGTTTCTTTATTGTTACTTCTCAATTTTAGTAACTACTTCGGGTTGATGGGAATTTTAGGTAAATGTATGTGGGTGGGAGGGGAAAAAGCTAGAACTCGAAGGGTAAAGGATCATTTCACTGAACTCAGTAAGGAAAAGAGGCCATAGTGAAGCAGGAAGAAAGTTTGCTGCCTCATGGCAAAGTCGTTCGATGTTTTGGTCCTCACTTTGTCCTCTGCTCTATTCCAATTACCGTGATGAGTAAATGGGACGGTGGATATGAAAAGCACTTTGGAATATAATGGTTAGCATGTCAATGTAAGGACGCATGGACAGACTTAGATCTGTACTGTGAATACATTCACTACATTATTTTACTTACGGATGCTGACATTTTCATAAGCCCTTCTTTCCACTTCTGTTCAATTCTAAGCCGCTATTCAATTTGCTGTGTAATTCCTCTTTGGGGAAGTCAGATTTTAGCATCTGTCCTTCCCCATGCTAATGACAGTAGGTCTGCACCTCCACGCAACTGATAATGAGCTTGCTGCAATGTTGTTCCGGTTTCCACTGAGTTTTTATTTGGGTCACGGTAATAGAGCAAACTCTGAGAGAGAGGAAATGGTTTCCTAGAAGCCTGCCTGACGACCCCACAATGGAGGTGACTAAACTATATATTCTGACATAGTTAAAATATTATAGGAGATAAGTGCATTCAAACTCTACTAGTTACAACAAAACCTTCAATGGCTTAAAGTCAAAAAACCACACTGCCTTAGATCCAAAGACCTTTGTAACTCTGCAGTGTTACACACAGTTACCTCCACTTTCCTTTCCCACAGGTATTCAGGTATTTCCAGCCCAAGTTGCCTTTTCCTTGTAAGCCTGCATTACTCTTCACAACTGGCCTCCCGCCTCTTCTCTTTCTCTTCTCCAACCTGGTCAACAGACTGCTACAGGATTCATCTTCATTTACAGCTTCAATCACATTACACTCCTGCTTATAAAATGTCAGAGACCTATTGTAACTTGTTATTGAAACATTTCTGGCCATTCAGCATAGGATGGAGGGAGCCAAAGAGGTCTACCATGTTCTCACTGAGCAATCTCTGGCATGATTTTCAAACTTCCAGTGATCCCCCCTCAGGTAAAACGGAGGTGCAATTTACCACTTAACACTGTGTCATGATCAGAGGGTACGGAATCCATGTAAAGCATCCAGCATGATCGACTGATCATGCTCTTCTCTGCAGCTTTAGCTGACTTTGATCCCCCACATGCATCACAAGTCTCAGATAGAAAGGATACTGGCTCTCCTGGCAACAGAACCCCTAGGGCCATCCACCCCTTCTCTGGCTCATGATGTTCTACCCACTGGGAGGGTTTCCCTGCTACCACATCCATAAGACCAAGTCATGCCCATCCTCAGGGTTCAGTTTCAACAGCACTTTTTCCATGAAAGCTTTTCTTCTCACTAGATTAAAAATTTCTCCCTTTACATCTCCCTAGCTTCCCTTTTATATTTCTGTTATAGAAATACTTGCCTCTGCCAGTCCTATTAGAACCATTCAGCAAAAATCTTATTGTCTGGTGATACTGCTTACTAGAGTCTTCTCTTCACCCTCTGCAGTGAGGAGAAGAGTTGCATCCATTTGCATCTCTTTGAGGTGAAATCTTGCAAGAGGACAATACTTATATGCATTTAAAAGGAACAGTAAAAGGAAGGGAACTCCTGGAGGGTGAGGAGGGAGAAGTCACTAATTTAAAGAACAAAGCGGAAGATTTGGGGGAGAGAGCTCTGGGGTAAGACCAAGATTTGAATGAGCTCCTGGAATTCAGAGAAAGAAGTAAGATATTATAAGCAGTATCCAAGATGAGCCAGTAGCTCACAGCCTCACTGGGGGAGGGGGAATGAGCACAAAACTACTGCTTTAAAAAACAGAGAACAATACAAACCTGCCATTTAGAAACTATAGGTTCTCGCATGGAATTTCCACTCCAAAAGGGAACAAATCCCAGAACTTGTCTCATACATGATATAAGAAAAATAAGAGCACTATTTGTCCTTCGAATATAACATACACATTGTAGCACCTGAAATTAAGCCAACTGAAAAAAAAATAATCCCACCTTCTTTTCCCTGTAACTCTGCATCTTATATGTTTTGAAAACTTTCTTTCCATGAAAACTTTCAGCAGTTTTGAACACAAACAGGCCTTGCTCTAAGGTCGTGTTTTGTTTTGTTTTGTTTTGTTTGAATATGGAATACTCACTTAATTCTCAGGACCATCTTGTGAGTGAAACATTTTTATAATAATCATGTTATGCATGAGGAAGGTGGAAGCAGAGAAAAGCTAAGTACCTTGTGCTTAGGTCACAGCTCAGAGTAAATTTCAGAGCAGGGATTTTAACCAAGGAATCTGCTTCCAGAGCCTTTGTGTTTCATTGTTTTAATAAACTTCCTTTCTAACACAGTATAATTCTGATCAGTTCACAGCCTCTTCTCTGTCAAGTAAATGCTTAGTACTCATAGCTCGGCCATGTATGGAAAAACTTGCTGCTTTACTTTAGGGGTTTCTTCCCACAGCCATCATACGGACGCACACACGCTTGCAAAAACTCACCACTAGTTCTTGGCTGAAAAGCAAGTTCATTGCTCTAAAAATCATACTGAAAACTTCCTAATTATAGAACTGCTTCAAGAAGGAAGTGTATTTTGTGCAGGCCATGCACATAGCTTATCAGGAATTTTAAGCCCCATGCACACTCTCAGGAGGGATGAATTCTTCATGATGAGCCTTCTACAAAGAAACATCATTCCGCCTACCCGCCTACTTGCCTACCCTCCTGTGTCTAAACTTAATGTTCTCTTGGCTCTCTCCCATGACTGCACTCCACTCTGATACATTCTGCAAACATTTAATCCTATTTATTACTTGTTTGTTATCTGCATTTATCCTCCTTAAATTCCTTGCAATTCTCATTGTTGGAGCCAGAGTGACTGTGCTTAAATCTTAAGCCTCTGGCTGGTGTGGCTCATGCTTATTCTCTCTGTATGAAGCCCTGAACCTGCCCCACCCACTTTAATTTTTTTTTTCAACGTTTATGTATTTTTGGGACAGAGAGAGACAGAGCATGAACGGGGGAGGGGCAGAGAGAGAGGGAGACACAGAAACGGAAACAGGCTCCAGGCTCCGAGCCATCAGCCCAGAGCCCGACACGGGCTCGAACTCACGGACCGCGAGATCGTGACCTGGCTGAAGTCGGACGCTTAACCGACTGCGCCACCCAGGCGCCCCGTGCCCCACCCACTTTAGAGAGACGTGAGGGGGAAGGGGGCCCAGTCAGGGCAGCTCACTTTCCAGGGAAGATTTCCAGTTACAGTTTCTTCTAGTAGTCTAAGTAAATTTGAGTTAAGGCAGTCAGATCCCTACTTAGGCATCTCCGTCCTTATTTGCAACATGTGAATAGTTAGAATATAAAATATTCAATTCGGAAGGAAGCTTGGAAATATTCTCATTTCCCTTTCTCATCTTACAGATGGAGAAATAGAAGCTCGACAGGAGAAGGGACTTGATCAATGTCTTCAATTATGTTAATGAGTGCCAGATTTGGAGGCAGCAAAAGTTTTTGACTCCAAGATTAATACTTTCCAATCAGTTGCACTACAGGTCAAAAAGAAAAAAAAAAAAATAATAATGCATGGAGACACCCTGTGTCGTAGACACATCACTGATGAGATAAAGTTTTGCAGGATTCCATCATGGGATAGCGAATTGCTTCTTTTCTTCCGTATCACTAGTCATGATACTGGTTCAATTTCTCATGACCCATTCCTGGAAACTCTGAAACTGAATGAATGGTTCTGTTTCTATTTCCATTCATTTTCAAACTATCCTGAGTAGAACTGTAATAAAACAGTATTTCTTGTACTGTGTGTTTATGTTATTCCCACTCAAAAGGATTTCTAGAAGATATAGTCAATTGCCTTTAAGGTCATAGAACCACAAAAACCTTGAAGCTGATGGGAACTTATTTTTTCAAATGGCCCCCTTTTCCATTGTGAAGAACTAATTTCTCCTTTCTTCCCCCTTGAGGTCTTCAGGAAGCCGTCTTTCCTGCCCCCTGTATCTGGTCAGCAATCATTCTTACAGGCTTTTGCTTCTGTTACACACAACAGGTTGTCAGTTGACAGGACTGCCTCACTCATTGGACTACACACCCCTTAAAGGAAGTAACTCATTCACTCTCAAACCCCCAGGGGTAAACCCATTTTATATGTGTTATATACATTGACTTATAACTTTTGCCCCTACCCTCAAACTTTGGGGACCCAATGAACTATCTGGACACATGAGTGCTTGAAGAATTCTCTCCGGGTCCTGCCTTCCATTTGCCACATATCTGCTCATTCTCTATTGCCATCTTCATCCCAGCCCAATTTTCTCTGACTTTGTTTTAACTTTCCATAGACCCATTTGGATCCAACATACATACCTATGGACCTAGAAATTCAATTTCTAGACCTTCCATAACCATTGCCAATGCAGCTTACATATACTCTGGCTCTGGGAACTCCAGAATTGGACCATAGCTTGTTTTGTTCATCTTCTATCCTCACTGTCTGTCACAGTGCTTGACACATATTAGATGATCAATTAAAAAAAAAAATTAGAAGGCAAACAGATTAATGAATGTCAATTAGCACATCCATTTCTGGCTCTGTCTTTTTTTTTTTTGGTCCAGATTCTATCTAGTACTTTTCCGAAATTGGACCTCCAGATCCCAACACAAATACCTTCTCCTTCTCTTTCTACCCCTACAACTCACCTCAAAGCTCTCTGTTCTCCATCTCCCTCTTTCACATACACATAGACACACATACACAAAGGCCATAATGTTTCCCCTTTATTTTGACTTTCAATTTGAGTAATTGAAGGAGTTATCGAAGGTCTAATGAAGTAATGTAAGAATGACGTAATGCCTCCCTACCTAAGCTATTACCGTCATCTTGACAAGCACTGTTTAGTTAATTCTCAGAGCCCCCCCCCCCCCCCCCCCCCCGGAGACAGGGTTGACAGACCTGACTTAGCTTGCCTCTGCTTGTGATCTGAGGATTCTGTGGCAGCGCTGTTACATCTATACACACATGATGCCCCCATCTCTACCATGGTCTTGGTGCCTCTGTCCCCCAGGGTCTGGGCCCATATGTGCCCATCTCCTCCTATAGATGGAATCCCTGTCCCTGGCTGTTTTGCTGTGCTTGATTCCCTTGGATAGTTTAGTTGATGCAAGAGATGTATTTTTTTTTCTTATAATTTTTTTAATGTTTTTTATTTATTTTGAGAGAGAGACAGAGACAGAGACAGAGACAGAGACAGAGACAGAATGTGAGTGGGAGAGAGGCAGAGAGAGAGGGAGACACAGGATCTGAAGCAGGGTCCAGGCTCTGAGCTATCAGCACAGAGCCCGATGCAGGGCTCAAACTCACACGCCATGAGATCATGACCTGAGTCAAAGCTGGGAAGCTCAACCGACTGAGCCATCCAGACGCCCCAAGAGATGTATTATTGAATTTTATGACTCATAGGACTCTAAGACCTTATTCACATCTGCATATAAAATGAGGTACTGACTTGATTCTGTGAAGTTCTGTTTTAGGACTTGTTTATAGCCTTAAGACCAACTCAGACAACTAGAGGTGCTAAGAATTAAGAGCCTAAGGTATCTGTTTTGTAAGTTCCTGACTTCCATGGGAACGTCAGTGCCCAGATCAAGTGCCTCCCCTGGGAAGGTGTCTATGACCCATCTGGGCATATGTGGTAACTTTATGTATGGAAGAACTATCTAGTCCTGGCCATATGTCAGATGTTCAGTTAATGTTTATTGAAAGCATAATTTTGAGTGCCTGGAATTTTATTTATTTATTTATTTATTTAATGTATGCACTTATTTTGAAAGAGAGAGAGGCAGAGAGAGAATCCCAAACAGGCTCGGTGCTGTAAGCAGAGAGCCGGACGTGGGGCTCAAACTTGGGAACCCTGGGATCATGACCTGAGCTGAAGTCAAGAGTCAGCTGCTTAACCTACTGGGCCACCCAGGCGTCCCAAGTGCCTAAAATTTTAAAGAGGCAGCAAAAGGATTTAACTGGACTGCAGTTCTACCAGCAAGGTTTTGCTATCCTGGAGGAAGTAATGCTTTTGTCATCTGAGCACCTACTTCACGAACATTTTTACACAGAAAGTTCCAACTGCACAAGGATGTTATTATTGCAAAACAAAGCAGCTAATAAAATGCCTATCGGTCCATTTTTCAGCTGAGAGTCCCCAGACAAGGTCAAACCAGCTCTATTAAATAGCCATTTTGCACACATACTTATTGTCCTGATTTTCATGATTATTATTATTATTTTTATTCACTTTGTCCTAATCTGGGTCGTCCAAATCATTGTATTACCCTTGTATTCCTTTGCTCTTTGCCTATTAACCCCTTTCTATCACCTTCCTGTCTTGGTCATTGGCTACAGTGATATTTCTCAGATTAACCTAACTAACTACAGATGGTAAGCTCTCAAGCTGATAACAGACTAATACTAGCTAGTGAAAGATGTGCCTAACTTCTGGCAGAGCTAGAAATGGTGGAAATCACTAGTATGTGTCATATGTCACTGGTCTTAGCACATTCTAGATGTATCATGTGTCAAATAAGAATAATTTGTTGTCTTTGGAGATTTGTTTTGAAAAATAAGTCAACAGGAAAATAGCTTATGAAAACAATATAAAAATTTTAGCTTTTAAATTTGAAGTGTGAAATTCAAGAGGCTCCAGTAGAATGTGCCCCAAGTTCCTGTTTGTTTATATTCCGAAAGTCAAGAAGACATAAAAACTCATACTGGGTGGAACATGGATGGCTCAGTCAGTTGAGCGTCCGACTATTGATTTTGACCACGGTCATGATCTCATTGTTCACGGGATCGAGCCCCACATCGGTGGTAGCACAGAGTCTGCTTGGGATTCTCTCCTCTCTCTTTGTCCTCACCCCACTCTCTCTTTCTCTCTCCCTCTCTCTCAAATTAAAAACAAAACAAAACAAAACAAAACCTTAAATACGACAACAACAAACTCATACTGAACATCTGGGCTGAGAGTCAACACAATACCGGAGTCCGGGAGGCATTTCCCCTAACTTCCAAGCACACTCTAATTTGAAAAACACAGTGTCTATTAAAAATGATTTTTCAAATTTCCTCTAATGAGCACATGTTCTTTTATAATGGAAAAATATTTTCAAAAAGTCAAAGAGAAGTTAATATTTTTCCCTTGTGTTGGATGATAAAAGTGAAAAACAAGTTCTAATTCTTTCTTTAATTTTTAGTCCCCACACAGA
The DNA here is from genome assembly GCF_022837055.1 of Prionailurus viverrinus. NCBI lineage: Eukaryota > Metazoa > Chordata > Mammalia > Carnivora > Felidae > Prionailurus > Prionailurus viverrinus. The sequence goes on along the minus strand of NC_062568.1, from coordinate 102,955,884 downwards.
ACTGCCCCTACATCCGTCTTGCTGCACTGCTTTTTCTCCAGTTCATCCTCTTTGGAACCGTATTATAGTAGGTGTTTTTAAAGACTCCACAGAGCACCAGACTGACTGCTCATCTGGGTCCCAGAATATAGCGACTCCATTCTCCCCCACAGAGCATTCCGTTTTCCCCTAAACTAAAACCTGCGGTCACCCATTTCATATGTGATCTTGTGGCCCATTGTGGCACATTCCTAAAAACTGAGAATACTTAACGTGACATTAGAAATGCATGGCCCACCAGTGGGCACATGTCCAGTTTTGTGTTTGGAGGGCACACACACACTCAACACACAAATGCCCACAAATATAAACTATGAGAAACACTCAAAAAATTCAATTATGAGTGAAGCTTTTTTTTCTTCCTCAAATGGTGCTTAACAAAGTGTCCAAATCCTATGGGGCGCCTGGGTGGCACAGTCGGTTAAGCGTCCGACTTCAGCCAGGTCACGATCTCGTGGTCCGTGAGTTCGAGCCCCGCGTCAGGCTCTGGGCTGATGGCTCGGAGCCTGGAGCCTGTTTCCGATTCTGTGTCTCCCTCTCTCTCTGCCCCTCGCCCGTTCATGCTCTGTCTCTCTCTGTCCCAAAAATAAATAAACGTTGAAAAAAAAATATTTAAAAAAAACAAAGTGTCCAAATCCTCGTGTATTTGATGATGACGATGATGATGATTTGGAGTACAGAGAAACCTTATTTGATGAAAAGACTGAAGACTTATAACTGAGAACATTGTCTTCAAGCATGTGCGATGAGGTGAGTCGGTGTCTGCCCTGAAGTGTCGGAGGCAGCTGCTCTAGAAATTAGAGGTGGGCAGCGGAGTAGTGACGTGGGGCCCTGCAGGTGTCTGGTGTCATGCTACTCCAGTTAGATACTCAATTAAAGCGGCTCTTCAACATAGCAGCCAGTCAGGAAAACGCACATTATGGTGACAGTGGGACAGCTCTTTAGATCTATTAGAAAGGAAAAAAGGAGAGCCTTGACAGCTAGTGCTGATTGGTGGGCAGGCAGGAGGAAGGGTGGGTCCACTCAACATTGCTGGAGAGAATGCGTATTGTTTCAGCCTTGTAGGAAATCAATCTATCAACATCCATTTCCATTAAACATACACACACTTAATGGTGCAGAAAGCTCACTCCAGGGAAGGTAAGCCATAGAAATAGAAGCAGCAGCAGGTCTGGCTATAAATGCAAAGGCACTTAATGCAGTATTGTGTGTTTGCACCTAAATAGAAACCCAGGGGATGTTCACAGAGAGATGATGGCTAAAAAGATGGTAACATATCCATACCATGGAAGGATTGTATGGACATTAAAAAAAGAGCAGTTTGGTGCCTTACCTATGGGCTTAGAGGAAGCTGAGAAGGGGATATAATAGGATCTTGGTTTATAAAAGAAGGAATAACCAAAATTCCTATGCATGTCCTTTATTATATGGTCATAAGGTGATTCAATTAGTTATAAAAGGATGGCTATCCATTGGACCCTCAGTATCGGCTATCAAGTTTCCACTTGAGGGCAAGCTCCCAGCACCCCAGGGACATTTGATAACATCTGAAGACAATTTTGGTGGACACAGATTGGAAGGGGAAATGTATAGGGGAGCATCTAGTGGTTAGAGGCCAGAGGGCCACTAAATATCCTATAATGCCCAGGGCAGCCCTCCCCACCAAGGAATGATGTGGCTGAAAAAGTCAGTAGTGTTGAAGCTGAGAAATGTTGATCTAGGGAATGGAAATGGAAGGAAAGCACGGGAGGGAGATGATAAAGTGAGAAAAGACAAATGACTATTTTTTTTAAGTTTATTCATTTTTGAGAGAAGGAGGGAGGGATAGAGTGAGCAGGGGAGGGGCAGAGAGAGAGGGAGACACAGACTCTGAAGCAGGCTCCAGGCTCTGAGCTTGTTGCCCATAGCTGGACGCGGGGCTCGAACCCATGAACCGTGAGATCATGACCTGAGCTGAAGTCGGACGCTTAACCCACTGAGCCACCCAGGTGCCCTGGCTATGTTTTGTTTTGTTTGTTTGTTTGTTTTTGTTGTTGTTGTTGTTGTTTGTTGTTGTTAAGGAGTCTGTGCCAAAACATGCACGCACGTGCACACACAGACACAGACACCCATACACACCAAACACAATATCACCAAAATAAAGACAAAAGACAAACATATGCAAGTCTAAATGGAAATATGAGATCATTCACCTATCTTGACCTGCCCAATTTAGATTCTACATTTCCTTCATGTCACCAGGAGGCAGAGTCCCCACAGGAAAGAGTCTTTGATACATTTCTCAGGGAACCAATGAGACCTCTTCATTTTGTTGGTGTCATGTTGAAAATTAGTTGTTTGTACACATTTTTGCCATTTGCCACATCAACGTCCTAAAAGTCCCAAGAGCAAAGAATTGCCATCTGCTTTGGTTGGCCTTATGTATTAATGAGCATGTTAATTAATGGGAAAAACCATTCACAGAAATTAAAGAATAAAACCACAAGTCGGGAAAATATTTATAGATGTTCTGTCACTCACTCAACAAGTGCTGGCTGATCATTTTCTGTGTCAGGAGTGTGACAAGAGCCAAGTATAAGGATAAAAAAGTGAACAGCCATGCATCTTTGCTTTCCAAAGGCAGGTCATATCCAGTCCAGGAGGGAAGTCGGATATAGTGGAAAACAGCCCCCAAACTGTCGTGGGAGTTTCAGATATGAGTGATCATTTCTGCTCAGGTAGAGGAGAAGCAGGAGAGCTTCATGGGGAGCTGAGTCATGATGGACCATGACGGTAAGTGGATTCTGAAATTCTTGTAATGGCAACAGGTTTGAGAGAAAGAGAGGGTGAAATACTTAAGATATAGAAATGACAATCCGGTTGGAAGTGAGGGTTGAGGGAAGAAGGTGAAGGAGAGATGCCTAGTTTTCTGCCTTAGGGAACAGAGTGGTTCTGTGGCCAGCTATTCACACTGGAATAAGCTGAAACACTACAAAAATAGCCTGTCCTGGGATTTTATAAAGATCCTTATTCTCAGACATGAGCCGAATCACTAAAGTAAAACTGTAAGTGCTGTTTTCCAAACTCTTCCCTTGGGTTATTAATAGTTGCAACAATTAAGCTTAATAGAATTTTAGACATCCTTTAAAAATGATAAAGGCTGACTGTGGAGCATAAAGTAATATAATTATCTCATTATTTCCCGATCGCAAGTCTATGCATTGTACCCGGAATGTAAGACAGATTCATCCACACTTTGAGGAATTGCTGATTATGTAAGTCAGACCTTTAGCTCAGGGCTTTACAAAAATGGGTGGTATGAATATATACGCTCTCTGAACGTAAGGCATATTTTAACAGTGATCTCTAGCTTAGCATTATTTAAGGTTGAGATGGTAACTTTGACAGAAAAATAGTGGCACTCCTTCAAAGCAAAAGAGGCCTTGGCGAGTTAGCCCTTGTCAACAGCCCACCCTCCACCCTGCAGCTCTGGGGTCCAGCAGTACTGAACATGGTACGCTTGCATCCACCGCGTTCACCAACTACAACCATTGTCCGCTGTTTAACTTTCTCCGGTGAAGTATCTGTTCTTTCTGCCTGTCTTGCTGCAGGGCTGTGCCTCCTGGGAAGCACTTGGTGGACAAGTTTTCATTGTCACGTCTCCTACGAAGACTTGCACACATTCCATTCTAGAATTTACCACACATATTGCAATTAAAAAAAAATAAAATCTGTTATCTGCTTCTCTGTCTCTACCATACTCCCAGTTTCACGTCCCGCACACAGATTCTGGTACATAGTAGGTAACACACACACAGGCATATAACACACACAGGCACACATGCATGTCCTCCAAATATAAAGATGTATATATAACATGTGTGTATGAATTTAAATATATACATGCATGTGTGTATTTTATTTTTCTAAATTTTTTAAATGGTTATTTGTTTTTGAGAGAGAGAGAGACAGAGAGAGAGAGAGAGAGAACACGAACAGAGGAGGGGCAGAGAGAAGGAAATACAGAATCTGAAGCAGGGTTCAGGCTCTGAGCTGTCAGCACAGAGCCCGACGCGGGGCTCGAACTCACAGACCATGAGATCATGACCTGAGCCAAAGTTGGATGCTCACCTGACTGAGCCACCCAGGTGCCCCACATGTGTGTATTTTAAATCAGTGACTTCAATGACCACCAAATTGGCACCTGTGCTTGTATCTGTGCTTGTTCTCTCTCACAATTATATTTTTCTCTTAAATGTTAATAAGGGTCCAACTTCTCTTTAGATCAAGCAGAAAAAGGAGACAAACATATCTGTTTATTCTTCTGCTGTAAAGATTAATTGCTGAGATTTGTTTGACACAGTTCTGTGTTCTAAAAATCCTCTTAAAAAGGTAATGTAGATCACTCTATTAACTGCGAGGTTGGAGACAGAGGAACCTATCCAGGCAGGCTTTGTTTTGTTTTTTATTTTATTATTTTTAATTTTAGTTAACACACAGGCCAATTTTGGCTTCAGGTTTAGAATTCAGTGGTTCATCACTCACAAACATGAACTGTTGAGACTTCATCAAGATAAAAAGCTTCTTCTGGGGCACCTGGATGGCTCAGTTGGTTAAGCACCTGACTCTTGATTTTGGCTTGGGTCACGATCTTACAGTTTCTGAGTTCTAGCCCCACATTGGGCTCTGTACTGACAGTGTGAAGCCTGCCTGGGATTCTCTCTCCCCCTCTCTCTGCCCCTCCCCTGTGGAATGGGATAAGACATTCGCAAATGACATATCTGATAAAGGGTTAGTATCCAAAATCTATAAAGAACTTATGAAACTCAACGTCCAAAAAATAAACAACCCAGTCCAGGCAGCCCTTATAAAAACTGATTTGTAGGGTGCAGCAGTCCAGTTACCACAGCCATGAGAATGCCACCTCACATTTTGCACAAAACTTTACACACTTTAATGTGAGTCCTTTAGCAACCCTGTCACTTAGGTATTGTGTAGGTATTTACCATCAATTCTCTCATGGGATCATTGAGATATAGACTGATTAGGCAACTCTCACATGAAGAAAAGGTGATTCTGCCTGGAATCATATGCGAGTTCTCTGGATTCAGCCCCACTCTCTGGTGCAACACCCAGCAGGTTTCTAAGCTTGCCTGGGAACCTTTGGTCTACAGGCATAGTGAGGACCACATTGTATATCAACAGATGTACACCCAACTCCCACTGGCCTGGTTCAATATGGCAACAAAACATAACAGTTGGGCATTGAGGGTGGGGGAGGGAAGGTTGGGAGGCAGGGTGATTCAGCTGGGGGGGTCTGTCTCCACATCTCTGAGGTTTTCTGAGCTCTGCCTTCATCTGTATCTAACCCTTCCTTCCACAGGCTGTTTTCACAACAGTTGTTCCAGGCCTCACTTCAGCAAGGTAGGAAGAGGGCCCCCCACTTCTGTTTTATTTGTTTGTTTGGTCAAAGATGAGGAAACTTTTTTTCTCAAAAGCTCTTCGTAAAATTCTTCTCCTATGGTTGGTTGTTTCCTACATTTGACCCCTGAGGAAACATATACCTGGATTCCCAAACTACCAATCACTGGCAAGAGGTGCCGGATTGTTCTTAAAGAGATCACGCCCCTGCCTTCAGAAGACAGCCTTTATATTTGTAAGCTTAGCTGAAGTCACTGAGGGAGGGGGATGAGATAGCATCTAAATGGCCAGCTGACAGGCCCCTTGCAGGAGAGATAACCCCCCCAGAGTAAGAAGTTAGACCAAATCAACAGTTTTCAAAGATTTTTTTTTAAGCAGTAGAAAGCTTTACACACACACACACACACACACACACACACACTTAAATATATTATTTTGTGGGGCGCCTGGGTGGCTTAATTGGTTAAGCGTCCCACTTCGGCTCAGGTCATGATCTCGCAGTCCGGGAGTTCGAGCCCAGCATCGGACTCTGTGCTGACTGCTCAGAGCCTGGAGCCTGTTTCAGATTCTGTGTCTCCCTCTCTCTCTGACCCTCCCCCGTTCATGCTCTGTCTCTCTCTGTCTCAAAAATAAATAAACGTTAAAAAAATTAAAAATAAATAAATACATTATTTTGTGGGATAGCACTATTTTTTAAAACAGAAGTGGAAACCCCCGTGCAATAGAGGTGAAGCCCTGTTGCCCAAGGTAAGCCCTGAGGCACCTGCTTGGAATCCTTGAGATTTGAAAACCACAGGGCCAGATGGTCTCTGAGCTCACTTTCCACCTTTAAAATTATATACTCTGCATAATCCAGTTTCCCTCTAATTGGAGGAAGAATAGCACAGCCAAAGCAGAGTTCAAAACCAACCAACCAAACAGAAATGCTTAGTTGCCATTTGTATGCATTAGGCACATCACTGACACACATACACATATACTATATACACATTCAGATACATTTCCCTCTAACTTTTCTTACATATATATTTTTTCTATATATTTTTAAAGTCAAAATTGTCACAGATATGAGACATTATTTTTGATGTACGTTTCAATACTCTGATGGGGACATATTCATAATATAAAGTAAGCTGTCTTAAATACATTCTTAAATGAAGCTGGATATGAATGAATATACAGATGGATGGATAAATGGATGGATGGATGGATAAATACATACATGGGTGGTCATTAAAACACCCAAATAACAGATTACGAGAGATTTTAATTTCTACTCTATATATTTTAAAGATGAGTACGTGTTACTTTTATAAACGGAAAAATAAACCCACGGGTGTTGTTAATTTAAAATATGAAAGTGGGAATCCTGAGTTCAGTTTAGGAGAAGCTGGAGGCCCACAAGTACATTATCTACATGAAAATAATTCAGTCAGTTGGTGCCTCAGTGTGGCTCCTCAGCTAAAATCACGAATCAACTCCATGTTGCGCTTGCTCCCAAAGACAAAATATGGGTCTCAAAGGGCCTACTATGGAGATTCAAACAAGTCACTGCAAATCATGGAGAAATGGCTGTTCTTATGGGCTTTGGCAAGACACTTTCTAATTTGAGCTATGCCTTCTTTACCCCTGAAGATTTGGAAACTGCAGGTTGTGAAACACAAAAATCAGTAAGAGAATGCAGACAGAAATTCCCCATTTAAGTAATTCAGATGAAGTAGTCAGAGATTGCATGCTGCCAGCTCCAGGACTGCGCATCTGAAAGCTTGAGAAAACAAGGCATCATTATCACATTATTCTTTGTGAATCCGGTACTTGGAAAATATACAGCATCTTGGCTTTCCTGCAAATCACCCATCCACAGTATTTCTGAAAGGATCCATTGGGGCAACAAATCAAAGTCTACTTTGAAGGACAAGGAATATAATATAGTATGTTTTGGGTTATTAAGAAAAGCAATTGAAGTCTGTGATTTAGCTCCATCACCAAAGATGACAAAATGAAGGAAATACTAAGTTTATCTGGAAGTACAAATTTTGATGTCCCAGGCAAACCATTAGCAATTGAATGAAGAACAGAAATCATCTGGGAGAACAGAATTTCTGGTATCCCTTGCACCCTAAACCACCACCATCCCTCTCTCCCTGCCTGTCCCACGGCTTTGTTGGATTCCAAATTATTCTATTGGGGCTAGTTCACCTGGGGTGTATTCAGTATCCCCAGTTAGTAGCATGGACATGAGTGCAATGATCCAGACAATACCATAAACTCAAATTCTTAACAAGTGTCAATGGTTGAAAGAGTGTGAGACAGGAGCCAAAACTTATTTCATACTTTCAAGTGAAGAGACAAAAATAAATATATCAAGATAGAGAAAGAAAGATATAAGGAGCAAAAGTCGAATTTTGAGTTTCTAGGCAATTGTGTAAACATAAATAGAGTCCTTAGAGCTTGATTAGGTCTGTTGGTTACTATTCATATCTTTCTTGGGTGGGCTTCTGGCCTCATGTACCAACCCAGCATCAGGGCTGGGGTTGACGATGTCTAATGAATTCCAATGGTATTAAACTCAGGGACTACATCTTGAATAAACTTTTATTGTGGTAAGGGAGAACCTAGACATTTTACCTCTTCTCTTACAAATATATTTAATGATCTGATCCATAAAACAACTTGAAAGCATTTCCCAGCCACCTGACTAGTGATTAATCATATAATAATTGAAGATAATTATCTCCTACTAGACTATTTTTGGTATGAACTGAATGCACAAACCCAAGTAACTCAGGTATCAATGATGGCACAAGGTTAATTGAGGAACAGTGACAAATGGCTTCTTGATGCAGTGGTACAAACGGATTCACTGTCATTTCCAACCCAGGCTCATTCAATAGTCCCCTGATGAAAGGACTGATCACTAGCAATTATAATGCTATATTCTTACTCAGTTGCAAAGCCCACTTTTGTCCCAATTCCACATATCTCCAACCCAATTCTTATTTTAAGCACCATAATTTATTGTTAAAATGTATTTAATGCCTTCAAGGACAAAGGAGTTCTTCTTCAGCAAGACATACAAAGTTTTCTATAAACCGGTTCCTGTCTGAAATGGGGGTTTTATGGTTCACTGAGTCACCCACTGCCAATCCCACTACTAGACCCTCCAAATTGCAGATTGTTTGTTGTCTTCCTCATACTAGGCTGCTTCTTGCCTTCCATTTTCTCTCCACATCCTTGTCTACTAATGCAAGACTCCATGGAATCTTCATTTTCAGCCATAAATGAGTTCCCTTCTTTGTACACCACATTACCATAAACCTATTTCTATGATCACAGCAGTAATTTTCTGTTGTGTCTATTTTTTAGGCATCCCTTTTTCCTATTAGATTTCATAAGATGGAGAGCATGTCTTATTAATGAGGATAACCCAGATCCTAGGATAGAGCCCACCAGATAGTAGGTTCTTAACAAAGTTTTATTGAATACACATTATCATTGTGCATTGAATACACATTACCATTTTATTGAGTACACATTACCATTAGGTGACTTGTGCAACTTCTTCCTGTGGGGACATTAGGAAACTGGAGAAGCTGAGGACTGCAGTTTGGGAGTTGGGTGGTGCTGTGGTTTATGAGTTGTGTTCCCCCCAAATTCATATGTTGAAGCCTTAATCACTTAAGTCCTATCAGGCTTTTAGGATGTAATTGAAATTGGGTGATGTTATAAGGATGGTATCTCAATCTGATAGGATTGATGACCTTATAAAAAGTGGAAGGAATAGAGATCTTACTCTGTCTTCAGCAACATGCCCCAAAGAAAGACCATCTGAGTATGTGTCAAGAAGGCAGCTGTCTACAAGCCAGGAGGAGATTCCTCACCAAGAACTGAATGACAACTTGATCTTGGGTTTCCAAGGCTCCAGGACAGTGAGAAATAAATTTAAATCATCCAGTCTAAGGTATTTTGTTATGGTGGCCTGAGCTGATTCCCACAGGTAGCAAAACAAAACAAAGCACGGTAGTTTACTAGATATAGTCTAAGAGGTAAGAAATAATAAAAGGTCATCTGAAGAGATTTCGAGGAGAACTCAAATAAGACATGAGTTTTTCAAACATCATCAGAGTGAAGGAACTCAAAGGTTGTTGGATGTCTTTCTAACTACCAGGACATGTACTAAGTTTTATCTACAAAAGGTGCCTCATTTTAATCCGAAAATTAAAAAAAAAAAAAAACAGTGAAGGAACTTTCAAGGAGATGACTTTGTCCTCAGAGTATTTAGGCACCTGCACAAGGGCCCCGGGGCCAGTAAGTATCAGGCTTCAAACCTAAGCCTGTCGCAGTATAGAGTTCTATGGCCACCCTCAAGCTCCCAAGGCGAATCCGGTTAACTACTTAATGAAACTTTGTCTACTTATCCATAACTTTAAAAATAGCTCTTTTTATGACATTTGACATTGTCCTTGAAATCATTGCCTATTTTTCTTAATGAAAGTTTCCATAAATCCCATGAGGCCTTTGACAACCCTCTAATATGAACATTGTTTGAAAAGATCTAAAAATAAAAAGTTTAACAAAAAGGCATTTTGAAAGGGTCATTAGGGAAATTGATGAGGCCTGTTTTCTTTTCTCACTCTCTCCAAGGGCTCATTAAGGGAGGGGTTGAGTACAGTAAAGGGGGCAGCGGAGGAAGAAAGGGAATTAAATTATAATGGTAAGTTATGATTCTAGCCAATCTTGACCTTTCCTTCTGAAGGGATGTAAAGATAAAGGTTATTATTAATAGAAGGGAAAGAGTTTATGAACCCTCTAAGTAGGAAGTGCCACACATTTGCATGTTTTCTTTATCACTTGGCAACTTCTTCCTCCGTCCTTCCCCACCCACCAAAACACACAGACACACAATCACAAATGCCCTTGTGTGAGCATGTGTGGGAGAGCACTCATGCTTGTGTGCATCCATGCACACGTGCACACACACACACACACACACACACACACACACAGGCTGACTCTGTAGTTTACCCACCTTTTAATATAAAAATACATGCTTAGTGATTATCCCTACAAATATTTCTGATGCCCACTATGTGGGAGACACTGTTGCACATACTTGGGATAAATCTGTTGAATAGAAAAGAACATCTGCTTATGGAACCAACACTCTGGATTCCATGTAGAGCTCCATTTCCATTCCATCTCTCAACTGTCTTAGTGTGAAACTCGGTTGGCAAGGAGCAGAGGCCAGGGGACATAGCCCCAAAGGATGCCTGATGCAGAGTAGCTAAAGCCTGGGAAGCACCACTTTGGTTAAAAGCCCCGGAGGTCATGCAGCCGTGACTCCCATACAAGGGCAGGGTGCCTTAAGGAGTTGTCTGATCTCATTGCTTCTTGTTTTCCATCTGCATCTATTAAGTTGGAAGAGTATCTATCTTCCTTACTCCAAAAGCCATCTGTAAGTCTCAAGTATGAAAATAGAGATGACCTTCTTTTAAAAAAAAATTTAAGTTGACTGACAAATGTTCCCTAGCACCAAGCAGTGACTTTCTCCTGCCATTACTTCTCTACCACTTTTTTCTCCTAATAGTCCCAACTCCCCTTTACTGAATATCTGTAGCTTATGGTGGGTTCTATGACCAAACAGTCTCATTTAATCTGTACAACAGCTCTTTATAGATTTATTATTGTTCATTATTAATAATTTATTATTATTATATAAAATAGGTAATTTTGTAAATCAGGAGCCCAAACCGGAGAACCGAAGTTACTTGCTGAGGCAGGCGTATGGCTCATGGGGACTGGAAGCCAACTCAGCCTCATTCACAGACATATGTTGTTGTTTTTTCCTACTTCACAGTCTCTGTTTTCAAATCCTGCAAATCTACAAAATGATTTTTTCAGTACAATATGTGGGATGTTTGCCAATTTGGTGCTTTTATATTTATATGTTAGGTCATTTTTAATTCCCCGAATAGTAAAACAGCTAATACTTCATTAAGGAGATAAATCTATAGATCAAGAGGCAGGTTTTCTCTCCCTGACTCAGCTTAAGTTCTTATTTTATCACTTAAACAAACTGATCCTGTTCTTTTCCTGCAGTAACCTTTTAAGCCTGTTTAAACAGTTTCTGGCTTAAGATTCCTATGCTTTAATTTTCCATGAATTTGGTTTGAGCCTTCTGGTAATTCAAGTAGTTACATAAAATAGTCAATGAGATTCTTAGCACATCTGTTTTGATTTTAGTTAGCAGCATTGGCATTGTCTACTTTTGCCAAAGAAAATGGAAAATGAGAAAGTCAGTCATTAGCTGAGCAGGTAATAAAGAATCACGTTAGAAAGCAGGGCAGAGCCTGCAGAAAAGGTTTGGAAGCAGAATCGGAACCAAGGGTAAAATCACCGGTAAGCCCTGTTCTATATTACAGATTCTGATTTGGTAGGCCTGAGTTGAGGTTTAAAACTCTGCATTTCTAACCAGCATCCAGAAAGGTTTTAGAGAAGACTCTGTGAAAGCTATAGAGGACCAATGGGGAAATAAAGCAATATGTATCAAGAAACTGTGAGATCTGGTTACTAAGGCATAATTTGCTTCCCCTACCAGTGTCTCCCCTTACTCACTGGAGTCCTAGGAAATACGAGTGGAACATCCGCTGTCCTGTAGCAGACACCTAGCCATCGTCAACTTTTGCCATTTTGGCCCAAGACACAAGTTACATGTCCTCCTACATTTCAACTACCTTTCAAGTCTCTGTTTTCCTGGTATATAAAGTTATTCTTTCCAGAATGGTCCCAAAGGGCAATGATTGCTCTTTTCAGGGATGGCCAGAGTATCCCATAGTATTATTCAGAATACAACCAAAAGAAAAATGTAGTAGCTGGGGTTGAAGACAAAAGCCCTTAATCCTACAGATTTCAGGTCAAAGATAAAAGACTAGGGCCAAAAATCAGAGTAGTAGACAATGCCCATCAAGAATTGTAGATGTTAACAAGTGTAGGTGATCTCAATGAGGAAAGTTTCTTCATCCCTGCTTCCATTGGAGGAAAAGACTCTGATGAGAAACCAAGTTAGCAAAACTGGGACTCCAGGGTAAGCAGGTGTGTTCTGTGAGAAGTGTAGTGGATGCCATCCACATTTCCCCCCACTTTGATGTTGACACATCAGCACCCTCATGGAGAATCTGCACCACATCCACTGTTAACCCACTCAATCTGGGTGCAGCAAATGTCACTCCTCCTTTTTCAGGGATGCATGCATGTAGTATGGATGGCTGAGATCTGGCTGGCCAACATAGGTCGTACTCTTGGTTAGAGTCATTAATTCTCCAATTTCCATACGGACTCACTTCTGGACTTTGGTAGAACCACTTGAAAAGAAAAGGTGACTCTCTCCCATGTCGGACACAATTGCTAGGCCGCCATCTTGGGAAAGAGCATGGCTAACTCGTTTCCTTGCGGAAAGCTTTGCCCATGAGTGCAGCAGACACTGGAGCTAGATAAAGTGACCTTGAGTAAGAGAGTGGGAACAAATGAGAGCCCCTGGGGAGGAAGAGAGACCAAGTTTCCAGACTCCAGACTCCAGTCTCTGGACTATTTGATTTCTGGATCCAGGGTTGCCTGGAACTGGTCTTGTCTTCAATTATCATCTACATAAACCAGTCATGATCCTTCTCTTAGTCACAATTCTGGTTGAGGTTCTAGCAAATGCAATCTCCTGTTCTCTGACTAATAAGAGGTATTAAAGAGACAGAGCCAAATGTGAGAAAGAGGCAGAGGTGAAAATGAGTGGAAAGTATGTTTGGGCGGGGAAAAATGAGGCCGGATTAAAACAAGATCCAGGAACCTCAGCAAGGGCATATATAGGTAATTACTAGGGTGAGCAATAAAGGATACAGACGAAAACATGATGTGCTTCTTTTCTTGAAGTCCCCAAAGATGATTGTTGTCTTCAACTCTTCAAAGTCCCAAACTCACAACTTACAGAAAACAGTCAATACCCACCAGATGTATCTGGCTAATTTTGATTCTTGCTTCAGTTCTCTGTGTCTACGACATATCCTCTCTGGATCAATAGCTGGTTAGGTGCCTTTTCCTACGTGACCCTTGTTTTCCTGCCTGCTCCTGTGATGGCACCTGGCATACTGTCATTCACATGCCTGCCTCTCCCATGGTGCTCCTTGGTGGCCAGTGTTTTGCATTTCTTCCCTGAACCCAAGTGCCTCATACAGGGTCAATGCACAGTAAAGTAAGGCTGAATGAGTGGCTGAGTGACTGAAGTCATCTTCATGAAAACACCTAGGACTCGTGAATATTTTTGGAACTCAGAAAGCTAGACATGATCAGAGGTATGGTCTAAAAGATGATACCAACACTTTTTGACTGATTAAAAAATGTCCCCCTTATTTGCTCATAACTGCTCTTCCGTCCTTCCACCTTACTCTCCACACTGCAGCCAGAATGCTATTTTTATTTTTTATTTTTATTTTTTTAACGTTTATTCATTTATGGAAGACGGAGAGAGAGACAGAGCTTGAGTGGGGAAAGGGCAGAGAGAGAGAGGAAGACACAGAATCCAAGGCAGGCTCTAGGCTCTGAACTGTCAGCACAGAGCCTGATCCAGGGCTCATCCCATGACCTGTGAGATCATGACCTGAGCCAAAATCAGATGCTTAAGTGACTGAGCCACCCAGGTGCCCCCAGAATGTTATTTTTATTGATTTATTAATTTATTTTTTAATGTTTATTTATTTTTGGGAGAGACAGAGAGAGTGTGAATGGGAGAGGGGCAGAGAGAAAGAGAGAGGGAGACACAGAATCCAAAGCAGTCTCCAGGCTCTAAGCTGTCAGTACAGAGCCTGATGCGAGTCTTGAACCCATGAACCATGAGATCATGACAAGAGCCAAAGTCAGATGCTTAGCTGACTGAGCCACCCAGGGGCCCCCAAAATGTTATTTATAAATGGGAAAGAGGTCTAGTAATAGCTGTCCAATTCTCTCAGAACTTCTCATTGTCATCAGAAACCTGAAGGATCTGGCCCCTTCCTCTCCAGCTCCTCTAACTTCTGTAATTTTATTTTTTTTAAGTTTATTTATGTTATTATTTATTTTGAGAGAGGGAGAGAGGAAGAGAGAGCAGGAGAGAGACAGAGAGAGACACAGAGAGAGAGAGAGAGAATCCCAAGCACTGCTGGTACAGAGCCAGATGTGGGGCTCGAACTCACGAACCATGAGTTCATGACCTGAGCCCAAACCAAGAGTCAGACGCTTAACTGACTGAACCATCCAAATGCCCCTAACTTCTGCAGTTTTAATGAGATCCTCTTGGTTCAAGGTTTTCACACAGACTGTTCCCTCTCTGGACCGAATATTCCGCTTTCCTCCCCAGCATTATTTCTTCTTATATGTTGGATCTTCGGTTAAATGGCACTGCTTCAGAGAAGCCTTTCTTGGTACTTGAGCTGCAGTCAAGTATTCAAGTTCTGAATTCTCTCTCCATGAAACACTTCTTCTTAGCATAGCAATTAAAATTGTTCATGTTTCTAATTATTTGCTTTATTATTTCCTTAATTATCCCTGTTGCTGGAACATGTAATTTATAAAACTAGGCTTTCTGTCTGTCTTGTTCACCATTTATTCCCAGCCCGTAGCATAGTTCTCAGCACCAACAGAACTTATGAGGAAAATTAAGAGGAAGAGGACGATGATGATATGGTGATGATGATGGTCTGGTGGAGTGAGTCAGGTCACGCCTCATCCTATCAAGACGATTAAGCCCAAAGAGGATGGCCTTGCAATAGTTTTCCTTTCTTTCAGATAATTCATACAGTTAGTGCCATGACCAGCTGAAAGCTGTAATTCACTTTAAGGTGTCACTGTTTTATAGACACAGGCAGAGGTAGTATTTTTAGCAATCGTTTATTTGTAAGCTGAACACCTGTCTTGATTGGTGTTAAAAGCGGCTACTTTTGGCATCACAGGAAGGGTCAGACACTTCTGTGACGGTGTCATGGGCGAGCAGCTGCTTCATCTGTCTGCTATAAACATGTGCACGAGAGTTTATAGGGTGGAGCCTTCTAGTTTTGAAAATCACCATTTCAAAAATCTGTGCCATGATCCAATACATACATTTACATGTATATCGTCCAGACCATCTAGCTGTGTGTCCAAACAGGCACTGTCCCGTTGGAGTCAATTCAGGGAAGTGATGTTGGGTTTCGCCTCCCTCTTCCCCACATGCAGGTAAATGATAAAGCAGGCCTTAAACCACGTGACAAAACAGAGCGCCCAAATGTTCACGAGAGGGAGGGAGGGTGTTGCCACAATACTGGGAAAACTGGTAGAAAACATAATTCATGGTGAACTGCAGTCAAATATAAGAAGATAGATTTGCTGAGGAAGAAACAAGAAGTGCATTGATACCTGTACCTTTCTGTAGGCAAAGATCAAGTGTACGTAGTGAGAATGCAGAAAATGAGCAAAAAGAATTCAATTCTTAGGCAAAAGCTCCAAGCACTGGAAGGCATGATCCTGGCCAGAGATCTGGAGACAAGGGATAGTACACGAAGGGGAAAAAAGAATTTGATATTGAGTTAATTGCCTTCTAAACTAAGTATTCCTTACACCATACTTAGCTTACTCAGGCCTAGAACTTCTTTGATGGAGGGAAGAGGTCAAATCCAAAGATGGAGAAATGGTCACACAAATGCAAAACAGAGCAAAGAGCTAGAGAAAGTATGTTTTTTGTCATCATAACCACCACCACCACCATCATCATCATCCTTAAGAGCAAATAGTCCTACTTCACTAAGTTTTTGCCTTTCCAGAGGAGTCACCTCTGGTGGGTGTCTTCCCCCAAATAATCTGAAATGGCATACTTAAGGTGGACATGCAGATTAGTCCCCAGAGAGATCAGAGACAACATAGCAAGACCAAAAATCAGGCTTATCACTGTTGGCCTTTTAACACACCAAGGGGAAGGACGGAATGGAAAATGATGTCCAAATAGAAGCTCTTGGGAATGGGACCTTTGAATACTCACAACGAGTGGGATATAAGGGAGTGTCATTCTTGTTTTCACTGAATAATGTGTGGGCGAGTGTCAGCTGGAACCCAAGATCGTAAGCCAAGCTGAGCACTATAGTCCAATAGGACAATACATATAATAAATGAAAAAAATCATTTTTTCAAAAGAATATGAACAAAATTGAACTATAGTAGGAAAGCCAATAATGCTAAATCATGCTTAAATTCTTCATTAATGATTTCCCTTCATATATCGGGGGGTCGAAAGACAGAAGAGACAAGAATCGGGTGTGAGGAATATGAGCAAAATGAAGAGTGCAGTACGTGTTCACCAACTGCAAAAGGCATGAGAGTTTAAGAGAGTGATCGATACAATACTTTATTTAGCAAGTACAGCTGTCCAGTTTTGGGAGATTACACACTGCCTCTGCAAAGAAAATAAAGACTCAGAGACTATCAGTTGCCAGTGTTATATAGTCCATCATCAAAGCAAAAGCTTTAGTAGCAGCAATAACACTGATGCCCTTGTAAAACATGCAATACCTAATCACATAATTGCTAAATCACAAGTTGGAAAAGAAACCAATGTGCCCTTAGATCCTGCAACTTCTTTGGAGGAGCACATTAAAAACAAAAGAAAAAGAAAAAGAAAAAGAAAAAGAAAAAGAAAAAGAAAAAGAAAAAGAAAAAAAAGAAAAAAAAGGAAGGGTTGGGGGGGTCGCCTGGGTGGCTCAGTTTGTTAAACGTCTGACTTCGGCTCATGTCAGGATCTCGCGGTTCTTTGAGTTTGAGCCCTGCATGGAGCTCTGTGCTGACAGTCAGGTACCTGCAGCCTGCTTCGGATTCTGTGTCTCCCTCTGTCTCTGTCCTTCCCCTGCTCTTGTTCTCTCTCTATCTCTCTCTCAAAAATAAATAAACAATAATTTTTTAAAATATGCATTTTTTTTTTACTTTTTTACTTTTATACCCTGTAAAAGATATTTGAAGGTACATTTCTCTCCAAAGCAGAAACATGTTTTGAATAGACTGCTTGAGTTATATAGTTCCTGTAACTCAACCTGATGGATAAGTACATTTCTGCCCAGTTTTTCAAGGTTAAAACTGCAGGAGAGTCAAGTCCTTTGGCACTCAGATTACCTTTGTAGAACCAGCTGGAAAACCTGTGTCCCGAAAAGCTGCTGTCAGCCCTCAGGCCAAACATGTTCTAAGTTAACACAGCCAGCAGTGCAATGGAGGAAGGCAGAGGGGGTGAACGGCTCCTGACAGTGGTTGGCTTAACTCTTCTGTCCTCGATAAACTCTCAAGTCCTTAACAGAGCCTACCAGACCTTTCATTTGGGCTGTCTGCCCATTTTCCCTTCCTACCGCTGTCTCCTCTGCATTCAGCTTGCAGCCCTGCTGACCTTCTTTCATGACAGCCAAGATTCAAGCTCCTTCTTCCTCTTTGCTTGCTCTTTCTCTGGAGCATTCTCCATCTCCCCTACCCTCGGATGGCTCACTTACCCATCCCTAGCACATCCACTTAAATGCCTCTTGCTCCAGGAGACGCTTCCTAGCCCCCACAGTAAGGGAAATCTGGTATGGGTTCCCCTACCACTCGCCATTGTTCATTGGAATGACTTACCTTTCTTGTGATTACATGCCTTCACGATTGTAGGCATGTTTGGGCCCAATATAGTCTTTGGAGGATTAGGAAAGCAGATTCCTGTGAGTGCTAAACGTAAGAGGACAAAGCTAGTGCAAAGGCAGGTCTATAGCCACACAGTAGTTCTTATCCAGTAAGCTGGACTGAGTTATGACTTTCCCACCTCACTTCTAAGAGAGACCTGAAATTCATACTTAATCACGCATGAGAAAGCAATTTAAAAAGATAGACGGGTTCACAACAATGCAGTGGACACTTAACCAAATGTTACGTGCGTTTCCCTAAATTCCCTAGCCACCTTCAAATTTATGTTGGGGCCGTCAAACTGGTTCGAGCAAATAGACACAAGCAAAAGTGATGTGTAACATGTGGAGCGAGGGGTTGGCCATCATTACAGATGGCAAAGCTGTACGGTGAAGGAAGCCCGCTTCATTCACACCCGACTGAAGTGTGAGGAAAAGAGCACTGCATTTCACATTGAGATGTCAGAAGTTTGCCTTTTGTGAGGAGTGAGTATTAATCACTTAGACTCATACAGAAATCAGTACCTTGAAGTGAACAGTGTGCATAAGAAACAAATAGGGGGAAGAAAAAGAAAGAAGACTAAGTAAATGATTATATGTTGGTGGCCAAGATTAGTGTTTCTCTGATGGACAGTACAGTCTGATAGCGGAAGTGGGAACAGTGGAGATCTATGATCGGCAGTGGTGACACATCGGGTGAGATCATTGACTTGGAGGGTCAACCATACACAGTGGACTTATGGATTAAGGGGAGAGCCTGGCGATGGGGATATAAGTGTGTATTGGCTGTGTTTGTTCAGGTTTAGAAGAAAGAGAAGGGCTCAGGAAAGAATCTGCTAGTTCACATGCAGAAACAAAAGGACTTGGGGAATTACAGAAATTTGAGGCCCTCCTGATTGGAAAAACAGGAGTGCTCCTAGTTACACAAAGAAAATAATGTTTCTTTTTTTTTTTTCCCCAAGGATTTTGAGCAACAAAGATCCAGCAAAACCTCTTAGTTAGAAAAAACAAATCAAGGCAAATGTCAGATTAAGGATGTACCATTTCCCAAGTATTTTTCCAGGTCGGTATTTGCCATTGAGTTGAGAGAGAAAGGCTTTGAATAGGGCTTCTGAGAGATTATATAAACTTCAGAAGGAACTTTAGGCATGATTATTAGCACACAGAACTAAGGGGGAAGTAGATGGATCAAAAATTTTCTAGTATTTGAGGCAAATATAAATGTAAACATATAAACGTATCATGGATTTGGAGCAAAAAAAGGCTTTTAGTATTTGACCCTTAAAATTTTCCTGGTGGCTCCAACTTTCTGAGAACAGGAAGTGAGATGAGAAAGCTTTATAGCCTCCAAAGTGGGCATATCTCTTGATACTCATTTTTGCTGATGCCAGGGAAAGGAAGAACCTTCTAGAGAGGAGTTGAAGAGTCCAGAAGATGATCCATAAAGGAGCCATTTGAGAGAGCAACTCAAGCCTCTGTCTTCCAGGGTAGGAAGACTTTTTAGCATTTACTGAACAGGATTGTGCAGAAAGGTCATGAGGCAGTGTCCGTCGTGAGTTCTGTGTCATTTCCCCCAGTTTTCTCCTCTCTGGGTGGCAGTGTCTATTGTGATTGTTTTGTTTCTGGTTCATCTTTGCACATTGCATGTACAGATGTGTATAAACTATGAATGGTATTGGTGATGGTAAAAGATGATATTCTTTTTTTCCTTCTTTCTTAAATCGAAGATCTTTGTACCAAGAGAAGCCACACACACACACACACACACACACACACACAGACTTAATGGAGACACTACCAGACATCAGGACTTGGAAGTAGATGCTGTGAACGAATGAGACTACGAAATGTCTTCCTTCAGGAAGCATATGAGAAGTCCAGTGTGTGGTGAGATACAAGGTCGGAATGTATGCGAATGAGAGGGGGGCAAATATTTAGTGTCTGAAAGGTAGGTGCTGACAGAGATAGTGCTCATCAAACACCACATGTCATCTATTGTACTTAGACATGAAACCACATCAGCTCAGTGGACTGTTAGAAATTTTTTTTTTCATTTCTGGGCAATTAAGAACTACTGTGCATGCACCCTCTCATTTCCCCCCACCATGCAACTTTACAGGGTGTTTGTTTTAAATGGAATGGTACAAGATGGCGGATGGTCACCCAATCACTTGTGAGGTGACTTGAGAAGTAAGTCTTTGTAGCATCAAGCCACTGAGATTTCAAAAGTATTTTTCTGTTGTGGGAACCCAGCATTAATTATTTTGACAAACAGCATAAAAAGTGTGCACTGGCATTATACTCAAGTGAATAGCAGCCTATATGATATGAATAAAGTTATATAAAACATTCATAGAGAAAAGACAGGAAGCAAATAGACCAAAGCATTAATAGAAAAGAAGGTGTGATATAAGGTGTATAATTATTTTTTAAGACTTTCTTTTTCGAATATACAAACATAATACGCTACTTAGGAGAGGAGTATCCACAAATTTGTGTTACTTTTAATCGCCTACAGGATTCTTTTAATTGCTCATTTTGTGCAGATGATTACCTCCTTGAAAGAGGCTGAGGCAAAATCAATCAAAGTCAAAATGGTAGTAACCACTGGCATAAGGACAATCAGAGGGGAAATTAACTCATTTCTGAAGTAATAATACACTTAAAGAAAAACTGTCGGAAAGGCTCCCTTATACCTTCAAGTTTACAGGCTGAAACCGAGGCCTCGCATGGCAGGCCCGTGTTCTCTACACCACACCACTAGTCCGTTTAGGTGATTCATCCCACCTCTGCCCAGGGTGAGCTCAAGAGTTCAATACTTGAGAGAGAATAACATTTTTCTGAATTAAAAAAAAATCCAGAATGATCTTCATAGGTACTCAAAACAAAAATCGAGAACCATGTTGAAGGTCTACTCTAGTTTTATACAAAGCTACGTCTTCAAATATTAAACATAAACAAGAGATTCATTATTTTGAGACACATACATGTGGCATATATTCCCCTCTACATTAGAGTAATAACAGTATGAGTGAACTTTTATATTACAAGGAAATAAATAAGCTCTTAGAATCACATTCTTTCCCTCTAGAAAACTCCAGTAGCTGCCCATAACACTTAGCATAACATTCAAACCCATCACCAAGATCTCCAAGTTCCAGAGTCATTCTATTCTTTATCTCTACATTCCTTCCACCTCTCTCATTCTTATTTTGCTCCTGAACTTCAATCACTCACTTTCTCCCAGTTCGTCAAACATGCCAGGTCTGCCCTTGCCCCAGGACATTTGCACTTGTTATTTTGCTATTCCTACTGTCTGGACTAGTTTTCCTCCAGTACTACCAAAGAAGGCTAAACCCTTCATTAGCATTATGCTATAGAACACATATCATCTTTTCAGAGAGGCCTTCTGTGACCTCTTCATCCAGAATATTTCCACATCTAACTGCAGCCAAACATCTTTAAAACTCTACCTTTTTTGTTAACTTGTCATTATTTTAAATTATCATATTATTGTAGTTATTTATTGCCTATATGCTTATCTGCTGTGCCCAGCGCTGTTTCTTTTTTTTTAACTTTATTATTATTACATTTTTTTAAATATTTATTTTGAGAGAGAGGGAGAGAGAGAGAGAGAGAGAGAGAGAGAGAATCCCAAGCAGGCTCCACACCTTCAGCATGGAGTCCAATGTGGGGCTCAAACACACAAACCGTGAGATCATGACTTGAGCTGATGTCCAGTCGGAAGCTTAACCAGCTGAGCCACCCAGGTGCCCCTCCCAGCACTGTTTCTGCGGATTAGAATCCTATGCAGCACACAGGAAGTAAGGTATCAGTAAATAAACTTTGAATGAATATACTGTGTGAATAGTGGCACAAGTGGCAGCCTCAGCCACAAAGATATGAGATAACACAGTGGGAGCACCCATAGAAAGACGGGTAAGACTACTTAGCCCAGTTTTATCCCGGATACCCTTCCCGTGTTCCACTCCCCCTTCTCTTTCAGCTTCACGCATGCTAAAGATCAGTTTCTCAGCCCTGCTACGCTTTTCCTACTGGGAAGACTCTGTCCATATTGTTCTACACGTCTGCTGTCAAACTCTTCAGCCTTCCAGACTCAGCTCCTGTGTCCTGTTGCTTGTGAACTCTGCCTGGTGTATGCTCTCTCTGTCGCCACCCCCACACTTCAGCAGAAGGGGCAGGCCACTCCCTGTGCTCAAGACGTTCAGGCGCTCTGTTACAGGAACAGTTACGGGAACAACTGCAAGGGTTCCAGGTAATTATGTTGCTTGCACTTTGGCCACCATCAGAAGAATCCCTCAACAACAAAGTCTGTGTCTTATTTACCTGGGTATCTAGAGCATTATGCATAATGCCCGGGGCATGGTAACTGTCCAACACAGGAGTCCCTTGGATTTAAAAATATAATTGATTACAAACAAATATAATTATTTTAAATAGTTTTCACAAGTACTGTTCACATTATTTGCCTGACATGATCTCTTTGCAAAGTGTTATTGATATTCTTGTAGTTATTTAAAGCCTCTTTTAAATAATTTCTTTTTTTTAATTATGCATTAGGTTTTTACACTATTATTTCTTAATAGTCAGGGAACATATTAAATCTTTCAAAAGACTTTAATGCAATTTAATTTTAAGATGTTAAAATTATAAGATATAAAATGTTCATATTATCAGAAATTCCATTACGTGGAAACTATCCTAACAAAATGATCAGGATTGCAGATGGAGAGCTATCTGTTTAATATGTATAATAATCAGTACAATAGGAGGGATAGAAACACTTACATGGTTTACAATGGGAAGGGTTAAAGACCTTATTACACATCAGAAGAGGGATTCATTTCTGGTGTAAGTAAAGAAGATTTTAAAAGATTTGAAAATATTATCATTTAATATTTATTAAGTCTATTATTTAGTATATATTATTTATTTAAAATACATATATATATATTTTTTTTATTTTAGAGCAAGCAGAAGAGTGTGAATGGGGTAGAGGGTCAGATGGAGAGACAGAGAGAGAGAGAGAGAGAGAGAATCATAAATGCTCAGTGCAGAGCCCAAGGCAGAGCTCGATCTCACGACTCTGAAATCATGACCTGAGCCGAAATCAAGAGTCGGATGCTCAACCTCCTGAAACACCCAGGCACCCCTAAAATAAATGATTAAATATTTCCTTACTAAATAATAAACCAGTGTAAAATAAAATTTAATATATAACATGGTATGTAAAATACAATAGGTAAACATAATCTATAATAATGGGTAATCTTTATAAAATTAAGAAAATAAATTGTTTTCCTAATTAAATTATTTTTAACAAATAAAAATAACAATTATCTAGTATATTTACATACACTTACATACATACGTATATTACATGCATATACCACCTCATTATCATATTTTGGAAAAATTTACTTTTTTCAATTTGGCCATAATATTAAAAAATTTAAAATTGCCTATAGTTCTCTTCAAAACTATATTTTATGTATCATAAATGGTTGACATATTCAGAGCAAGCTTGCTAAATGGAGGATATTCTGAATCCCAATATTTCTTTGTATAAAAATGTTTATATATTTGTCCCCAAATAATTTATATATGTAGTGTATTTGCCTCCTTTCACTGTATCTTTCTTTGATAGATATTTTACACAACAAAACTTGTCAAATAAATTGCCACTATGATTCTCTTGAATGTTTCATAAGATTTAGATTTATGGGAAATCATAGGCTTTTTCAATTTCATTCCCTTCTGATACAGAATATGAATTTATCTAATTAAAAATAGGCGCTTCATCAAAATATTCTTCCCAGAAGTCAAGATATTCCAACGTGCAATTATAGAGATTTAAAATTAAATTTTGTACACATTTCAGCGTTCATCATTTAATTTGTCCAATTCCTCCCTCGCTTTTGTAGAGAGAATTTTTAATATATTCCTGTTTGCTAGTTTTGTTTTCAATACTGGTAATTTTCTAAAAGCCTCAAAAGCTAAGGTCCTTGGTTCTACATTTGTTGAATAATTTGAAAGAAATGATGGTCAAAAGAGTTTTAAAGAAACTGGGAAATGTTCCCAATTTAATATTGAATGGAAATTAAAAAAAAAAGAAAAAAAGATAAAACTAAATAAAGAGCCGTAACAGAAATATTAGGTAAAATATCCCTAGTGCTAAGGCAGATATGCATTTTCACCTGCAGCCTGCCTGAAATTGGGGCTTGTCTCCCCATCAATGGCTCATGGTTGGCCATCATGGAATTATGCTGGCCACATAACAATTGTGTAGATTTGAACAGAGCAGTGACATAGTTAGTCACTACATGAGTTATGTGCATTGTTGGTACTAAAAATATTGGGTTTAATTGCTATTTAAAGTGGTGTTGAGAGCCTGCTGCTTTACAGGGAAGAACAAAATGCACAGAAGATGATGTTGTATTGGACACAGACATGGCTGTGTCAGTAATGACCCAGACAGACAAACTCTGAATGTGCAGGAGTTTTATGACTGTCTTATCAATTGTATTTTGTATCTATTTTCTTTTTATTATTATTGTTATTATTATTATTTTTTATTGTTTATTTAGATTTGAGAGAAAGAGAGAGAATGTGAGGGGGGAGGGACAGAGAGAGAGAGCAACACAGAATCCGAAGCAGGCTCCAGGCTCTGAGCTGTCAGCACAAAGCCCGACACGGGGCTCGAACTCATGGACCATGAGATCATGACCTGAGCCAAAGTTGGATGATTAACCAACCGAACCACCCAGGTGCCCCTCTATTTTCTCTTTATTTATGTACAAGAATGATACCATGATAAAAACCTCTGCCTATATAATTTAAGAGGGCCATTTAAAGACATGCAAAATAAAGGTTTTTAGTGATAAGAAAGCGCTGTCAATGTTGATTTGGTAGCATTTTTTTTTCTTTCTTAAAAAGTAATGGAAGGCCTTCTAATTGCTGGCATTTTATATTAACATAAATATATGCATATTAAAAAAGACCAGAAAAGAAGCTCTTAAAATGTTAGTAGTGGCTATTCCTAGCCTATGGAATTATAAATAATTATAATTTTCTAAATTTTCTATTTATAGATTCTAAATAAATAATACATATACATATATAATTACTTATATAATGAAAATAGATTAAAAATTGCCAGTATTTATTTTTTTTTAATTCTTTTTTTTAACGTTTATTTATTTTTGAGACAGAGAGAGACAGAGCATGAATGGGGGAGGGTCAGAGAGAGAGGGAGACACAGACTCTGAAACAGGCTCCAGGCTCTGAACAGTCAGCACAGAGCCCGATGCGGGGCTCGAACTCATGGACCGCGAGATCATAACCTGAGCCGAAGACGGACGCTTAACCGACTGAGCCACCCAGGCACCCCAAAAAATTGCCAGTATTTATAATAACAAGATTAAGATAAAACTTATATATTTTTATATGACTCTATCTATGAAAATACTTATAGAATTAATATAAATGAAACAAAGAACAACCAAAATGTTAACAGTAGTTTAAAATGACAGCTGGGAGCAGTGATAGGATTATGGACCCCAGCTTGAGTTTCTCCTTGTCGATTTTCAATAGTAAATACATAATACACATAGAGGTAGGCATTTTTACCATATCAATCAACAAAACCAAACAAGAACAAAACCTAAACACAAGAACTTACATTAAAAATTATTTGCATGTATGTCTTTTTAAAAAAAAAATTAATGTTTATTTATTTTTGAAAGAGACAGAGCATGAGAAGGGGAGGGGCAGAGAGAGAGGGAGACACAGAATCTGAAGCAGGCTCCAGGCTCCACACTGTCAACACAGAGCCCAATGCAGGGCTTGAACCCACAAACTATGAGATCATGACCTTGTCTGAAGTCAGACACTTAACTAACTGACCCACCCAGATGCCCCTGCATGTATGTCTTTGGATAGTTGCATATGTCGTCCATGGAGAAATCATTCTGCGATCGTCATTGGGCCAAGTTCTTTACTCATAGTATTTCATTTGTTATTCACAATGACCCTGAGGCATGTGTATAATCATTCTCACTTTAAAAAAATATTTTTTAAACTTTTATTTATTATTGAGAGACAGAGACAGAGCATGAGCATGGGAGGGGCAGAGAGAGGAGACACAGAATCTGAAGCAGGCTCCAGGCTCTGAGCTGTCAGCACAGAGCCTGACGTGGGGCTCGAACTCACAAACTGTGAGATCATGACCTGACCCGTAGTCGGACGCTCAACTGACTGAGCCACCCAGGCGCCCCATAATCATTCTCACTTTAAGGTTAGGGAGGTGCAGGGGCTTACCAATCCCTGAAGCGAGTAAATTGTGGAGCCAGAAATTGGGGCCATTCTGACTTAGATAACTGCTCTTCAGTACCTTGAGAAACCCACAGGTTATTCTAACACCACCATGGTGAGTGGCAATCCCAAAATGCAGATGTGATGAATGAACTGCAGGTGTAATAGTTCCCATTTTATCCAACTAGAAACTGGGATAGACATCAAGTGACCTACTGAACATGACAGAACTATTGAGTGAGAACATTAAGCCTAGAACCTGCCTCAGCAAAGGTGAAGACCTGTGAGTAATGGAAATTGAAATGCAAGTCCCCAAATCATGTTTCAAATAGTCCTGGGATCTGCCTGGCAGTTGAAGATCACTTTTCTGAAATTTATGGTGCATTGCTGGTTTCAATTTCAAAAATCCATGTATAGAATAGGTGCAGACAATGGATCTTTTATAACAGCCTTGCAGTCAAGATGTGGACTGAATTGATTTCTCTCTCTTTGGCAGATGAAGGTGGAAAATAATTGTAGTAATAACTTATATAGTGATTTCCAAACTCAACGCACTGGGAAAAACACATTAAACTGTGCAATGCTATTTGAATATAGCATGCTATTAGGCATTGAGTTGCAGGAAGTACTAAAAAGTGGAAGTCACATTGGATTTAACTTGATGAGTAGTTTATCTTCAAATATGTGATGCTGAGGCTAACCAGTGGTCCGCTAGGCTGATACCCTGCTTCTTGCAGCAGCCCAAGGCACAGTTGGGGTAAACATGGTTAGCTCCCTTTGAAATCAGTCTCCAAAGATCTATAGGTGCCCTCCAAAAAGTCCAATGGTTATTTTAAACACAAATTTAAAAACTAACTTATATTCTTTGTAGACATTTATAACAATAAATAGAAATTAGTAAACAATCACTCACAATCCTACCACCATAATATATATAATGCATAATCTTTTGTGCATAATAATCTTTACATATATGTGTGCTTGTTATAAATTAGTGTGTGTAATTCCAGACTAGACCAACAGGAGGCAGTGTTGCAGCATGCAAAGACCATGGTACAGTGAGCATACCTTGTTCAAAATCCGGATTCAATTTCTCACAATTTATTTATTTTTTAAATCTCTCTGGCCCTCGGTTTCATCTGTGATATGGTGATGATATATCTACCTCTCAGAGCTATAGTTAATTTTAAAAGAAGTAATAAATATATTTAGTGCCTGGCCCACTTGGCCCACTGTCTAGCTACATAGTAGGCATTCATAATGGTAATTGCTAAATAATGCAAGGGTGTTGTTTTCTTTTAGTTCTTCTAAAACCAAACCAATGTGCTTATGCTTCAAGCATTATATATTGTTTTCATATTATGGGGACTAATGCCAAGTTTGTATACACAAACTCATACTTGCTCATACTCTTTAAACCTACTCCTTTAAGTGGCCATGCACTTAAAACGTGGGGAACCAATTTTATTCCTATTGTCACTTACTCTGAAGACAGCTGAAAACTTGTCGTACATTCCTTTCTCTAGCTTGTTGTTAGCAATAGCCTAGTTGCCAACTTGATTGAAAACAATCTTTATTAAAGCAATCCAATGCATAATAATTTTGGGTCCCTGGCAAAAATGGAAGGTGTCTGTAATAAGTGAAATGGTCTTCAGTTGGTACAAAAGATGATAAAAATTGTTTTACACGGAAGTCTTCAAATACTGAAACATAGCATAAAATTATAGACGAATGTCAATACTGAATGCCATTTTGATATGACTGCAGTGTCCTTGGATTATTAACCACAAAGCCACCCCCATCGCATGCTACAGGATCAATAAGTGATTATTAATAATGGTAATTGGGAAGCTGAATTATAAAATCCTCAAATCTTATGGTTAGATGGAGAAGCCTAAAAAGCCATCTTTAGTAACCTCTCATTCAGTGTAGGAATTTCTTGAACTGAATCCATGCCCAATATTCATTCATTCATTCATTCATTTCATTCATCCACCCATCCTTCCAAGGAATATTTGTTGAGTGTCTCCTATTTTCTGAGTCCTGTTCCTGGTTATAATGACATACCACCAAACTATAGACAAAAACTTCTGTGGCCACAGAGCTTACATCCAGTGCAGAAAAGACAGGTAGGGTGTCTAAAGGCACTAATAAATAATCTCAGAGAGTGATAAAATACCAATAAGGAAATAAAGCAGGTGGAGGGGTTGGAAAATCACCAAAGGGATTTCAGTTTGAGAGAGGGAGATATTTCAGTTAAAATAGTAGGGACCTATGAGTTTTATTTTTTATCATCACCTGAAACACCCTGAGGAATAGTAGCTCAACAGCAAAGTATTTATCAGAATTTATAAGTCTTCCATTAAAGCAAGATAAAAAACTCCCTAGGGATAGCAAACAAATCTTCAATAAAAAAAATAAAATTTTCAGGGCGCCTGGGTGGCTCAGTCGTTTGAGCATATGACTTCAGCTCAGGTCATGATCTCACTGTCAGTGAGTTCGAGCCCCATGTCGGGCTCTGTGCTAACAGCTCAGAGCCTGGAGCCTATTTCAGATTCTTTGTCTCCTTCTCTCTCTGCCCCTCCCCCACTCATGCTCTCTCTCTCTCTCTCTCTCTCTCTCTCTCTCTTTCTCTCTCTCTCTCTCTCTGTCAAAAATAAATAAACATTAAAAAATTGAGAATAAAAAAATAAAATTTTTCATTGATCAGGAAGGACAAAATCTCTATGTGGGCAGGCCATAGGCCTGACTGCTTCAATTCCTAGGGCTTAAGACAGTTTCCACAGTTGTCAATAAAAATGTGTTGACTAATGGATTGGCTTCATTCAGAGTAACAGTATAACTGACACACTTCACAGGAAAAGTGATTACAACCCAAAAGCTGTAGGATCAGCCGCTTTTAGCGATTTGGCTTTAGTGTTAAATCATACAGTTTTTAGACCTTGCTGGAATCATAATTCTTTTCCCACTTATTAGCATTCAATATTCAGTATTAATTTCTAAGATGTATATTTCTGCACACTGAAGCAACACAGATACAGCTTCCTCTTGAATTTGATGCTTGAAAACAAAACACCCATGTCCACATTAGTGATTCTTTAACAGACAAAAATAAAGCAGACCCCACTCATCAGACACATAGGAATCCAACCTAAATTTGAATGGAGAAATCCCCAGGCTCCTGACTTAGATGTATTTCTTGTAAGTTTAGGACAAATCAAAAAGGCCTAAGACAGGTATATCGGAAAAACCAGGGCCTTTATTATGGTAGTTAAATCTGTGAATACTCTTGCTGTCCATCTTGAATGTAGGTAATATACTTCCAATATGACAGAGTTAATCAGTTTTTTTTTTTTTAAATACAGGGAGAGTCTGATTCATACTCCTCTAAAAACAAAACAGTGAGGCAGTCGCTCATTATAAATTGAGGGGACAATATAAAGAATCAAGAATGAATTTTAAAGTTTCTAGCCTTAAAATTTAGAAATAATGTATTACCCTAATTTCTACTCTATGGCATGTAGATGCTCAGGCCCACTCCAGACCCCTCCGGACAGACTATCTGGAAGTGCCTGAGCCCTTGCAGTTCCAGGTTGCTTACAGGTTGCTGTGTGTGTGTGTGTGTGTGTGTGTGTGTGTAATCAGATTACAACCATGAGTCTAACCTCTTCATCTCTGAATAGCGATCAAGAGACTACATGCCTAGTAGATGTTGCGAAGATTCTAAAGTGTCTAGCACAGTGTCTAGAATGTGTGAACACCCAGTTTTAGCTAATATCGTTGAATGCTTACTTCCAGATGATGCTGTTGACTTCCTTGTGAGGAGGACTCATACACTGGCTGCTTTTCCGGGGAGTGTTTCATGCATGGTGGATGAAGCATCTATCCCTCAGGGCCAATCACACACATGTGCACGATCGCAGGCCTGGAGACTGTGGCTAGGAGTGGAGAAAAGCTAACTGATCCCTGTGGGCATTGAACTGGGGCACTGAACTTGTGACCCGGACTTCATTACTCACCACTCGCTATCCAATCAGCTAACAGGTGGTTTCAGTCAAAACCAGAGCTTTCACATAACTTACCAAGCCTGTGGAAGGACAGTGGCTGAGAACTCACTGCAAAGCCCTGGCAGGAGAATTTCTCCCAAGAGGAGAGAAAGCCAGAGAAGATGAGGCCTGCTGGACAGAGAAACCATGGAAATTCTGGGGCCTTGCTATCAACCTGCTGGGCCAGCAGCAGTGGTGTCACGGGGCATTCTGGAAATGTAGAAACTCAGGCTCAATGCCAGTTCTCCAGATTCATGTTCATCCTTAACAAATCTCCAGGGGTGCATATGCATACTAACCTTGGGGGGGGCACTGCCCTAGAACAGTGGTTCAGACTCTGCCACACATTTTTGTTTGTTTGTTTGTTTACTCTTTTTCTCCTGTATTATTTTTTTTTATTTAAATTCAAGTTAGTCTTGGTTTCAGAAGTAGAGCCCAGTGATTCATCTCTTACATATGACACCCAGGGCCCATCCCGAAGAGTGCCCTCCTTAATGCCCATCATCCATTTAGCCCATCCCCTAACCCACCTCCAGTTGCCAAGAAACTTAAAAAGATCCAGATGCTCAGGCCCACTCCAGACCCCTCTGGACAGACTATCTGGAAGTGGCACCTGGGCGTCTTATTTTTGCAGCTCCCTCTTTAATTCTAAGGTTCCCAGGATCTGACACCCGTTGTTCCAGATTGTGACTGTGAGGATGGCTCTGTGGAGTTTGAGTTGGTCCGGAGAATCAGGCTGTCCTTGGGAAGGCACGAGTCCATGGGAAATGAAAGACACGCACTCCCAGGAGGAAAGGCGTTTGCAGGCTGGAGCCAGGCAGACTCGAGATGAATCCCAGAACCACCAATTAGTAACTGGAGGGCCGATGGGGAAGTTATTTAATCACTCTGTTTTTTTGTTTTCTCCTAGGTAAAAACAGGATAAGGATACCTAGTTTGGAGTATTACGGTTAAAATAAAAGGCAATATATTGGCCTGCTGAACGGTGGGAGATCCGTCAACAAAAGTATTCACTAAATTAAAAACATTATTTGTCCACTAAATAAAAATATTAACAACATATTTTATTATTCCAGATGAAAGGCATCCAAATGACCAAACACACTGCAATTAATGCTGTGCTGGGAACTGGGAACGTTGGCCATGATTTTAACAAGCGTTACGCACCTAGGATTCCATTGATGAGGACGAGAAAGAACAAAAGTCCAACACTATGGATGAGATGAAAGTCACATAAAAGTCAGCCAGCAATTTTAAATGACTCTGTATAACCTCGTTTCCTACTGGGTAATGTATATATTACATAGTGTAGAGTTCCTTTCATTTAAGATAACTCTATGAAAAGAAAGCATATCCTCTGTCCCGGATATTCCCAGGAGTGCCAGGAGAGACAGAGAGATGCCAAAGTGGCCACGGTTCATAAAACTAGTTATCCGGGGAACTCTTCTTGTAGAACTACATGACTCCAGTATTACAGGAGCATTCAGAGAGTAGCGAGCAACAAAGAGAACACCACCTGTGATCTTACAGCCCGAAACTAGTCACGGTCCTGGAGGAAGAAAAAAACACAGCCACACCATTGAGTATATATTCACACTTGAACCACTAGCCTGTTTTAAAATAGCAAACTGTACCAAAAGCTGCTCTGACAGTGTCTTCATTTTTCTTTCTTTTTTTTTTTTTTTGAAAATACAGGATGTTCCCAACTCCTGTGTGGCGTGTTAGGGCAAAACAAGGGAGCAAAGTACAATTCTTGCCCTCAAGAATGCAAGTCTAGCAGAGAGACTAGGTAAGTCACAGCCATTTCAAAGCACAGTAGTATTTAAAACATTTAGCAAACTGGTGCAGTCACTCTGGAAAATAGTGTGGAGTTTCCTCAAAAAATTAAAAATAGATCTGCCCTATGGCCGAGCAAGAGCACTTCTAGGAATTTACCCAAGGGATACAGGAGTGTTGATGCATAGGGGCACTTGTACCCCAATGTTTATAGCAGCACTTTCAACAATAGCCAAATTATGGAAAGAGCCTAAAGGTCCATCAACCGATGAGTGGATAAAGAAATTGTGGTTTATATACACAATGGAATATTACGTGGCAATGAGAAAGAATGAAATATGGCCTTTTGTAGCAACGTGGATGGAACTGGAGAGTGTTATGCTTAGTGAAAGAAGTCATACAGAGAAAGATAGATACCATATGTTTTCACTGTTATGTGGATCCTGAGAAACTTAACAGGAGACCATGAGGGAGGGGAAGGAGGGAAAAAAGTTAGAGAGGGAGGGAGGCAAACCATAAGAGACTCTTAAAAACAGAATAAATTGCGGGTTGGTGGGGGTGGGAGGGAGGAGAAAGTGGGTGATGGGCATTGAGGAGGGCACCTGTTGGGGTGAGCACTGGGTGTTGTATGGAAACCAATTTGACAATAAATTTGGCAATATTAAAAAAACTTTTAATAAATCTTTGCCCACCAGGGCTCCAGTTATCACACTATAGGAACCAGTTTCTAGATGAGTCATGGCTGGATCAGGGAACACTTAGGGGTTCCTGCAGAGGGGACAGGGTAGAAACAAGGTAATAGGGACTTTTTGGATAGCTTTGGTATTTTGCTAACTGGAAAGGAAATATTGTGATAATTCTACCACTCCAGCAACACTGGTTCATCCTAGACTGGGAACAGAGGTTAAGTACAGGTACTGAGCTAGCCCACAGCAACTGCCCAGAGAACTTGTGGACTACCCAAAGGTTCATAGCAAAAATTAACATTGCCAGGACAGAGTAGCCTTCCTGTTGTTTCCTGAATTTATTTCACTTGGCAGGCTGAAAAAGTTGAGTTTGAAGTACTTGACTGAGCCCGCATCCCTGCCTGGCTTACAAGAGCTCAAGACACTCAGAGCCCACACTGGACTCCAAAGGCATACCTGTCAGGATCATTCTAGCTGTGACACTCACGTACGGGCCTCAGCAAATCCTGTGGGCAGAGGGCTCAACCACCTGCTCCTGAGTTGGTGAATTCTTGCAACCTCTCCTACTTAACTTCCTGACA
Organism: Prionailurus viverrinus; assembly: GCF_022837055.1. Lineage (NCBI taxonomy): Eukaryota > Metazoa > Chordata > Mammalia > Carnivora > Felidae > Prionailurus > Prionailurus viverrinus. Next base: position 102,922,339 of record NC_062568.1, on the reverse strand, counting down.
GCATAACCCTCCCACACTCCACTGTGGTGGATTCCGAGTCTCACTTTCACCTAATAAAAAGATCTGGCCGCCTGTCAAAGATATTCAGAGAAAATGCCCTCCAGCAAAAACTAGAACAACCAAGCAGGAGGCAGCTGAAGCCTGCTTCCCCAACCATTGCCAATCCAAGACTCTGCAAGGACTGACTCCTCCAGGTCATTGGGAGTTAAAAAAAAAAAAAATCACTCCTGCCTGGACCAAGCAAATCCCGCACAGCGAGCAGAGAGGGCAGTTAAGGAAGGCTCTAGCAATATCTGAAGAATAGTTTTCATCATGAACAGGAAGCAGGTTACAGGGAAGGAACTGTAGGAATCTAATTGGCAGCCTGGGTTTGAGCCCCCAAATCTGTAGGCATCTGCCTGGAAAAATTATTTAACAACCTCTAAGGTTCTGTTTACTCATCTGTAAAAAAAAAAAAAAAAAAAATAGACCATAATGCAATATTGTCTACCTTCCTAGAAAACATATGGATTCTTCAGAATGACTTTTAGGTCTGGATCACAGGCTCTCCATTTAAAACCTAAGTTACTTCAGGAAAATTATTCTTTTGGAGCCTTAGTCTGCTCACCTGTGAAACTGGAAGGCAAGGTTTTAAAATTTCATTTGATCGGGACATCTGGGTGGCTCAGTTGGTTAAGCGTCCGACTTCACCTCAGGTCATGATCTCATGGTTTGTGAGTTCAAGCTCCGCATCGGGCTCTGTGCTGACAGCTCGGAGCCTGAAGCCTGCTTTGGATTCTGTGTCTCCTCTCACTGCCCCTCCCCCCAACTTGTGCTCTGTCTCTATCAAAAACAAACAAATGTAAAAAAATAAATAAATAAAAAATAAAATAAAATTTCATTTGATCAAAATCTGCATGTGCCAAACGTGAGCTAGGCATCTTGGTGTGCCCCAGGGATGCTCACTCCTTTGCAAAGTAATGAAACCATAACGGCACTTACCCTTTAAGGAGCTTACATACAATCCGGAAGGAGACACAATTTAACCATGTGCAGGAATAAATAGAAAACTCCAACTGGGAAACATCGAGGAGAGATGCTCGATGCCGTGAATATATATGCTGGAGAGACGTGAACCAGTCAGAGACGGCCGACTGCGAATGCTCTTTGGCATGCATGACATACACCAACCATCACAGACAATTCCAATGATGAATGAAGGGAGAATAACTCCTGGTTGCTATATCATTTTTATTTCAGCCACATGACCATAGCTTATTAAACACCTGGTTCTCTATACCCATCAATTGCAAACCTCAGAACCTACTATTATTTCCATTTTAGAAGTAAGTACACTGAGGCTTCTAGAAGCTAGACATTAGACCGAAATCACTCAGCCAGTTTACTGAAAAGCTGGCATCCACACACAAGTGTGCCTGATTCCAAAGCCCTCTGTTTTACCACCAATAATTTGTTTGGGCCTTACTGAGTGCCTATACTGAGGCCTCTACCTAGGATCTCTACTTTATATGATTTGCTTAACTTTTGAAACATCTGTCTTCAAAGCCTGGAAAGCACACTGCTCTGAATCTTTGCATTTCAAACATGGTCAAGTAATGATTCAGCCTCAGAAAAGACGGAAGGGTAAGAGTATCATTTTTATGTGAGACTAAAGGTGTAACCTGCCTGCAGACAGATGCCATGGGGACACCTGGGAGGAATTACATGCCAGCATGAGGGAAGTGTCTGCGTTAGTTACTGAAGGTCCTAGGTCTTTGACCTGAGCCTGGGGAAGGAGAGACTGTAAAAGACACTTTTTACTTTCTTGCTTAAACGGTCCCATCCGGCTTCCATACTTGGTCAGCAACAATCCTGCAACCAGTTTGTGAAAGAAAAAGCTCATTTCTCCTATTCTTATCTAATTGGTCCCAGGAGAATCTACATTTGCCAAGTTCTCTCAATTAGCTGGCTCCTCCTTGGGGCTGACCTACAGGATGGCACCAGCTTTATAGAGATGATAGTCTTTTAAATACTACCGTGTGCAATCAAAACAAAACCGTATCTCTTTTTGATAGTCACCTTACTCTTTCCATGGTAAATTATTTTTCACCAGTCTGTCTTTTCTACTTTGTGCCCCATAATGTATTTCTCCAATTAGGAATTTAAAATAATTTTTGCACAATTTCTCGGTGTCAACACTTACTTGAGGGATGAGGGGGTGGGGCAATAAATAAACATTGAATTAGTTTCAATTAACTTACTTAAAGTTTAAAGGGCATATCTCCTCCCATAGATGCTTTCCTTTTAATCTTCAAGCCAGTTTTGCCTAACTAGGTAGGAGAAGGATGTGTGGGAGAAACAGCTAGCCTCCTTCTCCTTTCTATCTATTCTTTGAGGATTTGTTCTCTTCAATGGACTTGAAAGCTCCTTGAAGATCCATATGTTATGCTGTTATGCCCGTAATCTTCCCCACATTGCTGGAGAATTGCAGGTGGTCAATAAACACATTTTTAGTGATTAATATATTTTATTTATATCATTAGAAGAAAATTGCTAATGTAAAAGCTGGTTTCAGCATTTCCTTGTTCTAGAGCAATAGAAAAAGAAAACTTGTTTATCTGTTTAGGAAAATGGCTCAGTTATGAGAGGGTCTAGACAAAGGAAGTTAACCTTCAGGGTTCAATAACAGGAAAAGTCACCTTTCTTTTCTGGGGGGGGGGGGAGTGAAGTGTTTATTCTGTTGTAGACAGATTTTAGTTTGTTTATTGTCTTTAGAACTGTTTAATAACTTCAGGTTAAAATCCAAATATGTGTTGTTGTTGTTGTTGTTTTTTCTAGGACCCAGGGCCATGTAAAAAAGATCAAATAATGGGAGGGGCTTGATTTGAAGATGTGACATTTTCCAGGGACACTGGGGCTTCTGAAGGGAGAGGCCTGTTAGAGACCCAAAGTGGGAGAGCAGCTGATGATTATGGGGGGAGTGACATCCAGGCCTCGATGTGTCATGTCTTTTTGATGCTTTCATCATCCTACATTGTGATCAAAGTGCAGTAAAAATCCGTGCTATGCAGGGGTGCTTGGGTGGCTCAGTTGGTCGGGCGTCCGACTTCAGCTCAGGTCATGATCTCACTGCTCCTGAGTTTGAGCCCCACATCGGGCTCAGTGCTGACAGCTCGGAGCCTAGAGCCTGTTTCGGATTCTGTGTTTCCCTCTCTCTCTGTTCCTCCCCTGCTCTCTCTCTCTCTCTCTCAAATATAAAATAAAAAACAAAAAAAACAATAAAAAAAATCCGTGCTATGCAATAAACAGTCTGGTTTATATGGTGTTGTGTCACACGCGTAGCAAGCAGTGATGACAGTGAAAGTGGCTGGGCCATTTAAAAAACTTGGAATTTATTAAAAGAGCAGATCTTAAAGGTTCTCACCCCCACTCAAAAACAAATGGTAATTATGTGATATGATGGAGTCCGTAGCTAATGTTATGATGGTAATCATTTTGCAATATGTAAGTGTATCAGGTCAACGATTTGTATACTTTAAACACACACACTGTTATATGTCAATTACATCTCAATGAAGCAGGGGGAAAAAAGAAATTTCTTCCTTAAAAAGAGAGTTGGAAGTTAAAGATAACAATCAGGTCTTGAAACCCACACAATAGGAGGTCTCTGATAAAGGTGAGGAATGTGACATTTTCTACAAGCAAATGCTAGATAGATGTTTAAACTATACATTTGGATATTGAGTGAAAGTAATGTTAGAAGGCTGAAAGGCATGGGATAAAATTTAAATGCATATTCCTGTTTGGTGACAAATAAGTAATGTGCATATACAGGGGTTGGGGGGTTAGAGGTGAGGAGGTTGGAGTGCATGTAGTAAGAGTGAATGACAGGATGAGTCCTCGAATCCAACAGATGCTGGCAGAGAGTGGAAAATCACACAGACTCATCAAATACAGTGGCTGTGACTCTCTCCCTCTGTCCTAGCTCATTGTTCACATCACAGCCAAGTGGGAACAGGCTTTGTGTAATTTGTAAGCAGAACTGTTTAAATCCCCTAGTTCGGTTCCAGTGAGGTTATGATTGGCACCTGTCTTCACTGATCAGAACCTTAATGTCCTCACAAAGAAATTGGAAATAAACAATCCCACCCTGTAGGATTGTTCCTGAAGGTTAGACGGTGGTTGAGGGCCCTTAGCGCAGCCTGGTACATAATATATAGTCAATAAATGTTAGCTATTATTACTTCTCTTCTATAAGCTAACACTACGCAGAGCATTTTAGGTGGTTACTTTGTTTTCTGGTAGGTGTTGAAGCTTGATTTCATACGTGAACTATGGCACTAGCTTGTCAAATCATGACTTCCCAACTCCTACTTCCTAAAACCACCAGTCTGTTTCATGTATCTATGAGCTTTTATTTTTTAGATTCCACAGATAAGAGGTCATATAGTATTTGCCTTTCTCTGACGTATTTCACTTAGCATAATGCCCTCAAATTCCATCCACGTTGTGGCAAATGGCCAAATTCCATTCTTTTTTAATGGCTGATTGACATTCCATTGTGCATGCATGCCATATTTTCTGCTTTTTAAAAATTTTTTAACGTTTATTTATTATTGAGAGACAGAGACACAGCATGAGCATGGGAGGTGCAGAGAGAGGAGGGACACAGAATCCAAAGTAGGCTCCAGGCTCCGAGCTGTCAGCACAGAGCCCAACGCGGGGCTTGAACTCACAAACTGTGAGATCATGACCTGACCCGAAGTCAGTCGCTTAATCGACTGAGCCACCCAGGCGCCCCTGCCATATTTTCTTTATTCCTTCATTCATTAATGGATGCTTGGGCTTTTTCCATATCTTGACTATTGTAAACAATGGTGTAATGAACATGGAGGTGCATATACCTTTTTTGAATTGGTATTTTCATTTTCTTTGGATAAATACTGAAAGTGGATCCTATGACAGTTCTATTTTTAGTTTTGGAGGAACCTCTGTACTATTATTTTCCACAGTGGCTGCACTAATTTACATTCTTACCAACAGTGCATGACCATTCTCTTTCTCCACATCCTCAACAACACTTGATGTTTCTTGTCTTTTTGCTACTAGCCATCCTGACATGTTTGAAGTGACATCTCATTGTCGTTATTGTTTTGCGTTTCCCTGATGACTAGTGATGTTGAATATCTTTTCACTTACTGCTGACCATCTGTATGTTTTCTTTGGAAAAATGTCTATTTGGATCCTTTGCCCATTTTTGAAATGGATTGTTTGGATTTTTGCTGTTGAGATGTGTGAGTTTTTTTAGATCCTTTGGATCTTATCCGGTGTATCTCCCACTCAGTAGGTTGCTTTTTTAAAATTATTTTGTTGATGGTTTCCTTTGCTGTCCTAGTTTAAAAGCTTTTTAATTTAATGCATTCCCACTTTTTTGCTTTTGGTGTCAGATTCATAAAGTCATTGCCAAGAACTATGTCAAGGAGGTTATCACCTATGCTTTTTTCTAGGAGTTTTATGGATTCAGGTCTTATGTTCTAGTTTTTAATCCATTTCAAGTTAATTTTTTTTAAGTTTATTTTGTTTGAGAGAGAGAGACAGAGAGAGGCAGGGAGGGGTAGGGAGAGATGGATAGAGAAAGAGAATCCCAAGCAGGCTCAGCACTGGCAGCACAGATCCTGATGTGGGGCTAGAACTCATGAACCATGAAATCATGACCTGAGCCAAAACCAAGACTCAGATGCTTAACCAACTGAGCCATCTAGGCACCTTGATTTTGAGTTAATTTTTGTGTATGGTATAAGATAGTGGTCCAGTTTCACTGTTTTGCATGTGACTGTCCAGTTTCCCCAGAACCATTTACTGAAGACATTGTCCTATTCCTATTATATATTCTTGACTCCTTTGTCTTCCATTAATTGATCATATATTCACAGACTTATTTCTGGGTTCTCTATACTGTTATATTGATCTACGTGTCTGTTTTTATGCCAATACAAGACTGTTCTGATTACTGTAGCTTTGTAAAAAAAAGTTTGAAATCAGAGAGTGTGATACTTCCAACTTTATTCTTTTTTTTCCATATGTGAACAGTGGCACTAGCATGTCAAATCAGGCGATCTGAGGTTTCTTTACTTATACACACAGGAATACATGCTAATGTGGTTACGTACGTAACCACATTTCCTATGGTTTTACCCAGAATCAACATATAGTTTACCCTCCAAACTGAAACACTTGAAGATGAAAAAAAAAAAGCCAACATACATAGTTAATATCAGATAATAGGCATAAACTAGGGCAATTCCTGCAAACACTTGTATATGATCAACCGAGGATTAGTTCCATCTGGGCTTTAGGACAGCAAACAATGGCACTTCCAAAACCTATCTCTTTCATTCTCTAGGAAGAATGACGCCAAACTATTGACACCTAGCAAGTGTTTAGTAAGTATTAAACATGAAACTGAAGAAAGGAATAGAAATAAACTTTTACATATGTTATAACCTGAGGCATAAATAAGACCCACGGTGAATTACAGTGGAAGCATTCTCTAAGGAGGTATATACTTCCTCATATCGGACGTGGAACATAATTAAAAGAGGGAGAGAATAAAATGATTGCATGAAGGAGACAAGAAAGACTCACTCAAAACATCAGTAAAGTCAAGGGATACAAACCAACCGTAGTTCAATATGGGTACATACCTCTCTAATTTGAGCCGTTCATCAAAGGTCACTATTCTGCAATGAGAAGTCATAGCTTGGAATGACAGGATTCTAAATCATCTTAATTCGTAGGTTTCATCTCTCAGAAAAGATACTACATCAGCCACTTGAGGCCTATTTGTTCAAAATTCTTTCTCATTTGTAGAAAATGTTGAAGTCATTGCTTATCTAGGGCTTTGTTTTGATTGTGGACGGGTAAACAAACACATGATTGGCCATCTGGGGTGTTAAGATTTGGTCAATTTCATATAAAGTTTACTATAAAGAATAATTATGCAAAGGTAAATGTTTTTAAAAGTCTGTTTGGATCACTTCTCTGTGAAATAAATGCCTTACTTTTTTGTTGAATTACATTTTTTCAGTATTTTTCTTTTGGAAATAATTTGCGATTCCTTTGGTGAGAATTAATTAAATGAGTAGAATCTGCTTATACCTTATTATAAACTTGTTATTTTCAATGCCGTTCGTTAAATATAGCGTTGGGTCTATTAAACTTGATGATCTTGGATATTTCGTACAAATCCAATGATCTTATTATCCCATCTAACTTAAGCGTTGCCTTCATCTGTATTTATGAAATATGCCATCTCAGCCCTAAAATTGCCTTCAGCTTTCTTAGCTTTAATCACATCTAGTGAAGATGCTGTAAATATTCACTAGAGGATGAATTAGCACTGCCAGCGTAACACAATAAGAACATTGCTGTTCCATCTGCTGGAACATAGGGACACTTGGCAGGAGGGTAACAAAGTCAGGCATGGGATGATACATGTCCCGAGGCTGACCTCTTCTGTATATCAACACAATGATGACTGCAAATGCATGGGCCCTGACCTGACATGAATCCAGATTCATACACTTACTAGTTACTTGGCATTTGCTCTGCCAACCCTGATTTGCTTGCCATGGGATCTCTGATTGCAAAAACAAGCAAATAATAACACATACATACACAGTCTTCCCCCATCCAATTAAAGCTATTCTTGCTAGTAGATAAACCTATTCCTAACTGATGTGCTAAGGTCATTATTGATGATGGTGATAATAATAATAATAATAATGGATGATTGTCATAATATTTACTTTAACACAGTGGTGTATACTAAAGCTTTTGCAGCTGAAAGTTAATGAAGACTGGGGTTGTACCCAATCACTTACAAAGGAAATAAATATTGGGGTTTCCTAGAGATAGAAATAGGGATATGGGCCATTTCGGTTTCTGCATAGCTCCTGTATATTGTGTCCATTTTGCATATATGGCCAAGGCAAGACCAGGAGTTAACAGTTTATAGGACTCCTCCAGTTTCTCTTCTTTGGCTGCAGATTCCTCGTGACAAGTGCAATCAATAAAAGCTTCTTTGCTCAAGGCCAGAGAGAGCCTGGTTTTCCACCTTTCATCTAATGAGATGAGGCCAGGAAAACGTGCTGGGGCCAACCCCGCCTTGCATAGCCATGTTGCATTGCTGATTGTTTATAGAAAAACAAGCCTCAGGTCAAAGCACAAACTCCTCACTAGCAGGAATCCCCTTTACTGGCATGGTCAAAAGCAGTCTGCTCATGGTTGTGCTTCATGAAACAACATTTATATCTCACATGTGGTTGTGGGAGAGGAATATTTGATGATAGAATCTCAAGGTTGGAGCTGCCCTTCAAAGTCATTAACATGAACTCCCCCATCTTGTGCCTGTACCATCACCTGTAGGAGGTGGTCAGGCTGGTTGATGTATCCTAAGCCTCCTTCATTTATGGCTTCTTGTGCTTGGGCACAAGCATCTGGGCTACATGCCATCTCCTCTCAATCCTGCCAAAACAGTAGTCTTTAGACCGGACATCTGTAGCATTTTTCAAACTTTTCCATGTGACTTGGTTATAATGTGCTCACTGCCCTATTGTTTTTCCCCCAGGTGCATGTTCGCTCACCTGCATTGTTCTTTACACGTGTAGCACCCAACATAATTCCCCAATTAAGATTTTTCCTTACCAACCCAGAGAAGAATAGTATCGAAACCCTTCTCATGAGTGAATTTGGGGGAAAAGAGTGTGCCACATGTTTAAGTATTCCCTACTACAGACTTCGTTAAAATTTCTAGATTCCCTCAATGGGAATGTAGTTTTCATCACAACTGAACTTGGAATATTGGAAGCTGGGGCCCAACTGTCCTCTCCTTGGATTGGACGTGTTATCCAAACATGTACAAAGTTTGGTGGATCTGTATTTTGCAATTTACTAGATGTAGGTATAATTTGAATAAATTGAGGGGTATATTTTCATACATCACAACTGGGAGATAGGTTGATCCATTTTTTTTTTTCTTGATTAGGTGTTTAATTGGATCGGTCAACAAACCTTTCTTTAAGTTAAAATCAGAAAAAAAAAAAAAAAAGAAAAACTTGCCCGTTGAGGTCTTTCGTTTTAAATCCATTTCATATCAGAAGCACGTTTAAGCTGCCCTAAGGCATGTAATATTAGTTTTCCTTCCTTTTTCCTTCCTAGCTTCCTGTACTTCAGAACTGTGTTCTATCACCCGCTAGATTCATTGGGAATCTCTTGCTTAAGAAGTTGTTCTCATATACGTTTGGCTTCTGTGGCTCTTAAAATATTTCCCAGGAGTACAGAATGTTTCAGTGTGAAGTCTGCTGAATAAGGATGCTAAGCTTATTTCTGAGAAAACTCATAGTGTTTGAAATGAAGAGGAAAGAAACAACAACCAAAAAAACCCATCCACTTGGCAGACGTTAGATAGATCCACTGGCAGCAAAGCTTGGCAAAGCAACTGAGAGTCACATGAGGATTCAAGTGAGGAGAAAGCCTGACAACCAGGTGCAAAGCAGGAGTCCCTGAAAGGCCACTGGGGAAGGCTTCAAATGACAGTTCATGCAGAGTGTGGAGGTATGAAGCCCAGTGAGCAAGCAACAATTGCCAAGAACACTACAGCTGATGGGCGAGACTAAAGAATAGTCCCACGGGTCAAGAAAGTTGTCTGATGCCATGTTAGAGAAACTGTGGTGGAGAGGTGCTTGTCTCAGAAAATAAGGGAAACAGTGGGTCAAGAATAAAGGCACCCACAAAGTGACCAGGGATTAAGATCAAACAATGGGTCAGAAATTCAAATAAACAAAAATATATCAATATGAGTCATCAACAGCCAGGAGATGGTGGAGCCATGAAGATAATGAGGTGGGATCTGGGCCCAGTTTGGTGATCCCTACGTGCTTTATCTGAAAGTAGGAACTCAGGTCAAGGTGAGCATGATGGGGTCTGTAGTTCATAACCAGGTGTATCGTTTTGTCTGATAGGACGGAGCATGTAAGACAATGGTAGTTAAGATCCATATTCTGAAAATGATATTTAGAAACTCAATACCACAGTAAAATACAAGGAAGGAAGATTTTTCCTTTCACTTTTGGTTCCTTTAAAGCCTCCACAAGTATCAGAAAATTAAACTGTAATGTAGATGTTCTATGCAGAATGTGTCAAAAGAAGGAAGACTGATAGAGAGGTAGCACAAAATAGCGAAATTATCTACCTGGTCTTTTCATATGTGGCCACTGAACAATTGACATATTAGTTTAAATTAAAATGAACTCTTGGGCTATGGCATAAGAGTCCAATTTTATTCTTTTGCATGTAGACATTCAGTTTTCCCAACACTATCTATTGAAAAGACTATCTTTTCCCCATTGTGTATTCTTGGCACTCTTGTTGAAAATCAGTTGGCTGTATATGCATGGGTTTATTTCTGGGCTCTCTATTCTGCTCCATTTGTTAATATGTCTGTTTTTATGCCATTACCATACTGTTTTGATTGCTAAAGATTTGTAATATATTTTGAAATCAGGAAGTATGTTGCCTCTAGTTTTGTTCTTGTTCAGAATTGCTTCGGGTAATCAGGGTCTTTTATGGTTCCATATGAATTTTAGAACTTTTTAGAAATTCCGTAAAAAATGACATTGAGGTTTTGATAGAGAATCTGTCAATCACTTTGACTCAAAATGGATTAAAGATTTAAACATAAGATCTGAAGCCATAAAATTCCTAGAAGAATATGTAAGGGAAAAGCTTCTTGAAATTAGTCTTGGTGACGATTTCTTGGATAAGACACTAACAGCACAGGTAACAAAAGAAAAAAAAATGGACAAGTGTGACTACACCAAATTTAAAATTTCTAAACAGCAAAGGAAACAATCAACAAAACAAGAAGGCCACCTACAGAAAGGGAGATAATGTTTGCAAACCATATATCCAATAAAAGATTAATATTCAAAATATATAGGGAACTTTCACAGCTCAATTGCAAAAAACAAACTGATTAAAACGTGGGTAAATACACTGAATAGACATTTTTCTAGAGAAGACATAGAAATGGCCAGCAAGTATATGAAAAGATGTTCGACATTGCTAATCATAGCAGAAATACAAATGAAAACCACAATGAGCTATTACCTCATGCCAGTTAGGATAGCTATTATCAAAAATACAAAATATGCGTGATAAGCCCTTTGAATGGCCTCTTGTAAGCGTTCCTGTTTTTGTTTTTCACATCTTGCCTTTCCCAAGTTCAGATGCACAGATAGCCCAGAATAATTCATCAGCTTTAGTGGGAATCTGGATGATCCCCTGAGGGAGTACACAGGACAAGACCACATACTCATACCCTGTCCCCACACAGACTGTGGGTGTCTCAGTTGATGTAATAGGGAAAAATAAAATAATGCATAACCTTTTGTAAAGGAGTCTTCGTTTTCAATCATCAGCATCTAATATAAAATAAGGGAGGCAAAAGGAAAAGGACTCATTTTACCGTACTTATAAATATTGGCCCCTAAGCCAACCTGGAGTTGGAAAAGAGGGCATAGAGGCTTAGAAAAAAGGTGAAGAGTCCCAAAGGGCAGCCAATGAGCATCTTCTATCCCTGAGATACCGTACTTTCTGTTCAGCCAATGAAAAACCAAATTTGTGGTGTTTGATTCTGTGGTATTTGATCTGTTATTGGATTGGCCAATTAACCCATTCAGGCAAACAGTCTGGCTAATTTTGATTCACTGAATTGACTCAATGTTGCACCAAACTTGGATAAATCTGGTGTATATCTTGTGCCTTAAGGGCAAACTTTGAAAAAAGGAGGATTTTGTGTGATATAGAAAACATGAACACACAATATAGTAAGGGTTGGCAAAGATGTGGAGGAATCAGAACCTGTGTGCATTGTTGGTGGGAATATAAACTGGTGCAGCTACTGTGGAAAACAATAGTAGAGGTTAGTCAAACAATGAAAAATAGAACTACAGTGTGATCCAGCGTTCCTATTTCTGGAAAGAGGCATTGAAATCAGGATCTCAAAGAGATACTTGTACTCTCATATTCATTTCAGCATTATTCACAAGACAAGGAAGCAACCTAAATGTCATTGACAGATGAACAGATAAAGGAAGTGTGACATACACATACAAGGCAATATTACTGAGCCTTAAAAAAGAAAGAAATCATGTTATTCGTGACAACATGGAGGAACCTGGAGGACATTATGCTGTGAAATCAGCCAGACACGGAATGACAAATACTATATGATACTACTTACGTGAGGCATTTTAAATAGTCAAACTCATAGAAGCAGAGAGTAAAATGATGGTTGCCAGGGGCTGAGGAGAGCCTTAGTCAAAGGTTCCAAATTTTCAGTTATGTAAGATAAATAACTCCTAGAGGTCTACTATACAGCAGTGGAGCCTTACTTAATAATACTGTATTGGATACTCAAAATTTTTTGAGAGCAGCTTTTATGTTGAGTGTTCTATCCCCACCCCAAAATAATGTGGGAAGAAACTTTTGGAGGTGATGGATATGCTATGGCATAGGTTATGGTGATAGTTTTATGAATGTATACTTATCTCCAAACTCATCAAGTTGTATAATTAAATATGTACGACTTTTTGTATGTCAGACATATCTAAAAAAAAGAAGTTTAACAACAAAAAAAAAGATGTGCTCATGGTGGTGTAACAGACACAATGAGTTTTAAGGACTATTAAGTCGTTTTTTGCATTAGCATAAAAGTAAAAGATCTGATTAATAATTTTACATTATTATATATTGAAATAATATTTGGGGCATATTGGATTGAGTAAAGTATATAATTAAAAATAACGTCAACTGCTTCATTTTGCTTTTTCAATGCAGCTACTAGAGAATTTAAAATTGCATAGGTAGCTTGTGTTCTTTATCTTTGGGGCAGCACAGGTCTATATACTCTGGAATCACACTGATCTGTTCACAGACACCATATCTTCTGCCACGTATACTTTAGTCGGGTTACTTACACTTTTGGGGCTTCTGTGTCAACATCCAAAATATTGGTATAAATAATGTCTGTTTCAAAGCTAATCTTCATAAGCAGTGAATTAGAAAGGGCCCACATTTAGATTATGAAGGAGACTTTATAAGTGGCACCCCCACTTGTCTCCCTCTCGGGTCCGTTGGTGAAATCACTGCATTGAACTCGGGTCAAAGGAAGGTGAACCAGGGTTCACAGCCGGGCAGGCAGGAGTCAGTAGTGGGGAGCATTTCATTTGGTCCTTTAGGGCTCATAGGCCAACATAGCATCCAACATGGAAGCACATTGTATACCTATTCTGTGTGTGGGAAAGACATATGGATTGTTCTGGGCAGTACTTTCAATGATTGGGCTAAGAAAAGTGTTTATATCTGAAGTCTAGACACTGATAGATTAAATGAGGAAGCAGAGTGTCTATTCAGTACGGGGAAATCTGGAAGTCTATCTTTCTCTTCAACTTCTCAGGGCATCCATTGCCCATCCATTGTTCCATATCAGGACACGAATCTCTGATAATTGTTTTTAATTTTAAGTTCACGTATATATACTTACCCATAATATATTGCTAGATCTGAGCACCAAATAACCCTGGAGAGTAGGAAAGTCTGGTAGCATTTTAACATTACAGGTGAGGTGCAAGGATACGGAACTAATGTTTACAGACTGCAATATGTGAGAGCCATTACACTGGGTATGTTGTACATTATCATATTTAATATTTACAGATCTCTTAGCTAGAAAAATCTTAAAGACTCTCTTAAGGACACACAACTAATAAGTATCGGAATCTAGACTATCACCACTCCTTGTATGTTTTAACATTTCCTTTGGAGAACAAGGTCAAGAGCTAAGGATCATGAGGATCATGACCTTTAAGGTCATGCATTTGCTCATCCGAAGCTTAGAGATAGTGTTTCATGCTTTGGACAGACAGATTCATGTGCTGAATTCTCTACTTCGCAAATTAAACGTATGAATCTTTGCTGTCATATTTCAAATTTATTCTTATAAAAATAATAGCAATAAAATAATAGTGTATTGGTCATAATTTATTGAACACTTACCTCAGAACTGATGTTTTACATATGCCATGCTATTTTAATCATTCCAACAGTCTTGTAAGGTAGATACCATTATCTAATTTCACAGATGAGATAGACTCAGAGAACTTAAGCCATTTGATTATCAACTTACAGCTAATATATGGCAAGGAAGCTGTATTAAAATTTATTTTATTCACCCACCTCTTCTTCCCCTTCTGTGCAATGGTAAAACTAGAAATACATTATTTTACCCTAAAATTTTATGATTTAACATGCTGTCTCTCTATCTCTCTCTCTTTTTTTTTTTCCCTATCCTCCCCTGAAGTGGTGGGGGATAGAGCAGATGGTTTCTGGAAAGTTTTCAGGCTTCAGATTCCCTTTCCATAAGCACATTCTGTATAAAAATGTCTGGTGTATATATGCTACAGCTAGTTCCTATTAAAGTCCGTTTCAATCCACTTTCATAACATTTAAAAGTAAAGTTTATTGCTAGAGAAAGTACTCACTTCATAAGCCAAAGCAATCCATCTTATCTGAACTAGAGAAAATCAACGAGAACCGGAAGTCCAGATCAGGGATTGGGAAAACTAAAAATATCTTAGAAATAAGCTCGATCTCTGCTTAATTTTTGATGATAGCTATCTATAGCAAAGTCTCAAATGTGGAGGGACAAGACGAGTTAGTTTATGCCACAGGCACATGCAATTAAAACCTAAAAACAAAACGAAGATGAAATTCTCAAGCGGAAAACTATTTTTTTTTTTAAATACACAAAATCAATTGAATAGAAGATACAGCTTTAGTATCTTTGTGATGCCAAATTTTAGATGAAACCTGAAAAGGCATAGATTTAGGGCCCCCTTATCAGATTTTTCAGACTCCATTTCCTTCTCTTCCATCTTTCCTGTATGCCTACAGTTAAAGGGTGTATTTTCCTGAACCCCATTTTCATCACTTCTTTGCCCTAAGACCTCCTCTCCCTCTAGCCATCTTGCCAGACCCCTCTTTCGGACCCTTTAGACCACAGGACTGGGCTCAGCTCTTCTGGTAGCCTGAGAGCACCCCTTCATAATGTCAGCCCCACTCGTTCCTTCCCACTGTGTTCTTTTTTAATGTTTATTTATTTATTTTTGAGAGAGAGTGAGTGAGTGGGGAAGGGGCAGAGAGTGAGGAAGACAGAGAATCCCAAAGCAGGCTCCACGCTGTCAGCACAGAGCCCGATGTGGGGGTTCAAAGTTAGGAAACAGTGAGATCATGATGTGAGTGGAATCCAAGAGCGGGATGCTTAACTGACGGAGCCCCCCTGGCACCCCCTTCCCACTTTCTAATTGCATCTTTCCAATTGTGTCTCTTATTATTCTTCTCTGGTGCAATCCACTCACCCCATTTCCTCTTTAATTTTAAATTCAGTGCCCTTCACAAGTCTACATATGTAAAATCTATCTCTTCTGTATATTTTCTCTAATTTATTCAACCCAATTTCATCTCTCCTTTTCCTAGAACTGTCTGTTCCTGTCTCCCAACCCTTCTCAGATCACAACACACAATGATTTTGTTTGTAC
Source organism: Prionailurus viverrinus (assembly GCF_022837055.1). Lineage (NCBI taxonomy): Eukaryota > Metazoa > Chordata > Mammalia > Carnivora > Felidae > Prionailurus > Prionailurus viverrinus. The sequence continues at coordinate 102,906,701 of NC_062568.1, read as the reverse complement.
CGTGTAGGATGAGGTTGCTTACTCACTGGGACTGGACCTCTCCCCAGACCCTGTCCGCTAGCTCCAAGGGCTGAGAATCAGTGGCTGTATGTAAAAATAGCCTCCTCTTTCCCATAATCCAGCAGTCAAGAAGCTCTGTTTTCTGGGATTGATGATCATAACTGGGGAACCAAAAACCAGGTATGTAGTGTGGTAAGAATGCCTATTTTAACAGTGAAAGAAATGCTTAGAGGAAAAGGAGGTCTGACATTTTGATTCTGGTATTTTGATCTGGCCACTTCAATACTGTATGGAACAGGAGTATTTGACACAGTGCATTAATAGGTAATTCTGATGCGGTGACATTTTGCCTCAATCTAAAAAGACACAAACTCATTTGATTTACAAACTTAAAAGTTGCCAAGCCATGCATGTTAACAGACATTCTCATTCCCCTCTTTCAAGACTCACAGAACTCAAATATTCCACTTGCTGGACAGAGGTGCTCTGGCTGTCACTGAGTACATATGGGGTAAGACTGGGACGTCCCACACACCAGACCTGACCAATCCCTGAACTAAAAGCACTGATTTTGTCCTTTCACAGAAACCACAGTCTTACAAAGTGGGGTGTTCCTGTGACCCAGCTTATGTTCGTTATGGGGTATCACCATCAGTCTCCCTCCTGCAGGATTCAACATCTCATTTTTTTTTTAATTTTTTTTTTAACGTTTTATTTATTTTTGAGACAGAGAGAGACAGAGCATGAACGGGGGAGGGGCAGAGAGAGAGGGAGACACAGAATCGGAAGCAGGCTCCAGGCTCTGAGCCATCAGCCCAGAGCCCGACGCGGGGCTCGAACTCACGGACCGCGAGATCGTGACCTGGCTGAAGTTGGACGCTTAACCGACTGCGCCACCCAGGCGCCCCTCAACATCTCATTTTTACAAGTTATTCAGAGACACCTCACTCACATTCACATTCAATATTTAAAAAATTTTTCATGTAAGGACCATTGTACTTCCTGTAGTCCAGCACTGCCTTCTCCTCATTAATACCTATGGACATGGTTTGAGTAAGTAGACTATCTATCTGACCAAACAATGCCTTCAATTTTCCAATGGACTTAGGCTTTTGCCTTATTTCCTTTAAATCTGATTGGATATTTGGACCTATTTTAATAGTGGAGACCTTGAGACTTTTTCTTATTATATATATATTTTTTTCTTTTTTTTTTTTTTGCCCCAATGTATGCTGTAGGGTATGGTTGTGACTTGAATGGATGGATATTCTACAGCCAGTTACCAATTGTGCAACTGTCTTATCTTCTTATATTCAGGGCTTCCTTTTGTTTGGCTTGCATTCACTTTTGGGGTCAGTCTGCAGAGGCCTTACTCTCTTATCACTTTCTGTGTTCAGACTACAGGCGAGAAAAATCCCTCTCCCTGGTGCTTATCATGGCTTCTCTTTCCCAGTGATTGCAGACACAAAGGATCCCGATGCTCCTATCGCTCACTGGAAACACAGCTGGGAAATCTGCAGAGCCCTGAATATCTTATCTGAGGCACTACTAACAGATAAGTGGTCCTGAGGTGCACCTAAGGCCCAATTCGAGAAGACACTAAAAAAAAAAAAAAAAAAAAAAAAAAAAACTAGCTGGGTTTAATGAAGGCCCTGATTTAGGGACCCTGGCCACTTCTCAAGGGCACACGGGGACATGAAGGCTTTGCACTGAGGCCTGACTCTTGAAATCTTTTTATCTTGTTCATGTGAAAAGGAGTCCTCAAATGGTCAGATAGACAGATTCACATGTTTATCTTGTATTTTTTCATTTAAAGCACTAGGAAGTCAGCAAGGTAGAATGGATAAGATACCAGCTTCCAAGTCACAAGATCCTAGTTTGAATCAATTCATTTCAAGCCCTACTTCCAGGCTGTAAAATCTCCTTTAGACCAGGTAGGCAGGCCCCCTGTCCCAGGTCCCATGGTCTCTAGGGAACCTACTGTGGTGTTCCTTTTCAGGGGTTCCTCCCTGAAGATGCAGACTCTGTGCAGGCAGTGAGCTCACTAGGAGCCTGGACTGCACCACCCCCCGCACCCCCACACTGCATCCATCCTAGTCTAGACCATCATTCTCTCAGGTAATGGGATCTGAGAATTCCCCAATCAAATGGCCCCCAACCCACTTCCTGGGTCTGTACAGTCCTCTCCCAGGCTCATCCTCCTCAAATAAGATGGGCTAGGCCACAAGACCAATGTGGGTACGAGCAAGGGTCAGCTGAGCATTGGGGGAAGCACGATCAGAGTCTGGAAATAGAAGCTGTGCCCAGTCAGAAGGGAAGAGTGTGCCGTGTACCTCGTGTTCTGATTTGAACCTAGACTTCCATGTTGTTTTGAAAGTATGTTTGTTAACAGAGGAGGAGAGAGCACAAGTTAATTCACAGTTTGTTGATACGATTTATAGCCTTCATACATGTACACATATGGTACAGCATGATAGCATTTATAATTTTGCCCCAAGCCACATTATTGTCAGGGAAAATATTGCCTCACTGCAGGGCTTGAAGGCAATTGATTAATCGCTATGGGCCACAATTCTTTCATCTATAAAATGGGACAATAATACCTACAATGTGCTTGAAGTTAGTTTTATAGTACTTATAACAACACAGAACATATATTAACTGATCAGTTAATAATATTTATTAATCTTCTTCTCTGGTGCAATCCACTCTATTCCAAACTAAAACTAAACTTGGAACTCAGTCTTGGAAGTAAAAACTCAGTCTTGGAAATTAAAACAAAACACAAAGCAAACAAATCAAAACAAAAAAAATACTGGGGTTCCTGGGTGGCGCAGTCGGTTAAGCGTCCGACTTCAGCCAGGTCACGATCTCGCGGTCCTTGAGTTCGAGCCCCGCGTCAGGCTCTGGGCTGATGGCTCAGAGCCTGGAGCCTGTTTCCGATTCTGTGTCTCCCTCTCTCTCTGCCCCTCCCCTGTTCATGCTCTGTTTCTCTCTGTCCCAAAAATAAATAAACGTTGAAAAAAAATTATTAAAAAAAAAACAAAAACAAAAAACAAAAAAATACTTCAATACCTGGATTTTAATAAAATTCTATTATATCCGGGGCGCCTGTGTGGCTCAGTTGGTTAAGCATCCGACTTGAGCTCAGGTCATGATCTCACAGTTCATTGGGCTCTGTGCTGACAGCTCAGAGTCTGGAGCCTGCTTCAAATTCTGTCTCCCTCTCTCTCTGCTCCTCCCCTGCTCGCGCTCTCTCTCTCTCTCTCTCTCTCTCTCAAAAATAAATAAACCTTTAAAAAATTCAATTAGAGGCACCTAGGTGAATCAGTCAGTTGAACGTCTGACTTCAGCTCAGGTCGTGATCTCATGGCTTGTGAGTTTGAGCCCCGCACTGGGCTCTGTGCTGGAGCCTGCTTCAGATTCTGTCTCCGTCTCTGTCTCTGTCTCTCTTTCTACCCCTCCTCTGCTTGCACTCTCTCTCTCTCTTAAAAATTAATAAACATGGGGCACCTGGGTGGCTCAGTCGGTTGAGCGTCCGACTTCAGCTCAGGTCACGATCTCACGGTTCGTGAGTTCGAGCCCCGCGTCGGGCTCTGGGCTGATGGCTCGGAGCCTGGATCCTGCTTCCGATCCTGTGTCTCCCTCTCTCTCTGCCCCTCCCCCATTCATGCTCTGTCACTCTCTGTCTCGAAAATAAATAAACATTTAAAAAAAATTTTTTAAAGAAAAAAAATTAATAAACATTAAAAAAATTAAAAAAAACTCAGTTATATCCACTTATACATGTCTTGTTATTCTTTTTAAAAGGTTGTCTTCTTTCTTGACTGTTTCAAAGTGAAAATAGTATTGATAGTCACCAAATGCTGACTTACTCCTGTCTGTGCCCATATCTATCAATCAAAAGAAAGAGTAATTCAACTAGTGTGGGGCAGCACGTGGGGCTCCAAGTTCACCCAGTAAAAGACAAGCCAATCTCCTTTTAAATACGATTCATTTGTGGGGCGCCTGGGTGGCGCAGTCGGTTAAGCGTCCGACTTCAGCCAGGTCACGATCTCGCGGTCTGTGAGTTCGAGCCCCGCGTCGGGCTCTGGGCTGATGGCTCAGAGCCTGGAGCCTGTTTCTGATTCTGTGTCTCCCTCTCTCTCTGCCCTTCCCCCGTTCATGCTCTGTCTCTCTCTGTCCCAAAAATAAATAAACGTTGAAAAAAAAAATTTAAAAAAAAAAATAAATAAATACGATTCATTTGCTTTGAAGAATTGGGCTCGATCTTGACATAAACAGAAGCTTTTCCCCTCCATCTAGACACCATCCTCCCCACTACCGCAGACCCAGAATCTTCCTGAGAAGCCTCCCTTGGATTGCCAGGCAGTATTAGAAGCTGCCTATTTTAAAGTGCCAGAAACTAAGTTGCATTACATTTTCCCTCTGCTCCTGGGTATTCTACTTTTTCTTCTTAAACACAGTTTGCTTGCCAGGAGCATTTTCCCCCAATTCTCCCAAGCTGTGAACATAATCTCATATACAGAACATTTTATATTATCCAAAGCTGCGTGTTCGAAAAATATATATTTCTCCCCAGACACTAGGGTTGGAAAAACAATGCAAGCCATTCTCCAGGAAAACTACATAATTTTCATGAATTTTTTTGTTTCAAAATGCTCTCCCCTAATTTAATCAAAATTGATAAATGAGTACAGAAACAGGCGCTGAAGCCCTAAAGACTAATATATTTAGTCTTCCTGGAAGCGCCATATGCATATTTATACTTCACAATTAAGTGACATACAGGGAGACGTGCAATATTCCAAAGAAATCCCGACAGCTTTATTAATTCTGCCACCAGCTCAGGGGGCTGATGGTCACAGGGGAATATTTACTGGATTTCTTGCCTATAAGAAGAGTTACATTTGGAATGGAAATTAATCACCATGACCCCAAAGGTGAGGATTTGAATTTTTACTTTCAGTGTTCACACTACATAAATTCAGCAGCCATTCCTTTGCGAATGTTCTTCTGAGCGGCATCCGCTTTGCTGAGGACCCAATTTTTGCATTCTGTTAGAAAACACGTTCTCAACTTTCCAAATATGCTTTTGTGAAAGCAATCGGACACCCGTCAGACGCCACTCCTTCCAGCGCGGTGTGCACATATTCTGTGCAGGAACAGGTGATGCTTAAAAATTATGAATCTTAAAATAGAGTTTCACCATAAAAAGCTGGAGAGATAGATCAGATAACGCCTGCTTCCTAATGATAATGAGGACAGTAAATAATTTTAAAGCCTGCGCCGCACATTAAAAAAAAAAAAATCTCTCATCCATCTTCCCCATATAATAAATCCATATTATGCTTAAGCCAGCAAAAAGCGTATGTAATTTCTATTCTGTGGGGGTGTATCTTTGGAAACGCAAACAAGATGCTGTCTTTTCACCGTTGCTGGGTTAGCACACAAAAGACAAAGTGTCGCCTGTCAGATGAATCCTAATTGGCCGACGGGACCGAGTTTTATGGCTTGGGTTCATCTGCACATGAAGACCCGAGCATTAATATGTAGGGAAGTAAAACTTGTTATAAAGTTCATAGTGCAGGAGTTAAAGGAAGAACACCGACACATCAGTCAAGTATGATCATCCCAAGACCTGTCAAGAGAAAGTTTCAGTAAAAATACGCCTCCTGCATGGGCGGCTGAGGGGATTACAATAACCAAGTCCTACACAAGGCACACATCCGAAAACCTTTTGACAAATGCACTGAAGAAAATGAGATTTTATGCATCAGAGACCTCTTCATAAATCATTCTTAGGGTTGCCCAACTTTTTTTTTTTTTTTTTTTGTAAGGTGAAATCTAACTCTCTCCCAGAGCCAATTGGAACAAAATCAGTTTCTGAAGTCTGCAAAGAAATTGATATTGTATCCTTAAATGCCAAGTGGTTGATTTCATCTAGTTTAATAACAGGTCAATTCAGTTTTTTGTTTGTTTGTTTGTTTGTTTTTATGTTTAAATGGTCATTTCTAGTCATGTAGACTAGGGAATTCTAACTGGTTAGCAGGCATGGTGATGCTGGGATATCATAGTTTAAAATACTTCAAACTTCTCAAATGTCCATCCGATTCTGAAAATAAAAGTACTATCTGTAGCCATTGGTTGAGCAGATACCACATAGCAGGCTTAGGAGATAAGACTTAGTAATCGCAACAGTCTCATGAGGTCAGTTACTTTGTTTCTTTTTTATGGATGAAGAAACGAAGGTTTGGAGAGATTAAGCACCAGTTCAAAGTCACATAACTAATAAGGGTTGTCCCCTGACGGTGGGACTCCAGAGGTTGAACCCATCAGCACGGGCAGTGTAATGGGCACAGAAAGAAGGGTGTCAGCAAGGGCCACATTTGAGACTATGTGGTTTGTTTCTCTGTGGCTGTTGGGTCATCTGCTTGGTTGTTTGACTTTGCACTGACCCAAATCCTGACTGACAGAATCCGTTCTTTTTTTACCATTCTCATGCCGCAAATGGAAATGCGAAGGCCCATTAATTTTGTGTAGCCCAGCCAGAGCTCCTGGAGCAGAAGACAGATCCCCGGCTCCCCAAGCGGCCCTCTGTCACCTAGATAAGCCAGACTGTACACACGCACCCGCCAGCTCCAATTTCGTGTCAGGATCCTTTACTCATGAATTAGTTTCATTTGCTGCATCTCAAAACCTTGCCAGAGGGCCTCCTCTCTTCCCGAACATGCTATCATCTCTCTCAGGCACGTTGTCCTCAGTACCCTCTCTTTCATCTCCGAGTGCTTGTGGGAAGCACGGGCATGATGCCGTCTTTTTAGACAGAATTTCTTGGGTTCTAAGAGCAGCTGGTATGAAGGGTGGTGGTGGATTAGGACAGCAGTGACGGATGTTAAAGTGGCCATTTGCACCCCATGAACGTGAGGGGGGTAATGACCACATTAGCGCAGCCAGCGAACCATTATTAGCCAAACTGGAGTGTGGGGAGATAGCCAGCCATCCATTTGGACCTTATTGGACGCAGAAAGTGAAACTGACACTAAGAGATGAGGCAGACAGGCATTGATGGGCAGCACTGGAATGACACGGTTCTCACTTAAGGGATTCCAGATGGCAAAGTGCACACAGTGGGAGCTTTCTTCACAGCCTTTTATGTGCCGAGGTGGGGGCAAGATGGCGATCACTCCGCAAACTGAGAGAGGCTGGAAGCACTTATCATGGCCTCTGCCTGAAAACTTGCATTCACAATACAATGAATTTACATGTTCCCAGCACAAGCACCTTGAGCCAGAGGCCTCCTAGATCCTCTCACGGCACCACTTAGGGTCGCAACTCTGACTCTGGGATCTCCCAAGGGTCGGTGTTACTGACACTCCACGTGGCTTTCACCACAGAGTAGTGTCTCTCATTGAAAGGAAATCTCGCATCCTCAAATACATAGACATGGGCTGAAACACATAGGCACATTTAGCTATGCACACACTCACACAACAGTACTATAGAGAGATTCCTGTGCAGTGATGCCTGCAAATAAAATAACAGGAATGAGTCGGGCAGCCTTTGGTTTGGTAATTAATTCTCTGATCTGCCTCTGGACGTCGAGTAAGTTCATAAAACCACCAGGGATAGTTGGAGGTGATCATCTAGGACCCTCCTACCTTGGACCAGATCTAGTTTCACTCCATTCTCCATGAACCTGAGATCTCCACTGGACAACTTAAATTCAGCCTTGGTTCTGGGCTTTAAGCCTTGGTGTTGGTCCTGTATCTCTCAGACATCTGATTCTAGAGTTTCCCCATGGAACCTTGTTGGGACTGATTCTCTGGCTGCTCACATTCATGTTGCCTCAGAAAGGATCAATATTTATAGTTCTGGTGTCTTGGAATCTAATTCAGATACTGATCACTGGGCCTGGTGATCAGGGTTTGTGTGTGTGTGTGTGTGTGTGTGTGTGTGTGTGTGTGTGTGCAGAGTTGGGCATCACTTAGTTTACTCAAAGACTGTCAACCAGAGGATCATTTATGTATCGTATTATAGGAAGAATCCAAGTTAGGCAGTCATATACAAGAATAGATTCAAATATTTACATGATGTAAATGAACTTATTTTGTTAATCAACTCAGAAATCTCTTACCAACACCCATAGTTTAGTTTGAGTATCCAGATAGTTCCCAAGGTCAGGCTGGTTTTCACTACTCTGGCATCTAGAGATTGAAAAGATTCTCTTCCTGTATATGGCAAAATGGGTTAGCACGAAGCAAAAGTAGCCAATAATATCAACCATCTGTTGACCGCCTATTGTGTGAGAGATACCTCTTCTACATCACCTCTAATCCCCCAGTAATCTAACACTGTGATTTGCATTTCATAGAAGAGGACACTGGGCAGGGTAGAAGTGTCTGGGTAGAACTGGTCTAGGGGCACAGGACACTGGTGATGGTGGGGGGCTGAGATTCAAAGTGAAGGCTTTGTGGACATATACCCCATGCTCTTTCTGATGTCACCTTCAGGTCTCCTTCAGTAGGACTCTGGGAGCACTTGTCATACCCAAAAGAGTGTCAGTGGAAAGCAAGCAGCCTCCAAATCATGTATGACCTTTGAAACACTGGTCAGGATCGCTGAGACACATTGATCATGAAACCAATCACATTTTTGGCCGGGGGAAGAGATGGTCCTTGAATTTTGCCCTAGGGACCATGGAGCATGTATCCACTAGTGGTGGATGAGATAAATACATACGGTTCAGGTTCTGTATATTTTACGAACATGGGCATATATCCAGGTGGAATATCTCAACGGAGGACATTATCTCACATGTCCTGTTATGGTCCTCCAGCTCTTGTTTGCTCCTGGCCCGGGCATTCTAGGCCACTCACTGACAGGTGATACCTTCCTACTTGCTGCTTTTTCCCAGAAGGCTTTTGGGTAAAACCCCATGCTGTGCTCTATAAACCGAATTGAAATAAAACAAACAACAACAATAACAACAACAAAACGCCTCTCTTTTCACTGGCCTGCATGGTATCTACCTGGTTGGATAGAAGTAAAAGGGGACCAGGGGACACATTGCTAACATTTCTATCCTAATTTCTTCAACTTGGAGAATGATGTTTGTATTTCATACGCAAAGGCAGTGTTAGCAAAGATGATATCCATCATAGGGAATCCTGCTATGTATTCACTCTAATTTGTTGTATTAACCTTACGTTCGGTTTGTTTTGTTTTTCTGCCATTATCTCTTCTTCCCCACGATTCCCTCATTGCTTCGTCTAATTCTTTCCTATTATATACATTTTCACCTATCTTACTTCTGCTTAACATGGGTGGTTTGTAAATAACTAGTAAACAGCCACAGCAATCACAATGAAACTGAGAGCTGTACTTATCCAATCTTCCCATAATTCCTTGACCCTTGCAGTTACAAAAACCCTGCTTGGGTCCAACCTCCAACCCACACCCTTCCAACCACGTATACAGCAATTTTTCTCTTATTCGAGAGTATGAGGATTGGTACCTGAACAGCCTCTGCTTTTGACAGCCAAGAAAGAAGGAAATGTCACTGCAGAAATAGCATCCTGCCTGCAGCTCCCAAGTACAGAGTGGCCTGGTTACAAGGCAAACACTGCGGCAGGCAGTAGGCAGGTGGAGCGTGTCCTGGGCAGAAAGCCACATTGCCACAGATCTGGACGCTGCAAGCTCAGAAAGCAAGGGGCAGATGTGTGCCCGGGGCAGAAGGGGCAGGGGAAGTGGGGACATGAGGAACCTATGGCTGCTGCTGTTCTTACTTGCTACTATTATCATTGCCATCACCCTTTACTGCTATTCTTACCTATGTCTCAGCCTCTCAAAGCTCACTCTCTTCTGGGGAGAGAGACAAACAAAACAGTTATTAGAATAGTGTGTGAGGGGCGCCTGGGTGGCTCAGTCGATCGAGCCTCCGACTTCGGCTCAGGTCACGATCTCCCAGTTCCTGAGTTCGAGCCTCACGTCAGACTCTGTGCTGACAGCTCAGAGCCTGGAGCCTGCTTCGGATTCTATGTCTCCCTCTCTCTCTGCCCCTTCCCCTCTCATAGTCTGTCTCTCTCTGTCTCTCAAAAATGAAAAAATGTTAAAAAAAAAAAGAATGGTGTGTGATATGTCTGTCCTTGTTCAGAGGCAGTAGCAGGGAAATATGGATGTGATTGATTCTGCTGGGGGGATATCTGTATTTTGGAGATCTCTGTATTTAAATAAGCCCCAACACAGGAAGCTCACTACCTCTCCAGTTACTAGATTAACTGAATTATCTAATGAACATGGCCACTGTGAATCTTTGCATCAATGTGTATCATCATCAGAACGGCTATTTCTGTGTTTAAGTTGACCTAATGGGGGGCACCTGAGCGGCTCAGTATGTTGTGTGTCTGACTCCAGCTCAGGTCATGATCTCTCAGTTCACGAGTTCGGGGCCCACGTCTGGCTCTGTGCTGACAGCTCAGAGCCCAGAGCTTGCTTCAGATTCTGTGTTTCTGTCTGTCTCTCTGTCTGCCCCTCCCCCACACATGCTCTGTCTCTCTCTCTCTTTCTCTCAAAAATAAACAAATAAATAAATAAGCATTAAAAAAATTTTAAGTTGCCATAATGGAATTTCTGATACATTGAGTCCCTTGACCATTCTAGTTTTATTTTAAAATATTTTTTATATAAATTATACTAAACTAAATGATAAATAAAATAAGGGATGCATTCCCACAGAAAATTGTGAATAAAAAATAAGACTATGTCTCTTAAGCTATTGTAAAATGACAATGGAAGGGAATAATTCTTCAGTAAAACTTGTAACTGGTCAACATTATTTAAGATGTGAAAATTGTATTGATTTTTCTGTGTGTGTGTGTGTGTGTGTGTGTGTACAAGCATGTATGATATCTATTACATTTACCTGGAGTCAGATCTGCAGGCAAGAGATTCTGTTTTTCATTGCGTGGTGTTTTAATTTCAGCATGTAGCTCTTTCTCTATTCATGGATGAATGAACATTTCCTTTTAAACTCTTAAGAATCTACCTGTCTCATCCAACCTGTTTTGTATTACGGAGCATATGAAGCTATACTTGTTGGAAGTATTACTGGTTATTGATACATGTATTTAAAATCACTTTACATTGTAGCCACTCTGGAAAACAGTATGGGGGTTTCCAAAAGGTTACAAATAGAACTACCCTATGATTTGGTGATTGGACTACTAGGTTTTTAGCCAAAGATACAAAAAATACTAGTCCAACAAGGTTACAAGCATCCTGATGTTTATGGCAGCATTACCTACAATAGCCAAACTATGAAAACAGCCCAAGTATCTGTCGCCTGATGGATGGATAAAGAAGATGTGGTATATATACATATAATGGAATATTACTCAACAACAAACAAAGAATGGAATCTCGCCGTTTGCAATGACATGGATGGGGCTAGAAAGTATGAGGCTAAGCAAACTAAGTCCATCAGACAAATACCATATGATTTCACTCAGATGGGGAACTTAGGAAACAAAACAGATGAGAAAGGGAAAAAAAAGAAACAGAGAGACAGACCAAGAAATAGACTCTAACTATGGAGAAAAAACTGATGGTTACCAGAGGGGATGTGGGAGCAGGTATGGGTGAAACAAGTGACAGGGATGAAGGAGCGCACTTGTTGTGATGGGCACAAGTGATGTACGGAAGTGAGGAATCACCAAATTGAACATCTGAAACTGATATTGCCCCGTATGTTAACTAACTGCAATTTAAATAAAAACCGAAAAAAACCCTCACTTTACATTGTTTAATGTCAAATGGCCACTGATGAATAATTGCATTATTATAGGAAGATACGTGAGTCTCAGAAGGCAACCGCCATGAAATCCTCTTTGCCACATGTGACTTTTTATCTGGTGGAGTCCCTTTAAGTGTGATCACATATTCCCGATTGTATATCCATCATAGGGCCAATTTCTTACGAACTCAGTTTGAACTCATACACTTAAATATGCAATATTATTCTATATTCTTCAAATAAAAGTGTGCCCCTTTGGATGTATCTCTAAAACATCCAAAGGGGCACTATCATGTCATATCACATTTGTCCAGCCGATGTGCCCAAATGCCACCTTGTAACTCATCTATGCAACATATCCGCAATCTCCCAAATTAGGTATAATAAGCCCTCGTTCTTCAGCAGTGTCATTAATCCAACGATTACTGTTTTGAAATGCCTGTCATATCAGTTCTGTTCATTTACAAAGAGCATTTTTTAGGAGTATCACTATGTGGCTAATTCCTGAAAATTGTTTGCTGGCAACAAACTAATGAGGTGCTGTGCCTTCTTATTCCCCCTGACAAATTCTGGGTGCCTTTTCCAAGTTAACTCATCCATCGCCCACACCCCAGATCTGTAGCAGAGTCACTGCAGAGTCACCGAGCAGAGTCACTGCATGAGCAGTGATGTTGTGGGTATGTGTCCTTATGCCAGGCTATTTGCACGGGCCACTTTTTCACTTGGGGTCTTGAGGATGGCTGTTTCTCTGAGCGCAGGCTTAATGAGCTATGGGCAAAAGATAATCCCTTGCAAATGCATCAATTGCATGGCTTTCAAGTCAAATTTATAGTGATGGAAAAGTAATTTTAGAGAACATCTCAGTTTTATCACTCTGGAATGAGGCAGCCAGGGCAAAATAGTCAACATGTTGCTGTTGAACATTTACTTGTGCAAGGCAAAGTCCAGAGACAGAGATACAAATCAGACAGGACTCTGTCTTTCAAACTCACGCCGTTTCATTCCTTGGACAAGACTATCCCACATGAAGCCACACCAGAAGGGATTACAACACAATGTACAGAAGACTTACTACACATCCTAAGACGTGGGCCAAGAAAGTGGGAAGGGAATGCAGATGTGTAAGGGATCACTTCTCTTCGAAGTGACTGAATCAGGAGAAGTGTCATCATGGGTCTGAGATTATATTCACACTGGATCTCAGAAGATGAGAGACAATTTCCAGAAGTGAAGGTGTATGTGTTGAAGGGACATGGGGAGGGGAGACTGAGGAAGAATTACAGATGATGGTGTTCCTATGAGTAAATGCTTCAAGACAGAAAGGGTTATAGAGCACAGCCAGTATGGCTTTTTGGGACCAGTGGCAGAATTGTGCAACAGCAAGGTGCTGTCGGTGAGTCAGGTGAGTCAGGGCCGCTCTGCATAGGGTCCATGCTCGAGCAGAGAAGGTCAGGGTTACATGTGTGGAGTCACAGCACATTTCACAATCTCATACATGAAGCGTAATAGTTTTCCAGGGCTGCCACACAAATTCCCACAAACTGAGAGGCTCAAAACAAAATCAAATCATGCTCTCATAGTTCTGGAAGCCAGAAGCCCCAAATCAAAGTGTTAGCATGGCTGGGCTCTCCCTGAAAGCTCTAGTGGAGATCCCTTTCTTGCCTCTTCCTAGTTACTGGGGAGGTCCTGCCAATCCTTGGTGTTCCATGGTTCACAGCTGCAAGACTCCAGTCTCTACCCTCAACTTCATATGACCTTCCCTGTGTTTCTGGTGCCCTCTCCTCTTTTTATAAGGACAGCAGTCATTGGATTTACAGTTCTCTCTCGAATTCCAGGCTGATCTCACCTCAAGATCCATAAATACTTACATCCACAAAGACCTTATTTACAAAGAAGACCACATTCTGAGGTTCCAGGTGGACGTGGATTTGGGGTGGCGCCATTCAGCCCATTACAAGTCTGTGTGCAAGTTAAAAAGTGACCACAAGAAGATACTTGAATCTTGTAGTCCCTACATACACTTTCACTGAATGGAAGAGTGACCTAATTCCTCTGAAACTTTATTTTATTACTAATTTTTTTCTACTTGTTTTAATGTTGATTGCATTTTATTATTTTTGAGAGAGCAAATGAGAGAGTGTGAGCAGGGAGCAGCAGAGAGAGGAGACAGAGAATCCCAAGCAGACTCTATGCTGTCAGCACAAAGCCCAGTGCAGGGCTCGAACCCACAAACCATGAGATCATGACCTGAGTCTGAAATCAAGAGCTGGACTCTTAACTGATTGAGCCACCCAGGCACTCCTTGATTCCTCTGAAGCTTCAAAATCAAATGTATTGGTCTCTTACAGGCTGATATGCATTCTGCTAGACATCTTTCTCCCAAATAAGCTGATTTTGTCCTTAGTAAAAATTAATTGAGTTAGGTAAGCCCCATCCTTGATTACCCTCACAGGCATCCTGTAGGAACCCCTTAGAAATTAGGGTTTCTAAACATCAAAATTGAGATAAAATAAAATGTTTTCTTGTTTCAAAAAAAAAAGAAATTAGGTTTCTATACGTGCTGCATTATTGCTCACACTGATGTCATATAGATTCTTAAAGACCTTGAACTTTAAGACCACTGGAGGCTTACAACGAAAATGTTATCTATGGTATTTCTTTCATCAGGCTTTAACTTTAAACTCTTAAAGAAAATGTTGCTGGCCATCTCCTGAATTAACATGATGTAAGGATCATCCAACATCAGTTAATATCACTACCCATTCTCTGGTCATACCTGATCAAAAGATACCACATTCCCTTAGTCTTCTTTTTTCTGTGTTAATTATAATTTGCTTGCACTGAATTAATGGACCCTAGAAGCACATGGCCCATATAATTTAGCATCTAAACCAAAACAGTTTTGAGAGCGAAAGGTGACACAATTAAAACATGTGGGTGTGAGCAAGTGTAAACAAGAAATTTACCTGAACAAATCCAGGAGGTGTATCAATATACTGCCCGGGCTTTTCTCCTATGTGCCCAACTCAAGTCCTGCATTTCAGCCAAACAGATGGCATTTCTTTATTTTCTGGGCAGTTATTATATGTATTTTTTTTCCCAAAATCCAGTCCTGTGACTCATCACAATACATACTCAGCTAATACTTGTTGAAAGTGATATGGTAATTATAGCCAGCATTTACTGAACACCTATTGAGTGCCCAGACAAGGTACATGCATTAGAATAAGATACACCCTTGGGGGACCAGAGAAGTTAAGTGACCCTGAAGATGCCTATGACAATTAGGGACAGGGACAGCATGGAGGCATAGATTCCTTAATTCCAAACCCTGTGTTTGTTCTACTTGGTACCACTTTTGAAAGTTTCTTTAAGTCTCACCAGAGAGAGATGGTTCTGAATTTGGTGCCTTCAACACCATCCAGATCTTTCTTGAGCCCCTATTCCTATACCCTGTCCAGAATCTGTTACTTCCCACAATGTCTCCCTCCCTCCTATCTTTATATCTGATCTTTGTCTACATCTTCGTCCAGAACTTGCTGCTACTTGAGACTTTGGGTAACATGTTTGCTCACATGGAAATCTTTGTTAGACAATATTTTTCAAATTTTGTAAATGTTTATTTACTTTTGAGAGAGAGAGAGAGAGAGAGAGAGAGGCGAGCAAGAGGAGGGGCAGAGAGAGGGAGGCACAGAATCCCAAGCAGGCTCCAGGCTCTGAGCTGTCAGCACAGAGCCAGACACAGGGCTTCAACTCACAGACCACGAGCTCATGACCTGAGCCGAAGTCAGCTGCTTAACCAACTGAGCCACCCAAGTGCCCCATGTTAGACAATATTTTTATTTAGTGGGAGAAGGTTAAGGACTCTATGTCAGTAGTAGAACAAATTGCAAAGCAAGCTTGTGCTTCTGGAAGTCAAGCATTCTGACTGACTCGTTTTGACTGGCTAGCCAGCCCATTCTGAAATGAACAAACAATGCTCTGCTATTACGTAGCACTGCGGGACTGGGTGTTGATGAATGGCCCTGGAGATTCTGGGCCTTCAGCAAGATGCCTATCATAAGACGCCATCCTCAGCCAAGGCCCCAGTTTTTAATTTGAAATGATGCCAAAATGATTTTCCTGGGAACCGAATGAAACAAAATGTCAGTGACTAAAAATCTGCTCAGTGTTAAATCCCTGGCCCTCCAGGTGGGTTACCGTGTTTCTAGACCCACTTATACTTTCTGTCCTGACTTAGTAACCTGTGTCTGTGCACAAGAATAGCAGATGCTTCATCCACCCTGGGACCAGGCTGAGAGGCACAGTCACCGACGGGGGAAACGCTCAACTGTTCAGAGCCTCCAAGGTGACTCTCTTGGCCCCTAGCATGTTGTGGGTGGCCTTAGGGATTGGGAAATGCCAGTGGCCTAGAAAACATACTGGGAACACAAACAGGGCTATTTTGTCTGCATTTATCACCGTACATTTGAAGAAAACTACGTGCCTTTCGGAAGGCTGACACAGTCTTGGTAAACAACCAAAGTCGTTTCAAATAAGGACTCAAAGGTGGCTAATTTGCTTCTTAGATGTCAGAGACACTGGGGATCTGCACGGATTGATAACTCAATGAGTTCTTGCACCACTCAGAGGCAGGTTTTATAAACTTGTAAAGATGCGAACTTTAAGGCTCAGAGACATAAAATGCTGCCCAGGGTTGACAACGGGTTAGTAAGCAGCAGGCATTCCTACTCAGATCTGCCTAAATCCAAAGTTCGTGTTCCAAGTCTGTTCGTGGAAGAGAATTTCTTTAAGGACTCTCAAAAGAGACTCAAATGAAACAGTATAATCCAGATCCAATTTGAATCAAAAATCCACCTTCCCTGACAGAGGGCAGCTACATGTGTGGTGAGCACAGCATCACATATAGAGATGTCGAATCGCTATGTCGTACACACGAGACTAATGTGACATTGGGTGTCAACTATACTACAACTTTAAAAATAAATAAAATAAAATGAAAATCCACCTGCTGGCTGCCATCACCATCTTAGCTGAATCCATGGAGTACAGTCTCGATTACTGACAGCATTGTAACTAGTGTTGGATAAGCAAATGTAGTTCCAAGTGGAAGACAATTAATTCAGAGTGCACTCTCTTTATTAATATCCAGTCTGTAGGAACTCTGATAAGTGGTGCCCAATTATTTCCAAAACACAGTAATTTATGTTTTTGGTTTCAGGTTTCAATAAAAAAAAATCACATAAGTCATTGAACAATAGAGCAACACGTTCAACGGGGGGTCATTCCGAGTAGATAAAATACAGAAATTATGATTATTTCAAAGAATTATTAGTGCTGGCTACTTTTCTAAATTAAGGCAGCTGGCATGTCTGTGTTATAAGCAGGTAGTACTTTTGTTGGTTGTGAATGAGTCATGTGAAGGGAAGGACATGAGCCTTGAGCACAGATGTCCCCTTTTCAAGTCTCAGCTTTGCTACACACATTAGGCTGGGTTGATGATTAACTTCATGAGCCCTATGGTCTCATCTTTAAGTAGGGATAATCTTTCCTTTGCAGTGTTTATAAAAAGTTGTCAGCACAAGTGTGGCTCACAGTACACACTCCGTATGTGTTGCTAGCGCCATTGTTTCTAATATGCTTAAAAGACGGTTTCAGGCCAAAAATATTGTATCATTGTATCTGCATCTGTATCTGCAATCCCATCTAATAGTGCCTCTCATTTAATAGCAACTTCTATGACAAAATGTAGAGTCCAGCTTGGTCATCGTGTCACTAAAGTACTATGTCTCCATTTTTCTGCAGTTTAATAAGACTTGGGCAATTAGCAATGAAACTTTACAGTAACTTGGCATAATTTATATATTGCTATTGTTGCAACATCTAATTCCAACATAAAGGTTTTAATACAAAGTAAATAAAGCAAAATCATCTAAATCTTCTAATAACTGGCAAAATGGTAAAAGATCTGGAAGAATCATAAAGTCTCCAGAATTTATAATTATGGAGAAATCAAGGTGATACATGCTAATATTTAAAGATATATATATATATATATATATAATATGTAACATACATATACAGATGTATATACAACACATGTATTTATCTAAGTTTATTTAAAGATAAATGTACACACATATATTTAATCTAGAAATATATTCATATGATTTAAATCTACAAATATATATGTCCAATATATCTTTAAATATTAATATGTATGCATATAAACATACACATATATATCAATGCAATTTATCAACTCTAGCTAAAATAATAGCAACACACTCATAAAACAGCAGTTTCATTCATATCTCTACATGTAAATAACATCATCTGTAAGTTTTCAAGTTTCAGGGGGTGGGGGTAGGAGGCTTACAAAGCATTCTTACTGATTTTGCACACTTAAAGACCTGGAAAGTTTTTGTAACTGTGTATTTTCATTTTTTTAAAATATCTTTTAAATGTTTATTTACTTTTGAGAGAAAGTTTTTGTAACTGTGTAGCTATTTTCATCTTTTTAAATATTTTTTAATGTTTATTTAGTTTTGAGAGAGAGCGAGAGCGAGAGCACGCGCAAGCGGGGGGGGGGGGGGGGGACAGAGAGAGGGAGACACAGAATCTGAAGCAGGCTCCAGGCTCTGAACTCTCAGCACGTGGGGCCCAAACTCACAAACTGAGATCATGACCTGAGCAGAAGTCAGATGCTCAACCGACTGAGCCACCCAGGCGCCCCTGTAGTTATTTCGGAAACGTGTTTACGACGTCATAAGAAGAAAGATTTTGCATTTTCTTACACGATGACTTAGCTTGCCCCTGCACAACACTCACAAGGCCATTTATCGAGGTGTCATTCGTTTCAGAAATTATTCACCGAGTGACAAATTCATGTCGAAAAGAGAAGTCCAGCACATAGCGTGGAATGAGGGAAGGGTGTGTCAAGGACCCAGTAGAACAGGTTCGAGGAAACAGAAACCGGGCTCAAGGGCATCCAGAGCAGCCTTCTCTCCCAGAGATGTCTCAGAGACAGGCCCTGGGCATCACCTGTGACCTCCTGCAGCGAGGTACACACACCACCTCCCCCAGCAATAGCAGCTATTCATTGGTGGACATGAGGGGGGGGGGGGGGAGGGGCAGCCGGCTTCATGGGGTGGGGATGGAGGGAGGGGGTCCAAGCAGAGCGTGGCCAACAAGCACGGGATCTTCCCTCAAATTACCTGTTTCTGCGGGTGACTCAGGACGCCCTTCCCAAGCGATGGCTTGGCGCCGCCTCTGTGTGCGCACATACACTCCTAAATTGTCACATGCCTGTAACACACATGTAAACGCAGTGTCTGAAACACAGCATGACGCCTCACAGAAATTGGTGATGGGTGGGGAAAAGTGAGGGGCCCGGGGCCGGGGGGGGGGGGGGCGGCGGGGCGTGTGGACATAGAAACTTCAGAAAGGACCCGCCCCTCAGGGTAAATGCAGCAGGTATACCTGGGACCTCTCTGTCTACACAGCACTCCCCCTGTTCTCGCCTGGCTCAGACTCCTTCCCATTCACAGAAGCTCCCACACACCGGCAGCTGTCTTGTTTAGAACAGAGCACTGACCTGTTCGTGCCTATCTGCTCGGCCCTTATCGGTTGCTTCCACTTTGTTTCACAGTCCATTAGTGGGACTTGGGCTGGAGATAATTGCAGTGTGTCATAAACAGGGACAGATAGTTCACCACTGTGGAAGAGCCATTGCAAGATCAAAATTCACAGCACTTATCCTACTGACAAGTCAGAAACTTCATGCTCTCATGTCCATGCCAATCTGTGCACACCCTTCTATTGTGTACCTTTCTGTGCATTTATCTCACCTTTGATTAGGGATTTCTATCTCCTACTCTTTAAGTCCCCTTAATTTACTGCATGCAGAATGTGCCTAACAGATGCTTGATATCCTAAATTACATCAGATAAGACAGGATGTTAGAGGCCCATGATTCTTTGGTACAGATTTTTTTTTTTTTTCCAAGTACATCTCCTTTCCCACACAACAGAGCACCTAGGATATTCGGGCCACAATAATTCAAGCCTGATTTTTATGGACGCCTTCTCTGTACTTCTAATACTTAAAAACAAAACAAGACAAAAAAAAAAAAAAGAAAGAAAAACTTTGCTCTTTTTTTATACAGACTTGTGAATTAATTTCCAAATAATTCTTGAGCCCCTAAATTGGAGAATTACTTGTAAATCTAGAGTCTAGACAAATTTAGTGATACCATTCAGCTCCTTCTCTAATCCAGATGGCCACTACAGCCATAGCAATGCCTTTGGTGACCCAGCAGTGGGAAGGGGGTCCCCCCCCCACCACGAACAGTCGCAATCGATCAGGGACTCGAAACACAAGTTCGCTCACACGCACAAGTCCCGCTCACACTCATATTTCACTTGTGTTCTCTCCTTTTTTCCTATTAAAGGAAGGCAAACTCAACCAGAAATTATACTTAATAGGAATTGAAACTTGTGCTGACTGTATTATGCTTTTTTTCTCTTTACTATCACCTGCTATCATTGTAATCATAAACTTAATGAAGCTTGCTTTCTTTTGGACTTTTTAAAGAACACTTGAGAGTCTCTTAGCCTGCTGGAGGTCCCTGCCAGGCCTGGAATCCTTCCATCTGACTACAGCCAAGTAGGCACTCGGGGCTTCAGACTTTGGACCAGAGCCCTCTTCTTTAGGCGTCAGTAACTCCCCCAGGTTCCTCCTCTCCTCTTCTGTCTGCTACCAGGACTCTCAGCTAATTGTTTTTAATGAGCCTGGGTGGGTACCTATCTTTGCTTGCAACCACAAGGAGATCTTACCTTCTCCACTGAGTATTTAGTTTATTGGAAAAAAAAAAAGCTGACTTACTAAGATTGCTTCCCATTTGCGTACAAAGCTCAAAAGAATGAAAACTGAAAGCTAGTTTCCTCTGGGTATCTGCACCAGGTGCCCAGATGCATCACACATACCTACCTTCAATAGTGATAGCAACTGTATCTATCCTTTATTTATTTTGTACTGTGTAAAGTTTATACATATTAACCCATTGACAGTTTCTCAAAGCGAGTGTTTCCCAAAGCGAGCCCCCTACCCAACAGCACCTGCATTACTTGGGATTTTTGTTACAAATGCAATTTCAGCTCAGTCCCAGATTTACTGAATTAGAAACTCTGCAGGTGGGGCCCAGCAATCTGTGTCATAAGCAATGTGGCACATTTTGAGGCACATTTTTTTTGAGAATCTCTCCTTAACAGACTACATTAAGTAAGCACATTTATATACCCAATTTGCAGAGGAGGACACTGAGCCTCGTACGTACTAAAGCATTTATCAAAGTCATGGAATTTCTAGCTGTCAGACTTCAAAGATGGGTATAATCTAAGGGGAGGAAAGAAAAAAAAAATCATGATAGTTAAAGACTACATGGCCGGTGCTTGGGTGGCTCAGTTGGTTAAGCATCTGACTCCTGATTCCAGCTTAGGTCATGATCTCATGGTTTGTGAGATCAAATCCCTCATTGGGCTCTGCAAGGATAGCATGGAACCCACTTGGGATTCTCTCTCTCTTTCTCTCTCTCTCTCTCTCTCTCTCTCTCCGTCTCTCAAAAAATATATAAATAAACATTTTTTAAAAAGGACTAAATAAACAAAAGGTACCTAATAGGATATCTTCCTCTTGGTCATTATACTTCACTAAAATAATGAAATATGTTCACATAAAAAATCTAATGCTTTGCTATACGTTAAAGTTGCGATATTAACTCCAATTTCTCCAAATCTAAGGTGGATGTCTCCAAAACCTAACTGGTTTATATATATCAGAAATACAATTAAAGTCAAATTTCCTGTGAACTGAGGACTTAAACAATAAGATTAATTTAAAAGCAGTGGATTTAGAAGAATTAATTTTAACCAGAGCCTCCTCCTTCCTTTGATTATCAGCTGCTGGATCCCATCCCACTACCAATGCAACCAGTTTGTAGGAGATCGCAAACATCTGCTCTCCCCTAGCAAGTGTCCACATGAATATTAATCCTGAAGACTGTGTTGACTCCGTGTCCATGTGACGTGTTTAAATGCCACATGTGTAAATGTGTGAAAGTATTTACTCCTTAAAGAGGCTAGACCCCATGTTGGGAAGTTCTCTGAAACATCTCAGCCAATTCTAACACTAAGAAAGGAAAACAGATGGGCATCAACGAGGAACTTCCAAGGGCTACATGTGGAGCCAGAGGGCTGGAGGGAAGCCTGCTGATTCTGAGGTAAAGCCCAGCTGTTGCTTTCACAATGCTGATTGGCCGCTTGTTTCTTCCCTTTTCTGCAGAGCCTCATCTAGTGATAAGAGAATCCAAGGTCAGTGGAAAGTGCTCAGGATAAAACCATGGGGATGATTCACAGGGAATATCAAGCTTTGAGGACCTTGTCAATTCTGAGCTGGATCCCTACTGAAACTCAGACTTGATTGCCATGTCTTTCTCATTGCAACCCACAAGGAAGCCCATTAACACAAAGAGTCCAAGCAGGGAAGTGTAGAGGAATAGATGCAAAGGGCCTGGAAGTTTCTAGATATATGCCTGCCATGGATGGGGAGAATCACTACAAAAAGATGAAGTGACATTTCCAAAGTCATACAAGCAAGCAATGGTGCAACTAGACTCTACTGTAATCAAAAGCCTCTGCATTTCCCTTCATTCTTTGCTTCTGTTGGCCTGCTATGTGGTGATATCTGGCTTTTGCACTGATGGTCTTTATTCAATCAGAGGCAGAATTCTAAACATGCTAACTTCTTAACTGAATTTTAAAAAATTTATTTATTTAAGTTCAAGTTAGTTAACATACAGTGTACTGTTGGTTCCTGGAGTAGAACCCAGTGATTCATCACTTACATATAACAACCAGTGCTCATCCCAACAAGTGCCCTCCTTAGTGCTCTCCTTAGTGTTGTGTTTCTTAAATTCCACCTATGAGTGAAATCCTACAATATTTGTCTTTCTCTGACTGACTTCCTTTGCTTAGCGTAATACTGAAGTTTTATTAATGGCCAACTGTAAAATAAATACATTAAAAGCTTGTATGTATATATGTATGAGAAAGAACCAAGGATATAACTATTAACAAAACCTTGAAAAATATATTTGATAGCATTTTATGATATGTTTATTATTTAACAACAACCAAAAAATCAAAACAAAGTTATAAACACATGATGACTTACGTTCTTGGTCTGTAGCTCAAGAAAGTATGTGTGTACTAGGAGCCCATAATATCTAGCTAGCTCTGCTTGCCAGGTTTATCTCGTAGAATTGACCAGAGAAATATTCCATCTAAATTGATTAATTCTGCGTACCTCAGATGCATCTTATACCACTTCTTTTAAGACTGTGCTTCTAGCACTTATTCCCCTGTGAGTGTTCCTCCCTTCATACAACCTCCTCTTCCTCCCTTATTACAGTTGTTGACTTAGTATTAGGCACACAGCATTCTGTAGTTGCTGGGAAGCCAGAGTAACTTGAACACAGCCCCTGCCCTTTCGACTCAAGTATGTCCCTTGCGCTCCCTAATGACCAGCACACCTTTTTGAAGTTTCTTGCTCCTGGATGGCCATCGGTGCCACTTAAACACACATGCTCTGTTGCAGTGTCATTTACTTCCCCTTGATGGCTCTGCACATTCAGGGAAGGGATTAATCAGACCTGAACACCCCTTTTTATGCCCAACACCTAGCATATTGTCTGGTGTATAATGAGAATTTAAAAGATATATGTGGATGGTAATGAGATTCTCACTCACAAATTGTTTTCTGAAATTGGTAGGCTTAAAATACTATATCAAACAGTTGATCAATACTCAAGATATTCTAGACCAAATTGGCAAAATAAATGTGCATGAATCATGAAGATCAGACAGCCATCTTCCAGAGAGTTTGGAAGTCACTCAAGGATGAAATCAGGGAACTGATGACCTAAATGTATAATCCATTGTTTCTATTGACCTCTGTGTGAGAAAAGTGTTGGCTAACATATGCAAGTGCTTTATATTAAGACAGACGCCATAAAGCTACAAGAAATCATAGACCACTTTATCATACAGGCCAAAGGATTCTTCAATATAGAACTAAATGCCTGACATATTGGGCAGAGGCAACATGATATTCAGAAAAGAAAACTGTAACCTGAATATCAATAATTTACAGTAGTTTCAGTGGGTAATGATGAGCTAATGAGGCAGATGGAATCTGTCACGTGATTATTGGCCATCACTGAGCAGGCCTACTGGAATGAAAATTGCATCCATGACAGAAAGGAATCAAAGAGTCTAGTTGTCGTTAAAATATTTGAGGGGTGCCTGGGTGGTTCAGTCAATTAAGCGTCTGACTCTTGGGTTTGGCTCAGGTTATGATCTCATGTTTTTATGAGTTCGAGCCCCATGTCAGGCTCTGCTCTGGCAATGTGGACCCTGCTTGAGATTCTCTCTCTCCCTCTCTCTTTCTGTCCCTCCCCCACTTGTGCTGTCTCTGTCTTTCTCACAATAAACTTAAAACATTTTTTAAAAATAAAAGATTTGAGAAACCATTCTGTAGAGTAGGAGGTAGACATTTTCATGCCCACATTGCATGAGCAAACAACTGAGGTTCAATGTGTAAACAGTCGAGGGAGACAGATTTTGGCTTTGTATACATCAGTCTCTCCCAGCTCTTGTTCTGATGATCTGTTTTATAGAAACATCAACAGAGGCTTAGGCCAGTGAGCTAGTTCTAACCTCTTTCTGAAACAATTATGAGCACACCACTGACTTCAGAGCCACCAGTAGGAAGAATCTGAAACTAGTTGACAAAGATATAATGTGCTAGGGCTACATCCTGGACATCACCATACCCACCAACCTTTCCCACAAGGCTCGCCATGCTGCTTTAGCCCAGATGGGACTTGAATTTTCCACTTTGGTTTAGCCTAGTGGGCTACTTCCCCATTGTACCAGAATGTGTCCTGATCCTAGCCCAGTTTACATCAGCCCTTTGTCTGAGAATACTGGCTCTTAATTCTTACATCATCAACTACTGAGTAAGGTGTTATCAAGCGATTCAGGTGCTTAGGCTTTATGGACACATAGAATTGGGTTTGTATCTTGGTTCATCACTTTGTTACTTCTGTGATATGGACTAGGTTCCTTGGCCCTTCTAAACTTCATTTTTCCCCTGTAAAATAGAAATTCATTAACATTATTTAGAAGGTATTAGATAATATATTTGGTAATCTTAGCTGAGGGACTATTCATATTGAGTGCCAGATAGAATAGGTCCTTCATTGCATTGGGCTTCCTGGAATATAGACCCCAGAGGAACTAACCCAATTCACTACAACCCTTTGGATGTATTCTAACCTGTGATTATTTCATTTTTAGGTGCCAGCCCTGCAAAATCCCTTGCTTTAGTAATGACTTCAATTCTTTAAGCTTCTTGTCTTCCCCCAGTGGTCCATATCACTGTGGCCCTTACATCCCCCATGAGTAAACCTTCCTATGTAATGGCAAGAGGAATGATTAGAATGATACCATCTTAAAATACATGATCTACATTAAGCAGAGGCTGATTGTGAATGCCTAATTAAATGGAGATTAGAGACAAGTAAGAGAACATGTAGGTAAAACAGACCATTAATATCCTCGTGGTCAATGTTGACGAATCCAGCAATAACAGATACTTGTCTAAAACTAGTACCTGAGGGGGCCTCATTAGATTATCTTTGGAAAAGACAAGTAGAATAACTTTACCTACAGAGATGAATATAGCTTTAACATTGATAATGGGAGGAGTAAACTTAGGGAAAAAATGGCAAATAATTAGAAGAAAGAGAAATTTGGAAATTCCAGGATTCTTATAGATTGCTTCTAGTTCTTACTTTCTGTCATCTTCATAAATAAAGCACAGTAGGGTAAGTGAAAAACTTATTGAAGTGTTTACGTGACATTAAAATCTCTAAGTAGGAGGGATTTATAATTGAATTACAGAAAGAATTTGTATGCATACTTTCATATATGTGTAAAAGTGGTCAGGAAAAGCAAATAATGTATTCAATATGTCTCAATAAAAGATATTTTATTTATAAACTAAAAATGGTTGAGTAGGGGGCCTGCAGGTCAGGTGTAAGATAATTTTGGGGACTTCAGGTAGATTTTTCTTTGTCTTTTATAGACTGTGGGTTTCTGGTACTGAAGTTCTTGGATATAAAAGGGTAACAGATTTGTGATATATACCATTTTTTACATGTGATAAAGGATGATGTGATAAAGGGTGATGGAATCTGGGGGCTATGACAATGGAAATTAACTTTGAGATGAGTGAAATGCCCTTTCAACATGCACTGGCGGAGCCCAACTTAAAGTTGAAAATCTTAGCAGTCTCTTGTTGCTCTGTACTAATGTACTAATAATTATTAAATACTTGTGAGTCCATTGACTGGAACTGTTACCCCGATATGCTGCTGTAGCCAGAATGGGTATGACACTTGCCATTAGAAAGGAAATAAAACAGATCATACTTTGGAATCTTCCTATAAAGCTTTTGTGTCCATTCCTTATATACTTGGCATTACTGATCTACCCAGAAATGTGGGGGAGGGGAGGGACAAAGAAAGCTCAAGGACAAGACAAGTAAAATTTTGCCTGAAATTTTATAATACATTGAAAAACTGTCTTAGGTGAGAACAGGAGACGATCCTAATTGACTTGTTCACAATCATGAGCCATGTGGATAGTGATTTAAAAAGAGGACACCATGTATTAAAACACAAGCACAGTAGCTGTCTTTGAAATTTCAGAGTGATAAACATCAGAAAATAAAGGAAAATGTCAATGCATGTAGAGGGGGATGCATATTTAGAACACTTGCATGTTGTACATGGGAAACACAGATAGATTTATTAAGGGTTTGAACACATACAAGAGGGACCCAGAGCTGAAGCAGCAATTTCTGTATCTATTTTAAAAAGTGAGTGTTTCTACAGACCTATCTTTCAAAATGACTGGTGGTAACAGGATTCTGGTCTGTGTGGATTTAATTAGAGGTCCCTTTGTTCCAAATATATTTATCCATTTTACCAATCTTAGGATAATGTTGCTGCTCAGAGTTAGGAAACTTAATATTTGCATTTCTTTGGCATGTCTATGAGCCAACCAGGAAGAGATTTTAAATCTGCTAAGATTCTAAAATCGTTGCTATGTTTGTCCCTGAGACCTTCACACCTGATTATTTAATGTAGTGGGAAACTCTGGCTTGTTCATAAATCATGATTCATCTCTAAGCGGCTGCTTGGTGGCCTCATTCATGAACATTCCATTCAGTACCAGGTCAGAAAGTCTTCAAATTGAATTCTTAGGGCATGAATATTTGATAGTGTACATTGTGTAGACAGATAAATTTTCAGGCTCCCCATTCCGAAACGAACTTTGTAAAATAAAATAAGTCTCAAGTACTGGTAAATTGATATGCCATCCATGGCATGTACTAAGTTGCATTGTTTGCTAACTCAATTTTAAAAGCATATCATCTGAAAATCGAAGATCTTCAAAAGACCATGTGAAAGTCTTCTTCAAGAGATTCTTTACTTCCATTATACACCATACTTAATTAATTCAGTACTTGATATTGATGTTTTTAGGTGTTGACTTTTTATGAAAAGTTGAATAAAACAATTTGGAGAGTTTTGTAAAAATCTCTTGTTTTCCCATTGCGCTCACCTTGTGTACCAGGCTTAATTTTGGTGGATCTATAATCTTACTTCTAAGTTTAAATTTAAAATAAAAAGTAAAATGAACAAATAAAAATCCTTAAAGTAATCTATTCATCCAGCAGCATAATTTGGTGGAAATACTAATGAATATTATCCACAAGTCAGATTTTGCCTATGTCTGTAAAGTATTTGGTAAAATACTGAGTCTCTGATGAACATTCTTGAAGGCTGATATAGTTTTGGAGAGTTTGAGCAACATCTCTACCCTATGCAAACACAGTTTGATATTATTGCTGCCTTCTTACCCATACTTTAGCAACATGTGAATTAAGCAATAGGACTTAACATTATTTGCACACAGTGGGTCCATTAAAACTCACACTGAAAGTGAGAAGAGTAAATCAATTTTGTTAAGCTTAAAAAATAATCAAGTATAGTAAAGGAGAAATAGAAAGTACAGTTTTGCAATAACCTATATTTAGAATTAAATCTTAATATTTAATATTTCGGCACTGTCAGTGCCTGATTATGTGAGCTTGGATTGGTCTCTGTGAGCCTCAGGCCTCTATGCACCATCTATGAGAGACTTACTTCAGAGGCAAAGCAATACTGACCCAAAGTTAAGGGATGAAAAAAACCAAAAAAACATTCCATGCAAGTGGAAAGCAAAAGAAAGCTGGTATAGCTACACTTAATCAGGCAAAATAGACTTTAAAACAAAGACTGTGATAAAAGAAATAAGAGGGGCTGTACATAAAAGGATCAAATGAAGAAATGTGATATAAATATCTATGCAGCATGCATAGGAGCACCAAAATATACAAAGCAAATATTAATAGGCTTAAAAAGGAGAAATTGACAACAGTACAATAACAGTAGGAGACTTTAACACTTCACTTAAATCAATGGATAGAGTATCTGGACAGAAAATCCATAAGGAAACATCAGCCTTAACTGGCACATTAAACCAAATTAACTTAACAGGTAGAGATAGAACATTCCAGTCAAAAAGGAGCAGGATACACATTCTTCTTAAATGCTCATGGAACACTCTGCAGGGTATGTCACATTTTAGTCTTCAAAACAAATCTCAGTAAATTCAAGAAAATTGAAATCATATCAAACATGTTTTCTGACTACAAGGGTATGAAACTAAGAATCAATTATAAGAAAAAAAAACTAGAAAAAACTATAAACACATGGAGGTTAAACAACATGCTAGTGAACAACTACTGGATCATAGAGGAAATCAAAAGAGAAATAAAAAAAACTACTTGGAGGCAAATGAAAACAGGAATATGACATACCAAAATATATGGGATGAGGCAACAGCAATTCTAAGAGGGAAATTCATAGCAAGACAGACCTACCTCAAGAAACGAAATCTCAAATGAACTTTGCACCTAACTTTGTACCTAAAGGTATAAACTTTGTACCTAACTTTGTACCTAAAGGAAACTAGAAAAAAAGAAGAAGAAACAAAGCCCAAAATTAGTAGAAAGAGGGACATAATAAAGATCAGAGTGGAAATAAGTGAAATAAAAATGAAAAACAAACAAATAAACAAACATATCAATAGAAAAGATCAATGAAATTAAAAGATAACTGAAATTGACAAAACTTTAGCTACACTCAGCACCAAAAAGGGGAGAGGGGTCAAATAAAATTGGAAATGAAAGAGAAGTTACAACTCATGCCACAGAAATAAAAGGGATTGCAAAAGACTACTATGAACAATTACATGCCCACAAACTGGACAACCTAGTAGAAATGGATTAATTCCTAGAAACTTAGAATCTTCCAAGACTGAATTATGGAGAAATAGAAAATCTGAATAGACCAATTACTATTATGGAGACTGAATCAGTAATCAAAAATTTCCCAACAAACTAGGTGGCTTCATTGGTTAACTGTACCAAACATTCAAAGATTTAATACCTACTCTCAAATTTCCAAAAATATAAATAGGAAGGAATGCTTCTAAACTTATTTTAAGAAACCAGCATTATTCTTATACCCAAACTGGACAAGGACAACACAAAAAAGAAAATTGTAGGCTGGGGCGCCTGGGTGGCTCAGTCAGTTGAATGCCTGACTTCGGCTCAGGTGACGATCTCACAGTTCGTGGGTTTGAGCCCTGCATTGGGCTCTGTGCTGACAGCTTGGAGCCTGGAGACTACTTTGGATTCTGTGTCTCCCTCTCTCTCTGCCCCTTCCCTGTCTCTCTCTTCTCTCTCTCTCTCTCAAAAATATATAAACCTTAAAAAATTAAAAAAAAAAAAAGAAAATTATAGGCCAATATCCCCAATGAGCATAGATGTAAAAATCTTCAACAAAATGTTATCAAACCAAATTTAACAATACATTAAAGGGATCATACACCATTATCAAGCTGGATTTATTACAGGGATACAAGATTCAACAACTACAAGTCAATCAATATAATATACCACATTAACAAAAGTGAAAGATAGAAATCATATGATCATCTCAATAGATGTATAAAATGCATTTGATAAAATTCAACATCAACTTATGATAAAAACTCTGAAAAAACTGGTATAGTGGGAATGTACCTGGACATAATCAAGGTCATATGTGACAAACCCACAGGTAATACCATGTTCAACAGTATAAAGCTGAAACCTTTTCCTCTAAGCTCAGGAATAAGACAAGGATGTCCACTCCCCCCACTTTTATTCAACATAATATTGCAAATTGTAGCCATAGCAATTAAAAAAGAAAAATAAATAAAAGGTGTAAGTTGGACAGGAGGAAGCAAAATGGTCACTATTTGCAAATGACCTGATACTATATATAAGAAACCCTAAAGACCACCAAAAAAAAATACCTGTTAGAACTAAAAATGAATTCAGTAAAGTAACAGAATACAAAATCAATATGAAAAAATCTGTCATGTTTCTACACACTGTAAAAGTATCAGAAAGAGAAATAAAAAAAAAAATCAACTCCAATTTACAATTACATCCAAAAGAATAAAATACCTAGTAAAAAATTTAACATAGGAGATTAAAGATTTGTACATTTAAAACTATAAGACCCCAGTGAAAGATTTTGAGGACAGAAATAAATGGAAAGATACTTCATGCTATGGATTAGAAAAATAACTATTGTTAAAATGTCCATCCTTCCCAAAGCAATCTACAGATTCAACACCATCCCTATCAAAACTCCAATGACATTTTTCATATAAGTAGAAGAAAGAATTCTAAAATTTATATGGAAGCACAAAGGACTCCAAATAGACAAAACAATCTTGACAAAGAAGACCAAAGCTGTAGGCATCATGTTTCCTGATTTCAAACCATAGCTACAAACTTATAGTAATCAAAATACAATATGGTGTTGGCATAAAAACAGACACATAGATCATTGGAACAAAATAGTCGTAATTTATGACAAAGGAGCAAAAACATACAATGGAGAAATGATGATGTCTTCAATAAATGGTGCTGGGAAAACTGGACAGCTACAGGCAAAGGAAGGAAACTGGACCACTATCTTACAGCATACACAAAAATTAACTCAAAATTGATTAAAGACTTGAAGGAGATACCTGAAGCCATAAAAATCCTGGAAGAAAATATAGAACATAAGCTCTTTGAAATCAGTTGTGTGTATATTTTTTTGGATCTGACTCTAAGGCAAAAGCAACAAAACAAAAATAAATACATAGGACATTAAACTGAAAAGCTTCTGTATAGCAAAGAAAACAATTAACAAAACCACGAGGCAACCCACCGAAAGGGAAAAGATATTTGGAAATCATATATCTGATAACAGGCTAATATTCAAAATATATAAATAACTCATACAACTCAACAACAGTGGCAGCAACAATAAAAATAATTTGATTGAAACATGGGCATAAAATCTGAATGGACATCTTTCCAAAGAAGACATACAGACGGCCAACAGGTACATGAAAAGATGTTTAACATCACTAATCATCAAGGAAATGAAAACAAAAACCACAATAAGCTATCACTTTACACTTGTCAGAATGGTTATTGTCAAAATGACAAGAAATAACGAGTGTTGGCGAGGACGTGGAGAACAAGTAGTTCTCACGCACTGTTGTTGAGAATGCAAACTGATGCAGCCACTATAGTAAATAGCATGGAGGTTCCTCAAAAAATTTAAAAAAGGAAGGACCATATGATCCAGTAATTCCACAACTGGCTATCTATCTGAAAAAGATTAAAATGCTAATTCAAAAAAGACGCGCACCCGTATGTTCACTGCAGCATTATTTACAATAGCCAACGTATGCTAACAACTTAAGTGTCCATCAGTGCATGAATGGATAAAGAAGATGTCACACACACACACACACACACACACACACACAGAAGAATAATACTCAGCCATAAAAAAAGAAGGAAATCTTGCCATTTGCAACAACATGGACAGACCATGAGGAAGTTATGCTAAGTAGTATGAGTCAGTCGTAGAAAGACAAATACCACATGATTTCACTTACATGTAGAATCTAAAACTCAAAGCAAACAAACAGAACAAACGAAACCTAGACTCAGAGGTACCGAGAAAAGATTGGTGTTGCCAAACGGGAGGGACAAAATGGGTGAAGAAGATCAAGAAGTAAAATAATCTGGATATCAAATAAAGATGTCATGGGGATGTAATGTGCGGCTTGGAGAATATAGACTATAATATTATATGGACAATAATGCTGTATGGTGGCAGACAGTAACTAGACTTATTATGGTGACCATTTTGCAAGGTACACAAATGTTGAATTGTAGGTCGTATACCTGAAATGAATATAATATTGCATGTCAATTACACTTTAATAAAAATATTTAGACAAAAAATAACTCAAAACTCCAATTCATTCTGAGAAATGACCAGTTCTGACTGAACATGCCAAAGAAAATAAGTAATCCCACATCTCTTAGTCCCTCTAAAGTCAACATAAAACCTTAAAACTTCCTCAAAATGGAAGGTGTGATTATTTCTCCTTTGGAACTAAAAGCAAAACAAAAGGAAGCAAAAAAAAAAAAAAACCTGTAAAATTGTATAGGGGCTTCAAAATTGAGTGAAAAAATAGAATAGTCCCCAAAAGCCTATTTTTAAAATGAAGAAAATACATGCTTTCTGAAAATAAATCAACCTAACATTATAGGCAACCCAGAATAAAGTTGATAATAATACTATTCTCAAGATGCAATCTGTTCATGACTAATCTTAATCCTCAGTTTACTATTATTTTCAATTTGCAATATTTATTAGTAGGAGGTTAGCAAAAAGCAATAAACATAAAATAGGAAATTTTTTTTTTCCAAAAAAGCAGGGCCAACACAGACAAATGTAGACCAATACCAGTTTGAAAACAAACTTGGAATTAATTTCACAGGAAAAACATGTAGGGAGATTATGAGAAAGACAGATAATTCTATCAATTGTCAAATCTTCACATTTTATTCACATTGGGAGAAAAATAAATATTTGGAGATGTTTTTCCCTAAATTGTAAGTAACGCAAATGAATACATTTTTTTTTTTATCCAGTGCATGAGTTTCTGAAGCTTCCTCCAGATACCTCTTGCTGTGTGCTCTCCCTTTCTAACCTCAGTCTGGGGACAGCCTTTCACTAACAAGAGAAGGTCAAGAGGTTGGTCCTTGCGGTAGGGAAGGAAAGTTCTTTTTCACAACTTGGAGAAAACTCTCCTTCGCTTCCTAGCTGCTGATTGTTTATAAAGACAGAATGAGTTTACAGTTTGTAGTTGCCTTGTGTTTTTAAACATTTTCATTCCTTTTAAATCTTGATAGAGGCTGTTGAGCACAGTGGTTTCAATGTCAGACCTGATTACAGATTCTAATGCCAAGATTTACGAATTGTGCAGTATCGGTCAAATTACATAACTGAGCTAGTTGGGGCACTACAAAGTGTGCAAAGAGCCTGGTACATAATAAACAAGTGAGTAAATACTACTCAATAAATCAATACATTGTCATTAACAATCAGACTCTTGTAGCATCCTTCTGGTTTTATGGACGAAGGAACTGAGGCCTAGTCAGTGAATTACTCAAGTTACCAGAAGAGGAGGAAAACACTAAACTTTTGCAACAGACATCCTAATTTCCCTTCAAACGAGAGCCATGCTGGAGATAGGACCCATATACAGTCTAATTATTTCTGAATGGGTACTCAATAGTTTCTAAGCTACCAACAATCTGGGTATAGGAAAATGATAGAAACGCTCACTGGTTACCATTACCACATCTCAGTTTTATTCACCAGAAGAGAAAAGATGTCCTACCCAGATGCTGTCTTCTTGCTTGTACTGTTTCCAGTTGCGTCCTGTGTCACTGAACATCAGGCTGTAACTCGTCACCCAGTCAGAGCTTCCATATCTGCCCTGCGTGGCCACTGCTGTAATCTCCACTCTGTTTCCCAGGTCCATCTGGAGCCACTGTTGAGCATTGGAATCTGCTGGGGACCAACCACCAGTTCCTGGAAGAAGATCAGAGACAGTGGGTTGTAGTAACATCTCACAGGGCCACACCTTACAGCTCTCAAAGAGAAATGAAATGGTGTTCCACTGACATGTCTTTACCCCCAAACGTGCCCTGCTCACCCTTACTGGGCTCAATTTCCATTCTCTTCCATTCTATTCCCTCTCATGCTTCAAGATTCATCTCAAATCCATGCTGTTCCTTCCATAAGTCTTCTGGTCTTTCCTCAGTCATTACACTTTCCATTTTCTGGATTCCTAGTAGAATTGGCTTTGTTTATTTATTTTTATTTGCTTATTGCCTTAACCTTGTAACATGTTTTCTATCCTCCGCCTGATTGTCATCTCCTTCCTGCTTTTCTTCATTCTTTCATCCCTCTCTGTGTTTTCTCTACACCTACCATGCGCCAGGCTCCTTTTTCTTTCTTTCCTTCTTTTGCTGTGGATACAAAGATGAAAGTTCATGGACTATGTCTTTGACTCCTGCCTCATCTGTTTGTCCAATGTTCACCGAGCACCTGAGGCATTCTTGGTACCAAAGACACACAGACAAAAATATGCAATGTTATATGACGAGAAGCCTTATGAAAGGCAAACAGAAGGTACAACAGGAGCACAGAGGACACGATGCCTAGCTAGGTGATTGGAAAGGCCTATAGACAGGGATGGTGGAGCTTAAACCTGAAGCAAATATAACCGTTTTGCAGGCAAACAAGGTTAACTAGAGGAAACATTGGAGAGATCAGCCAGGCCAAGGGAACATCATATGCAAAATCTCAGAAGGACATCAGAGTGCGCTGTGTTTCTGGATCTTCTTGGGATTCAGAGTACTTGACACACAGGAACATGCTTACATGTGACAAAAGACTTTGGGCCCAATATTTCATTATTTGACACCCTGGAACTCTGCAGAAGATCAGTATTAGCTCTTGCTTAGTGGGAAGACTGTGGCCTCAGTTTTCTATTTGCATTTCACATAGGAACAAAGAAGTTAATAATCATTTTTACTGACCCGAGAGTTCACAGACCTTCTGAATCCTGAGTGGAAACTATGGCAGAGTACGTACACCTTGGGTGGGGACAAGATGAAAACAACACCTCTGTTAGGCACCTTGCTCAGGGCATCAAGTTGAGGAATTAGTTAAAATTATAATTTAGAAGGTTTAATCAATAAATTCCTTTTTGAGCTCAGCCTGTGTCACTGAAAATCATTTTAGTAATGTCCCAGTCTACTTTCTCACTATCTCGGAAGGAGTCAATGGGACTTCTCCTTGGTAACCGAGAACTTTCCTGAGCCCTGGCTGCCCAGTGCAGACGGCCTCTCATTGATGGGCGCGGACATGCAGACACAGGAGATACATGACATGAGGTGGGCCCTACTTTGGTCAACAGGCACATCCTACAGGTTGTGGGTTGATTTTCTCCTAACCAATAGCTACTACTCTTAAGCGTTGAAATGCAGAAACAGGAAGAGAAGGAACATTCTCAGCATCTACTGTGGAATGTATTTTATTATATATTTTGCAAGACATGAATATAGTGGCCGATGTGGCTGACTTCCCTACTATCCATTATCTCTTCTTCTGTGGTGGTTGTGAGGCTCAATTTCATTTTTCAGCTCTCTACACTATTGGAGTTGTAGCCACATACATGGCTATAGTTCTCTCCAATAAAAATGTGACTACGAAGATATGCCCCTTGCAAGCCAAGAAATCTCTTCCCCACTTGCTTTCCCTTTCTACTGATGGATCCAGTTGGCACCAAGGCCCTAGCTGATGGCAGAATGACAGCTTGGAAACAGCCTGGATTCCTGTATCATCACATGGAGGAAAGCAGCTGTCTACTCAAACGCCTGCCCTATATTACAATATGAACAAGAACGAAATATCTATGTTGTTTGAGACATTGGTGGCACATTGGAATTTATTTGGTATTGCAGTTCAGCCTACTTTAAATACATGCATAATATCCTGTGAGATAAAAAGCACAATTCTCATAATATAGTCAGGGAGACTGAGATCCGGCAAGTTTAGAACCCCTGGCACTCAGAGTTTAATCATAGCTCTTTGAGGCTAATATGTAGCAGAAGAAAAAAAAAGTTTCTAAAAGCCCAGAAAATCAATAAATAAGCAGGAGGCATTTGAGCAGAGATTCTGAGATGCCAGACCCAGAGCTACATTTTTATCAACCAGCTCTGTCTTCACGAACACGTCCACAGTTCCCAGTACAGACCTTCTTTCAACTTCTCACAACTGACAGGGAGGCTTAAGAAGATCTTTCACATTTCCAAAAGAAGTCTAAAGTGATTCTGAACCTGCTCGTTATTTCCATTCAATTTCTCCTCCTGTCCGTTTCATGATGCCTCTTTCTTCTTATGTGAAAAAAGCAAAGCTGTATAAACTATATGATCTCAACAGTATTAAAACGTGATAGGAGAGGAATTTGTATGGTGATTTCTTCTGAGTGATGAAAATATGAGTGATTCCATCCTTTTATGCTTTTTGCCTGTAACATATTTTCTCTTATCAGCATATCTTTCTTACAGAAACTGAGACTCACATAATTCATATTTATGGGGTTTATTGCATAAAGAATATATGCAACAATTTGACAGCTGTTGGTATAATATGGAACTTGTGACTTGCTGGGTGACCATCACTATGTTTGAAAATCGAAATACTCAAACCTTAACTATTTTCTCTTTTATCCGGACTTCCTAGTCTTGCTTTAGGATTTTTTCTTCATTTATTTTAATTATTATCATCATACTCATATATGATAAGAATGTATGTTAAGGACGGAAGAGAGAAGGGTGTCTGGGGCGTTCAGTCAATTAAGCATCTGACTCTTGATTTCGGCTCAGGTCATGATCTCACGGTTCATGAGTTCGAGCCCCGCGTCGGACTCTGTGCTGATGGTGCAAAGCCTTAAATGACAAGGAATTCTCCTTGTCAACTTGCAGAGCATCCAATCACAGAAGACTGACCAAAACCCAAACCAAAACAAAAGAGGGACAGTTAACGCTAAAACATTTCTTCAACTTTGTCTGAGCCAAAGCCACTCTGAAATTAACCAAAAGGGAATTGTTGCTGTTCACCTTCATTAGCACAAACAGTTAAAAAATGTTCCAAACCCAGAAGCTTCAGCCAACCCTCTTAAAACAGAAGGACGTTATCTGGGTGATAATTGCCAAGGACTCCTTTCCTGCTGCTGAAGATGTTTCCTGCATTACAGCTAATAGGCCAAGTACCCGGGGTTGCCATGGTTGCTATGACAAACATTTTGTTCCTTGCACCAAACAATAAATGTGTTTTCAAAATGATGAGAGAACCCTGAAGATACTATTTGCAGTTACTCTGAAGACACACCAACCCACACTGGCTTTCTGTGTCTGAATTATTCTCTAAATTGGGGGTGTAACATACACACAGATACCTGTGTTTGGCAAGTCAAAGGTGTTGACTAAAGCAGTGCTGCCTGTAATTGTGGCTAAGGTATTGGTGATTATTAACTGCAATCCCCACAATCCTT
Source organism: Prionailurus viverrinus (assembly GCF_022837055.1). Lineage (NCBI taxonomy): Eukaryota > Metazoa > Chordata > Mammalia > Carnivora > Felidae > Prionailurus > Prionailurus viverrinus. Next base: position 102,869,132 of record NC_062568.1, on the reverse strand, counting down.
GCAGTTGAAATTTAGGAGATTTTAATGCACATTTCAAAGAAGATTTTGATTTTAAAGGAAAAGTAACTTTACATTTTTCTGTCACCTAGAATTTTCCAATTGTTTTCAAATACGAGATCCTGCATGATTTTGATGCTGTATCTTAATTTAATCCTAGCACAGCCCAAGCCCCCATACTCTACCTGTGCATTATGTGACTTTTGGGGACAGGATGGGAAAAGGAGATTATGGACCAAAAGCCCGGAGACCTGGTTCAAGGCACAGTTCTGCTCCTGAGGTTAGACTGGATGAGAAATTCTCAGAGGTGTTCCATCATCAGAAACACCTTGAGGCCTTGTAAAGATGATAATATACATCCTTGGGCCTTCTCGTTGATAATGTATTCAGACGCCTAACCTGGGAATCTGTTTTTGTTGTTGTTGTTGTTTTGTTTTTTAGAAAGGTGTTTCTGACATGCTGAGTGGTTTGTGAAAAACTCGATGAGACAGCTTCTACGGTTTCCATTCTAATATTTTACAGATGAGATTTGCTTTATTTATCTACTTAGTAGACCGACATAGCTTAAATCTAATATGCTATTTTTGATGATCAAAAATAACAATAACAAATAACCACATGAAATTGCCTCTGGATTTAAGATGAGCACCCTTCTCTCCCAATTCCTCACACCAGACACAGAGGTGTAGTTAAATGGAGACTTAAAATTGCCAAGGAAATCTGAAACTTTGTGAATTGGGAAATATCCATCTCTGTTCTTGCATCAATAGTTATTATCACTCCCAGTTAAGCCTATTGTTCCTTCCCATCACCCCCATTATGCAAGCCCTTGAAGTGTTCATTCATATCCACTATTAGATAACAGATGGTCCTTGCTTAGTGCTCAGCACCACCCTGTGCACTTGGCACACACGGACTCATTCATCCTCACAGTTATCTCTGCAACATAGATATTAATTATTATGATTATGTCCATTTTACAGGTGGCGACACTGAGGCCAGAAAGGTTGGACAGCTTTTCCAAGATCACATGACTACACAACTAGTAAGTGGCAGAACAGGGGATTCCAACTCACAAAACCAGGACCCAGAGCCCAATCTCTTAACTATTCGGCGACACCGCCTCTCCACAGGATGGTCAGAGAACCCCCCTCCTGTTCCTTTTCCTTCTCCAAAACAGCAATTATCACTAGAAACATAATTCTTTGCACGTTTTCAACATCTCACCTGATTCTCATAGGATCAGCAATATATTTTTAAATTTCCATTTATGAGAGAATAAAGCAGCCTCAAAGAGTCAACCAGCTTATTGTGGGGAGAGACCCAACGTTCTGATGTCTCACCGATGCTTCTTCTTCATGGAGAATTCTAAACAGGTTTAAAGTAAGACCAAAGAGGCATGTCTTCTGACACCCAGCCAGCTCTCTTCCCAGCCCTTTACACCATGATACTTATTCCCCACTTTACACACTAGCAGAAGCTTGGAGCATGAGACAGAATAACTGGTAGAAGGCAGAAATTCCTCAGTTTCTACCCTTATTGCCACTTTTAACTCAGCAAAGGAAATGAGAGTTGATTGAGGTCACACATTAGAAATGGGCACAAAACGGATTATAAATGGGTCTCTGCTCAGCAAAAGTTTACAACTATCTTTCAAAAGGAGAGTGAGTCCCTTTAGTACAAGACCAACAAGAGGTAGAATAATCACATACACAGCATTTCACACCTAAACTATTTGAAGCACATGGCCATTTAAAACAAAATCCCCAAAATAAACCCTAGAGGGAGTAGGTTTCTTATGTGGGTGCTTTCCTCCAGATTTACTCAAGGCCCTAAAAAACCACAAGCACATCATCACAAATGACTAGGAAGCTAGCTTGAATTACTAGCTGCATCATTATTAAATATTCGGTGCCTGTGTAAGCAAAGGTTCAAGAGTTTTCAGGGACAAAACTGCCCAGTGATGGTAATGAATAAGGCAGAGAGATGGTCCCATAAATATTTAACATTATTCAGTATGGGTAAGAGTGATGACAACATTGGCAAACTTCTCCACAGCCCTCAGGGGGGGGCTTCCTGCATCTGCAAGCACAGCGTCATTATCATTCGTTTGGAATGGGACCTGTGGCTAGGCAGGGACTTCTTCTTCTTCTTCTTGTTAATGTTTATTTATTTATTTTGAGAGATGGAGGGTGAGCCGGGAAGGGGCAGAGAGAGAGAAGGAGAGAGAGAGATCAGGCCATGGGATAGAATGTGGAGCTCGAGCCCATGAACGGTGAGATCATGACCTGAGCAGAAACCAAGAGTCGGTCGCTTAACCGACTGAGTCACCCAGGCGTCCCTGGGAAGTAACTTCTGAGGCTTGGGGTCGGGGGGTGTTGGAGGGAAGACTGGGCATCATCCTTCTGCTACTGGGCACATGGAGCAGGACCTGGGTGTCGCAGGTTGGTCCCCCTACACTTCTATTTAGGGACATTTATTTAGGGACTAAGGAGACTCTTGGGAAAAAGCAAGTGGGAACCTGACCAAATACCCTGTAGGTTTCAAAACAGATACACTTGTAGGAAAATGTGGAGTGGGCCTGTTGAGGCCAATTTGCAGAGAAGACCAAAAGTGATCATAAGACGACACTCATGAAAGGCAAGGGAGAGTCTGGGTTCCATTCGGACCCATTCATGATAGAGGCTGCCTCGAGAGTCATGCCGGGAGCAGTGACTCTGCGTGTGTGACTTGGTTTGGGTTTACCAGAAGTCAATTATGAAGAATGGATTTGAGTGTAAGTAGCTCATTTGGGAACTGACCCCAGGAAGCTGGGTGAGAGGGATGCAGATGAGACAGGGAAGGGAGGAGAGCTGACCCGTGGCACATCTACAAGCCAGCCATTCCTGTGGAGGAGCTTAATCTCACCAGTGCAGGATGCACTTTAGGGTTCTGTTGTCAGATCATTACCATATACAGGTTTTTTATACACGAACTCAGTCAGGTGTTGATTGAAACTGCGGGTGGGCAGGGTGGTGTTTAAAGCACAGAAAGATAGCCCTTCGGGCAGAGTACAGAATGTGTAGATGTTGGGGTTGGAAGTGGTGATGCTGGGGATGTCGTCTTCAGGGTTCCTCTCTGGTCTTCCTTAGTAGATGGATTCATCGCCCAGCTATGGGTGCAGGCTGACAACTAGAACTGTCTGCCCCCTTCTCCAGAGATTTGCTCTTGTCCAAACAGAAGTGTTCTTGCCTGGGAAGCTACCACTTCCTGGTTCTCATCTCAGCCAGTGATGGACGGATACAAAGTTCCAAAAGCCAATCCCATTGTCTCAAGACGTGGCTGATATTTATGGTGGCCCAGAACTTCCTCTTGGCATTGGAAGGAAGCTAGACCTCAGTTGAGACCACATTTCCTACTAGCTTTCCCCTCTGTCTTCCCTCACAGCCTGTCTCCAGAAATCACTCCCCCAGAAATCATTTGAACAAGAAGTCCCATCTCATCTCATCTAAGATGTTGTCCTTGTTCTGAAAGTGGTAAAGTCCAGGAGATGTGGGTGCCAACAGCCTTTGCTACAGTGAGTGTGCTTGGTCACATACCTGTGTGCCTGTGTTTCTAGAAGAGAGCTGTATTATTACTCTGAAGGGTTCTAAAGCTCATTACTCCCACAGTTCAGCTGTGATGTCCTACAGTGAATACTTCCCTTGTGAGACAGTGGAGCCATTAAGGTCCTCATGGATCGGAAAAGTATATCTGGCTGCACGTTTCACAGTTCAGAAGTTACACAAGAAGTGAGGGAAAGCAGAAGGAAGGCATTTGGGGCTTGGAAAATTTGGAGTTTGGTCCCAAGGAGGATATCTCACGTTGATGCCCCTTGCAGGCCAACGGTTGATTCATATACACGTGAAAAACATCCACGTGAGAAGTTCTTGTATATAAAACTTGAAAAGACCCTACAGTCATACAGTTCAATGTGATACCCAATAGCCAGATGTAGCTGTTTACATGTAAATTAGCTTAACTTAAATTAAAGTTTCAATTCTTAAATAGCCACATTTCAAAAGCTATGTGTGGCTAGGGGCTACCATGTTAGATGGCACAGCTAAGGGATAGTCCATCCTTGCAGAAATTTCTATTGGATAGCATTGTTCTAGAATTTCTCTTATAAAATGGTAGAGGCTGAGTTCTATTTAATTTGTCAAATCAATACAGTTTAACTCCACTCATCGGCTGCTCTGGCCTGGGGAGCTGTGAGTGGATTATTTATTCCTCATTTAATGGATATATAATTATTGAGTTCCATCCATGAGTAAAGCAGTATAAAAGATTGAGCAGCAAGATAAGACACGCTCCCTGTTTTTAGGCAGATAGAGAAAAAATGACTCTCCCAAGAGTTTTTAAGGGAAAATGGAGAAGAGGAATCAAAACTCATTTAAACCTGCAGATCTCATCTTGCTGGCATTGCCACTTAAAACTTTTCTCTCGTGAGCAGCATACTTTTTAGCACAGCTCACATTCTACATTTACTTTGGCTTCCTAGGACAGTTTTGTTTGAAAGACAGTGCCTAGTCTTGAAAGCCAGTGTTTGAGCCGAAAGCATCACTTTTGACTCCATGAATTTGGGCAAGTAATTTCTCTCCTTCTACAAAAATAATATAGTTAAGTGTCCACTTTACCAAGAATCAAGGATCAAGATAATATTTGTCTCTTCATAGGTTTAACTACTATGGCCACAAAATGGTTAAATACAAGTGTGTTTCATTGTTATTTCAAAAGCTTCATTTGGGGCTCAAAAAAATAACTCTGGCATCAGTTCCTCCCTTGATTAGGAAGTTACTCTTTTGACTGGAAGATGTGCAGTATAACCCACCAAAATGGTAGGAGATACAGCTTGAGAGAGAGAGAGAGACAGAGAGAGACAGAGAGAGACAGAGAGAGAGAGAGAGGAGAGGGAAGAAATAGAGTCAATTATTCTCTTACTCTGGATCAGATTACTAGTCTAAAGCCAGTCAAGGTAATTCTACCACCTTTGACTGTGATTGGGTCCAGGAGTGGACACATGACCACATTATGGCTAATTGGACAGACAAAAACTGCTGGTGATGTGAAAGCAGAGTAGTAGGGCAGTTGTGGGGCCGGGAAGAGTCTCCTAGCTCTACGTCATAGTTCTCAAACTTCCGCACATCAATATCAATTGAGGAGCTTGGAAAAACAGGGGTTCTTAGGTCCCTCTGCCAGACTTTCTGGTCCAGAAGATCTGGGATTAGGATAAGTCTAGACAGGCTACATTTTTTTTAAAACAAGTTCTGAGGTGACATTCATCCTGACGCTGTTCTGAGGAATCAAATTGGATGGCTTAAAAGCAAGCCATAGGTGCCCGTGATTTCTGTTTCTCAGAATGCTATTAAGTCTGGCTGAGATGTGGGGCAGGCATGTTAGCTGGAGAAGGATGTAGACGCCGAGGATTGCATTGATGAACTAATCCACTAGCTCTGAAGCCTGTCTTCACTGAGGGCTTCCTTTGAGGTAGGGTAATAAATTTTATTTTTATTCCTGGTGGGGTTTTTTTTGAAAAAATATAGAATAAAACACAGATACAGGAAAGCCTCACAAACCAAATATTTAGCTTAATAAACTATTACAGATTGAACACCCTTGTAACTATCATGCTGTTCAAGAAAAAGAAGTATGGGGGTGCCTGGGTGGCTCAGTCAGTTAAGGGTCCAATTCTTGACTTCAGCTCAGGTCATGATCTCACAGAGATTGAGCCCTACCTCAGGCTCAGGGGGAAGTACAGAGCCCACTTAGGATTCTCTCTCTCTCCCTCTCTCTCTGCCCCCCCCCACTTGTTCTCTCTCTCTCTCTCTCTCTCTCTCTCTCTCTCTCTGTCTCTCTCTCTCTCTCTCTCCCTCTCTCTCTCTCAAAATAAATAAATAAAATTGAAAAAAAGAAGTAACAGTATGGACACCTCTCAATCTCCATGTGCCGAGTTTCCACCATTTAATAATTTTTCATGTTACTGAGTTTTTTTTTTTTCAAACTAGTGAGTTTTCTGTTGTACTCACACACAAAATTACCCTAACAAAGATATCCCAGAGACAGTATCAATTGCTCTGGATATTTTTGTGGAAGGGATTAATGAGAAGCAAGTCCTTAGCAAAACAAATGACATGGATTCTCTTATAAAATCTGGGGTTTTAGCAAATGTGTACATTGATTTAAAAAATTAAGTCCAGGGGTGCCTGGGTGGCTCAGTTGGTTAAGCATCTGACTTTGGCCTCAGATCTCACGATCTCCTGATTTTTGAGTTCTAGCCCCGGGTCTGGCTCTGCGCTGACAGCTCAGAGTCTGGAACCTGCTTCAGATTCTGTGTCTCCCCTTCTCTCTGCCCCTCCCATGCTCATGCTCTGTCTCTCTCTGTTTCTCAATAATAAATAAACATTAATTTTTTTTAATTTAGTCCGCACACACATAAGTGATTGCATAGATAAGTCTGAGTAAGAGAAGGGTGGTGTGAGACATTCAAAAGGGGTCCCCAGGGGAGGGGCCACCACAGGATAAGAGGCACCCACTGGGAATCCTGGAGAAGGATGAACTACTTTTTTATATTAACTCCTATTTTCTTGTTTCTTGGAGTTGGATATATGTTATCATTTTCACTCCATATGGTAGATTCAATAATCCTTGGCTCATTTTTTTAATGGCATTTCCACAATGTCTTAAGTGAAAGATTGCTAGATGGATTTTAAACAAACGAATTGAGTAGCTCCTACCTAACTACTCCAGGTTAGACAAAGCAAAAGTATCCAGCATACAATATGCTATTCAATTACATTATTTCCTCCTGGGTGTGACCTTCATTGCAAATGCAGTGGTAAACTGTCAACCACTAGACAAATATCTGTTATTAATTGCCATGCCCGTAACTGCATTACTGTATTTTTAAGTGAAAATGCTTCGAATTAAATGCAGTGAACTGACAAACTGAAGATCTTATCTCTTTGTGAAGTAGGAGTGGCATCAAATAAGTGATTACTTGAGCTAGCATTTTACAGAGTGCTGCTTAGAAATAATCTCAGCTTGGCATTTCAGAGGAAGTGACCAGCCATCAGAGGAAGGAGTAAAGTGTCAATTGCATGGGTTTATCTATCACTTTTGTTGTGCCGAATGCTGATGTTTATAATCTCAGAAGTATTATATTATTGGTGAGAAAAAGTCTTCATATGATCCCCCCTTCCCCTCTTAACATCATTGTGTTTTTCAGTTACCCTGGCTGAATAAAGAGAGGGTCATCACATTGGATTTGTCTGCATTTGCGATAGGGTCCCAAGGCTCCTATTAAACAGCAGCAGATTTCTATTTTGTACCTCTCAATGATCTATTGCTATCCTAGTCAGAGAAGAGGCCTAGGGCATTGTTTAAATATGTAGGTCAAGGTTAGTTTTGCCCACTGGCCTATTAGGCCACAGTATGATTTCAGGGGCATCGACGAGGCACAGGTGTCCATATCTCTCTTTCTCTCTTGACGCCTGAAAGTCCAGTTTTTGTGGTTAAAACACTGGCAACACCACCCGAAATGCCAAAGTGACCTAAAGGGGTGACTATTACACCAGCACCACCTTTACTCAGATTAATATCTCAGATCAATATGAATAAAGATACTAGTTAAACTTGGGTAGACAGAATTAGATTCAAGTTCAGGTCCTACCAACAATTAGCTGTGTATCCTTAGGTCAGTGACTTGACCTCTCTGAGTCCACTTCCTCATCCTTAACAAATGTGAATGATACCAACTATCTTGGAATACTGACACAATGACAAGAAATAGAGGTTAAGTTTCTACTTCTTAGTTTTGAGCGTGGTTTCATATTCATAAAAACTTAGATAACTTTGATTTATTTCCTCCCATCCACTCTCCAGCCACCTCTGAGATGCTGAACTGAAAAAGGCACAGAGGTTAAGAATTGAAGGAGCAGAAGTCTAGGGATATTCTAGAATAGGGCATCCCCAACAATTGGACTGCCTGAATGCAACTGTTGCTAAAGCACAGGTTCTAATCAGAAGTTTTGGGGACAGAGACTGAGATCCTGCATTTCTAACAGGCTCCCAGGTGCTGCCCGCACTGTCACATAGAGCCCACACTTGGAGAAGTGAGGAGAGCATAAACTCACAAAGGAAGCATAGGACTTGATGCTGGCCATGCAGGGGGCGGGGGGGCGGGGAGGGGGGCAGCTAGGACAGGACATAAGAAAGGAAAAGTACTGAAAATAAGGAAAGGCCCCTTCAAGTGGAGAGGAGGAAACACTGAGACTTCTGTACATCCCATTGTCTTTTCAAACAGATGAGATGATACGCATATCATGTCTGGCTCCATCAATCCATATGGGAGACTGGTGCTGTCATTTGCAGGCAGGCACTGCAGTGCTGCCTGTGAAACGGGATCTTCAGATTGTCACCTAGCTATCTGGGACAAGTCCCCAGACAGCCAAGATGCTCATTGTGAGAACCCTGATTCCTGAATTGTCCCGAATCCACTTCTCTGCATGGAAGGACCAGTGAGAACAGATTGAAAACCAACTTACAGAGGCCTTTGTGGGTCCTCAGCTGTTTGCAACCAGTGTTGCCCAAGGGGAAAATAAAAAGTGTGCAAGGATTCTGGGCGAAATGGGGGCAAGGGTTGTGAGCCTCTTCATTGGTCCGTGAGCCCAGGAAGCTGGGAAAGGCCCTGACATAAAAAAAAATCAGATTCTCCATGGCAACAAAATTGTCATGCTAGAAACACACAATCTCAACTTACACAGGCAAGCATCTCAAAAATATATCAAGTGAGGAAGAGAGATTAAAATTTCAAGGAACAAATGGCAAACGTAATGGTTTGCAGAACTGCGGATGGGGAAAGGAATGGGACGGGGAAAGAAAAATACAAACCTTTCCTCTCCCGGGGCCAGAGATGTCTGTTGTTATTTGCCTTTTAATCATAGAAAGTAACTTAAAACCTTCCCCTCACTTTGGAGCACATCTAACCCACAGTTCAGCGGCTTCACACAGTGCCACCAGCTCTGGGCTTCCTGCTGACAGTTAGTGCTTCTCAAAGCCCAGCTGACTTTAAAGCCCAGATCAAAAGCTTTCTTGCCACAAAACAAATCCCATTTGACAAAGTCAGATCCCTCCTAAGCCACAATTATATAGATTGACTTGGTAACCTAAGTTAATGGCGATCTGACCCCCAGTTTGATATATTTTGTCGTGTTCTTTTTAAAAGTAATTTGTTCTGTCTCTCTTCTTTTTTAATTTTTATTTCCCTGTGGGTGGATGACAAAAGGGCTGAGGGATGTTGTGGAGGGAGAGAACACAAATTCGATTTGGCAAATCCCATCCCTAGATAAGATAACAATACGAATGCTATTATGGTGGGCATTAGCCAACCAATCTCCCTGTTAGTTTTGCAGGTTGCCCAGAATGTGGCTCCCACAGCAGTACCTAAGGGCAAAGGCTGTTTCCAAGACTGCGTTTTTTTCTCAGAAATATTAGTTTGTCACTAGTCACTAGTCAGAACTCATGACACTTGCTTTACTTAGGGCGTGAGGACACTCATCGGCACGCCTTTTCTATAGTCTTCTTTTCAACTTTTGAGTTGATCCCTGCTTCCAACGTGACAAAGTTACCAGTGGGGCATCCTTTCTTCCTGCTTATAGGTCAGAAAACTGTGTGCGCTTGAGTTCTGAGCCCAGATGAGAGGTAAAGTGGTCCTTCATTACCTATGTTCAATGTACGCCAGAGGTGTGTGATCCCAGTGGAGGCAGCAGTTTTAAATCGTGCCCAGGACTTGCAGCCAAGTTCACCTCTGTGAAATAGCTCAAGAGTGAACAGCTACAAGAACACGGTTGAGCGCACTCAATACGAGGGAGACATAGTCTCATGGAGGTCAAGAATTTTACAGCTTGTATTTCATCTTGGGTGACATACCAGGATGTTTCCTGATAAATGGATAGAAGGCTGAATGGGGTAGAGTAGAAGGAATTCATGAAATACTGTGATAGGTGAATGAACGAATGAAGGCAGGGATGAAGAAATGGAGTATGTTAAGAAAAAACATCACCCAGAACTTGGAAATCAAAAAAGAGTATGCTATGTCTTTTCAATATCATCCTGGGCAGTTTTCAACAGGACCACTCAATGATTCTTTACTTCTCTAGAATATGCCTATTATTTGGTTTTGTTATTCACTGATTGATTATTAGATCTTAGATACTGAGAAGTTACATGTTAACTTATAAGTATTTTTCCAGTAGAGAAGATACAACCCCCCAATTTTATTGTATTGTAAGATAGTAGCTAGTCTTGTGTCTACCTAAACATATTTATTCTAATATTCTTTTTTTTTCCCCACTGTGTGCCATGGCATTTTTTTTAATCTATGAAACCAAGATAATAACACCTGTGTAGAGGGTAGTAGCGATGCACCTTAAAGGCCTAGAAGAGTGATGGCTCTTGGTAAGTAGTAAGTAGATTGCTTACTTATGAGATTTAGTTGTATGATGGCAGACACCCAACCCTACCACTTAGGGAGGAGCCAAACCTGATCATGACAGTGCTGAGTAGCAATGATTTCCATCTGCCAGGGAACTTGCTGTTTAAAACACTACATGGAGAATTCAAATGAAAACCAAGATGTTCTTTGAAATCTCCATGTATATCTGTATATCTGTATAACTGTTTCACACCGTGCATAACAGTTTGCACTTTGGGGTATATTGAATATCTTTCCTCTTTTAAAATAAAAGGGACGTTTTAAAGGAAGAAATATAGAAAGAGGTGTTCATTAGACAGAGATATATAATTACTTCTAGGCTGTTTCGGTGGACAGACAGCATATAAGTCTTTGTAGCAGGTGAAAAATAAATCACTGCTTTATACTAATATTTCCAATCAAAATAAAAAATTACAGTTTTCTCAACTTTAAAAATTTTATATTTAGAAAACTCATGAAAAAAATCTGTGCTTAATATGAATATAATGTTTTATTATAATATACACTATATTTATATATTCTGTATAAGTATTATGTATGCATGTATATATATATACTATATACACATATACTATATATGTATATATACCCTAATATATGGATATATATATTTATATATATCCAACCCTGTATTTATCACCTTTTCTCTATATGTGACTTTGTGTATATATACATAACCATACGTATATATTTGACTTTCTATCTATCCAACTATATATATGTATATTTACACATACATATTATTTATATTACATATATAAAAGTAATAATATCAATATTATCACTAACAAATGTTAGCTATTAATGATATGCTAATTCAAATTAACCATGTAAACTCTTTATGAATAGGATTTGTGACTATTTTTACCAACTATGTGCCAGGGTTCTAACAGAGTGCCTAGCACATATTAGGTGCTCAATAAATATTAATAGAGTGGTTTTTGATTTATGAATTCACTCAACCTAGTAGTTGCAAGTCTTGCAATTTACAATCACCTGGAAAGCTTGTATTTACTTATTTTATCAATATCCAGCCTTGGATCCCACTCCAGACACTTAATTCAGAGTATCTGGACTACGAGCTCATGCATTGCTACTTCTAAAGCTATCTAGGTGATTCAAATGCACAGCTCTTGGATGGGAAGCAGTGATCCACTCTCTCCTTGAGGCTGTGTTGACTTCCCCCTGAGGGCAGTGGTTGGACCCAGTGAGTGAACCGGAGGCTGCCAGACCTGGGAGTTTGTTGGAGGACAAGGCCAGTGCATTTCAACATTCTGAAACTGTCGCCCCTGCATGACCTTCCTGATTTAGACTCTAGCTGGAAGAAGAAAGAGAGGTCAATGTCCTCTCTGAACACGCCGGTGCTATCCTTGGACTCCGGCACCCAGATTTCCCAGTGAGCAGAATAATTACAATAAATCGGAGCAGAGACATCTGCTCTGTCAATATCGTCCACCAGGGGATGAGCCGGCCTGTGACCAGACTCACAGGTTCCCAGGAAACTACAGAGGTGCTACTAGGCAGTAATGACTTTCTGCCACTTCACAGTTGGGTTAAACTGGGGAGAACTCTGGCTCCAGATGCCCTGTTGGCATACAAATTAAAATCTTCCAACTCTGGTTTCTTCCTGAAATTGCCAAGTGGACCTCCCTGCTTGGGTCAGACTCTCTACCCTGCATCGAGAAGGATCTTTTTAATATGCAAGGCTTGCCACAGTCTGAGCATCATGTGTCAAAGCAGGCATTACTGGTCCACTTTACAGATAAAGAACTGAAGTCAAGAGCAGATAGGCAATTTTCAGACACTCACAGGGCTTGCAAGTAAATGCTGTGGGCAGCACTTGAACCCTGGTCAATTAGTTTCCAAGTCTCTTTCTAACATAGCCCTCTTTAACCTGCCTTAGTGAATCGGTTTGCTCACGTGGTGGTGAGGAGCAAAACTTTGGGTTCAGATGTCTTAGATTTGATCAAAGCATTTCTCCTTCCAAATTTTGTGATTTTAAGCAAGTTATACAACTTTTCTGAGACCCAGGAACCCCATCTGAAGTTAAAATGTAATAACAGGCATCTTACGGTAGCTTTCCAAAGACGAAATTCCTTGATAGGTGAAATGCTTTACAAAATTCTTGGCACAGAGTGTTCAGCAAAAAGGCAGTGTTAATACATAATTATTAATATTTTCCTGCTGGGTTTTTGATTGGTCATTCTATTTCTCTTTAGAATAGCATTCTTAAAATCTTTTCTTAACAAAGCCATAGAAATTGCTAACTTAAATTACGGATCCCATTATAACAGAATACTTGTGAAACGTAGTACGAAACAAACATCAAATACACAAACAAAAATTACACAGCACTCTCACCATTAATGAAGATTAAAAACTATAAATTAAAATGTCAACCAGTTAAATCATCCTGCACTTATAAAAATGATACCCTTGGGGCTCCTGGGTGGCTCAGTTGTTTAAGCACCTGACTATTGGTTTTGCCTCAGATCATGATCTCATGGTTTGTGAGTTCGAGCCCTATATCAGGCTCCGTGCTCACAGTGAGGAGCTTGCTTGGGATTCTCTCTCTCCCTCTCTCTCTGCCCCTCCCACACACTCTCTCTCTGTCGCCCTCTCTCATATATAAATAAATACACCTAAAAATGATATCCATAACACAATGAGCAATTAAAATCTGTTCCAGAATGTATAGATGGGCCAACACTAGAAAGCTTACTAATATGATGGGCCTCATATTATCGATGAGAAGATACAGTCAAGAATAATTAATATGAACTCTAACAGATCACTGTACCTCTTGAAGTTGCATATAAATTATTTTTCTCAACTTGAAAACGTTTATAACATTCACCAGATATGTAAATATACAAAGATAACCAGATGTTAAATAATTTTTAAAAATTAACAAATTCAAATACACATTATAAAAGTCAACATCCAACTCTGACTAAAAACAGATCTATCTAGATATCCAACATTATAATTTGTTAAAGACACGTCACATAAGAGATCAGTTAAGGGTGTCTGCTCTTACTTCCATCACACATTGTAAAGATACACACCCAACATTTAACCACAAGTACTAGTTGGTAGGTTTGCCTTGCATTTTCTTACTTACTTTATTACTTACTTACTTTTCTGTATTGTATTTTCTTACTTTTACTTCATAGTACTATATATTTTTAAAATTAGCAACATTTTTTGTTGTTAAAATTTAAGTTCTTGAAGGAAAAATCTTAGTAGATTTCACACATTTATTGTGTACATGCTACAATAATAATGTATGTTGGTAGCTATTCATGTTAGAGACATGAAATATAAAAATAAAGCATTTTTTTAAAAACTTATTTTTACAAAGGCCTCTCATGATAATCAGAGAAAAATAGTGTGAGTTGGGGAGGCAAGAACAAGCATACTTTGAATATCCATTATGCACTAGGAAACATGGCTTAATTCCATTGTAACCCCCTTTCCCTTTCTTCTTCTCAACACTGCTATTGGACATGATCCCAGTGAATAGGAATGTCTTTTTATTCCATTTCCCCACAGCATGCTTATTTAGCATTTGCCTTTTGAGTTTTAGTCATCTTACTCACCAACTCTTCGGTTGAGTTGAGCTGGGCTGTGAGTACCAGCGAGGTCTGAAGAACTGGAAAAAGCCATTGGAGAGAGCAGGGATGCTAATGGGTCATCACAATTGTCTATAATGATAGGAAAGAAAGAAAACAAATTGTATTAGCAAGAGAGAGCCCATAAAGGGAAGAATCATGGCATTAACCCCATTATTAATTAACCAATGCTCTGAACAAGGCCAGTACCAATTGTTTCCATGGGCTATTTCATTCATTCCTCACAATCCTGAAAGACTGGTATAAATTCCTTTACAGTTGGAGAGACTGATATTCAGAGATGTTAAATAGTTTGTCCAAGGTCACAACACTAGAAACTGGTGTGGCCAGAAATCTCACTGACTTGTCTCACTCAGGAGTCTAACAATCACCCATTCCTTTAATCATTCACTTGAAAAAAGCCTCAAGTTATGGCTATTGAGCTTATTCTAGAAGGAGGAAGACTGTTGAAGGGGGGATATGATTGTTTACCTTTTTCCCATCTTCAATCCCTAAGGGATCCTGCCATAGTTGTATCTAGACAGAATGATTTAAAATGTCTCACTCCCAGTTGTGTGAAAATCTTTGGAAAATGAACGGCTAATTGTAATAATTCATTGCATAAAGTAAGCGAGAATAGTCCCCAATCGTGTACAATCTTGAATCTGCTATTCACTTCAATAACAGCTTCTCCAGCCTTCCCAAATGTGACAGGTATGCTTGCTTTTTTTTCTTTTTTTTTTAATTTTATTTTTCATTTTTAAAAATTTACATCCAAATTAGTTAGCATATAAGTGCAACAATGATTTCAGGAGTAGATTCCTTAGTCCCTTACCCCATTTAGCCCATCCCCCTTCCCACAACCCCTCCAATAACCCTCAGTTTGTTCTCCGTATTTATGAGTTTGTCCCCCTCCCTGTTTTTATATTATTTTTGTTTCCCTTCCCTTTATGTTTTGTCTCTTAAAGTCCTCATATGAATAAAGATATATGATATTTGGCTTTTCCTGACTAATTTCACTCAGCATAATACCCTCCAGTTCTATCCACGTAGTTGCAAATGGCAAGATTTCATTCTTTTTGATTGCTGAGTAATACTCCATCGTGTGTGCGTGTGTGTGTGTGTGTGTGTGTGTGTGAGTGTATACCACATCTTCTTTATCCATTCATCCACCGAGGGCTCTTTCCATACTTTGGCTATTGTTGATAGTGCTGCTATAAACATGAGGGTGCATGTGTCCCTTCGAAACAGCACAGACAGGTATGCTTTCTAAGGCTTCTTTGATGCTGTTCAAATGTAGAACAGGGTGGGGTCATGGGCAGAGATGTGGTCTTGACAACACAGACATGTTCCTCCAAATGAAGCATGCGATCTCATGCAGACAATTCTGCTCTTCACATAGCAAACTGGTCATGTAAATGTTCCGTAATAATTCATTTATTTGTTTGCACCTTACACCAAATGGTACACTCTTTGTGGGACTTTACAAATAATCTGATACATAATAGGCCTTCAGTAAAGGTTTGTTGAAAGAAATGGATGGTGAAGGAAGGGAGGGAGGGAAGTAGGGAGGGAGGAAAGAAGAAAGGAAGGAAAGAAGGAAGGAAGCAAGGGAGGAACTAGTTCACACAACAGGACCAAATGATTTTCCAATTTTTCATTTTGTGCACAGTTGGTTTTGCAGGACATTGCAAAATGACATCATGAAATGTAGACATACCTCATTCAACCATGATTTTACGTCATTCAGATTAAAGGTAAACTTGATGTATTAAGGGCTTTCAAGAAAAGTTGGTCTGATTTTTTTTTTTAATTTTTAAATGTACATTGGATATGGGGCTTCTTCTTTATCCAGAAAATTCATAGAGGGGACTATTTTATCTCACCACAGGAACATTAATGAGAAACATAAGGATTAAATTTTTGTTTGTTAAATGTGTTAAAAAATCCACTGGCTAAGTGTATTTTGAGGGTTTTTTTTTACCCCAACACAAATGTTTGAAAAATATTTTGAGGTATTTGACAAACACAAAAGACAGCCAAATCCTCACTAAAGAGGAACGACATAAAAATCACAGCAAGGACACCTCTGCAGTTATGGTCATTCTGCTAATAGAAAGCAGAGCTCACGGCTACTTTATTCCAGGCATAAAATGCAGGTGAGGGGAGATGCATATACACTTCCAATACATTTGTATGGAAACGCAGATCGGTTACACTATTTATGTAGTAGGAGACAATTTGAATATAATGCAAATCTCACATTTGCTTATGCCTATTTCATCATCAGGAAACACTAGGTGAATACAGAAAACTGGAATCAGTGGAACTGAAGCCCACAGAAATACACCACGCCTGTACACACACCCACGTCAAAGACCATACAATATCGGACTTCACAGCTATGCTATGAGCCACACCTGTCTGCATCTGTAGTTACGACCATCTTCCAATTTCAGATAACACTCCTCCCACTACTCTCTAATAGCTCACAACCCTTCTGACACCCACTTCCACAAGCAAACTGAAGATTTTCTAAAGTACCATGTTTATTATAGCATTTACGTAGTCTTTAAACATATAACATGTATGAAGTCGTGTTACCATTTTTATTAGGTTCTTAGGATTTAAAAAAAAACTTTAATGTTTATTTATTTTTTGAGAGAGAAAGAGACAGACAGAATATGAGAGGGGGAGGAGCAGAGAGAGAGAGAGGGAGACACAGAATCTGAAGCAGGCTCCAGGCTCTGAGCTGTCAGCACAGAGCCCAACACAGGGCCAAACTCACAAACCGTGAAATTGTGACCTGAGCTGAAGTCGGATGCTCAACCAACTAAGCCACCCAGGTGCCCCTCTTAGGATTTTTTTTTTAATATATACCAATGACATGTTTGAGCTTTGTGCCCCTAACCCTATGTTTCCCCTAAGTAGAAACAGAAGTGACCTAATCATTGCAATTTAATTCAGTCCAATAAATATTTATAAAGATATACTTTATGTTTGACCTTGGATAGGCACTAGGGATTGAGTGCAGTAAAATTGAGTTAGACCTCAAGTATCTCAGAGACTATTGAGCAATGAAGGAAAGAAAGAGGAAGAAAGAAAGAAAGAAAGAAAGAAAGAAAGAAAGAAAGAAAGAAAAAATAAAACTTATGAGGAAGTTTAGGAGAATTTTACCCAAGGTTACACTCAACCCACTAAAATGGGGACCCGACTATACAAACACCCAGGTAAGTGATCTGCTGTGTCTGCCCCAGGCCTTTGCAGTCTCCCCTTTCACAAGGTGCTTGCCTCAGGGAGAGGTTTGCTTCCAAAGTTCACTGGCCTTGTGAAAACAGCTGCCATTTCCACCGGCCATTTCCTCTTCTGAACTGTACCTTCCTTGTATCTCACTGTGTGGGGTCAGTGTTTCCACTTTGGGAATTAGTAAACCCATCAAAAACAATCTGTGTCAAAGGATAGGTTCAGAGGAGAGCCTTCAGGAAACTTCTTGTCATGGACCCTGCTCATTGCAATAGTGGCCCTTATTTATTTATTTTTTTAAATTTTTTTAACGTTTATTTATTTTTGAGACAGAGAGAGACAGAGCATGAACGGGGGAGGGTCAGAGAGAAAGGGAGACACAGAATCCAAAACAGGCTCCAGGCTCTGAGATGTCAGCACAGAGCCCGACGCGGGGCTCGAACTCACGGACCGCGAAATCATGACCTGAGCCGAAGTCGGCCACTTAACCGACTGAGCCACCCAGGCGCCCCAATAGTGGCCTTTAAAGAACACGGCTGAACTTTTGTTCTACCCCTAATAGCGATAATAATGGGAAATTTTCAGATCAGAAAGGAATAAAGACCTCTTTTCTCCAGCCAATACGTAGTCCCCTCTGTCTTCTCTATGTCACCTAAATTGAGAATAGACCAGGCCTCTAATCAAATTAACCCTGGTCATTGGGAATTAAGATTTGTCCACCTAACCATTCTAAGTCCAAAAGTGTGTATTATTTGTAGACATGCATCTTATTCTTAAAGCAGAAGAGAAGGATCTAGCATAAGTGAGAACAATTTATATATGCTTTAATTCATGATTTGGGACAGTCTGGGACAGTGGAAAGCATCAGAAAAGCTAGAGCTAGGAGCTCCTCACTCTACATTGGTTCCTTCTCTTGCCTTGGTGATTCCAAGTAATATATTCAAATGCACTAAGCAGGGTCTCCGTTGTCTGCAAAATCAAGAGTCTTCTCTGGCAGAGAAGACTGTCTCATTTCTCAGAAATGAGAAAATCTCTTTTCTCATTCTGTTTCTCATTTTAAACAGAATGAGAAAAAATGGGGAAAAGTCCCCTTTAAAGGAGAAAGCACAGAAGGAAAACAGGAAGCACTGTATGACTGGTTTGTAATACTTGCTATCATTGAGAACAACCATTTCAACAATTTCTGGGATCTTGTCTCTGTCACAATACCTCCTCAAGAATTGTTGTCACTGGTAGCTCTTTGGCCCTGGAGGTTTACGGAAGGCCAGATGAGAAGAAGAATATGAAATGGAGGGGAAGTGAAAGGGTGAGGAATCACTGGAAAGTGAGGACACATTGCATGGGGCAGTCCGTCCCCTCTGTGGATTGCCAGCCTTGCAGAGACTGGGCCAACATCACACCAAACACATGGCTGGGAAAGAAAGAAACAAAGCGCCATTTGCTCCACCAATTCTGCAGGCTCTAAATAAGCAAACTCGTGTTGTCATTACATTTTAGACACCACTCGCATCCCAGCCTTCTGACAGTATGTCTCCACAACGCTAAATCGAGCAGTCGGTTCCTACAAAGGCGAGCTGGATGTTTGTCTGTATTTACATGAGGAAAGTGGAGACAGTGAAGAAACTCAGGTGGGGAGAGAGACATTTGAAGTTTGGGGAAAACATACCGAGGGACCAAAGTCAGGCTTTCAAGGGGACACAGAACCTGAGATGGACCATCATGATTTTACCAGAAAACCATTTTCCACACTTTAGGGATGCATTGGCATAGTAGGATATTTTCAAAATATACTCTTAAAAATACTGTGGATAGGGCTTGTCTTTAAAAGATTTGGTGTGGAAAGGAGATGAAATTAAAAGGCTATTTAAAAATGCAAACCCATACTCTCGTGCGATTTATTAATTCTCCCTTTTTCCTCAAAAAATAACTTCATTGCCATCTTTAATATTTTCCTTTATAATAGAAATGCCACTTCTTACCCTACCCCATGCCCTGGCAGATAAAAATCCACTCCTATGGGTATGATGGAAAGCAACGCAGCTCTTTGCATTGTGTAACTGTTGAACAACCTCATTCTTATTTGCAAATGACTTAGACATACATTCATGGACTAAGAGGGTAGCAAAACCCAAAGACCCATCTGAAGTTGTGAAATTCAAGCCCTTCACTTCAGCAATGAGAACCTCAGGTTTATAGTCTGCTCAGGATTATTCAGTTAATCGATGGACTGACTAGCTTGGACCAAAACTCAGGTTTCCTCACTCCCAGATGGCGACCACTAGGGCAGGATTTCCTGCCGCCTTTGCCTGAGCCTGATAACCGTTAGTAATATTATTATTCATAACATTTTGTTTTAATGAATAACTTTCTTTGTGCAAAAGGAAAGGCATAGTTGCCACCTCCTAGATAACAGAAAAATAGTAAAGAATAGCCTGTAACTTTCAAAATATTTTTAATTTCTTCCCTATTTTCCTTGCCTTCTTATTTCTTCCTTCAACATCAAAAAGAAAACATGGAGCGCCTGGGTGGCTCAGTCAGTTAAGCATCGGGGTCTTGATTTTGGCTCAGGTCATGATCTCAGGGTCATGAGATCGAGTCCCACATAGACCTCTGTGCTGAACACGGAGCCTGCTTAAGATTCTGTCTCCCTCGGGCACCTTTTGGGATGAGCACTGGGTGTTGTATGGAAACCAATTTGACAATAAACTTCATATATTGAAAAAAAAAGTTTCATAGAATATAAAGAATCAGAACAAAAAGAAAAAAAAAGATTCTCTCTCCCTCTCTCTTTGCCCTTCCCTCAACTCCAATTCATTTTTCTCTTTCTCCAAGAAAGAAAGAAAGAAAGAAAGAAAGAAAGAAAGAAAGAAAAGAAAAAGAAAAAAATATATAAGAAAACATTAAAGGAAGGATTTAAAAAAACAGAAGAAGAGGGGTGCCTGGGTGGCTCAGTCAGTTAAAGGTCTGACTCCTGACTGACTCAGGTCATGATCTCACAGTTCTTGAGTTCCAGCCCCGCACTGGGCTCTGTGCTGACAGCATGGAGCCTGCTTAGGATTCACTCTCTCTTTCTCTCTGCCCCCCTCACTCTCTCTTAAATAAATAAATAAACTTTAACATTTTTTTTTAAAATTTAAAAAAGTGTAAGAAGAGAAAAAGAAAAGTGACTTGTGTCCTTATGAATATTTGTATGGATCCTCAAGTCAAGCATTTTAGTTGATACTGTCAATCTGAAGAAGTGGGGGTAATTTGTTCCTCAATATATATGTACAGTTATATACTAAAGGTCTTCTCTCACATTAATTAAAAGGTAAAGGCACAAAAGAATTCTGAGTAAATATGATATTTACACACCTTTTTAGAAATTATCATTGACTCTTTAAGACGATTCTACTTTAAGTAACACTTTTTGTTGTCAACGTATATTTTTATTCATTATTATTAAAATACCAATAGAGTAACAGATGGCCCAAAGTTAAATTGTGAGGATCGTCTTGATTACCACAGTAAATTGTCTGTACGTGGGGATTTGGAGCTTAACAGATTCACTTGTATTTATAGGTGAGATAAAATTCCTCTTAGCATTGCACACTTAATGGCCTACTTTGTTTAAAAGACATAAAGCATGCATTTTGTATAGTGCCTACAACGGTGCTTAGAAGTGACAACTCACGCTTTTAACTTCATTTATTTTTCCCCTCGTTACCTATAATTTCACTTAATAAACAACAAAAATAACTACTCTAATATTACTCTTGAATCTGACCCCATCTTCATTTTCCACCATGAAATCCTAGGAGATAAACGACTTCATAATGAGCAGACCAAAAAACATGGCTCTCTAGAATGAGTCATGAAAAGAAGGTTAAACCTTCTTCTAAACATCCATCTCCAACTTAATGCAGGATCCGCCTTTTGATTACGTGCTGAACATGCATGGTTGTGTTCTTTGCTGTAGGAAGATAAAGATGAAAGTCAAAGACACAGAGCCTGAGCTCAGGAAACCAAGCATCTACTTTGGGTTGAAAGTTAATCCGTATGTTTTTTAAAGCAGCTCCTTATGTTTATGAACAATTCCAGGCAAAAGACCTTTGACTTCGGATCCAGGAATCCTGGGCCCTCTTTTACCTTCACTGTGAGCATGCGCTCATTTTCCTTTTCTGTATTTCAGATTCCTCAACTGTAAATGGCGGGGGTTATCGTTCATTTGTCCACTTAACAAGCTTTCACTGCGCACATTCTAGACATCAGAGTGTCTGCCAGGCTTTGAAGATAGTTAAAGCAATTATAAAGCACTCAAACACTGTGGACTTGGGCACATCGCTTGCTGCCCTACAATAGTGATTGATGACGGATGGGGTGCAGCTGGCTAAGAGAAGCTAGTCCTGTCTACGAATTCACAAGAGGGTTCTGGGATATTTTCTCAGCTTTACAAACAATTCTACTTAAAATTTTAGGTAACATTTGGCTTGGAGGTACTGTCCTTCACTTATAAGTGGCTTGCTAGGACTCTACCATAATCAAACCCAGTATGTACAACAGCAGGGCAGCGGTGGCCACCATAATTCTCCCAGCACTTCTGGTGCAGCTGTCTGTCTGGGTTGTCAGCAGTCACTGCAGCCCAGCCAGAGGGAGACCATCATTTGCGGTGGATGGATGAGGAGGCTACACGGGTTTTAGTCCATTTCACACCCTGGTCAATGTCTATACTGGGCTTTGAACCAAGGTCAGCGTGACTCTTTGCATATTGTCAGTCTGAAAATTGGCTTCCAGTCCCTAAAATGACAGCAGGAATTTCGTTCAGACTGGCAGTGGGGAGTCTTCCATTTGGCTGTCTTGTGTGAGGTTAGCCATTCTTGGATTTTCAAGAACATCCCCATATGGATGTCCCATAATTAGCTCAAACTCAAAATATGCCGCAAATATGCTTTTTTAGGTTGCTTTCCTCTTATATTACTCCTTTCCCTCCCCTACCGCCACTGATGACATTATTATTATTATTATTATTATTATTATTTTGATTCTCAGGTTAGGAATATTGAGTTCACAACTGGCTGTTTAATTTTTCTATTTTAACTTTAAATATAATTTATCAATGAATGTAACTGAACAAGTGTTTCCTGAGTCCCTCATGTGTAAGGTCTATGATATAGGGCCAATGTAAGCCATAGGAAACATCTTGTTGACCGAGAATATTATTTTATTCTACCATTTAGTATCTGGGACTATGTCTATGTCCAATAATATTTGTTGATTAAACCAGTTGAAAGAAAGATTTCTCAGATTTATACTCACTTTTATTTTTTTATTTTTCTCTCGCTTGCCCTCTACTTGATCCTATTTCGGGTTTTACGAACACCGTGTTACAATTTTTGCAACCGTCTTCCCAGGTTCCTGCTCGTGTCCATCTATATCCAATCGCCATTTCTAAACCAATTTTCAACATGTTTCTCTCGCCAAGTCCTACTAGGTATGTCAGCCTTAAATTTGGCTTCCAGAGGTGGCAGAATGAAGATGAAAGAACAAAGAGAGATTTGTGAGCAAATAAGAGGCTCCAGCTGAATGTAAGGCCAGGGTACCACTGATGGGGTCGCGGGCTGGTCAAAAGAATCAGAAGCTGAGGTCCAACCAGCAGAGTCAGGAATAAAGTGCCTGTTGCTAAGATCAGCTTCAGTCAGAGACTAAGAACCATGACCGCCAAAAGAATCAGTCTGGTGGTTGCCTAAACTCAAGTATGCTAAAGTTATTAAACCTATAGGATTATGAATGTTCCTTCATAGAGGAGCTGGATTAGCTAGAAGGCATGAAATCTTTGGTGGGTAAAAAAGGTAAAAGGGATTGGAAATTTCTGTAATGTGAGAAGCTGAGTGGTGATTAGGATTTTGGAGGGATTTAGAAGAAATGATAAAGGAAAGTCAATCTTTGAAAAAATAAAATTTTACCTATTTTTTTTAAAAATTTCTAAATCCATTCCATCGGTTGCCTTTTAGTTTTGTTGATTGTTTCCTTTGCAGTGCAGAAGTTTTTATCTTCATGAGGTCTCAATAGTTCATTTTTGCTTTTAATTCCCTTGCCTTTGGAGATGTGCCAAGGGATACAGGAGTGCTGATGCATAGGGGCACTTGTACCCCAATGTTTATAGCAGCACTTTCAACAATAGCCAAATTATGGAAAGAGCCTAAAGGTCCATCAACTGATAGATGGATAAAGGAATTGTGGTTTCTATATACAATGGAATACTACGTGGCAATGAGAAAGAATGAAATATGGCCTTTTGTAGCAACGTGGATGGAACTGGAGAGTGTTATGCTAAGTGAAAGAAGTCATACAGAGAAAGACAGATACCATATGTGTTCACTCTTATGTGGATCCTGAGAAACTTAACAGAAGACAATGGGGGAGGGGAAGGAAAAAAAAGTTAGAGAGGGAGGGAGCCAAACCATAAGAGACTCTTAAAAACTGAGAATAAACTGAGGGTTGATGGGTGGGAGGGAGGGGAAAGTGGGTGATGGGCATCGAGGAGGGCACCTGTTGGGATGAGCACTGGGTGTTGTATGGAAACCAGTTTGACAATAAATTTCATATTTAAAAAAATTTCTAAATCCAACTTTGTTTCCATACACCCATGTTCCCTTCTTCCCATCCCCACCTATCAACACTCTACACAGAACGCACCTATCAGCATTACTTACAACACACACAACACACACATGCACACATCATTGCAAAGTACAGTGTCAATCAGATTTGGAATTTATTAGGTTTTTAAGTAAGGCTAAAAATGGAATGAATGGGATATATAGAATGAAGAAGATTGAGAACATGAGAAAAATAAGACCACAGGTTTAAAAAACTAAAAGTACAGATGATGTCTTTTTACTTTTAAAAGTGCATTGCTTAAAGAATTATGGGTGGAATATTAAGATGAAGGAATGAAGACAACTGACGAATTATAAAGATAACACTTCTGCCAACTCAGTATTCATCAGAGCTGAGAATGTCTTTTCTAGAGCTGTATCTTTTTCAGTAAATATCTATTCTTTCTTTGAATGCAATGAAGCCAGACTTCCAATAGCTGCTCAGGATCCTGCATCAAGTAGTTCTAAATTACACTGGAAATTCTAGTTACTCTAGAAACCATGATTTTAAAGTGTAGATCAATCAATCCATAGACATTTGTAAAAAACCCTCTTCATCTTTAATGGATATAGGCATGGAGTTTCTAAAGGAAACACTAACATCTCTGTGTGTCATCAGTCTGCCCATTGGAATTGAGGAAAAATGCCTGATTAAAAAAGATAGGCTTGTGTTG
Organism: Prionailurus viverrinus; assembly: GCF_022837055.1. Classification (NCBI taxonomy): domain Eukaryota; kingdom Metazoa; phylum Chordata; class Mammalia; order Carnivora; family Felidae; genus Prionailurus; species Prionailurus viverrinus. The sequence goes on along the minus strand of NC_062568.1, from coordinate 102,844,456 downwards.
GAAACTGGCCAGCTGGCTGACAGCACAACCCAATGAGGTCAACGCCAACCATTTATGAGTGGATGGGATAAACATGTACTGATAATGTGAACAAATATTGATCTTTATTGATCTTTGTAGATGAGAAAATAATGACAGCACAGACACAGAGCAGTAGTCTTTCAAGATCATAATGTGGCTGTGTGTGTGTGTGTGTGTGTGTGTGTTCTTTCTGGACCAGTTGGAGACTAGTATATTTGGAAAGAGCCCAGACACTGGATTCCAGCCCAGTCTGAATTCAGATCCTGACTCCGCAGCTTACTAATTATATGTCCTTTGGGATGTTATTTAATCTCAGTTTTCTCTATATATAATGGGGATAATAAGTGTACATAGGCTTGTTATGAGAACAAAAAGAGACAATTCATGTAAAATATTTAACCCAGTGGTTGGCACATAACTGGATACACGTTAATTCCCTTCATTTGCTGCCATTCTTTCTTCCTTAGTTTCAAGTTCCTCATCTCCAGTTCCAGTCACTGCATTTGAAAAATGACATTTCTTGTACCCTTTATTATATATTTTAGACTTTTCCCATCCAGATGGTTTTAACACTGTTTCTTTATCAGCCTTTCAGGGCTCTTAGGATAATTCTGTACCAAGAGCTATTCTGTTTATGCATTACTTTTCCTCCAAGACCAAACACGGCACACTTTCTAAGTTTCACCGCTTTTTTTTCTTATATTCAATAACATTTCTTAAGCACAAAGTGCCAGGCATCATGCTGTCTGTTCCATTATGCTGGGAATTCTTAAGAAGAACATAAAGTATTGCTCATATATGCATTACAAAGAATAACGCTGTGGAAAATATTTGGATTTCTTGCTAGTCCTTATATTTGATGTATTAAAAAAAACACACATATTTAAAAAATAGGGACTGCCCTATTTGTGTTTTGAGATCATAAGCTTGAAATGCCAAGGAACCGTACTGTGCACGAGAGAGGCTCACCAATTTGTACTTTGGAAAGTGTATGCTAGTTGCAGCATAGAGAATGGGACAAATATGTGTGTGCATGCACGGAGTAAGGATAGGGGAAGTCAGTGAGTGTGAAAGACAGAACGAATCCAGGCCTATGGAAATAGTAAAGAAGAGACAATAAGAGCCTGAACTTAAACGATGGCAATTGCATTGGACACAGGTAAGGGAATTGAGGTATATTATATAAAAATCATCATTGCTTGGTGAATTAAAAGGGAGGTAAGAATAAAGAATAATGTCAAGATTTTTGGCTATTTTGTTATTCTAGAGACGTAAGCTCACAAATCAGTTTCTAAAATTAACAAATTTAAATCAAGCAAAACAGAGACGAATGGCCATGTTAAAATGATTTCCAAAGGAGAGTTAACACTCCTCACCTTTCCTTTAGATAACTGTAATAAATAGTGTCATATATATATGAACATATATTTAATATATACATGAATATATGTCTTGCATGGAAAGTCATATAATGTTATCAAGTGATACATTCTTAATTGTCCAAAGAGAGAAGTGAGTAGTGACTACTATATTCAGTAAAAAAGCAACATCACGCTGACCTGAGGTAGATAGTTGTCCCGTGATTTCAGAATAAAATTCTAGCTCCTTGCCTCTCTATTTCCATTCGTAATCAGATTGTTGGTTATGTTATATTCTGGCACTCCTTATTTGTCAGTCTGTGCTCAGAATTGCCAATTTCTTGACAGCTTTCTGGACACGCCGTGTCACACCTGTGTGCCCTTCCATATTTTAGTATGTCCTGTATGCCCTCCACATCACCTTCCTCTTCCCCACCCATCAAATCCTGTTCCCTGCACAGAATGCAAATGCTCCCAGAAGCATGTCTAGATCTCATCAGATAGAAATGCTTCTTCCTGTGAGGGTATTTTATCCTATATTCCACTTCAGTAGGAGTACCTAGCTCACTGATGGGTTTTTGTTTTGATGATATTGTTGCATATGAGACATCAAGTTCTTTGGGAACTGAGACCATGTCTTACTTCCTATCTTCATTGCCTTTCACAGTGATGATCACACATCAGTTGCTCAATAATTGTTTGTTAAGTAGAATTTTAGATACATGGAGAATGGTCTTAAATTCAGGTTAAAAATCTGAGTAGGAACTAGACAGCTTTCAAAAATGGGAAATGTCTGGGCAACAATAAAGTCTTTACCCAAGTCACATAAAGGAGTGAAAGAAAAACTGAGTACTTGAAGAGAATTTTGATGAGGTCATCATTACTATTTTTATATGTGTGTGATTTCTAAATACCTTCTTTATTGGATATTTGGGGAGAACATGTCTCAGGCAAGTAGGACAGCTATAATGGTGGCCATCTAACAGGTGAGGGGCATAGTTATCAATGACACACAGGTATTAGCTATTCTCCCAAAGTACTTATTCTAGCCTCAAGCATCTCCCCAACCCCAATTCTACAGGCAAAGAAAGCAAGTTTCAGAGAACAGGAAATACAGACAGAAGCCTAACTGTGTAAGTCCAATGAGTGTTCAAGTATCAAGTAGAGTGAAAACATTACTGCTGTGGGTTCCATCACCCTGCTCGTGTATTTGGTTGTTCTACTGACTTACTTGGTAAATTTAGGGAAATCCATTAACTTCTCTGGGCTGCAGTTTCCCTCCCTGGAAAATGCCAATGGTGATGCCTGTTTTCAACAGGGGTACTGTGACAAATTTAGGATTATTACGAACAGCCAACAGAGAAAATAATGCTTGGAACATATAAAGTGCTCAATCAATGGTAACTATAACATTATAATTATCCAGTAAGTCTCCGTATAGATTTTTGAGTAAGGAAATAATGTTTAGAGAATGCACTAAACTTGAATCCTAACATTTTGAAGTGAAAAAATTTCCAGTTCCCAGTGATCATCCCCCTTAATTTATGACTAGGCCTCTCTTGACATAGTTTTTTTTTTAATATTTGAAGATGGGAATTAGGCAGGGATGGCCAATAAACTGGCATTGGTGGTCCCCAATTTACCAGCTGGTTCCCTTTAACTGATGATGGATGGCTCTACTTTATGTGTTTATTCTCTTCTAAAAAGAATTTTCTCGCTGGCAGAGAGGGAACCAGGCAGAGTTCAGAGCTAAGTATCAAATCTGGCCCTTCCATCTTTGCCATCATTTTGTACGTCATCACTCATACAAAATATACCCAAGCTGCAGAAGTAGAGAGATCTTCATTTACTACATGCACACAGATATCAATTATTCTGAGCCCCTCAGATTATCAGATTCTAATTTTGGAAGTGCTATCTTTTATATAACTCAATAAAAATACTGGATATAATTTACTGAACCACAGTATGGTGTGCCGTTTGTTAAACATTCTCTGGAGAATGTGTACTCATCAGAAGACAAAAGAAGGGGTAGATTCTAACAGACAATCCATTCTACCAATTGTTTTTCTGGTCCAGAGAGCTTACCCATTTGATACCAAATATCATCTGATCCTCTACTCTATGATATGACCTACCAGGCACTCAAATATAATGATTTTTTGAGACATTTCAGGCCTCTAGATAATGATTTTTTGGGGGACAGGCTAAAAATAAAAAGCTTGTTCCAGGCAAAATGCTTCAGCATGTTCTACTTTTCCTTGTAAAATGCTCTCCTTGCTCAATCCTGAATTACAATTGTGACTCTTAAGCAAATGTTGGCTGTAGCTATGAAGACATAAAATGCTGTAGATGTTCTATGGACATGTCCAGGTACTTGGTGCTGTAATTCAAAAGCATCAATAAAGTTTTGAGTTGTATTCAGAGTCTGCAAATCTGTCACGGTCAGATGAGTTCAATTTCCATTTTCCCCATACCCCACCCTTCAAATTATGCATGAACAGATTAAAAATAGCAGGAAAATGCATTGTATTGTGTTCACTAAATATCTCCCATTTTAGAGGAAATCTTTAGCAATCAAATAACATGAGAAAAGACACACTGGAAAGCAATTATAACCCTGGGAAAATTTCATTTCATTGCTCAAGACAGAAAGTGGTATATTTCAAAACTGTGAGCAAAGATTAATGGAGATGAAGGGAATGGTAAGGGCCCATGAACTAAGACATTTAACTTTAATGTCATTGCAAAACATGAGAAGTCATCATTTCAAGACTCAATAACCTCAAACTGAAATGCATTCATTGTTATTTTTCCTTCCTTTCTCCCCCAACATTGTACTCGGCAAGTTGAATGGGTCTGACAAGGAGTTGGTTTGAAAGTGAAGGGTTCTTTTCCTGAACAAGGTTAAGTTTAGCTTTGATGACAGCACAGCCTGGAAATCTCCTGCCAAGCATTTCCTGCGGGCAAGAAGGCAGAAGATTTTCACTTTCTCTGTCAGCTTTAGCTCTATCTCAAGTGGTTATAAGTCAAGCCTTGGAAGAGAAAAGGCAGAATGAAGAAAATAAAACCTTTACTGCATAGCATTGGTCTGAGAGCTCCAAACAGAATTTTTCAAGTGCATTTTGATGAAGTGGGTCACAGAGTCTAGTTCCTTGGAGTCAGTACAATGTGTTAGGAAGGCACTCTGGTTTGTTTAAATGGAATTTTAATTGGGGAGTAAATGTAGTGCACCAGGAAAATGTGAATGAATGCCATTTGATACTCAATACTAGATTTGCCAAACAGACTTGGACTGAATCTATATGAACACTGACAAGTTGAAAAAAATCTAGTCATTTGTTCATGTTTAATATGTACTGATGTGGCGACTGGATAGTATTTTGTTGTCATTGCTCCCGCTGTGACTTCAAAAGAGTTGGAGCCTGATTGGAATTCTACATCACCCCATTCTGGCATCCTCGTGGTTTCTGTGGCCTGTTATGGTCCAGGCGTTTGCTTTTGATCTCCTAGGGTACTCCCTGGAACAGATCCTGATTCAAGATCAAGCTCCCAGATCTCTGACACTACACTTGGGTCAGGAAAGCCCTGCGACACTGGTGGTCTCTGTCTTGCAGCTTTCTCTCACTTTGCTATTTCATGTAACCATCCCCACTGGCTGACTTGGGCCTCCGGGATCTATCTAACACACAGACAGAGCTTGGTAAAGCTGTCTAGCCCCATAGTGGAAGAGAAAGGAATGATAGAGAAGTAGAAGGGAAGATTATCAGCATGGAAAAGTTATATAGACAGTTTCCCTTCCTATCACAAAGTGTCTTGCAATGTAGGCCATCTGTGTACTGTTCCAGTTGCTATAACCGCTGGCATTACAAGAGAACACACCATGTACTGAATGCAGACAATGGTAAACCGTGACAGGGGATTTACATAAATTACCTCATTGCCTCCTCCTAATACTAATTATGAATGAGGCATTATTGTCTTGGTTTTATAAGGAAAACAATTTCTGAGTATTTAAGTTGCTTGACCAAGGTCACAAGGCTTGGCTTGGCCCTAGATCTGTCCAGTGCCTGTTAGCATTAACTATCTTATTACCATCCTGCAAAGTTGACCGAGGAATCTTCAGTCTATTCTGTTCAGTTTGTCTCAAACTCTTGACCAATCTCTCTCTCTCTCTCTTTTTTTAAATGTTTATTTATTTTTAAGGGAGAGAGCATGCGAGAGTGGATTAGGGGCAGAGAGAGAGCAAAACAGAGGATCTGAAGGAGGCTCTACACTGACAGTAGACAGCCCGATGTGGGGCTTGAACCTGCAGACCATGAGATCATGACCAGAGCTGAAAGTCGGACGCTTAACCAACTGAGCCACCCAGGCACCTCAGAAGAAAGGCTCAAACTCTTGACCAATCTTGCACCCTTGGAATGTTTAGAAAAAATACAAGTGCTCTTTATATACACTCTGCCAAGTGCTATAGATCACAATATCTATAAGATCTATAGATCACAATATCTATAAGATCTATAGATCACAATATCTATAAGAGGATATCCAAACCAAACATTAACTAAATCACCAAGCGTAGGTAAACGTCCATTACTGAAATTTCCACAGACATTACATTACCTGGCCTTTAGTGTTATCCTGAGCACACACATGACTATGTCTCCTGGGTCTACAGAGCCAACAGGGCACACAGAGGAGGTAAAATGAGTGATTTCTGACTTAGAGCAAGGTCCATTCTACTGCCTCTGCTCCTGGGCCAGCAGACAATCAGCTGTACTTTCTTGAAATTTAGAATTTTTGTCTTCTGTGACACTTCAGATGGAAGTACTCTTGCCGTCCTGAACTTTCTGACTTCCACAGGAGTTTACCCTGGATTTTGAGGCTCTTCTTAGACAGCTTGGCTTGTGGACTCTCAGACTATGTATGTGTTCTGGCCTGATCAGAAGGCTGGCATGCAAATTCTGCTTTTAAAGCTGGCTCTTTTCTTTCCTCTAAAGTCCAGCCCCACCTGACCAGCAGGTTCGCACTCACAGACCTGCATGACAGTTTTTGTTCTTTAGCTTTACGCTACTGAAGAGATACTGACATGGAACTGGCAGGTAAAAATCATGGCCTTCCTCTGAATGCTCTCAGGATGGCCACTGAATCACTTCCGTGAGGCCTCGGTGACACTCCCACAATCCGGCATAGCCATAATAGCGATTTTGAGTGATCACTGTAACAGTCCTATGGAGAATAGGAAATTGGGAGAAGCCTCAGTCCAGAATCCTAGGGACATTAATGAAATGACAGAATGCATTCTGCTACCTTAGTTTTAGAAAGTTTTAAATGATTATATTAACAGTTTTCATATTAGCTATCTCTGGAAATTTAAGGTGCGCACATAATTATACTAATATGTGAATTCAAATCAGACCCTTTTGTGTTAGAACATAGATCTTTAAAACCCACTTCAAGAAGTTTCTTTTCATAATTATGGAAACACTTTTGGAGGCAAAGGAAAAGCAAAACAATATTCATGATGAGACTAATGGGCAGAGTCTACAGTTCTTTGCCAATTTTGATACCTAAGATGAAACGATATTATGGAGTATGGAATGTGTTCTGAAATACTGCTTCTGTAAGCCTATCTTGTAGACATTTGAGAACAGATTCAAGTAGGTGAAATCCTAATCTCCCGGGTCAATTTCAAACACCATTCCTGAATACCCTGATTGAATTCTTGTTCCCTGTTTTGGAACCAGGCTATGGGTGGCTTCCGTCATTGCTACACATGATAGTTACTGTCTCTCCAATGAGATGCTGAGCCTCAAGAGGAAACCTACAAATTCTTCTGTACTCCAGCATTACACTGAGCCCCACGGGGAAGACTGTATCATGTAAAAGGAATAGGGTTTTAGATGCAGCCCTTGAATAATTTATTTAACCTTTCCAGCCTTTGTTTTCTTTGACATAAAATGAGATAATTAACCTTTTTTACTGTGATTGTTTGGAGGAAAATTAAATGTGGTAACATGTAATGGACTTCATTTATTGCAAGGATTTAGTAATTGTTCATTCTTGTTCTTTTTCAAAAGGCGATTATGGTCGAATATCTCCTGATTATTTGATTGATTAATATCATCTTCATAATTATAAATCAGCACACTTTAATCATGTTTGTATTTTTCTTGGCTACATTTATAAGTAGTTTACATACTTAAGAGTGGGCTTTAGAAGTTTCTCCCTGAAGATTTTGATTTGTCATCCCAATATAATTATCTTTAAAGACGACTAGACCAGTACCAGACACTGTTTTGCATTCTGATGTCATGTAGAAGGACGAGAAACGCATCACCCATTTCCAAAGGCTTCTGACCCTTTGAAAGCATATGCCTAGACTCTTTCTTCCATGACTAACGAAAAAGATCCAATCAGGCCCTCTCTGGAGGGAGAATGGGCTGAAAGATGTTTCAAGAAATATGTGGACCTATGTATTCATCGGAAGAGAGGGAAACTAAAAGATTGACCAAGATAAATTTCACACAGAACTGGGCAAGTATCTCTGAACTTTGGTCAAAAGTTATCAAAAATTTATCAAAATTTTATCTCCTCTTTTTCCTTCTTCAAGTCTCATAAACATTAGATAAAGCTGTTTCTTGATTTCCTTAGCACTGCAAATAACATTGAACAATTTTATGCTTATATTCTGGCTTTTAAAAGAAGATAAAAAGTAATAATACAAATGACTTTTTTTGATTCATTTTGAAATGATGGCTATGAGAAAGAGCCAAAGCATTCCAAAATGTAAATGAATATTTAACCCAAATCTCTGCTGATGATTTCCTTGCAGCAAATCACTCACCAGCCTCCAACTCTGTAACCAACCACAACTCCCCCAACTAACAAATGAAAGAAGGAAAGAAAGAGAGAAAGAAAGAGAAGAAGGATAGAAGGAAGGAAGGGAGGAAGGAAAGGAAGGTAGATAAGGAAGGAAGGAAGGAAGGAAGGAAGGAAGGAAGGAGAAAAAGAAAGAAAGAAAGAAAGAAAGAAAGAAAGAAAGAAAGAAAGAAAGAAAGAGGAAGGAAGGAAAGAATAAAAGAAATGCTAGTTTTCAAGACATAGTTTTCTTAGAAACTTCTAAATTCCAGGATCATTTGGAATGTTATAAAACAGAATGAAACGTAACTCTATAAAACTGGAAGTTGGTGTTAAATCATTCTGCAACTTCTTTTTTCCAGTAAAAATTGATTTTTAGCTCTCTCCCTACCCATACATTTAAATCTAACCCATTCTTTTAAAGCTTTGTTGTTGTTTTTGGTCATGTGAGTATTCTGTATTTTAGTTATTCACTTTCCTATTGAATTGAGGTTGTTTTTATTTTATTTTTATTTTTTATTTCTTGGTGATACAAATAACATTTCAATAAACATCCCTGTGTGCACGTGTGAATGCATCCAGAAGTCAAGTTTCTGGGCTATGATACACATGTATTTTCATTTTTAGAAAAAATTGTCACATTCTTTTTCAAAGTGATTGTACCAATACACATCCACTCCCAGTAATATAAGAATATAAGATGGCTTTAATTTATTCCTTATACCTCTCAATATTTCATGTTGTAGATGTTTTGTTTTTGGCAATATAGCAGGTTAACAATATTTGCCAGATTATGGGGAGGTGTTGTCCTTTTTTTAACATATTTATTTATTTATTTTGAGAGGAGGTGGAGAGAGAGGGAGAGAGGGAGAGAGAGACCACAAGCAGGAGAGGAGCAGAGAGAGAGGGAGAGAGAGAGAATCCCAAGCAGGTTCTGCACTGTCAGAGCAGAGCCCGACCTGGGACTTAAACTCACAAACCATGAGACTGTGACCTGAACTGAAATAAAGAATCAGATACTTAACTGACTGAGCCATCCAGGCACCCCAGGGTTGTCACTTTAATATTCTATTAACCATTTAAATTTCCTCTTGAATGAACTGACTGCTTATACTCTTTGCTCAGGTTTTTGGTTTTTTTTTGTTTTTGTTTTGTTTTTGTTTTTGTTTTAATTATGCTGCTTGCTTTCTATCACATATTTAGGAGTCTATCACATATTGTGGATGCTAATTTACACATTACATAGTTAAAGCATCTTTTCCCGGTCATTACTGAGTTTCTCACCATAAACATGACGGTAATGCTACCTGATTATCCTGCTATTGTCTTCTTCAATTCAGCTCCTCTCACTTTCAGGTCTCACCCTGACCTCATTTGATGTAGAAATCCTTCCTGTGAATCCCCTTGTCCCTGCAAGGCTGCTCTTCTCCACTGTCCTCACCCACACTGCTACTCTCAGGATGAAAGGTGACTGTGCACTTCACTGTCCGCAAAGCCACATGCTTAATCCACACCAAAGACTTCAACTTTCTTTTTTATCCATGCATCTCTAGTGCTTAACACAAGTTTGGGCACACTGTAGGTGCTCAGTGTGTCCTGAGTAAGTATACACCTAAGCAATGGCGACATAAGCATGAGGGAAAGTAAAAAGTGACCGGAGAGGGTTTATAGGAGCTTGGGACATCTGGCATGGCTGGAAGACAGGACTCTGATTGAGGACTCCAAGAAGACAGCATGGTGGGGTGGAAGGTCTAGATTGGACAGAGCCTTCGTCCATTTAGGTGTATCCTGGACACAGGAGGAGGGTGCCATTGGAAGTGCAGAATCCTAACAAGTCGAATGATTTCAGTCATTCAGTGCAAGATCATCCTGTGGGAAAATGGAAACATTAAAAAGAACAGGGAGAAAGATGCCCTTCAAAGAGAGCTTACTTCTGGGGCTCCTGGGTGGCTCAGTCGGTTAAGCGTCTGACTTCGGCTCAGGTCATGATCTCACTGTTCGTGGGTTTGAACCCCACGTTGGGCTCTCTGTTGTCAACACAGAGCCTGTTTCAGATCCTCTGCCCCCCCCACCTCGATGTCCCCCCCCCCCTTGCTCGCTCTCTCTCTCTCTCTCTCTCAAAAAATGAATAAACATTAAAAAACCAAGAGCTATTTCCCTGGTGAGTATGAGCAAGAGAGTGGAGCTGAACACAGAAGGGATAAGACTGAAGCAGCTCCAGCCTTGGAACTTAATGCCTCTGCCCTGAAATCTGTGGGAGGAAACTCACGCCCTGGATTGAGGAAAGGAGCCACAAGGCATCTCCAGGTGTTGCCTGGGTACTCAAGACTCACAGGCCAGGATGGGCAGGGGAGGCTGGGCATTGGTCCACTGTTTCCAGGAAAATACCACCACCAGCGCTAGGAGAAATCAGAGTAGTGCAGGCTGAGGTGGGGAGCAGGGATGAGTGACCTATAGGGAGGTCACACTATAAGCCTCAGGGTTCCACATTATTGGAGTGAAACATGGAAAATGAATAGGAGCCTGGACTGAGTTTTCCTTCCAAGCCATGCCTGTCCACTCTCAGCACTCATGAAGGAGAAGTCCAAGAAAGGAAGAAAATGAAACACATCAGGTCACTCCCTACACCTGCTGATGAAATCTATTATTCTGAGAAAGGTGTTGATACTGCATATTGACTGGTTCCAGAGAGTTTGTGGGCCTCAGAGGAGACTCAGCCCGAAGAGGGCCCTGCTGGAGAGGATGGACAGAGGGACCTCCTTAAGAGAGGGTAGCCAAGCAGTGGGGACTCCAGGTTTCAGTCAGCAGTTAGGTGTTAGACAAGCAGACCGGGAGCAGCCAGAGTGTGGACAAGAGGACAGAGTCTGGACGGACAAGAGGTTCAGGACCCAGGTAGTAAGAAATTCAAGATCAGACAGAAGTGCCTGTAGCCCCCGAATGAAGCTAGGAGTTGAAAATAGGGTGTAATGAAGGCACAGAAGGGATTTTCCAGTTATTAAGAGGATAATCTAAACAACATTATGGCAGTAAATTTGAAAACCTAGTTAAAGGGAAATACCTTGGGCAAATGTTACACAATTAGTGGTCTCCCAAGAAGAAATGTGTGTGTGTATGTGTGTGTGCACCAGGAAGTTTAATAGAAATTCTACCAAATTTTCACAGAAACAGCCTTCCATAAATCAGTCCAGAGCATAAATGAGGAAGTAACCCTACGACAAATTCTCTGACACTAACAGAAGCTACTGAAACTCAACAAAGACAGTGAAAGAAAGTTCTAGGCAACTCTCATCACCACTGAGGCAAAAATCCTAAACAGATCCAGGAATGTGTTAAAGATCACCAGCATGGCCACGTCAAACAAATGCTAAGAAGAGCCCGGTACTTGATCGAATAGAACGAATCTTACAGAGGCCTTAGCAATAGTCAACAGGACAAGACTGTTCATGCTAGAAAATTGTTCAGTATGACTTCCCAAATTAAAGTACAAAAGGAGAGAAATAATATGATTAGTTCATAGATGGGAAATATCAAAATTCATACCCAATAAACATATCTACACCTCTACTCTTGACAAAAACTTGTAACAAGTTAAAATAGAAGGGTATATATGCTGAACATAGAGCAAACATGATCCTTATTGGCCGACTGCTGAAAGCATGTCTCCAGGGTCATAACAAAGACCGATATGCCCATGATGAACAATTCTTACTTTACACAGAGCCTAGATTGCATAGCGTAGTGAGAAAAAGATAAAGAATTCTTGATCATTAAGAAAGAGGGAGAGTAGCCCTTATCATCTGCCAGTGATATGACTGTATTCTTAGAAAACCATAAACAGTCTATGCAGAAATTGTTAGAAGAAAACTGTCAACAATCTGCATAAAAATTATTAGAATTACTAAGAGTGTTCGAGTTGCTAGACATAAAATCAATGTACAAAAATCAATTGTGTTTATACACACCAGCTGCAAATAATTGAAAATATGATTTTGAAAACAAAGTTTATGATAGTCTCAAGCAGCTTGGAATAAATCTAATAGAACAGTGAGAAAATTATAAAACCCTTCTGAAAGACATTTTAAAAGACCCAGGTAAATAGAAATTAGTAAGACTTGGTATTGTAAAACTGGCAATTGTGCTATTCCCTAAAGAGATCTATAAAGCTAGTGAAACATCAATTCAAATGTCATATCTGAATTTCTTTCCCTCCTGTCTCTCTTGTCCTTCCTTTCTTCCTCTTGCCTCTGACAAGCTGATACTAACATATATGTAGAAGAGCTAAAGACTTGAGATATTCCCAAATAAGAAAAATAAAATGAGTGAAAATGCTTTCATATACATAAAGAATTATTTAAAAATGTGTAGTAATTAAGGCAGGATGCGTATTGACATGAGATTGAATATTACCGATGGAAAAACAAACAAGTAAATCAAGAATCAATCAATCAATCAAGCTGACACAGCCCCTGAAATATATGGAGACTTGATTTATTACAGAATTGGTTCTATGTGTCAGTAGGGAAGGAAGAGACTTTACAATTCATGGTCCTGGAAAACTATTCATGTGGAAATATATGAAATTGGACAAATGTCTTCTCACTCCACACATAAAAAATACGTTCTAGTCAGATTAAAGATTTAAATGTAAGAGACAAAACTAAAAAAACTATTTTAGAAAACCGTATATAAGAACGTTTTTATGACTTTGAGGTAGAAAACTTTTCTTTAAAAACAGAGAACATTCACATTATCAAGGAAATAAAGGATTAATTCCCCTATATAAAAATCAGTAACTTCTGTTCATTAAGAAAAATCCATAAAAACAGTAAAAATACAAGTCCCAGATTGGGAGGTAGTTTTGGCAGCCATCTAATTGACAAAATACTCGAATTCAGAATATCTAAATAATTCATACAAATAAATTTTAAAAAGGCATATGGTCCAATGAAATATATCTGAAAAGCATCTTTAAAAAACAAAAAGACTCAAACGACTCATAGATTTAACAAAAGAATTCATTAATATTTATGGAAATGAAAATTAAAATGGAAATGAAATACTATTTCACACCCTCCATTTGAGACAAAAGAAAATTTTTGACAATGAGTTTTGATGAGGGTAAATACCAATTAGAATGCCTACAAGTTGCTTGTGAATTGGTACATTTTGGACAATGACTTGATATTATTAATCAAGTTAAAGATCTGCACAATTTATGAGGACAAAATCCCCTTGCTCGTTGCATACTCGAAACAAATGTTTTTCCAAGTGCATTAGGATATGTGCAAAAATATTTATCAGGGCACAGCAGAAGACTGAAATCCACACAAATATCAGCTAACAACAGAAGGGATAGATAGACTGTTGTGTATTGTCACAAAGGAAAATCATTCCACATGGAAAGTAAACTAAAGCTGCCCGCAAAAAACATCTATGAAACAACAACAACAAAAAAATGATATTGAGTGAAGAGTCAAGTCCTGGAAGAAGATGCAGTGATTTAATCTATTCATATGAAGTTTGAAATCACAAAAATTAAAAAATAGAACTATAGGTGGTAAAATCTTCCTACAGGAAGACAAGGGAACAAAAAACACAGCCCTTCTCAGGATCTGGAATATTTGCAAAGGTGGAAGAAAAGAGAAAAAGACTGGAGAGGGGCCCACAGGCCGATGTCACACAATGACTATGTCATTTTCCCTGAATTGAGATGGTGAGCATGAAGAATATGTATTCACTGTTTATTATTCACACCTTGCACATAATCTCCAAGCTTGCTTTTAATAAACTCTCAATTTAATAAGAAAGAATTTTAGAGACGAAATGAATATTTCACGTGAGAACAAAAGTATATACATTATTTAGAACTGATTGGGAAACATGAGACTTTGCATAAATCCTATTTATCCAAACCACCTATCATTTCACTGGAGGCTTGGTGGATGATGTGTGTCACTACCTGTCTCAGTGCCAAAAGACGCTGGCAATCGGCTGTGGCTGAATCTTTAAGAAAAGCAAACATTGTCTCCAAGTCTTGCAGTCTGGAAAGGACTAAAGCAGAGGACAGAGTCTGCATCTTGTTACATAATTTTTGAGCCAGAGGAGTCATGTATGACCCCGGGTGACCTTCCACCATCATGGTGTGCTTCTTCGCATTTTGCTAATTTTCTAATTAGTTAGTGAGTTCGTTAAGATTGCATTTTCTTTTAGTTAATCTCTTTTGCAAATGCCTTACGAGTATTTTACAGGAACTGGGATGCTTTCTATTTAGATGCTTTGGGGTTCAAGACAATACATTGGTAGTTCTTCCAGAAAATACCCTACACTTTTGTGGCAATGATCATCTCTCTGTTAATGAGCATATAATCTTTGCATGGAAACATGGAGAAAGAAATGAGGAGTTACTACTCATACAAACCATTAATATATCTTCCACGAGAAGAGGAATACCTGTGTGCTCATCCTATTTTTAAAAATGAGCTTCTCAGTCTCAAAACAATTCTTCAAGTTATCTTTATCTTAACATGGGGAAATAGAGACGGACAAAGGTTAAGTAATTCAGCTAGAATGTGGAAGATCCAGGATATGAATCCCAAATTGACTCCCATCCCTTGCTTTCAACCATTGTTGCACGTTAATCCTTCATTCCATCTCCTGTATGGACAGGGTTTCCTTGTAAGACAGAGCCCTATTTCTTCTTTATCAGAGGTAGTATCTTGAACGATTTAAGCCATTGTACATGCAGCTTGACACTTTTCTTCTCCCCTTGGGCATTTTTCAAATCATTATTTCCTGATCAAGGGGGAAAAAAAGCTGCTATTTTTATCTAGTGCCATTTATTAAAAAAAAAAAAGGCACTAAAAATGACTTTGCATGAAGTGCCGTGATTCCCTGCCGCAGTTAGGTACAACATCACACCAGCCCACATTTCATGTTAGCCCACCGCGGGCACTCAGCTGCACTTACGCAGTACCCCAGTTCTTGAAGTCGTGAGGAAATCAAAGTTCCTTGTTCGAAACTGTAGCTTGTTTTCCCTTGTTTAGAAAAACAGAAATTACATGTAAATACAAAATCTTGAGTTAATGATATTCCTTATTTCTACGTTAATTTTCATCACTCGTTCACCTCTCATTCTTTGTTGTTGTTGTTGTTGTTGCTATGAGTTATTTTCTTCTTCTTTTTGATATAATCTATTGTCAAATTGGTTTCCATAAAACACCCAGGGCTCATCCCAACAGGTGCCCTCCTAAATGCCCATCAACCACTTTCCCCTCCTTCTCACCCCCTCCATCAACCCTCAGTTTGTTCTCAGTATCCAAGAGTCTCTTATGGTTTGTCTCTTATTCTTTTTATTAAAATGATTATTTTATTTTGAGAGACAGTGTGTGTGTGTGCGCACACAAATGGGGAAGAGACAGAGACCCTCAGGTAGGCTCTGTGCTTTTAGCCCAATGTGGGGCTCGATCTCACGAACAATGAGATCATGACCTGAGCCAAAATCAAGAGTCTGACACTTAACCAAGTGAGCCACCCGTGCGCCTCTCTTATTCTTTTTTATATCATCCTTATCCCTTTCTCCATTCCCCACAAGGAGTCATTCATATGTGATTGATGTGGATCTTTTATTATATTTACTTTTGCTATTTTTTTTACCAAGTGTATATATTTAAAACAAATTTTATAAACAGATTTAGTCAGATAGGAATGGACAAACTGTAGTCCAGGCTAAATCCAACCCATTGCCTATTTTTGTAAATGGCATTTCATTAGAGCACACCTATATCCATTCGTTTGGGTCATGTTTACAGGACTGTTTTCGTGTTGCACTGTCAGTGTTGAGCAATGGCCAGAGAGACCCTCTGACTCCCAAAGCTGAAAAAACAGTAAAACCTTGGATTGCAAGTAACTTGTTCTGCGAGTGTTCCGCAAGACAAGCAAACATTTCTGATAAATTTTAACTTGATAAACGAGCGATGTCTTGCAATATGAGTAGTATGTGATGCAAATTTGTCACATGATCACAAATGAGCCAATGGTCTTGAAATTCCCCTTGATACATGAGTACTTTGGATTACAAGGATGTTTCTGGAACAAATTATGCTCGCCAACCAAGGTTTCACTATATTTACCTCCAGGCCCTTTATAGAACAAGTTTGGGGGCGCCTGGGTGGCGCAGTCGGTTAAGCGTCCGACTTCAGCCAGGTCACGATCTCACGGTCCGTGAGTTCGAGCCCCGCGTCAGGCTCTGGGCTGATGGCTCAGAGCCTGGAGCCTGTTTCCGATTCTGTGTCTCCCTCTCTCTCTGCCCCTCCCCCGTTCATGCTCTGTCTCTCTCTGTCCCAAAAATAAATTAAAAATGTTGAAAAAAAAATTAAAAAAAAAAAGAACAAGTTTGCTTACTTACCCCTGCTCTAGGGTGTTCACTGACCGTATTCTACCGACCCACTTTTGCAGCAAGGGTTGCAAGCCTCCCACATGTTCCCTAACATCCTAAAAAGCACTAAAACAAAGATTTTCATAAGCGTGCCTCCATGGACCTGAGTGAAACTTTCTCTGGGACACACGCCCAGGGCAGGAATGCAGGGTCATAGTAGGGTGGGCATCCACAGCAGCTGGCTCCCCAGCACATTTGCAGCAGCCTACACTGCCATTGCCACCTTGTCCACTCCCACCCTTGACCTTGCTCTGCGTCTGCTTCTTGCCAGGGCGATAGATGTTAAGTAATGCCTCGTTTGGGTTAAATTTACATTACTGAGTTTTTAAAAGATTGAGCTTTTCATCTGATTTTTTTAATGCTTTTTGAGTTATTTCTTCTAAAAGTGGCTATGATCTATATTTGGCCTATTTCTACTGGAGTGGTTGTCCTTTTAGGCGTTATTTTTGGTGTGCAGGAACCCTTATGTATTTTGACAACAATCCCTTACTGAATTGGGACACTTCAAATAACTTCTATCACCTGGCATTCACCTGCTAATATTTTTGTGTGTGTCTAATGTCAAAAAGAAATCCTTTCTCGGAGGATTAATGATGAAATAATGGAATTAGCATTATAATCCAATAATATTATATGTTATATAAAACCATATAGACTTGCATTATATATGTCATTATACTATGTATACTGTTATCTATAATGTTATATATGTGGCATATTACATATTATATATTATTATATAATTTTTATGAATGTATAATAATTATTCTAAGTGTTTTCATGGATATGTTTTTACTTTCAAATGATAGATTTTTTTCACTGGTTTAGTAACTGATGTGAGCTACTCCCAAATATTTGAAATTACTTGCCAGCCTCTAAAGGAAGTGTATGAAGGCCCAGTGGATGCATCTTGGTCAAATGACCACATGTTCAAGACTAGAGAATCCAGGAGCTCCTGCATGGCTCAGTTGGTAAAGCATCCAAACTGATTCTGGCTCAGGTTGTGTTATCACAGTTTGTGGGTTCGAGCCCCGTGTTGGGCTCTGTGCTAACAGTGGGGAGCCTGCTTCTTGGGATTTTTTTCTCCCTCCTTCTCTGCCCCTCCCCTGCTCTCTCTCTCAAGAAATAATAATAATAATAAAATTTTTAAAAATAAATAAATAATAAAAAAAGACTAGAGAATCCAGGCCCTACTGGAATATGGACAGTCATGACATGCCTGTACATGAGGGACCTGGTTTATATCTGTACTATGTGCAATTTGGGATTCATTAACATATATGACAGCTGTTTGCTCCTGCTCCTGCTCCTCTGTAGCTGGCTGAATCATCCAGGGACAGTGTGAAGAACAAGCTGATGTATTAAGTCCTGGAAAGCCTGAGTAGCCCAGAAGGGAAGAAAATGCGGGAGGGGTCGGGCAGCGATTTGAAACGAAGAGACGTTCCAACAGCTGGCCCTGGAACCCACGAAGGGATCCAGATGCACCCGCAGTCCTGGGACGGGTGATTTGGATCCACGTGCAGCAACAGGCACCGAGTTATGGGCAGAGAGGTGCCGGGCTAAGTTCCATTAGGCCACTTATGACCCGGAGCTGGAGGACAGCAGTGAGGCCAGCGCCACACGAGGTGCCGCTGCACCTCACGTCCCTTTATTGCCAAAGCCTGCTCACAGAGAGGTTTGCACCTGCCCTCTCGTCTCCTCCACTCCCCAAGGTACACATCAACCCTTTGCCGTAGAGTCAAATCCCAGGTCTGATATTCAGAAGATGTAACAGGGATTGGCTTAAAAATATTTCAAATCTCATGAACATGTTGTAAAATACAGAAAATAAATCATGAGAATAAAATGTGGATCCCCACCTGTCCAGTGAGGTATTGCTTTCTCGGCGAAAGGCTCATGGTTTGGTGTCTTTTTAAATCTTAACAAAGTGTTTGCTGTTCAAAACCTAAGGTTGCCAAACCAGAGCTTCAGAGATATTTCTTTTTCCATGCTGCATAAAATTCCATTCACATTTACCTGTAAAACAGCCTGTTATTCAGACTTTCCCTTCATTCAACACATATCTGTTGAGCGCCCCCTATGTATCCACACAACCTTAGATACTTGATCAGCGAACTTAAACACTCCGATTAGGAAACAAAGGAGGTCAAGATCCCTACTATAGAAAATACGAACTCTTGGCCTGTGAAGATAGACAATAAGCAATTCACATAATAAATAAGAAAAACGTATGTTATAGGTTGAATTATGTCCCCCCCACACACATACTATACATATACATATACATATACATATACATATACATATACATATACATATATATATAATACAGATATATGCATATACATAATATGTATATGTATACATATACATAATACATACATATATATAATCCTCAGTACCTGTGAATGCAACCTTATTCAGATCTGGATCTTTGCAAATTTAATTTAATCACATCAAGATGAGGTAATTAGGGAGGATGGGCCTTAATCCAATATGACTGGTGTCTTTCTAAAAAAAGGGACATATAGATACTCAGACATAGGAAAAATGCACGTAATGACACAGAGACACAGACCCATGTGAAGACAGAGGCAGAGATTGGAATTACATTTCCACAAACCAAGGAAGGCCTGAGGCTCCCAGAAACTAGCAGAGAGAAGGAAAGATCCTCTCTTAGAGCCTTCAGAGGAAGCAGGGCATTGCTAAAACCTGGATTTAGAACTCTTAGCCTCCAGAACTGTGAGCCAATAAATTGCTGTTGTTTTAGGCTGTTTCAGATGTTTTAGACATCTGAAATGTTATTAGACGTCACTATGCAGTCTGGGTGTTGGCAGGAAGAAGATGGCACTTGGAAATGCATGGATGAGAATATAACAAAGGGACTGTCCTTGCAAGTGTGGGAAGAGTGATGAGAAAGCCACCCACAAGGATGGAGCGTCATGGGTGGTCCACAGTGGCAGAAGTGAGCACAGTGTGGAAGGTGTACATGGACAGGCCAGAAGCACATCTGCAAAGGGTAGCGGGAAGTGAACACAGGGGGAAGGGGGATGGACTCCTCTAAGGACAGGTAGCCAGCATGGTAGAAGGGGGCAGGAATGGACTGTGGAGTAATCATT
This sequence comes from Prionailurus viverrinus, assembly GCF_022837055.1. Classification (NCBI taxonomy): domain Eukaryota; kingdom Metazoa; phylum Chordata; class Mammalia; order Carnivora; family Felidae; genus Prionailurus; species Prionailurus viverrinus. Next base: position 102,824,663 of record NC_062568.1, on the reverse strand, counting down.
CTGATCTTGCTCTCCCCAGACTTGTGTCTCCTCCTCATGTCTCCTGGGACAGAATCCAGCAGAAGTGAGAGGGAAAGAAGACCAACTGATGAGCTCAGTCCCCGGGGTCCAGAGCAGGGCAAGGGTGGAGAGTAGATATGCTGAGCCAGTAGAAAGTATTCTAGACAATGCTTAAACTATTTTTTATAGCAGTGAAAGAACATCACAGATTTCCCATCACAGTTTACCAACCCAAGCCCAGAATGTCCAAAACCGACGTGACCCAAAGATGGCAGCCCATTAAAGCATCCCAAGGAAAGAGGCTTTGTAATCTCAATATGTGAAAAATTGGCAGTGTACTCTTGGTTGTCTTTTCATGTAACTCACATTAAAATTCATCAATGGCTCCTCACAGCTTAAAAAAAAAAAGGTCAAATCCTTGGTGTATCAATTATGGCATCAACCATGGCACTGCTCGAACTCTTTGGCCTGATCTTTCCATTTTTACCCCATGTTTTCCCAGTCACATCAAATAACTTTCAGTTATCTGAGTGGACCAGTTCTTTCCTGGCTCCCTGGCCTTGGAAAGTTGTTCTTCTTCCTGGAAATCCTAGCCACGCTCTCCACCTGAATATCTCCTCAATATCCCAAGTGGGCATTGCTTGCTCAGAGTCTTTCATTGCGACCACTTTCCCAGGAGAGAAGGTAGCAGCAGGGAGGGGGCAACATTGCAGGTTAACTGGAGACCAGGGGAGGGGGCAGAGCATGCCCAAACCACCCTGTGTGTGCTTGTTGAAGGGGGGCCTCCTTCCATCCACTGCCCCACCCAAAAGGGCTCAAACTCTCAGTGTCAGGCCAGTCTGTTTTAAAGATTGTCTGTGTCATCTAACCTATTACAACTGCCATATTTGGAAATTTATTGGTCTATATCTTTCCTCTTCTTGATGAAATCCTTGAAAGTAGCATCTACACTTTCTTCGCCTTGTTCTCCAGTACAGACTTCATGTAGTGTGGACACTCAGTGCCTCTTTGTTGACTTAATGTATGAATGTTAAATTTGCATCCTTTTGCTCGGCCCCTAGTTCACCTTGTAGTTCCCTTGTATCTTGTATGTTCTATCCTGTGGTGGACCCAAAGACAACCTAAACCTCTCCTCCAAGTAATATCATAATCTCATTTGGAGTAACTTCAGATATTATTTCCTTAAATATTAGGACAGCCAAGGAAACTGCAATGCTTACAAATATTTTTTTTTCTTGTTCTTATTCCACATATACATATGAGGGGTTAACTCTAACTAGGAGATTTCACATCTCTTTTGCTTATTTAAAAATAATTTCAGTTGTAAACAAGAGTCACTCCTGCTCCAATATAGCAAAGTAAGAGAGATACATACATTCATACCTAGAAATAAAGTCTCTTAAAGCTCAACAATGGTTCAACAGTGGGATGTGACTTGGATAATTTTATTTATAGAGAGTTACAATTATTCTTCAGGACACTCCAGTATTAGAGTATTAAGAAATAGAACAAGTTCTGCATCTGGTTTTGACTATAAAAATATAGTAATTTAACAGTAAACATGACCTTACATTATACATCTGGATACATCAAAGTTTTTTATTCTGAATAAAATATGTGAGCTAAAGCTGTCAATTTGTAAATTAATAATTAATCTTTCTTCCTTGTTTATTTTTGCTTCAGGAAAAAAAATCAGAGCTGTTAGTTATAGAATGAAGTAAAAGAAAAGAATAGGATTTTTTTTTTTTTTTGCCTTTATGAATCTGGTTAGTGACGCTTTAAAGCAGTACATAATCTATGTTCATTACCACTTCTAACTTGAAAAAGCAACCTTGGCAAGAGAACCATTTTTCCGAGTTGTGGTTAATATGAAGAATACTGACTCGAATTATCCAGATTTTAATAAGACCAGAAACTCTAGTTTCTCAATAGTGACTAATCTCTAGATTCGTGTAACACCAAGCACTTCATAGCAAACAGAGAGTATCCGCTCTTCAGTCTGAATACAATTATCCTTCATATTAATAAATACACTTACCCATTACTAACTTGTTAAGCCAGATTTCCCCTGAGACTTCTATTTCGGTCGCCATCAACATTTGCTAAAAAATATGGCTTTTATAAATAGTACACGGATACAACTTTCTTTCGGATGCTTATGCCACTTTTTAAGAAAGGAGGAATAAAGAACAAATTATTAGTAATGAAGTTAAAAAAATTAACAAGAAAGCAACTGTGTAAGGCTAGTAAAGCCAGAAAGTGGAAACCTGAATTTGCTTTCTTGCTTTGTCCTACACAAGCCACGTTGTGTGACATCAGCCACATTGCTCTCGTTTTTACTATTTTTCTCTTGGTAAAACAGAACATTTGGTCCATCAAAACTGGAAAGGCAACTAAACTTAAAAGGTCAATTTAATGTGAGCTTAGTTATTCTAAATAGAAGAATAATCACAGAATAGTTGCATTTATTGACCTTCGTAAGTGTGTACGTCATGTGGAGTAGACTAAAGCTGAGACCATGCAGTGTCTGACTTGGGCTGGTATGATGTGGGTAAAAGTTGGTGGTGTAAGGTAGAGAAGATTTGGAGATTGCTGACATTGGATACATATATTTTTTTTAATGTTTACTTATTTATTTTGAGGAAGAGAGAGAGAACAGGTGTGAGTGGGGAGGGGCAGAGAGTAGGAGAACGAATCCCAAGCAGGCTCCACACTGTCAGCACAGAGCCCAGTACAGGGCTTGATCCCATGAACCATGAAATCATGACTTGAACTGAAATCAAGAGTCAGACACTTAAAAAACAGAGCCACCCAGGTTCCCCTGGGATACAACTATTTTAATCGTTTTTACTACACTGATAATGCCAATGCCATGGATCTGAAATTGATCATGAACTAGAACACTTTCAAGAATTTCAAGAACTGGAAGCATTTTTCTTATAAGTTTGTTTGAAGGACAAAAAAAATACAAGTAAAACTTGTTAAATGAAAGAAGCATATGTGGGAACATGGAGGTTCAAAAACCCAAAGGGTGAACACACTCTGAAATGCACAAGAAAAGCAGTTCATAAAATCCTTATCCTTTGAAGTTTTCCCTACATTCCAGAAAAGACACACCACACACACACACACACACACACACACACACACACACACACATATACACACAACTTATGTCATGCATATTTGTTGGCCTAAGGATATGGGTAGAATAAAGGAATCACTGTGAGTCATTTTCAAGCCTTTATTCAGCAAATCCAGATATGTTTTGGTGCTTGTTCTCAAAAGACATGGACATTTCTCCAAAGCCACCAATAAAAATAAAACATAATCTGCAAAAAGTACAAGTATCTATTCAGCTTTTTGAGTTCAAATAAGATATGTCACAAGAAGTCAAGCTTGTACCACTGTCATCCAATAGTTGAAGAGGCATCTATCTTTGCAGGAAAAAATAAATAAACACCTTGAGTGGTATCATCCCAGAGCAGGAGAAGGGTTAAAAAATTGATGCCATGGGAAATGACACATAGTCAATAGTTACTATAAATGAGGAAAGCTGGAGAATATACTTAGAACAAAGCACTCACAGACATGTAATTTACATAAATAAAAACATACACACATATATAAACACACAGAGGCATGCAATATTTATATATAATTTTATTCACAATGATACTATTTGTTAGCTATTATATGATCTTAGTAATGGGATAGGCATGTATTGTTACACCCTTATTTCTGTTTTAATGAAGAAGAGGCAGCTTCAAAAAGTGCATATTGAAAAAAAAAGAAGAAAACCAAAGTGTATTTTGTGTGAGCACTTGCCATTGTCATGTCTCTGTTCTCGGTGTGCAAGTACCTTCATTGAGACATTTTTTTTCTCTTGCTACACACATTTTTTACTAATTTATATACTATGGAGTGATTATTTGCAAGAATGTTATATATCTGATTTAAGGTTAGGGTACTTGATCCCATAAGTGTCCCACTGGGCCAAATGTGGTGTCTGTCAATTGTGTGTTATTTGAAACTACACTCATCCTCTCCTCCTTCTTAATGGAGATTTCCTTGTTGGTTACTACCCACTGTTGTGTTTAACTCATAAAACAGGTATTGTTAGACTTCTTCTCCAATTACCTTTGAAGTTTGCTCATAAAGATCATTGCTACCAATTGTTAGTTTAATAGTGGCTCATATCATATCCCTGTGCAGATCACCAAAGCAATAAATTCTTTAAATAACACACACATTATGGAATAAAGAGAGAGAAAGCTCACCCTTAAGGGCACTTAAGAAAGGTGGTCTAGCAAAACATATGAAGGCTGTAATTTTTAATTCAAGTATGAAGCCTTTGTATCTTTTTTTTTTCTCTTTGGAGAGGCACGTTGAGTCTAAGTCCCACAAATAGGCAAGTTGCTATTTTTTTCTTTTTTTAAATTATTTACTTGTTTATTTTTATTTGAGAGAGAGAGACACAGCGAAGAAGGGAGCAAGTGAGCCAGGGAGGGGCAGAGAGAGAGGGATTGAGAGAATCCCAAGCAGGTTCTGTACCATCAACAAGGAGCCCGATGTGGGGCTCAATCTCATGAACCGTGAGATCATGACCTGAGCTGAAATCAAGGGTCAGACGCTTAACTGACTGAGCCACCAGGTGCTCCATATTTTTTCTAAGAACCTTGAAGAGGTTAAAAGTCATGGTCAGGGGTGCCTGGGTAGCTCAGTCAGTTAAGTGCCTGACTTTGGCTCAGGTTTATGAGTTTGAGCCCCACGTCGGGCTCTGTGCTGACAGCTCGGAGCCTGGAGCCTGCTTCGAATTCTGTGTCTCCTTCTCTCTCTGCCCCCACCACCCTCCGCCCCAGCCCGCCCCGGTTGTGCACATACTCTCTCTTTCTCAAAAATAAATAAATGTAAAACAAATTAAACAAAAAAAGTCACGTTCAAAGGGGGCACAAAAAGCAGATGGAAACCCCAATATGGAGGTGGTGCCTGTTTTACTCTATAGCACTGACATTCATAGGTCATGTGCTGAGGACAGCCTCCTGTCCCTTCGCCCTCTATGTCCTTTAGATGAACTATCACTTATATATTTAGAATAGCACTCTTGTGACCCCACAAGGTGGTTTGGAATTTATTAGCAATCTAATGACAAGAGTCTTGTCAATTCTTAAGATATCAACCTCTGGCCAGCACATTAAACACAAACAAAACAAGAGAGGACAAAACACACACGTGCACACGCACACACACACACACACCAGTCTCTCTAGATAAAAGGAAATTTTCTCCTTGGTTATTCTGAGTTAATTATGTGGATACAAGTGTGTTAATAAAGATCACCCAGGACTCTCCTCATCACCAGTTACATTCACATTCTTTCACATATATTTTCTCCTATAAAACTCATAGTAACTTCCAAGGTAAATATAAGAACCATGATACTGGAGCTGCAGTAATTGAGGCTCAGGTATATCAATGACCTGTTTAGGGTCTGGGGACTAGGCAATTGCAGAGCAGATGTGTGAGGAACACTCCAGCTTGCATGGCCTCCACTCCTCACAAGGTTAACAATGGCTCCTGGAGAACAAGGCCCAGGAGAGGACTTTACAAAAGTTTTCAACAACATAAAGTGTTCAGAGTATTACATATTTTGCAGATTTATTTTGTTTATTTTCCTCCATTAGAGTGTAAGTTCCACAAGGTCAGAGATTTGTGCCTTGTTTACTGCTGTAGCTCCAGCATCCAAAAGAGTACCCGACACAGGGGCTCAACAAATATTTTTTGTATGAATAACAGGCATTAAAATTAAAAATGGCAATTCCTAATCATGAAGAGGGTGTGCATGATTATAATGTGCATTTCCTAAATATTTGGTTCATTTCAGTTTGCTTGATGGAGGAAAACATATGAAGAACTCGTGAAAGGCTTAATCTTCAAAATACTGAAATCTTATTATACATGGTCTTGAATTCAATCATCTAGACCAAACTTTAAGGCATCCAGATGTAAAATCCCTCAGGCCATGATTAATCTTTCTCTTCATGACAGCAGAAGGCAGAAAGCATGGCAGATGCCACTCTTTAATTCTGGCTGGTGTTGAAATAATCCTATGTCTCTCTGTCTCTTTCTTTTTTACTCTTCCTGTGTGGGGGGGGCAGGGCAGATCTTTCAAATAATTTATTTAATTTTGAGAATCCATTGTGGGTTTTGTTAAGAGGGTTTTATTTCCAAACTTCCCGAGCCTCATTGGAAGCACTGCTTCAGCCGACTCATAAACCTCTTTACCAGTGTTTTCCCCCCTTCAGGATCTCTTGTTTCTACAGGGGCCAGTGATAGATACCCTTTTTTGCTCGAGTGAAGAGTCTGAGAGTTATGTCACTGGATAGACAGACTGCCAGGAAAGTTTCTGTGCATAGGGTCTCCCAGCTCCTAAAGTCACTCCTCACCTTTTCTTTGTTGAAAGTCACCCCAAAGGATCAGATCTCAAGAAACTAGTGAGATCAGAACATTTTACCCAATACCACTAGATTTGTCATTTCTGCTCCTCTTCTGACTCCCTTATGGGACATTCAGTGACCTTCTCCCCCTCTCTAATAAACCATAATCTCAGAAGATGATCCTCCATTGATTATTTGTACTTTCAGGTGCTGAGTCAACGTTTTCTCCGTCTGTATTACTTACATTTATATTACCTCATTTCATGAAATAAAATCTTATCCCTTGTTAAAAGAATTTCAGGCATTAGAGAACAGGCCAGGAAAGACTACCTTTAAGCAAGGCCCACTCAAATTGGGCAATTAATTCAATGATTGTTCGTGGTGAATTTACCACAGGGCAAACACCCTGATAAAAGCTATGGCCATAAAAGCATGTGAACCTCAGGCTTCACACCAGAGGAGATCCAGGTTGGCCAACTCACCACGCTGTATTTGATAAATGCTGTTGATGACAGCTCACAACATATCTTTGCCTGCCCATCCCTCGTATCCCAGATTTATTTTCCTATTTAAAAATGCACAATTCCACTAGGTCTCCTACTGCTCCTCTCATTCCCATCAGGACAAGTGTAGTTTGATAAATTTCCAGGAATGCTGAGTTATTTTCTGGGCCTCTCTTGCAAGTTGTTTTAGGAAAGCCCTCATCAAAATGCCTGGATCTATGCTTTGAAATCAGACAGATCTTCGTTCAAATTCTGGCTCTTCTGTTTCTAGTTGAGAGCCCTTGAGCATGCTACTTAAAGACTCTGAACCTCAGCTCACAGCGTTCTATATTAAGGACAATATTTATTTCAATATGGTGTCATTAGATATAAGCAGAACATGATCACTTTCGTGAAGCACAGAGAAATCTCCTCCCTCTACATTTTCTTTTCTTCTTCCAGATCATCTGTTCCTCTCTTCCATAGTGCTGGAAGGACTTTAGAGCAGAGAGGGTAGTGGTAGAGGGGAGAGAAGCTACTATTATACTGAGGGTCCCATGAAATCCAGTAAACCTGGTGCTTTCATTTCTTTCGCTTCTACCTCTGCCCTCCTAAGTATCAGTCTCCCCACTCGTGGTTCTCACTGCCTCCTCCTCTAGAGACTATAGTTGCCTGTGACAAAACCAGACACCGTGAGCAGGAGGAGGAGACATGACCCAGGAGCACACAGCACATTGAGTTTGTACTTCTTTTTTTTTTTTTTTTTAATTTTTTTTTCAACGTTTATTTATTTTTGGGACAGAGAGAGACAGAGCATGAACGGGGGAGGGGCAGAGAGAGAGGGAGACACAGAATCGGAAACAGGCTCCAGGCTCCGAGCCATCAGCCCAGAGCCCGACGCGGGGCTCGAACTCACGGACCGCGAGATCGTGACCTGGCTGAAGTCGGACGCTTAACCGACTGCGCCACCCAGGCGCCCCTGTACTTCTTTTTCATTAAGTCTGCCACTTAAATGCTGGAAAGATTGCACGATCTCTTGAGGAAGGCAAAAAAAAAAAAAAAAGTGAAATGATTTGACTTCACAGGGTGACCATAGTGGTTCTGAAAGCACATGCGGCTGGTTTAATTCACCACTCTCGTATGTGAAATATGGCAAATGTGCAAGAGACTCCAGAGACATTGAAAAGATCATCCCAGAAAGTTTAACATGAAGAGCATCAAGGTAGCTCAGTCTCAGGTTGCAACACTTAACCAGGGCTTCTCATGAGTTGAACATAAAATGCCAAGTTTTATGTTTGACTGACTAAGGGTTTTGTTGTAAAAGGGAAAGACACATTGATTATATACATATGCACATACACAGTGTAAACATCACCTACAAACGTACTTATAACCATATTTCTATATACAAATTTGTGTGTGTGCCTGTATACAAAGATGTAAAATTATATATTTGGGCTTATAAATTTGCATATGCATTTATATACATTTATATTCACATATAAACAACTTTATGAATATGCATACTATTTGTATATATTTATATGTGTGTGAATTTAAATACATAGATAAGCATATGTCTACTCATTTCTCTTTAACCATAATACACAATTACAGAAGAGATGCATTTATCTGTAAACCAACATGTATAAGACACAAGCACAAAAAATATAAGACTATATATTTTATACCCACAGATCTCAAAATGTGGTCCTGGATTAATATAATCAGCATCACTTGGGAACTTGTTAAAACTGCAAATTCTCAGACCCCACCCGGACTATCTGAATCAGAAACCCTGCCAATCCAGAAAGTTTGTTTTAACAAGTCTTCGAGGGAATTCTGATTGACACTTTCAGATGAAAATGACTCTTTTTTAAAATATATAGTACATGTATTTTGTACATTTTTTATTTACAGGTGTATACACATATGCCCTTATGCCAACAAATAAAATGAATGCTTGAATATATTCATAGATGTAAAGTGACTGCCCTTTAGTTAGGGGTGAATCAACTAGTCAGTGGATGGACCCCTTTGGGGTGCCGAGGAGACCCTGCTCACACTCTGTTTCTCAGCTCAGCACTTCTAGAACCTGAGCAGTGTTGGAGGAGGAATGAAGTCACACCTCTAGTGTGGGTGGAAAGGAGCCCAGAATTGGAGCAAGCCACCTTTGGAGGGTAGAGGAGGCTAGGTGTGTGCCAGGTATAGACTTCTGTCACTCCACTAAACTGTACCCCCCCACCCCCATGCAGTTTATAAACACTATTCCTTTAGTGCATTTCAGACCCAGTCCTGCATTAAGTCTATTGGATGAATAAATTATCTTTTGTTTGTTTGTTTGTTTGTTTGTTTGTTTGTTTGTTTAGAGCACATGTGAGTGAGCAGGAGAAGGGCAAAGAGAGAGGGAGAGAGAGAATCCCAAGCAGGCTCCACACTGTCAGTGAAGAGCTCCATACGGGGCTCAATCTCTTGAACCGTGAGAGCATATGACCTGAGTTGAAATCAAAAGTCAGATGCTTAACCGACTGAGCCACCCAGGTGACACCAAAATGTCTTCTGAATAGCACTGTGACCCACAGTTTCTGTGTTTGCTCTGCTCACAAATGTAGCTCTGCCTGGTTCTACAAATGAGGGAACACAAAAGAGGTACGAGAATGAGCCAGAAAAGAAGCAGCCTGCAAATCCAGAAACTTTTATTTCTGGCTGTGCCAATGCTAGTCTGATAATGCAACATTTACTAAGAGTCTTTTAGATGCCCAACGCTCACTGAGATATTATGGAAGTTTCCACATAAATGCAAGAATTTGCCTTTGCATTTTGGCAGCATGCAGTCTAGTGGCTGGCAATATGAATGCTTAAGATGAAATCAAATTAATCTGATTAAGATCAAATCAAAAATAAGATCTCAGAGAACAGCCTTGTGGTGGACTTAATAATGTTGATGTTGGCAGCACCTTCCTGGCTTAGTCGATAGAGCATGTGACTCTTGATCTTGGAGTTGTAAGGTCGAGCCCTACATTGGGTGTAGAGGTTAATTTAAAAAATAAGATCTCAGGGTGCCTGGGTGGCTCATTTGGTTAAGCATCAAATTCTAGATTTTGGCTCAGGTCATAATCTCATGGTTCATAAGTCAGAGCCCCGTATCAGGCTCTGTGCTGAGAGTGTGGAGTCTGCTTTGGATTCCCTCCCTCTTTGCCCCTGCCCTGACCTCTCTCTCTCTCTCTCAAAATAAATAAATAAACTCTAAAAAAATAAAATATTTAAAAAATAATGCTGGCATTGTACGTGGCAGGGAGAGTAAACTGTGAACCATAAAAATTTTTGTGGGAAAGGTGGCATTTCAACTGGAATTGGAACAGCAAAGGGAGTTAAATAGAGTCCTTCTACATGTGTGCATTTCCTTCATCTGTGGCTTTGGGTTAATAATAACTGACTCGGTCTGTGAGACCACGGGGTGTAGATGTGAGATACTGAGTATGATAGGGGATTGAAAAGTTCAAAGCATCATTCGAACACCAATATGGTGTATGTTTGAGAGTGCCTCCTGGAGACCAAGGTAAGGACACTGGGTCTTTGTATCCCTGGGTTTAATTATCACAGTATCTATGCCACTTCCGTCTTCAGCGCAGACATGCATACATGCTGCCCTCTCCCCAGTTTATCATGTATGAACCCTGCCCAATAAAGTTATCCATTCCAAAAATCCACAGGCTTCTGAATCAAGTCTAAAGATATAAAGGCCACCTTCTCTTCAAACTGTTGCCTCTCTGAGCCTCAGAAACCCTCATAAGGTGGTGGCTCATATTCTGAAATCTAGCACAATGCATTCCCACCGCCACTGTGGCTCAAAGGGTAAATCGAAATTTTGAATAACCTATCCTCCAAATTGTCCTTTCTGCCTTGCTTTTTCTTCACTAACTCATTCTCCACGCTGCCACCAGAGTAAGGTTATCAGATTGAACACATGAAAAAACAGGGTACCCAGTTAAAGTTGAATTTCAGGGGTGCCTGGGTGGCTCTGTCAGTTAAGCATCCGACTTCAGCTCAGGTTATGAACTTGATCTCATTATTTGTGCGTTCGAGCCCTGCATTGGGCTCTGCACTGACAGAGCAGAGCCTGCTTCAGATCTTCTGTCTCCTTTCTCTCTGCCCCTCCCCAGCTTTCATGCTCTCTGTTTTTCAAAAATAAAAAAAAACACTAAAGTTGAATTTCAGATCAGCAATGAAGACCTTGTTAGTATACTCCCACACAATACTTAGAATATGCTTCTACTAAAGAATTATTCATTATCGGGAATTTAACCATATTTTATCTGATGACTCTCCACGAGAGTGCGGCTTCCCAGTGCTATTGTGATCACACTGCCCCCCTATTTAACTTAGCCTTCCCCCTTCTGCCACCAAAATGCTGGGGAGGGCACATGGCCTCTTTGAAGTAGTTGCTGCATATATTTCCAGTCTCATTGTCTTCTCTTCTCTCAGATATGCAATTCCCATGTTCCTTTCATCCAGCCAATATATTTTCAGTCCCAAATACATCTCTGTCATTCTTACCTATTTGTTTTTCATGGGCTGCTCTCTCTCCCTCAAATGCTTTCTCAACCTCCTCCTTCTCCATACCCTACTAGCATCTTCTCACCGTTAGCAAATATGTAGTTTCCTCTGGAATACTCCACATTGTTGTAATTATCCCCTTATCATCCACCTCCCCACATCGATGGCACACATCCGAGGGGGCATATGTTTTATCCTGCCCTTGAGAGGTTCCTTGTGCATCACACACACACACAGACACACACACACACGCACGCACGCACGCGCACAAACTGGGTATTGAATGAATGCATGAATAAATTAAGCCAAACTCATTACAACCTTTCATAAAAACATTAGAAATAGACCATGTGGGGGTTGCAACGAAATACATTAACTGGGTTTTATACCTTTGCCAAGTGAGAAAGGATTGAGTGTGATTTACTATTTGATTAGATTGATTAATGCAATGGATGATGGTTTCTGAAAGGAAGCTATTCAACCCAGCAGAAGCACAGTGACATAAATTCAATATCAATTGATTCCACTGGATTACAACACATTGAATGTACATTTCATTTTCAACTTTTCATAAGACTTGAACATATTTCAAAGGAAAATAGACATTTTTACCATTTATTGAAAATAGTTAAGGAGGAAAATCTTTCAAGGGTTTCAAGGTTACCATAAAATAATTAGCAGACAATGTGTTTTTTTAGGAGGTGACATTATAAATTGGATCGGAGAAATAGAGAATTTTAAAGCAAGCTCTCATTTATAGACATATATCTCATTCATTCATTCATTAAAATGTTCACGTATTCTTTTATTAATAGATGTTTACAAAATGCCAATCACTATGTCCAGTGCTAGGAATAAAGAAACTAAATGGCTGTAAAGAACAAAAGTCTAAATCATACTTATGACATTGGTGAGGTATCAGGCAGAAGTGATGTCTAAGCCAAATATTGAAGGGCTAGTTCAAGTCACAGAAATGAGTAAGCAAAACGTGGGATGTTTTCCATGCTGAGGGATTGATTGGATACCTCTTTGCTACTTAGGAGAATGAATAACAGAATTTCTACATCCAATATACAGAGTTTTCATGGTGAAAAAAAAAGGCACAATTTAAAGATAGAAAACTTGGAAGTGCAAAGGTGACATAATTTTGCCGCTAGGGAATAAAATGGCGGAAAGCCTCTGACTGGAAGAGAGAAGACAGCACAGCCAAAGCTGTTTGTTGGTACTCAAGACACAAGCAGAAGATGAGGTCAGAGAAAAGGTAATACCCTAGAGAAAAAGAATGACTTAAAGGCAAGAATGCGAAGGTAATGGCAGATTCTTGGTAAGTGTAAACACATTAGAGAATTTTGGTAAACACACTTTTAAGTAACTGGCAAATACATAAGTAAAAACACATGGTTAAAGAACCAGAGGGATGAGACTAAAGTATTATTTCCTGGATTTGTCAGTGATGAAGTAGTTTCCAGAACTTTGTTGTGTCAATGTCAACATGCTTGCTTTGACTGGTACAAGCTTTCAGCTTCCAGAGAAAACAGAAGCAAAGATGTATGCAATCGGCAGTCAAAGAAACCTGGGGTCCAGTTTGAGGTTCCTGACAGTTGTGTGAGTTTCAGCAAGTTACTTTATCTTCTTGAGTCTCAAGTTTCTTCATCTGTAAAATTGGGACAATTAATCTCCCTGTTAGAAATACTTTCAGAACAAAACAAGATACTGTCTATGATGTCACGAATCATTACATTTAACGAAGAATACATAACTGTGTTTGGGATGATTACCTCTCTGTATTTCCTTTGAGGAGAATATGAGAGTGATTTCCAGTAGGATAAACAGTGCTCCTATAAATAAATACTGCGTTGGCAGATAAGGGGCAAACACGTACCTACTTTTCTATCACAATAGGAGAATGAGAGGAAATGTAATGACCAAAAGTGTGTTCCCAAACCTGATTCTCTTGGGAAGGAATCACACTTAGAAAGGTATAATCTTGAATCCACTTTCCCTAAATTATAGATCATTAAAGTCAAGTCAAAACTGTACTTAGCTCTTTGAATAACTTTCTTTTTAGAATCACGATGTGCCTGTCTATCCCATAGCCAACCTCGAATCTCAAAATATCTTAGAGCCAGAACAGCTACTGATGAGATCAAGATTGAAAGCGTGGAAGAGAAAACCCTAATCTGTTTGTTAATATAGGTCTACTACCCAATAATATTATTAACACCATTGTATAAATAATGCCATCTTATAAATATATAGCGCTTTCTGTATCTTGGAATGCATTGACAATCTTAGCTGCTTCTGACACAAACGTGATGCAGGCGGGAGATATATGCCTTTCCTTACACAAAAAAGGAATAGGACACATAAAATGAGATAACTTGCCCAAGTACATGTAGTTGCAAACACAGCCAGGGCCACAACCCGGCCTCATCTTGTTTCTTTCAGGATGATCTTCACATAATCCATCCAGCTCCTTTTCTCCACCTGATCTGTTTGCTAGATAAAAGAGTTCATTTTTTTTAATATATTTTAAAAAGTTTGTTCTTGAGAGACAGAGAGAGAGAGCACAAGCAGGGGAGGGGCAGAGAGAGAGAGGGAGACACAGAATCTGAAACAGGCTCCAGACTCTAAGCTGTCAGCACAGAGACCAATGCGGGGCTCGAACTCACGAACTGTGAGATCATGACCTGAGCCAAAATCTGACGCTTAACCAACTAGGCCACCCAGGTGCCTGAGATCAGAGGTCTAATGCTTATAGAATGAAAACGTATTGAAACATATAGATGGTAGCCGGCTCGAAACAAATGACTGAAGAATGAAGGAAAAGTAACAGGTGGATGTAGGTTTATTTGCCTGTAGGTAACATGTATTCCTAGAACATCTTGATCATGCTCAGCATGCTGAATTGTATCCTATATTGCCACAGCTTGATTCTGTACAAGGGAAGGAATTTTGACTCCAAAATATAATAAAATCACTCTCTGGATGACAGAAATTCTTATATACTTTACCTTTATTCATTCAATAATTTGTCACTGAGCTGCCAAACCAAGCTATGGATATCCAAAGAAACATCAAGGGCTTTATAAAAAGATATAGAATTATACTTAAAATATAAATAAAAGAAATATAAAATTAATATTTCAATGACATCAAATATAAAATTATATTGGGGTGCCTGGGTGGCTCAGTCGGTAAAGCATCTGACTTTGGCTCAGGTCATGATCTCATGGTTCGTGAGTTCGAGCCCCACGTCGGGCTCTGTGCTCACAGCTCAGAGCCTGGAGCCTGCTTCAGATTCTGTGTCTCCCTGTCTCACTGTCCCTCTCCCATTCACACACTCTCTCTCTTTCTCAAAAATAAACATTAAAAAAATTAAATATATATATATGTATAATTATATTGAAATGTTTTGAAAAGATGTATTTTTGTTTTCCTTTAACGTATCTGTCTAAATGACTAGACTTTGCTAGATGAAAATGTCTAGCTTCTCTATAACTGCCCTTCACGTTCTCTCTTACAGAAGGGGAGTTCATAGTCCTCTTGGGTGTCTCTGACCCAGCTCGTTTTCAGTGGAAGCTGCTGGCTTTTACCAGGCTCAATGCAAGTGAGGGGAGAGGGTGGCACAAAAATGTAGCTTAGGGGCCCATTGAAAATGAACAATAAGAGGAAATGAGCTGGCAGAGGAGGGCATTTCCTGTTACTTACACAGCAGCTCTTGAATTAACAGGGGGGCGATTTTCATTTCCTGAGATCCAGAGCCCAGAAAATGGAAACATTAACCAAGTATTAGTTTTCATGTAACATGTGACCAAACAGTATCCTAATTTCTTAAATGATTTCTATCAGTTGTTGGAATTGGTTACAATGAGTGCTAATAAAACTCTTCTGGAATTTATAGGCAATTTTAACCTTATCTAAATATTTCCATTTTTTTTAACATTTATTTATCTTCAAGAGAGAGAGAGAGACAGAGTGCCAGTGGGGGAGGGGCAGAGAGAGAGGGAGACACAGAATCCGAAGCAGGCTCCAGCCTCTGAGCTGACAGCACAGAGCCTGACGCAGGGCTCGAACCCACCAACAGTGAGATCATGACCTAAGCTGAAGTCGGACGCCCAACCGACTGAGCCACCCAGGCGCCCCTAACCTGGGCCCCGATATCTAAATATTTCTAAAGCTCCCATTTTATTTTCAATTTGTATAGATTTAGGCCCTGGGTTCCTGACAACCAGAGGATGGGGAGTGGGGGGAAGGTGGTATCAGGGACTTATTCCTGTACCGTTATCTCTTCTCCATCTCTCACTGGCACCTATGTTTAGATTGCAAACAGGGAAACCCAACATGTATGTAATTGTACTGCATTCTTTGTGGAAGAAAACTAGGCCTAAAAATATACCTAAAATATGAACTTTGGTATCATTGCACAGGATGGAAAGAAAAAAAAGAGAAAGTAAATGAAGGTACAATATATCTATTTCAAATTTCCATTGAGCGCTTCCAGAAAACAAGCAGAAAATAGACTCTCGAGAATCCTATCTGATGTTGGCCTAAAATCTTTGCTTCTTCACCATTTACAGGAAATTGATTTTCTGTGATGGAAATCATCTCAGCTCTACAGGCTCTGTGAAGTCCTGTCAAAGACCATTGTGCATTTTCATGCATTGTTTGTAAACGATGAGAATACTCTTTCATGAAATTAATTGTTGGAAAAGACACCAGAAGCCAAACGATTCCCCCCCTTATTTATAGTCTTAATGTTTCTGAAATCATTTCTTTTCATCTCTTTTATTTACTGTGGAATCATCCAAATCACATTGGTAGAACAAAAAACAAACAAACAAAAAAAGCACCACAGGTTTATTTTTCAGAGACGCCCTCACTGGTTGATGGAAATACGAAATGTGTACTCTGAAATAGCCTTGTCCTAGGGGAGCAGAAATGAGCAGATGAACCGCGCCAAGCACAGGCATGGGGCCAACCGTTGAAATCTAAAAGTCAAACCTATCAAGAATGCATCGAAATCCTATTAATTCTGCTAGAGCCACAGGGTTTGGATTTTAATAGTTAGAAGTTGGAAGGACATCTGTCATTGAGTGGATTGAAATAAAACTCCCCCTTCACCTCCATGTGACTTGCAGACTGACATTTCATATAATTACAGGAAGTATCTTCATCTGGGATGTTGATCACTCCTGGGTTTATAGAATGCAGTCTCTGACAGTAACGGAATCACTCTAAGAAAGATTTTAACATCTTTGTTTTGCGATCTTAAAAAAGGAAGAGAAATAAAAGAATGCGCACATTCCCTTAAGTAAAATTGATCTTGTGGTGTAGACCTTCCTAATATCTGACTAAAGTTTAGAGTGAGCCTGGCCAGAGGTGTGAGCAAGGGTAAGAGGGGGCTGGGATGGGTGAGGAACTAAATTTGACATAGTCTTTCTTGGAAGAGCCCTAAAATCTGAGAGCTTTTCTATATATACTTGTTTTTTTTTTCTTATTCAAACTACCGCTTCTGAGATCTATTTCTAAATTATATCAATCCTATGATAATGAGCAAACTACCAAGCGTCTAAACAAGTAACATGTAGGTATCTTAAAAGTTTGCCTTAACGTCAGGGGTTAAGACAAACAAAAGCAACTATCATCACCACCACAATCACAACAACAAAAGCATTCCAAACCTAAGGTGGAGAATAAATACTGCCTCTGAGGGACTGAGACCAGAGTGGACTTGGTAGTCTTAGTGGAACACAAGCCATATGGTACTATTCAAGGAACACTAAAACTATAACAGTAAACAAGATGTCAAGAATAACTATAGGATATTTCAGTATGGGGGGAAACACCAGGTAAGCCCTACATTTTGTGGTAAGATTCTACTTAGAGTGCTAGTCCAGATTCTAGTGTCAGCAACTGCATGATAATATCAAGAAGATGGGGCGCCTGGGGGGATCAGTCAGTTGAGCGTCCAACTTCAGCTCAGGTCATGACCTCACGGTTTGTGAGTTCGAGCCCTGTGTTTGGCTCTGTGCTGACAGCATGGAGCCTGGGACCCACTTCTTGAGTTGTGGCTCCCGCTCTCTCTCTGGCCCTGCCCCGCTCACACTCTGTCTCTCTCTCTCAAAAGTAGACATTAAGAAAGAAAGAAAGAAAGAAAGAAAGAAAGAAAGAAAGAAAAAGAAAAAAGAATCCGGGGAAGGTCCAGTGGAAACCAAGAGTCATGTTTAAAAGAAAGAAGTTAGACTCTAAGAAATAATTTTAAAAAATTGATTTATAGCCTAACAAAGACTTGGGTTGGTTGAGGGTGTTAATTTCTGTACAGATAATGGATTCAATTGAAAGGGAAACAATATTTAAGGCAGTGATTCAATTGTATGCAATAAGCCAGATGTGGCAAGAATGGATGCTGAAGAATGGGAACAGTAAGGAAAAAGTAAGTCATTACAAAAAATTTGATGTAGAAAGCAGGAAGGATTTTTAATCCAACATTGCAGAGACGTTACAGTACTTACCCCAAACATCTCCTTGCTATGAGGTTCTAAGGGAAATGTGTTTGTGTGCGTGCACACAGAATGAACATTGATTACATAACGCCCACATGCCAGGCCCTATTTATATCCTTATGTATCTATTTCCCACAAGCACCAAAATGAATACAGGTTTTGTCACTTTTTTTTTCATAAGAGGAAAATGACACATAAAAAGGATGAATTGACATGTATAGAGAGGCATGTTTCAAGTGTAAGAGGCAGGATGTGAATCCAGAACCACCTGACTTGAGAGCCTCTATTTTCTTATCACACTCTGATAGAGAACCCAGCAGCCTTCCTTGAAGAAATTAGACAGTCGTCTGTCTCCTAGAGAGGAGTGTTGCCCGGTTTTGAGGCCACAGAAACGCTGAGAGGAAGGCTTCTTCAGAGCTCTAAGATTTCTACTTTGAGTTATTTCATCATTAGGCTCAGAAAGTGGCATTTCCTTCCCTTGATTCAGCCACACAAAGTAATTCATGTCTCCCAATAATGAGGTGTGAAGCCAGGGGTATTATCTCTCATTGAATGACTGTTGTGTTTTAGGGAGCTGAAGTCCAGCAGAGCACATGCTGGCAAATTCAATCATTCTTTTAGACCAAGGATGGGGGGACCATTGAAGAGCCTGGATAAGAGAGGGATTCTGGGAACGGAATGGGAAAGACACAGCTAACTCTCCTATGGACACAGAATTTTCAGCCTCAAGGACTCAAGTGTGTGAGTTTTCGATTTTATGAGTTAAAAACTTCTTAAAAGCGTAATTCGGAAGACAATTTAATGTCAGAGGAGGAGGTCATAATATAAGATAAAGTATAAAAAAATCAGTCTACTAAATTTTAAATATGTAGGCTTCTAATCAACACACATGTGTATGCACACATATATATATGTATGTAGTTCCCATTTGTGTGATACATATACAAGCGCATATTCTAAGGCTCACAGAGAGAGAGAGGGGGGGGAGAGAACTTTTAAAATGAGAAAATAAATGCCATGGAATCAAAATGTTAAGGCATTAGTGCTCAGCAGTTCAATTATAGGTGTGGTGTGTTTTCTATTTTTTTTTTGTAATTTATAAACTTTCTAAATTGAGCATATATTACTTTTATAATCTGAAAAATATAAAAACATTTTAGTAGCTATTTAACAATTTACTCCAAATTAATAACAAAAATAATAGCAATAATAATGTCCATCTCACTGTGTATATATTTCCCCTTACTCAAGAATTCCTACCATTTTCCCTGCTGTTTTGAGAGGGAAAGGTAGCCCTCTTCTAGATAATTTGTTTTTAATATAAGCACTTGGGATATAGAAACTTCAAGTGCTTAGAAAAAAAAAAGTGAACTATGTTTAACCAAATCCTAATAGTGAAACGTAAATACGATTGTTAATCATCAGTTACTCAGTTATTAAGCATTTTGCTGTCAATGGTCAATGCTGTGGCCAGGCTCTGAGCACACAACAACAAATGAACTGATAAATTGGCCAACAGAGACTGTCTTGCACGCAGGTAGGTGAAGTCATTGTGCTGCTCTTTGATGATAAGAACATGAACCTCCACCAAGTCTGGCTGACAGAAAACCTTTCTGGACCTTTTCCTCAGAGAGGACCGTTTCAGCATTTACCACATGTACAGGAACGGCTTGACCTTTACTCTCCTGAATGCCCACCACGGTGAGCACACCTCGTTCTTAGCTCTAGGAGACAGGCCTCGACTCCAGGGAAACAATAAATTCCAAAACCAGAAATAGGAGAAGGTCAAGAGTCTGAGATAAAACCAGAAACTGTATGTATCGCGTGGCCTCCAAGGACAGCTCTAGCTAGCGCGATGATCCCAAGATTTCTGGTGGGGCCTATTTAAGGCCAGACAGCCTACACTGCCATTTCTCTGCCTTTCGGTGACTGTGGGTGCCCAGCCAAGTTGTCATAAGTCCTTCACCTTTTTCACATATAAAGGACAGCTCAAATTAGCTGCGTGCTGGGGGGTGATAGAGATCTTGTATGGCAGCACCCATTGTGATCAAAACTATGCAAGGATATTTTGCACCTGGCAAATTGGAATGGCATAATTGGTGTGTTCAATAAATTGCATGAATTAAATGCAATGCCTCTATCTAACCTTGCTCAAGGAGAAGAGGGAGCATTAGGCCAGTGGGCAGGGAAAGAGAGCATTTGTGGAAGGCAGTGGAGCCAACACGACATCTGAAATTACTCGATGGAAGCCAACATTTTATATCCCTGCTGTAATTCTATCCTGTTTTGAAAAAGCAATAGCTTTCTTTCCATCGGAGTGACAGCCATATGGGGTTGACACTACAGTATTCAGCAGCTTAGAAATGGAAAAGTCCACCTAGATGTAAAGAAGGGGCTCATCAAATGGCTAATGGGTCAGAACATGGCTAATGGGTCAGAATGGGCAGCACATGGGTCTGCCAAGTTTCCTATTTAAGAGTGAGGGCCTAAAGTTCAGGGAGGTCAGGGTAACTGACTCAAGGTCACTCAGCTGGAAGGGGCAGGCCGTGAGGTCTGTGAGCACTGCCTTTCCACTATGCCCATCTGTACCCTCCTATCTCAAGGGGCACTTCCTCCCTTGTTCCCACTCCTGCAGTCTTCTTACCAACCCTTTGTCCACTTCAGCCCACAGGTATCCACATGCAGTGGGAGACACTGGCACAGCTTACAGTGGCCAGTGGGAGCCACCCAGACTGTGACCCTGCCCTATGTCTGCTACGTGTTCGCCACATGGCACCTCACCACCGTGCACCCCAAATGCTCTACAACAAGACCCCATAGTTTACCCAGAGGACAGCATCGGAAAGCCGCTGCCCCACTGTCTGCCTTTCAGAGTGACAGAGGACACTGCTGTGTGATTTAATAGTCCCATCTCCACTGGTGTCCCAGGGCGCCACTCATTTGAGAAGCGTCTGCACACAATGCTAATATTGGCAAGATTTCTGAAAAGCTAACTCAGGTACTAAATCATGCCAAATGGACAAGTCAAACCCTTACTGGGCTTCTCCCAAGGTAATTCTCAGAGAGAAAAGTAAAGGTTAAGTCAGTGACTGAAACAGAAGTCGACCCTTTCTGGAAAAAAAAAAAATGAAAAATTTAAGATATGTAAAGTCCTCAAGTAGATTTCTTCACAACTATCTCCATATGCCACCTACCTCTCTTTATTCTCTCTATTCTGTCCTCAGGCCTTGTGTCACTTGCAGTGTGCCTGTGCCTGCCCTGGTTTCCCACCTTGCCTCTTTTCCCTCCAAAATGTGAAGATACAACTGGGCTCCCTTAAATGTCCGGTTGTGTTATTTTGGCCTTGGCTATAGATAGATTCTTTCATTGGTGCCACTCCTGCCTGGGGTTTTACCTGCCATCTTTGCAATAAAGAAAAGAGCAAACCAGATCTATGTGATATGGCAAGCGTTGGACCTCAGCTCAAGTGGCCCTGACTCCTGGAACCAGGGGCTACAGACTTCACCCAACTCCCTCCCCTTCACATCTGTTGCAGAATTATACTGAGCCTAAGTCTGAGTAAGGGCTCTAAATACACCATCATCTTGGTCTGCACTTTAAAAATAAAAAGGAAATGGAAATATTTGGGCACCATATTTAAATTGTTGAGGCACTAATGGGCCGGGGTTCTTGGATCTTAGAAACGAAGTTTCCAGTGAGTTTTGCTGGAAGTGCACCACGGCATTACTAGTTAATATTTATCTGAAAATTAATAACTATATTTTCCAGTGTTCTTTGAAAGTTCACAACAAATGTCAAGTCTCCACAGTTTCTGTTAATGACCCAAGGGTCTTTAGAGAAACTTCACCCTCAGTAAAGTTTTCTTTCAAAGAGAGGCTTTGTCTTGATGGCGCTTTTACATCATCCTCACAATTAATTTTCCCTAATGGATGCATTGGACTCATTTTTTTGGTTACGTTCATGCATCCTTTGTGTGAGTGGATGCTTGCTTCACACTTGGCTGTGACCTGCATCTCTACCTTCCCTGTGCCAGTCCAAAGCTCAGCGCCATAGGACCCCCAACCACCAAAACCGGTAACTGAAAGAAAAGAGGCCCTCAGTTCCTCCTCAGCATTGCACATGCTATCTTCCCATATCACACGCGGAGTAAGGACTGTGAAGGGCGCAATCAATAGCATCCAGCCTCTGCCCTCAAGAAGACACAAATGTAAATAAAACAGCAAAGAAAACCAAGAAGAAAAGAAGGAGGCAGTGCTGGGTATAGGAATAGCTGGCCTGTTGATTCCAAGGTGGACATTTGGGGAAGACGAGGTTTCCTTGGACTCTGCTGAGGAGGGCAGCCATGTTACGTACGCTATTTGTGTGGTAGAGAAGGTCTAACGGACTGATCTTTTAAAGTTTGCCTCAACACCAAAGCACTGGGTTGTATCCCCAATTCACAGTCTTTCCTAATATACAAATGCTCAACTGGGTTTTGGGTGAGAAATACACATCACTAAATGGTAATGATAACAACAATTGCTATTTTTATTTATTTATACTCCATCTTTTTATATAGAGAACTTGACACAGCTGGTGATCCATGATAATGTTTCCACAACACAGGTGATACTAAACAACTCCAGTGGCTGCTTCTTTGCCTGCTCTTCTCTCTGTTCAGGTCAATGCTAGTTCCACACAGGATATTCTTGCAGACATCTGAGAAAAATCAAGACGTTTCCTAATTTATTCTTTGATTCTACTACATCCAGACAGATTTACTCCGGGCTGTCTCGACCCTAACCTGAAAGTTTAGTAGGAAAAGGACTTTCTGCCCAAGAAACTGAGCTACGTTTGTTTATCACAGGCTTATGTTTGTCACGACCACTACCAAACAAACAGAGCCTATATTGAGAAAATCTTGAAAACTGAGAGCTACGTTTTAGCAGTCCTCGTGCTCTCCAAGAGCCCAGGGACTGTGTACACTCTTTGCCTAGTTTCTGTATGAACTGTCAGGAAACTATTGGATTCTCATGGATACTATCTTGTGCACTGTAAACATGGAGCCCTGGTCAACAAAACAAACAAACAGAAACAGACTCATGAATACAGAGAACGACTTGATGGCTGCCAGAAGGAAGTGGGTGGGTGGGGGACATCAGCAAAATGGGTGAAAGGGATTAAGAGATACAAACCTCCAGGCATAAAATAAATAAGTCATGGGAATGAAAAGTACAGCATGCAGAATATATTCAATAACAATTTAATAACCAAAAAAAAACCCCCAGCTTTCTGCTCCTTGATATGATTAATAATTTACAATGAGAACACTTCTCAGGGAGAGATGAAGGAAACCAATGATCTTTTTATAAATTTAGGGCACCTCTTCCTCTTTTACATCAAGGAACTGCCTCGCCCCAGGTCACACAGCCAGAAAAGGCTGAGAATTAAAATATGCTTCTAATCTTCTCCTCCTCACTGGTCCTCTTTCCTCTTTTCCTCCACACATATCCTCCCTCTTTCCTTCCTCCCTCCTTTCCTTCTTTTTGCCATAGCTGTGTCTTGACTGCCTGCTTTGGCCTTGCACCACTTGGGATTTTCCTTCTCTTCCTTCAACAAATCTCTGATGTCAGCAATCAGCACACAGAAGGGGCAAGGAGTCCTCTGTGTATATGACCTCCCTGGACTCTGGCAATCCTCTGGTGCTGGTCCTCCTGCACTGCAGAGTGGCTCTGACACTGCGTGGAAGCTTCTCAGCTGCCCTTGACAACTCCAGGCTAGACAGGCTCTCTGCAGCCAGCCTAAAAGGAGATGTAAAGACACAATCTGTTCTCCACCATTCTGTGATTGCTTTCAGAATCCTACTAAGACTGCCTGGTCATGAAGCCCATTTCACCACATAAAACTTCCTACCTTGTGTTTACCCTGTTTAAAAAAAAAATGAGAAAAAAAATTTTCAGGAATTTTTATACAGCGTTGAGAAAAGTGAGAGCCTTTAAAATAACTGTTTTGTTTTTAACTTGACAACTCTAAGTGATAAGTAGAGTGAAACTTCCAAGTAAAAATGGGCTCTGGAGTGGAAGAGAAACTTTTTCAATTTCCCTGATTGTGACTCCACAGTCACATATGGCAATATATTAAGGGGGAAGCACCTGTCAAACTATTTTTGAGGAGGAGAAGCAGGATTTTCTAAATGGTGTATGGTTTTCATAAACTGTAGAACTGCACTTCAAATTAAATCTTTGGGGGGGGGGCGCCTGGGTGGCTCAGTTGGTTAAGCATCCGATTCTTGACTTCAGCTCAGGCCATGATCTCCCGGTTCCTGAGTTTGAGTCCCACATCATTGGGCTCTGCACTGACAGCTCAGAGCCTGCTTGGGATTCTCTCTGTTTCTCTCTCTCTGCACCCCCCCTCCTGCTGGTTCTCTAAATAAATAAACAAACAAACAAACTTTAAAAAAGTAAATCTTTGGGTGGGAGGAGAAATTAAGAGGATGTTTCTGTGTATTAATTAGCAATCTTTTATTTTGAAAGAGAGACATGACACAATTTACAAAATAGAATGTATTAATTTGGAGAATTTAAGGGAGATCATGGGACAAAAAATGAGAAGAGTGAAGAGTTTTTATCTTCATAAATACAAGAGACAGGGTGAATAAAAAATGTCCACTGGAATTCTACCACGTGGAGCCAAAGGCTTAGAATTGAACTTCCCAGGGGCCATTGTCTTGCTTCCTTGGTTACAGACCGCTGCCGTATGCCAATAACACTGAAATGAGAAAAGCAAAGGAACAGGATATAGGAACTGGGCAGTACTTGACCTGCCCACTCCACCTTGGGGGAAGGTTTGGAGAGGAAATTGAGAAAGTTTTGTCAAAGGACAAAGGGAGTGGGCTAGAACTCAAGCTTAGGAATTTCTTGGATTCTGTACACCCCCTCATTCCTCCCGCTGGTGTAGTCTTTGTCGATGTAAATATTCTTGCACATCCCAGTTGTCGTGTGTATTCCTCCTGGTGGCAAACACTGACTGGCAAGAAACCCCAGGGGCTGGAAATGGTAGATTTCTTTCTTTTGCTGGCTTCTGTTAATTAGCTTGGGTTCTGGGCACAATAGTAAAAGCTGCCACCACCATTTAAAATAAGTAAAAATGGAAGCCAATAAGAGAGCAAGGGAAAAGGGAAAACTGGCAATAACTAGGTAAATGATGGCTAATGAAGCCAGACAAGACTTCAACATCAACTGGTCTAAGCTGTCTGCCTGTCCAAGATGCGATCAAGTATGCAAGGCAACAGTGCCCATTTCTTCATCCTTGGGCTGCTTGTCCTTAAACCTCATGATAAGTCAGTGTAACTAGTTCCAAGCTTTAGATCATTAAATGTGATTTAGGTTCTTACTCGCTCTAATGAGAACCACATATAATTATTTTTATAAAATCTCCCACATGATGCTTTAATCAGGATTATGGCACATCAGTTTTAAACAAAACAACAGTCTGTGTAATTCAATCCCCATCCTGTTTACAAACTCACAGATGTTAAGCCATAGGAGCGATAGATGATGAAGCAAAGCAGGCAAATCACAGCCCAAATAATTGGCTGTTTGGAGACTTTTGTTTGGATTGTTAACATTCATGTTTCAACCGGAAGAATGAATTCTATGACCTGGATATTTGGAGAGTCTCCATGTCTAGACCATATTTTTTCCTAGTCAACCAAGGTTTCACACTCACAATCCTGTACACCCATCAGGCAATATGGATGAGCGAGGCAGCTGCATATAAAAGTAACTGGGGGTTTTGGGGATTGTGTCTTAACGAAGGGCCCATGCCTCGTGCAAAGACCCAGCTACTATACTTCTGCATATAATTGTTGTAAAATATTTATATTTTTACAAGGAAAAGTAAATAGTCTGGGGCTTTAGACATTGAAACATTCCTGACTTTAAATTATGGAAATGATAATAAAACATTTTTTATGCATGGACCATCCATGAGGCACCCATGGGTCAGTAGTTTTGGGACTTCTGCTCTGAACTGTGTGTATTTCCAGGATAGAGAGCACATATTCTTGATTATTATTATTATTGGCATCTTTTTCATTGTCTAGTGCCCTGAAACGGAATGGACCCTTGCATGTGTGGTGAATAAATGAAGGAAAGACACCAATAGGTGTAATGGTACTAAGAATGAAAGGGGCTCTTCCATGGGCAGGTAGGTAGCGACAGGGACAGGTTCAGGTTCTGTCTAGTGTCCTTGAGCCTATGCTATGCCACTTCTCAGGTTTTAGTGATGCAGAGGCACAGAAAGAGGATTACAGACATACATTAGGCTGTGCCTCTAAAGCCATCCTTACACTAGATCTTTACCATGAAAATTTGTCTCATATACATGGAGCAGGGGTGGGGGGTGAGAGAAAAGTGCTGATGATAATTATTATATTATCTTGCATTTTTTCACATGAACTATATTCCAGACATTCTGGCAAACCCTGTAGATGTATTTTCTCATTTGATCTTTGCAAACATTATCAGGTCTTTCCATTTAATAGAAGAAACTGTAGGAAAGAGAAATTAAGGCAACCAGTCCCAAATCAGCCAGCTACTAAATTGAATCCACGCTGCCTTAGGTGCTTCCACACACGTGGATTTAATTCGCAAAACAACTGTGTGAGATGGATATGGTTTTACACATATTTCAGGGAAGGGGAAAGCCTTAGCTAATGCAAAAGAAAAAAATCATCGCTCACTGAGCAAATGCCTAAGTGACTAGTTAAACTGAGATTCAAATCCTGGTCCGTTGACTCAGAAGAACATGCCTTTTACATTAATAACAAGCAACATGCCCTGTCTGTCTTCTATCATGATGGCTTATAATATCCTTGCAGAACAGGCTACAGTCCCTACCCTTCACAGCTGAGGGTAAGCTCTTGTCCAAGTGTGTGTAGATAGTTAAGTCCGCGTTGGCATGGATTGCAATCCCAGGGGCGAGCCCCATCTTGTCTGGCTCCACCACACCTCACACTGTACAGTCCACCCTTACTGGTGCCCTCTCCTGGAAAAGCTCACTACCCCCCCCCCCCCACCACCGTCCACTCAGTCGCCAGCAATTTAGGACAAACCTGTGGCCCGGCATTCCCCCAGTAAGGTCTCCCTTCCACAGTGTTGCCTATGTGTGTTTGAGAACATCAGAACTGTGTCATTTAAAGGCCTGCTCTGATGCTGCCAAAAGCTGCTCTTCCCACTAAGATTAAAATCCAAATTCTTTCAGGGATGTATGTGGCCCTTTATCATCTGTCCCTGCCTAGCCCTCTTCTTCCTCTCCACCTGTCCTTTCTGCCTTTCTTATCACCTGGACATTCACCCAGTTATTTCAATTAACCAAGGGTGTCTTAGTTTCATGCCTCTTCCAGGAAGCATTTTCTTCTTCCAAACCTTGTTCCCCCACTTCAATTTTTTTTAATGTTTATTCATTTCTGAGGTGGTGGGGGGAGGTTCAGAGAGAGAGGGAGACACAGAATCCAAAGCAGGCTCCAGGCTCTGAGCTGTCAGCACGTGGGGAGCCTGACGTGGGGCTTGAACTCATGGACTGAGAGATCATGACCTGAACCATCGTTCAATACTTAACTGACAGAGCCACCCAGGTGCCCCAATGTTCCCCAAATTTAGTTATCAAATATCACTTCCTCAAGGAGGATGTATTAGAAATCAGTATCTAAAATAGCATCTGTGCACTAAGTTTGTCCTCTTTTTATCACACAGAGCTATCTGAAATTATACTATTATCTCTTTATTTGTTTATGACTGTCTCCTGCACTGGAATGCAAGTTCCATGAGGGCAAAGTTATTGGCATGTTCACAGTTGTGTCTAAGCACTTAGAATGGTGTCTGAATAAGTATGAACTACATAAATCTTTTTATGTGTGGTTAAGTGACTTCAAGGACCCAAGTATATTCTCTAATAGCTGGCATGCATGTTGATGTTTTCAGAGCCCAAACACAAGGAACACAGTCATGGTTTGAAATCCACTGAAAAGAAATGCGATGGCCAAACACGGATGTAAGAAAGAAATGCCTGGTGAATTCCAGCTAAGTCAGTAAAGAACCAAGTCGTAGACCTTAGATCAGAGAATAAAAATTATTAAGCTGGAAATGTTAGAGAGAATGTTTCAGACTCATGCAGAGAAAATAACTTGGAGTTAAAAAAAAAAGAGGTTTTTTTTTATGGAAGAAGAAGAATGTTCTTCTCTTCTTTCCTTAAGTTGGAAAATGAGATGAGAAACAAAGGCAAAAGAATGGGGAGAAGTGTATAATCTTGAAGGCTGTCATAGGAGATGGTGGCTTTTCTGTAGTGCAGATGTAAGAGAGGAAACCACATTGATTTCAAAATGGGAGCTTTAAGCAAAGCCAATGTTGATTTTATTGACCTTTAAGAAGGGAAGGTAAATAGAGTTTGCTTGTTTAAGTTCATGTAGAATGATGAGCCCTGACAGCCAGCATTTCTGTCCTGAGATATCTTCATGCAAATAAGATGCAGACTCCCATGCCTGACTCCTCAAGGCACCGTGATCCCATCTTGACATTTGCTATAAACGAAAACTTTCTGTGGGTAAACAGCTAAGATAGTTTCCTTCTGACGTTTTCCTGTAATGATGGCTTGATACGAACAGAGTAACTACTTCCCTAGCTATGCTTCCTGGGCCTGGAAACCACATGTCCCTGTCTTCCTTGAAGCCTGGGGTGGGGGAATGGGCCTGGTGTGGTATGGTTGAAATATCAAACATGGCGGTCATGGTATGTTCATTCTGATCTGCTTCTGCCATTAGCTCCCCTTGCTCTCATTTCTATGCTTCTGTTTCCCCACTTTTAAAATAAAAGGATAGGAGGTATCAAATTAGTACTGTGGTCCATTCCCAGATTTAAAATCCCATAATTATGAAAGTATAATGGTCACAGGAATAGTTCAAGAACCTGTCAGTTAAATAATGTTTTGGAGGGCCACTCTCACTAGCAACTTGAACTCTCCATTTTTTATCTTCTACTTTGAAAGCTAACATGTAATTTAGAGAAGATTTGGTTTCAAAGTGCCCTATCTTTGGAATTTCTCCCAGGTTGCTGATATTTAGCAATGTGAGGAGATGTGCAGAGAAGCAGAAACTATGGCGGCATGCATAGGAAGCATCTTTGAAATACACTCTGTGGCATATTTGTGATTCTTATGATTATGATTATTATAGTTACTAATTCATATAGTCATATGGCAACCAAATAATTCCTAGCTTAGTTTTCAAAATATGATCAATTAGTATTTTTCTGTTTTTTAAATTTTAGATAAAATCTGGAGGGAGGGGGGATAATTATCTTACCTTCATTTTGATTTCTACTTTCCTCCTTTCATTTCAAACTATGGATGAGGGTAGAGCAGTTTTGAATAAACACTGAGAGTCAAGTTTCTTCAATTTTAACACTAGCATCAACATTCTCAAGTCGGTGATGAGGGTTTCATCCACCTTATGGACAACTTGAGTAAAACTAATCAGCGGTCCACCTAGCTACGTTGGCCCATGTGAGCATACAGCCCAGACTTGCCACATTTACCATCTGGTGAGGCACTTAGCCTGTCGGTGTCTTGATTTACTGTTTGTAAAATGCAAATTAAAAGAGGACTAACCTCGCGGCGCCTGGGTGGCGCAGTCGGTTAAGCGTCCGACTTCAGCCAGGTCATGATCTCCCGGTCCGTGAGTTCGAGCCCCGCATCAGGCTCTGGGCTGATGGCTCAGAGCCTGGAGCCTGTTTCCGATTCTGTGTCTCCCTCTCTCTCTGCCCCTCCCCCGTTCATGCTCTGTCTCTCTCTGTCCCAAAAATAAATAAACGTTGAAAAAAAAAATTAAAAAATAAATAAATAAATAAAAGAGGACTAACCTCAAAATTTCATTATAAATATTAAATTAAGGAATGCCAATGACGTACAAAATAAATATACATTGTGGACTAACTACTCTTAATGTGGGTTTAAGCATTTTTCTTGTCATTCAAAAATCATACTTTTATAAGAAGGGGGATCAAGAGCAACTAAAATTATATCTACAAAAAGTTCTCTTTGTTTTTAGTTTTTTTTAATTTGTTTTGAGAGAGAGAGAGAGCATGGGAAGTGGGGAGGGCAGAGAAAGAGGAAGAGAAAGAATCCCAAGCAGGTTCCACGCTGTCAGCACAGAGCCCTATGCAGGGCTCGAACCCACAAACCATGAGATTATGACCTGAGCCGAAGTCAAAAGCTGAACACTTAAAGGACTGAGCCACCCAGGTGACCCTACAAGAAGTTCTCTTTAATGATGTATATCCCAACTCCAGTGTCCTACTACCTACATAGACATATCCTTCCCTTCATTTGATATTTAGAATAAAAAGAGTTGACACTTATTGAGCAGTTATTATATGCCAGACTCAGTGCTGTGAACTTCAAGTGCACTATGTTATTTAAACTTTACTTGTAGGTATTTTTACAGAGTGCACTATGTGTCCAGAGGAGTAAAAAAATCTGCCCAAGACTATTCAAGCCAATGGTACAGGATTTCACTGTGACTCCAGAGAGGAGTGCTATACCCTCACAGTGACTGCACATGATGTATGCACCTGCTACTTAAAAAATTATAATAAGCATTTCCCTTTTTTTTGCTTTGTTTTCTTAACTCTTAAAACCTGAAGACATAAGTAAGGATGTGTTTCAAATGCAATCTCACCTTGAGACATTTTCCAATCACTCACAATCATATATTAAATCTATGGATAATTATTATTATTTTTTTTTTAATTTTAGAAAGAGAGAGAGAGAAAGAGAGAACATGAGTGGGGAGAGGGAAGAGGGAGAGAGAAAAAAAAGTCTTAAACAGACTCCAGGCTCACCTAAGCACAGAGCCTGACACAGGGCTTGATCTCATGATGACAAGACCATGATCTGAGCCGAAGTCAAGAGTTGGACACTTAACCGACTGAGCCACCCAGATGCCTTGGATGAACTTTTATTTATTTTTTTAGGTTTATTTACTGACTGAGAGACAGATAGAGAGCCTGCACAAGCAGGGGAGGAGCAGAGAGAGAAGGAGAGAGAGAATCTAAAGCAGGTGCCACACTGCCAGCAAAGAGCCCCATTGAGGGACTTGATCTCACAAACTGTGAGAACATGACCTGAGCTGAAATCAAGAGTCAGAGGCTAAACCGACTGAGCCTCTCAGGTGCCCCAATTCTTTTTTTTTTTTTTTTAATTTTTTTTCAACTTTTATTTATTTTTGGGACAGAGAGAGACAGAGCATGAGCAGGGGAGGGGCAGAGAGAGAGGGAGACACAGAATCGGAAACAGGCTCCAGGCTCTGAGCCATCAGCCCAGAGCCTGATGCGGGGCTCGAACTCACAGACCGTGAGATCGTGACCTGGCTGAAGTCGGACGCTTAACCAACTGCGCCACCCAGGCGCCCCTCAGGTGCCCCAATTCTATGGATGAATTTTGAAAAGATTTCCAAAATGTAATTATCAAGATACGTTTAATGATTTTTGTATTTTAATTTGAGGGGGGTCATAGGCCATGGCACTATTAGCTCTTTTCAATGCAGGGCAGTTACCATTTGCTTTAGTTTTTGTTTTTCCATATGTACGCAATAAGCACAGAAATCTCAATAATTTTTTTGAGGTATGGCTGTCTCTTTACTTATTTTTAACGTTTTATTTATTTATCTTGAGATAGAGAAAAAGAAGATGAGCAGATGAGGGGCAGGGACAGGGAGAGAGAGAGAATCCCAAGCAGGCTCTGCCCTGTCAGCACAGAGCTCAACGTGGGGCTTGTACTCAAAAACCATGACATCATGACATGAGCCAAAACCAAGAGCTGAACATTTAACCGACTGAGCTACCCAGGCGCCCTTGGAAATCTCTTTAAAGTAAGGAAGGGGTCCAAAATAAAATGAGCATAAAATAATGCTATTGAATTGACACTCACACGCTTGATACTTTTTTGAAATTATTGACATCCACCCTGGTCAATGAATCATTGTATAAACAATGAGTACTTGCGAAGTCCTAGTGGTCTCCAAGCGGGCTCTTCCTGAGGGGTTCATTAGTGCGTGTGTGTACATTGACCTTGCAAGGCAGCTTATTCCTGGCCTCTCTGGCTCCCTCACTATTCTGGATGCAGTTTATTTCCTCTAAATCTCAGTCTCATCATCACCTGCATCATTGTCTCCCCCCGGGCAACTGGTCTCCAACCCAGCAGAGTGGACTATGAGTCTGAGTTCATGCCAACCGTGTTCTCATCTCAGCTCTATCAATTTACTAGCTGAATGAACTTAGTAAATATAGTTTTGTCTCTCTGACCTATATGCAAAACTGGAATTAGAATATCTGCTTCACAGTGTTGTTAAGATAATTAGAAATAAATTGATGCACTAGGCACTCAGTTCACAAAAGTTATTATCATCTCTCCATTGCCGGAAGAAACAAAGTCGACTTTTAGCCTCTTTTAAGGTCTAAACTTCCTTTTCTCACTGGTATTTCCTCTGATCCTGCTTTTTTTTGTTTATCATTGAATTTGTATATTTTCCTATTGCATTGTCTATGGCGATTGCAGATAATCCACAAAGCCTTTGTGAAATTGGCAGTGCATAATATAGACAAACAATATAAGCAAACACATAAAATAAAACAAATAAATATGGCCTTTTGGCCACAAATTCCCAAAGCCTCGCCTTCTCCAGTTTTAAACTCTGTCAACAATGATGATAATTTATAAATCTCAAAGAACCAACAAAGTGAGAAATACAAAATTGAACACGGGGCCTGCGTGTGCAGGAGCAATACTAATTACAGCCATTTATGTCAACAGCTCACTATTTATACCTAATTACCATGCCTCAAAATTGCATTATGTATATCATTAGGTGCATGTCAGATTAACTCTGTTGCAAGTTCTATTTGATTATGCCACGATTCTCCTCACCTGCATGCCCAGTTTTTATAGTTTGTTGCTTATGTACCATGGTCCATTGCTCACAAGCTTAAAAAAAAAAAGGAAAAAAAAAAGAAAAAGAAAACAAAGAGAGCAACCAAAGAGAGAAGAGGACTAAAGCAGGTGACATCTACCACTGCAGAATGTATTGTTGCAGAAGAGAGGGACCCAGCCCATTAATTCAATGACCCTAAAGTTGGCCTTCCCCTGCTCACCCTAGTTTAGGGTTTTTCACTCCCTTGGCGGCAATATCTGCCTTTTCCTCCATTGCCTTAGTAAAGTCCGACATGGTAAAAACATGGGAATTAGCAGATGTGATTCAAAGCTCTGCCATTTACTTAGTGTAAATTTCCTGACTGTGCATAATCTCAGCTTCTTCAGACAGGAGAGTGGTATCTGCATGATAGGCTATTTGTCAAGATAATCAGTATCCGTGAAGGACAAGAATATTGTTCAGTGTTTGGGAAGCTCTGGATAGGTGGTTGACTCTCCTTTCCTCTCCTATCCTCATTCTTCAAATGTATTTATCCCTCCAGATATCCCTTGTGCATTCCCTAGAATCCTTGATTCTTTCATATAGGCAGCTATGTTGTTTGCTGATATTTGACAATGAGCTCAGATGCGACAGCTGGCTTTCAAAAGACGACCATAACCTCTTTATCCTTGTCTGCTAGGTTTTCAGCTATGCCTTTGAAGTGTCACACTGGAATCACAGAACATCATCTATTAGGTGTAGAAAAAAATATACGGGTCCCCTTGTCCAGTGCCTTCATTTTCCAGATGAGGAAAACCGGGACCCAGAGAAGGTCAATGACTTCTCAATGCTCTCACAGTCGGTTAGTGACAAAACAGGGACAAAATGTTCACACTGACCATTTCGCTGACTAAGTATGGAGGTTGGCAAACTATGACCCGCAGGCCAAATCTGGCCTGCCGCCTACTTTTGTAAATAGAATTTTATTGGAACACAGTGCATATTCATTCATTTACATATTGCCTATAGTCTTCCTGCTACAACAGCAGAGTGAATCGTTGTGACAGAAACCATATGGCCTGCAGTGCCTACAATATTTACCATTTGGCACTTCGGAAAAAGTTTGTGAACCTTTGGTCAAGAAGAATAGCTCCAATACTCCAACTAATGAAGTGAGTTATCATGCAAATCTTTTTTTTTTTTTGAATTTGAATGGAAAAACCAACCAACCAACAATGTTCAACACTTTTTACCTTAAGTGAGTTTTATATCCCAAGAGACACGCAATGTCACAAATGCACTGTCAATGTTAAAGGCAGCTGTTCCTGTTAGGGGACAGGACTGTGGAGAGCAAGCAGTAAAACCCATGAACTATATGTGTCTCTGAGCCACATCACATAAACTTTCTCCTCAGGTCTACACTGACCACTAATGAGTTCTTACCTAAAGGAGACTTGTCAGGGAGGGTGAAATGGAAGATTCGGGGGGGGGTCACTGAAGGCAGCTCGCTGCTTGAGTCATCAACATATGGTCTGCCGGCCATATGCAACACACCTCCAGAAACACACTTGCTCCCCACCTGCAAGGGGCTATTCAGATTCACCTTATCAATAGGAAGAACTACCAAATGTCTATACTGTTGGAATTGAAAGTTAAGACCAAGGATCTGCTCTTAGGGAGAAGGCAGCCAGCCAGCCGTGAGGAGTGACATGCACCTGTATTCCCAGTGCAACTTGCCAAGTCCTGCAATAAATAGAGAGTCACCAAAAATAAGAGCCAGGATCTTCAGTGACTCTAATGCCCCTTCTCTGTTTTACATGTGGAACAACTAAGCCTCAAAGATTTTTTAACTAATGGGAACAGTTGGGGACAGATCCTTAAATACTAGCTAAGTCTTTTGCATGCTTATTATGTACCAGGCTCTGCTCCATAAGCTTTGCATACATATTAGACCGTTCAGTCCTCACAATAACCCTGCAAGGTAGGTGTGCTATGATCTCATTTTCCAGAAGAGGGAGCTGAGGCACAGAGATGATAAAAGAGTTCCCTGGGTCACATTACTGGGTGCGTTTTGGGGCTAGGGTTTGCCCCAGCCAGGGCTTCTAGGTCTATGAACTCTTCAGAATTAGACAAAATGCTCACATTCACGGAGTCCTACCCTGGGCCTGACACAGACAGAAGATCCTACCATTCCTACAGTAATTGTTGGACCATGGTTGGGCATTCACCTAATGATAGTTATTTTCCTTCCTTTCACAGATGCATAAACTGCAGCTTGGAAAACAAAGATCTTTCTCAGAAGGTCATCCTGATGGTCTGTGGTGGATCCGGGGTCACAGTGCTGTCTCTCTGATTCAAGTCTCTCCTTTTGTCCTCATGGGATTTTACCGTCCTCCTGCCATCTGCCCTCGGGCTTGCCAGTATACCAAACTACCTGTTGACACTTTTCAGTCTTGGCCATTTGAGTCTTCAAGTCTTAATCCTATTTACAGATCCAGACTGCTGACTGCAGCCATCTGTCAATTCTATTTGTCTGTGTTTTCTGAGAACATATTACATTAAGTGGCACAAATCTACCTTCTCCCCAAACTTTCTTTTAGAAGCACTTTCCAAAGCCCGCTGGCATCTTATTGTGTGTCTTAGAGGGGGCGGCCAGGCATGCACACTGTCTCCAGAGCAGTGAAGTTGTTTTTTTTTTCCATTGCACCTGTCCAGAGGAGGCCCCACTACACTTGCTCCAAATTTGTAGCAGATACAGTCACTGAGCCAACAATTGTTTACCCTGGAGTACCACAGCCATTTAATCTCTTTCTCACAGAGGTATATTTATTATTTTTATTTTATTTATTTATTTGTTTTTGAGGTCATGGATCCTGTGGCTCACTCAGTACTTGTGCAAAGGACTGATGACAAACCTCGCTGCAAACCCTTCCCCTCTCCCCCACCTTGTTATGTATGTTGGAAATCTATCTACATCATCCTGAAAAGCAATGTGAGGAATGAGGTGTTCAAACAAATTCACCAAGGGAGAAAAGTTATCCTGGTTAGAAAAGGCAAATTCTGGTAGATAGGAAAGTAGGAGTGAAAATCTTATTGTTTCCTAATAAGCCAATTAAAGTAGATATATTTTAAGTGGACCCATCACTGAGAACATTTTATACACACGTGCATGCACACACACACACGCACACACACACACTTCATTCAACACACTTCATTCTCTTTTTATGCCCATGTGCTGACATAGACCATGGGTTCCTTTGAGAATTCCAAAGGATAAAAGTGCTACTTGGAGAACTCAAATATGATTAGAGGAGGTTGAATAGCAGTGTTGAAGGAGCTAAGAGTGTTCAGAGTGTAAAACGAAGGTCAAGTTGGGGCATTATCACCGCCTTTGAATATCTAAAGGGCAGTCATGTAGAAAATGGAATAGACTTATTTTGCACTGTTCCAAAGTGGAGAGCTAGGATGACTGATGGAAGGAAGGTACAGAGGCCAGTTTGGGACAACATAAGTATAAAAAATAATGGAACAATTAGTTCTATCAAAAAAGGGAATGATTTGTTTCTGAGAGTAGCAAAGTTCTTCCTTATGAAGTATTTCACAAAGAGGCCTGTATGGGATATCTGCCAAGGGTTTTGCAGAAAGAATTCACACATTACTTGAACAACAGCAGTGGTTCTCAGTCCTGGCTGTTAAATATTCCGATACTCAGGCCTCATCCCGGAGATTCTGTTTTAATGGGTCCACAGTGGAGCCTAGCCATTAGGATTATTTAAAAGCTCCCCATCTGATTCCATTGTGCAACCAAAGAATCACAAGGCTAGAGAAGGCATTCATCTTATCCATCACTCTGTTGACAGATATCTAGGGAGAAAATCCTGGAGGGCTGATTGCTCTGAAGTAGGGAGAATAGTGAGTGTTAGAGGTGCCCACCCATACCCCTCACCTGTAACACTTCAACACACCAGACTTCTCACTGCAGCACCTGCTTTTCATCATCCAAAGACTTCCTCTTCCCATGGGAGGACTCTTTACCTCCTCTGTCCTTCACATGGCAGGACAGAAGTGCCAGACCACCATTGCTCCTTGGAACTATTCCTCAACCCAGGACCGATGGGAACCCACTCATGTTATAGAGGGACAAATTTAAGGTGTGCGTTCTACACTGCCCCTCAGAGTGTCTCCAGTGGAGTTAAGTTCCTACCACCTCTCCCCACCTCCATTAGCTGACCACACTCATTTTATGATACCCTGTTTCTCTTCTCTGTCTCCCTTCCAGGCCCCCTACAGCTGTTCCCTTTCTTTCCTAAACAAACCCCTTGTGGCTGAACACCTTTCTCAGAGTCTGTTACAGGGGAATCCAAACTAGGCTCACCCAGGCTTGGGGGAGCCCACACCACAATGAGGAAAGCCAACAAGTGAGCAAAATTCCTACCTAAGGAGGGCCATATTGCAAATATTCAGATGAGATGGAAGGTTCTGGAATTTACCTAGCTGCTGCATTGTACTCAGTTCTCAAGCAGCCAGATCGGGATGAGTCCAGCATGGGTTGATGCCAGGGGTCACATTCTAAACCAGCATTATGTGTCCTCTCTAAATGATAGAGACTATCATTTTAAATATTTATTAAGCAGCATTTATTGTACATGGCCTCCCCACATTTTGTCTCTGTATTTCTTTCTAGTTTTCTATTTTCTTCTATTTTTTGATCAATGTCATTATCCTTTCTTCTTCAGAAAAATCAATGGATGGTATGAGTTATTTAAATCATGTCATTATGACAGGAAGGGTTAACTCTTTATAAATCTGTCAGTAATCCTGACCTCAACTTCCAGCCTCAGCCCAAGGGTGGTTTTAGGTTGGCTAATCGCTCCTGGAATATTCTAAGAGGAATTAACCCCAGGGATGGTCTAGATGACCTTCATTGCAGGATTTTGTACAGAGCCTCACCAATAGTTTCCATAGCAACCAAAGTTGATAAATGAGGATGATTTTCATTTGCCTGTCTCTGAGTCCCAACTTTCTTTTAATAGGAAACTAGAGGAGAAATATGAAATATGATTACCAAGCAGAGGGGTATATGCTATTATAGGATAGGATTACCAGCTATTTTTTTCAAAACCGAAATTTAGATTCTGCCTGGTCTGTTCTCTTCAATGCCCCTCAAATCTGTCACGTTCCTCTCCAACACCCTGAATGCCTTGTGATGTTGTCTTGCTTGGAATGCTCTCTGTTTTCCCCTCTGCCTTTCCGGATTCCCTCCAGCCACTAGTTCTGTGTCTGCTGCCCTCTCCTTCAACAAAATCTCATCCTCATTAACGGGTATCAACTCTGAGTGATATATCAATTTTAATCCCATACGATGTATATAATGATTATATTATCGTGCTTAAGTGGACTGGTTAAGAACAATGA
This sequence comes from Prionailurus viverrinus, assembly GCF_022837055.1. NCBI lineage: Eukaryota > Metazoa > Chordata > Mammalia > Carnivora > Felidae > Prionailurus > Prionailurus viverrinus. Next base: position 102,786,322 of record NC_062568.1, on the reverse strand, counting down.
AGTTGGCAAAAGGCAGGTCGATGATTCCAGCTCCTCCATTTAGCAATTCTTAGACCTTGGGCTATTGGTTTCATGTGGCAGGGTCTCAAGTTTTTTCATCCGCAACATTTGGACAACAATAGAACTTACTACCTATGCGGTAAGGCAGTCACAGTGCCGAACATGTAGTATATATTCAGTAAACAATAGCCAAATCAGTATCCACTTTTTACTGTTGTGTCACTTCCCGGGAAACACTCACATCAGGAGCATGGACCGGCAGCCAGGCCCTGCTTCACAACTGCCCTATGTGTGCATTGGTTCGTATAAGCCAGAGCACAGTCAGCAAGTCGCTGTACCCCTCAGGTTCCATGTTTTCATCTAGAAAATGCATCGGCCGCCAATGCATGTTGGTCAAGTATAACTCAATGGATCACCACCCGGAAAGCACCTGCTATTGTGCTTTTAGCGGATGCCCTATGCATTTATTTCCCCTGCCCCGCATATCTTCTCGCCTACCCTTTACAAAGTTGTAATGTCCTTAATGACAGTAAGTATCTGATGTCCACCAGATAATTAATGCATCATTCTATGACGGAGGGCACAGCTACCTTTGGTGCAAACACAAGCAGTGCAGGTGCACGCTAAAGTAACAGTAGCTGCTCTTGGTTCGTGGGTCTGCGAGCTTTGCCCACATAGGCAAAAGGATAGAGATTATGTAGGCTTCGGAGACAAGGGGACATCATCATCTACATGAGACAACTTCATAAAGTTAGGTCCCATGTTATCTTTCAGGCACAGCAGTCTTGAAATGTAGATATACATAGTTTTAAATGAATTCATCTTGGCAATCCGCTTAAGGGCCTAAGGCCAGTGAGTTAAGACATTTAATTGAAATTCATACGACAACGACAACAGAGGAGAACATTTTTAAAGTGTTGAAACATAGACTTAATTAGTAGCCCATTAGGAGGTCCAATTAAGGAAGAACATCTTAGTAATGCAATGTCTGAAATCACACAACCAGTAAGTGGCAGAACAGATATTTTAAACCTGGTTCCTCATACTTCCAAGTCCTCCTGGCAAGGTTAGCGGCACTGAGCAAGTCTTAGGTGCTCGGCAAGGTGGTCAGAGAGGGACCGTGACCACGTGAGCAGGTAAAGCAAGATGTTCCTGGAGGACACAGGAGGGTGAATGTGTTTCTGTCACTTTTCTGTTTAGAAACCTTCCATGGCTTGGCACTGCTTGTATGATACAGCCTCAATCCCTGATATCAGCCACAAGGCTTTCCATTGTGTGCTCCAGACCGAATCACCCTGGGTCATGGAATATTTAGCCCCCACACTGCACCCAATGATCTATTTATCACCCTGAATTCTTTCAATGGCAGGCTTTCTCTTCCATGGCTCTTGATACGTGCTCTTCCTCCTCTTGGAAACTTCCATTTTCTGCTCCACTCTGGGATCTTAACTAGGACTTCCCATCCCAGGTCAAGCCCTCTACTTGGAACTCCCCATGTGCTGCCTGCAGGACCCTTCTCACATCCTGATTCTCTGTTACTCGCTTGTGTATCTCCAGCACAGAGCTTAACAAGTGACCAAGCAGTAGGTGTTAAATAGGCATCAAAAAAAGGAACAGACTTGGATGTGTCAAAAGAAGGACAGAGAGCTCTCCAGGAGGGAGGGGGAGGGTACTGAATAACAACTACCCAATATCCAGGATCCGATATCTAGAGTATTTGCTCTCATTATTCATATCTATAGCTAATTTATAAATTACCAGCAGAAACTCTGGCAGGTAACTAAAACCTCCACTGGTTAAGGCAGTAAATGAACGCATAAAATTAGTAAATTGAAGCTGAGATACTCACATATTGGGCACATTTAGAACCATGGGTCACCGTATTTCAAGTCTCAGTTATTCAACACAATGACAAATATTACAGATGCCAAAAACTTTGTGTTCTGATATAATAGCAAACATATACTTTCTAGTTGTATTTTTTTAACTGGAAATAAATTTCACAGTCCCTTGTAGAAAAAAAAATAGATATTTTGATTGGGCGCTGAGCCCTTTACTGTCCACAGTAGTTTTTTAAGTAGTAAAGAGAACGAAGGACTTTCTTTCCCACTCCACCACTCCCAAGAGCTTTTGGAATAATGCAGAGGTAATCACAAGAGACAGAAGATCGGATTTTCAACTGCAAAGACAGAGGTTACTGAACAGCAGTAACACTTGCCCGGAAGTCAGAAGTTGGAACTCTCTCATTGCCAGCAGGACTGGTCTGGGTGGGCCAACAGGCTGTCTCTGTGCCGATCAAGGATGACAAGGGGATTGTTTTGGCAGCCACAAAAGATGCACAGGTGGCCTGGCCAGATGTAAGTTGTCCAGTGCTTGTTGATTCTGTTCAAGCTCTAGGATTTCATTTTGCAGTCAGGATCACAGGAGGGGAAGGAGTGTGGCAGGTTGGACACCATGATTTCTCCCTTGGATTCTCACTACCCATCCCGTGTGGCTCTCAGAACTCACAAATGGACCTTAAAAAGCATTTAGTATTTTTTGTTAGCTTATTTTTTTTTCCTTCTATTTGGAGAAGGAATGGAGAAGGAATGCAGAAAATCACGCTGTTCTCCTTGGTGACACACCTAAATGAGAGCTCTATATCTGGATAATGCAACCATAAAACTGGCTCATTTGTGATATCAACCTCCATTTTCACTACCATTGGAATAAAGTCAGTATTCTTCTGGGTTTGTTTCCTCTGTGACAGGCACTACCTTGGATCGCATGATAACAAACTCCTATTTCCTCTCCTTCCTGCATTTAAGTCTTCTTTGTAATGACAAGCATCAAAATTTAATGTCTAAACAGCCACATTCTTTCTTTACTCATTTATAAAAATTAAATGTAATATAGAAGGACTCAAAATAATGTAATTACTGGAAGAATGGTGAAGTGGAGTAGGAGATATGAGCAGACAGACTGAAGGGGGTTGGATGATCCGGCTGGAAATAAAGAATTTAATGGAACACTTACAGCCTTAAAGGGTTCCAAGAAAACAATATATATGACTAACAAAAGTTAAAAATGGCATATTTGCCCACAATTTTATAAGAATTCAATGTGTTCAAGAGAAACTGTTGATAAGATTCATTTATTCTGTGTATATATATATGTGTGTGTGTGTGTGTGTGTGTGTGTGTGTGTGTGTGTGTGTGTATAATGCCTACTTTTTTAGGAGTCGGCAATATAACAGGGAACAAAAACAACACAAGTTCCTGCCTCATGGCATTTCCATGGTAAAATATTTTCTAAATTAGCTTTTGGGATATGTAAACCAAAACTAAGTGAGAATATTTAAATCATGCGCCATCCTGGAAATTTTGGAAAGCATGGTTACCGGAGTGATTTAGACAGCAAATGATGTAATAAAGTAGCTCATAACCCTTGAAGACATAAGGCAGTTAACCTGGGACACCCTGGGCCGGGGCAAGGCTTGAGCAGCATGGGCGGAATCCAGGCATCTTCAGTTACTCGAACATTCCTTCAACTCGTATTTACTGACTCTTTTACGTGTGCCAAGATCATGTTCATACATGCAAATGGTGGGTTTGACCACACATCTTTCAGGCATCTGTGTCAGTGTACTACCTTTGGACTGGTCACTGTTGAAGACAGGCGTCGAGAGATGATGCAATATATTTATGACTTGATGGAGTGGGATCTTCTTAAGGTAGAGAAAGGTCAAGGGTGAGCTAGCCCAAGCCTCTTTGCCAAGCAGGAATTCTCTCTGGGACAAAGCCTGGCCCATTGGTGCTCTGGGGGCTAAGCAGCTCATCAGCACAGGCAGAGTAGCTCACTCCATCTACTAACATCTGAACTATTGGCAAGTCTACCCCTAAGGCTGCACTGTTGTCAGAAAGGCATCTGGAGCAAAATGGTACATTTTTATGGGAATAACTATGAAGGATGATTTCACACAATCTCTGTGTATTTTCATTTTACAACCCCTATCTGCATTTCTGGAATCCCAAACAATCTGAGATTAAACCACCTTTTTTCCCATAGCTCACCTGAGGAAGAAACCTAACCTGAACTAACGTGGGAGAACATACTTTTTATCGATTCTACCTTGTGTGAATATTCAGACGTTTTCCTGTAGAAATATTATCTGGTTCGATTAAGAGTACTGCTTAGACCTCACTGGAATGCTAGCTAATTTACAGTACATGCATTGAACTACTTCTCCACGTTTAAAAACATTCTGAAAACAAACCTGTTCCCAAAGCTTCAAATATAGGATTGTGCTTTGGCTACAGGCTCTCATTTCTTTCATCGCTCTCTTGATGAGCCTGACTGATAACCACCTTTTTAAATTTCAACTTTCCCTCCCCTGGAAAACTCTGTATTTTTTCTTGTTTTCATATCACCTGATTATTCAGTACTAGTAGCACCTGGGACAGAGAGTACTTTATAAAATATTTGTCAAATAAAGACATGCCATGGCCTTTATTGGGTACGTTTATTGTCAGTTATCTGACTTGTGCACCGCCCACATCCCAATCACCAAATGTGAGTTCCACAAGGCAGGGATCAGTGTACCCCAGCCCTTTAGATGAGTGTCTGATCATATCATAAAAGGGGTTCTGTAAAACACAATGAATGAAAGCACACGTTAATTTAGTTTATTGTTTGAACAAATAGAACTTAAAGTATTGGTTAAATTCTTATTACTCAAATAAGGTTTTTAATGTTATAACTAAAACAAAGAAATAAGAAAATGAAAAATAATCCATAAGTTTATGATACAAAAGACTTTACTAGTGATGTATCATTTTATTTTTATTTATTCTTGATTTATTTAATGTTAAGTCACAAAGCATTCCCCATCTTTGTGAAATATTCTTGAGAAGTATGCATTTTAACAGCTTTATACAATTCTGGCATGTGGATACAATATAAATTATTTAAGTATTCTTCTAATGTTGGACTTCATTTTCAAATATTTGCTTTCATAATTCTGAGACGAACATCAAAATATGCTCACATGTCTCTACCTATTTAGAGTAGTTTTCTAGAAGAAGGACTCCTACCTGAAAGGGCTAGGGGGTTGAGCTCATTATATTTGAAAGGAATTGAATTTGACTTGAATAATTTCTAGTGTTCCTGAGTCCTATCCCTCCTTCAGGAAACATCAGGAGAGGCGGGTTGTGTGTGTGCGCGTGTGTGTGTGTGCGCGCACGCATGCATTTTGGAACAAAATTTAGCAGTATGAGTGATTTTGGCACATTCAGGATTTGGACATTTAGCAACAAGGATCCAACCGATGTGGCAGCTGCCAGTGAAAAGTACACCTGCCCAGGTGTCAGGAGAGCTGGCAACAGCTTCCTGGCTTTGAATACCTGTTTCTCTCACCTCCTGGGTTTCCCCTTCTCTTTGTTAATGGGTAGGATGACCTCTGCCCTACTGCTCCAACTGGGTTATTCTGAAGATAAAACATTTCTCATGAAGGGCCCTTTAAAGTAAAAATTGCTGCAGAACTGCAAGGTGTTATTTATTCAACACACCAGAAATGGAAATTTTGGTCAGCTGTGTACTATTTACAGTCACTATCAACATGTATCAAATTTCCATTCTTCCCATGACATCCAAAGCTCAAAATCCTATTAAATATACTTAAAACCATCAAATCCTCCCTATAATTAATAACAATGATTGGGCACAGAATTCTCAAAAATAGACTTATCTCTATTCAGCAACCACACGTACTAACAAGAAACTGAAGGAAGCAGATAATTATAGACCAGAGTCTCCTTTGCCACTCTAAAGAGAACACAGAACATGAGCAAATTGAAGCCTTCCTCATGTGACAAGGGCACTATCTCTGAGTGTTAACACGGGGACCTCATCTCTCTTCCTCTGAAGAGGTGAAGGGTAGTTGGGAAAAGGCTATGCCAAGAAAGGCAGTATCACAGCGCAAACCACCCCACTGCTTTTTCAGAGGCTGGACCTACTTCGGGAGATCCTTTGAACTTCTCTTACCTTCAGTGTGTTTCAATGGACAACAATTCCTTGTTCAATGGCATGAAGATGAATAGATGGCATTCGGTGGCGTTTTTCAGCCCTCTGGACTCAGTGCATGCATGTGTGCATGTGTGTGAGGGGAGTACGCATGTGCGTTGCGGTGTGTAGAAATAGAAAATGTTGATGTTAAATTCTTTGTTCTACACCATTTGGCGTGTTAGAAATTTGCAAGGGTTTCTGGAGTAAAGATAAAAAGCATGGCCTTTACCTAGGTGTGGCTTACGGTCTTATAAGAAAAAAAAAATAAGTAAATGAATAATTACCATAACAGATTTGTTTCCAGAAAGAAGGGGAGTCTGAAGAGCTATAGATGTGAAAGAACAAGGAGCACATCTCGGCATATGGCACCTTAGTGCAATCCCGAAGGGCTAGTTGGGGTTAGGCAAAAAGTGTTCTGGAGAGGAACCATTTGCTGTGCAAAGGCTGGTGGTGGTGGGCAGAGCATATCTTCTTGTAGACTTACGAGTAATTCTAGAGGGCTGACGCACAGATTGTTGTGTGTGTGAGAGAGAGAGGGACAGAGATTGAGAGAGAGAGAGGCTGTGGGGGAAGGAAGCAGCTGGAGAGAATCAAATCATGTGGGTTCGAATATGCCCTATTAAGGAGGTTAGACTGAAGTAATAGCACCACTTATTCTTCTGTCAATAATCAAATTAAATAGGTTTTATTTCGACCTCAGGGACTACTTCTTCAATTTGGTTGTGAGAGTAGAACCCGGCTCCATCTACAGCCCCAGACACTACAACAATGCCAGAATAGCCGAAGTTTCAATGGATGGCAGTTGAGGGATAACATGGCGAATCATGAAGAAACCCTTACGTGAAAAAAAGAAAGTTGATGGTCTTCATGAAATGGCATGCTTACTTATCTCTGAAAGCCATGTCAGTTAGGCTTTGGTATGAAGTAGGTTTCAGGCCAAAAGTTCTTTCAATACTACCTCATTGAGAACTCAAGATCCTCTAGAGGAGTACTGGTGCGTGGTTTCAAGAACCCTGAATGAAAACAAAGCTTTGATAATCACTCCATATGGAATCATGACACGGATGTTTTTAAGAACCAGTAGACCTTGGCATATGCTCACCCCTGTGCTCTCATTTGCTTGATGTTATGTAGGAAAGGACACATGAAGATGTGACAGGAACGGGAGCACAGAGACATTTGGTCTCTAGGCAGTACCTAGGTTATATCCAACACCGATCACAAGCTCCCATGAGATGCGGACATTGACAGGGGGAATGGGCCTTCTCGTCTTCACTCCTCCAGCTTTCGGCCCAAAGCTTCCTCAGCTGCAATGGATAATCTCTAACATTTCTCTTTGAGCTAACATTTTTTCAATTCTTTCTTTCTCATTGAGGAAATCTGTGTTCACTGCTGAAGTTTTCCACAAAATCCAGCAAAACAGAATTGTCTCCAAATACGGATCAAGTGGGACAGAGAAGGCCTTGGCGGGGCATTCCCTTGGCTTACTTTCTGGTTTATGGGCTCCAGGCTCAGAACCCTCTAATTAACAGGATCCTGTGATTTCCTTCAACCCAGAATGGTGACCAATTTCTCCCTGTTTTGCCATCTCTTCAATGGCAAGTTCAAATTAAGCTTGATCTCTACAGCTTTCAACAATGTTTCTATACCTCACAAAACACTGATATGCATACCAGTCAAATTTTCCTTACTAGAAGGTAAGCCTCTTAAAGTTAGAGACTAGTTTTATTTTCACCTATTATTGTCTTGAAGCACCCAAAAGAGCAAAATTTTGTGTGTGTGTTCAATGCGTGGGTGTTGAGGAAAAAATTCTCTAGAATTGGAGTTCACTCATGTAATTTGGTTCTAAGCTATTAAAGCTACTAATTAGTGAATGGGCTTAGAGTTTATGTTAGATTACCATTCATGGTCAATAGATTTCAGTGGGGTTTTCTCTATATCAATCCATGTGTGGGTCCAGCCAGAATTGAGCTTTTTCCTTCTTTCCTTTCTTTTTCATTTACATACAAATAAAATCTGCTTAAAATGAACATGAGGAGCAAATTTGAAAAAAAAAATAACAGAGGAAAACTAATATCATAAAAGTGTAATAGGTGGTTTTATTTATTCATGTATTTATTCATTCATTCACACACATTCATCCCTCATCCCATTCACTAATGGGATGTCAATGTTGAGGGGGAATCTGTTCTAAGCAGTGGAATGTGACGATGAAAAGAGCCATCCAACCCTTGAGGGATTCATGGCCTGGTGAAGAAGACCAATGTGTACACAGAATACAATATGAGTCATGCTTATGAAAAAAGTGACACGGGGTAACCTAGAGGAAGGACATCTTATCCAGCCTAGATTAGGAGTCACCCCCCATATAGAATGCTATGCCTAAGTCCCTAAAGGAGTTGGGATAGGAGATCCCCAAAGGACACACTATGGTATATACAATGACAAAGAGCATAGAGCATGTTGGAAGAAAGGCATGTTGTTTGCGATGGCCAGAGCTTTCCTCGTGAAGGGACATGTCCTAGAGGACTTGACAGTCAATCTAAGTGATATGTATAGAAGAGGTCCACTGCTCCCAGCCAGCCAGTTCCAGCATGAACCTGATTCTGTAGGTTTCTAGCACAAACATACACACATACCTGTGCTGGCACATGTCTTTGCCCTATGGTTAGCACACGTTGTTTCACTCCCCACCACCCCCACTATCAGTTCCTCTTCCCATTCCAGTCACCCTATGGCTGCAGCAGTGGGAAAGTTCAAAACATGAAGTCTTGGGTACATTTATAAGACTTCTCTGATTCAGCTAGAGAGAGCTATGGAGCTATCCATGATGGAACAGCCATGGCCCCGTCCTTGAGAGTCTCAGATGCTTACATGATACGACTATACCCTTAAAAAATGGTAGACTATATTTAATTGAAAATGGGCTACCGAGTCTCCAAGTATGAAGGCCACATGCCCTAGATTATCTGAATGCCACAATTTCAACGCTTCTCATCTAATGTGAGTCAGTTCTTAGAGATTTAGGGTTCATGGCTGCCATAATAATTTATGCAGGAGTTCAGAGAATTGCACGATGAATAAAGATCAAGGCCATCAATACATCTTTATGAAAGAGGCTGTGCTTGTCCTAGCTTTCGAGAATGAAATAAGAATAAATGAAGTTTATAGGGCAAAAAGCAGCACGAATCAGAAGACACACAAGAATCACCATTTGCATAAACAATTTAGAAACAAAAGAAAACAACATGAACAAAGAAAACCTGGGTCTCCACACCTCATTTCTGGTAGTGAGAAAGATGGTAGCGTGCATGTGGATGTGGGTAAAGATACAGATCTAGATGGCGGTGAACTGTAGGCGTCGAGAAAGGAACAGGAGTGGAAATAGGTAGATGGCGACACACACCTGAAGTCTCCAGAAGAGGGACTTGTATTGGCAGCTTCACAGGGAAACAGACGTTGCTTTGACAGATATACAGGCACACCTCATTTTATTGTGCTGCACTTAACTGTGCTTCACAGGTAGCGTGGTTTTGGGTGGGGGTTTTTTGGGGGTTTTGTGGGGTTTTTTGTTTGTTTTTTTACAAATGGAAGGATTGTGGCAATCTTTCATCAAACAAATCTAGGAGGGCCATTTCTCCAACAGTATTTGCTCACTTGGTGTCTCTATGTCACATTTTGGTAATTCTTGCAACATATCTAACTTTTTCATTATCATCATCCTTGTTATTGTGATCTGTGATCCATGATTACAACTCACCGAGAGCTCAGACGATGGTTAGCATTTTCAGCAAGAAAGCATTTCTTAATTAAGGTATGTACATTGTGTTTATACACATAATTAATAAATTAATAAACTTATTAGACACTTAAGACTATAGTATAAATAAAACTTTTGCACTGGGAAACCAAAAAGAAATTCATCTGACTTGCTTGATTTCAATATTCACTTAATTTCGGTGCTCCAGAACAAAACCCATGATATCTGCAAGGTATGTGTTAAGTTTAGGACCCTTGGAGTTTCCATTCATTTTCTTCTTATCGCTCTTCAAGCCCCTCCTTACTGATCCAGTGTAGACATGTATGATAGAAACCCAGAGGAAAGGAGAACATCAAGCATACGTGTCTTCACATAGGGAAAGGAGGCCTGGGGAGGTAGAAGATGGCCCAGGCACGTCCTCTTCCCTGTGCCTGCGCTTTGATGGGAAGCTGAACCATCAGCCACCAGCACTCATCTCGTTTTCTGAATACGCACCTGACCCTCAACTAGCGCTGGCTTGGGAAATGCCCTGCTCTCCCGCAGCTAGAAATTCTGAGAAAATTGTAATTATAAGGCTTCCAAAGACATGAAAATCCTGGCCACTCATTAGCTTCTGCATAGAACATCTATGCAGGTTGTGCATTTTTTAGGCTTTTACTTCTGGCCCCTCCTGCCTTTCCAGGAAGGACCTCTCTGCTTCAAAGGGGAAGCAATGGGAATGGAAATGGAGCTGAGCAAGTCTGGCTGGTGTACCTGCCCCTTTCAATTTAATCCTTTCTCCTAATAATCTTATAGTAGATATTTTTATACCAATTATACAAAGGAAGAAGGTGAGATGCTGGCATAAAATCCCAGCTCCCACACCGGGACGAGATGGAATCACAATGTGAAGCCTCATGTACCTGATCGTGAAGCTCAATGATCTTTCTGCTGTAGATAGAACATGTCTTCCACAAGGATGAAGTTTTGGGGTGGGATCAGGTCAGGGGGACTGTTGAGGAATTCTGGTTGCCAAGTTCTGAAAGACTGCTGAGAAATAGAGGTATATCTAAAACACTAGGTGGGGCAGCTCATTAGAAATATTGGCCACAGCCAATTATCTGTAATTCTGTGTCTTTCGTTTAAATTATCCACATGATTTCCGGGCCCCAGGACCATGCACAATTGAGTTTTATTAGTTAGTGTGTTTCATTGACTAGAAGTAGACAATATGGATTTTACGAGATAGAAATAGCATTGTGCCAGACCCCTTGCTGGGGGTATTTTACTAACAGCGAGCTTTCTGAAGAAGAGACTGCCATATAAAAGAACCCACTGCAATGTTGTTTCCAAACTAATTTTTATTAATAGACCCCACAGTTACTGTCTGGAACCCCAGTTCATTAATATAAATATCAAGGAAAACTTACCCATTTTTTTTCTATTGTGCTAATTAGTCTGGGGAGTGATTTTTAATTGCCTCACCTCTCTTTTCCTTTAATGGAGACAGTCCCATTGCCCTATTTTTTTTTTCCTTTTCACTGCAGGAAGAGAATGAGGGGGAGGCTAGGGAACTCTTGGCCCCCCATGGAGTGAACCCCAAAGAAATTCATCGATTCATGGAGGTGAAACTCTCACACTTCACCTTTGGTCTCTACAAATGAGTGAAAGAGAATTAGCCTCCACATACACTTCAAAATGTGTCCAGGCGACACATAGGAAGAATGAGCACATTATGCTGGTAATGTTGTGGGGAAGAATGGCAACTGAAGAGTCATGACAAGAGAGGGGGCTGTTTGGGGCACTTCAGGTTCCGGCAGAGCACAGAGGCTTGACCACAGCAACAGACACTTTGTCCTTTAGCAGAGGCAACGGGTTTTATGTATTGGCTTGTTTATTTTTCTAGCCTTTAATTCACAACTCGATGGTGGGTTTGGCATCTCTCTTGTTACGGTATGCACACAGAGAGAGGCCCAAGGTGTGCTTCCGCCTCTCCAGGACCCCACCATGTACCCAGTGGGACCGATTCGTGACTACGTGGGGGAAGGAAGGCATTTCCCGGGCTTCACTAAAAGTCGGTGCTGTGTACCAAAGGGACGCCCAGAGAGCAGTGCTTAATGAGGGGTGATGGCAAAGGAGTGGACACACTTGAGCTGAATCTTCCATCGAGGAAGACAGTAAGAGCATTGCCTGTAGAGAGAGCAGCGTGACCTCTGGATCCCCATCTGTGTGACCAGGTACTCCAGACAGAAATAACACAAGAAATGCTCATTGTAGGAGAGCCTCCTCCAGACAGTACGGGAGCTCACATCACCTGCGGCAGCGAGCAGCGTGGCAGTAGCTGTTCATGTAAGAAGGTCTGAAGAAGGCGGAGGGACTCTTCCAGAACTTTTGTTTCGGACAAAAAGGACTCGGGAGAGGAGCACTCACTTCAAGGAGAGGCAGCTGTGAAGCAAGGTGACAAAACTCCGGGTGTGAGTTCCCCCTTGCTACTGATGTGAATTAGAAAAGCCAGTCTTTCTCGCTCTCAGCTGCCTCTTCTGGAAAGTGCGACTGATGCTATCTGATCTGTCCTCTTCACACGGATGTTTTGTAGATCACATGTATAAGATGCTTTGTCAACCAGACAGGCTTCCACAATGGAAAGAAATGCACTATTATTATCTCTCTCATTATTATTGCCGCACTGGTATCATTATTAAGGAGTTAAAGAGAGAAATGTAAGAAGAGGTGCCTGAGAAAAGCATAGTTGACAGCAGTTCCAGATGAGGGTGATTCAGTGAGCGACGGAGAAGAGCCTGTTCGTTCGTACAGCTGACAGGCTGATAAACGGACACTTAATACCGAGCGGTATTTAACATGCCAACGCACTTGGCCGTGCATTACTGCTTCTAAATCTTCAACAACGCTGTGAAATGGACGGGACCATAATTGTATCTCCAATTTACAGGTGAGAGATTGAGATGATTGTTCGCCGAGTGCCTGACACATACTGAGTGCTCATTCCATATTAGTTAATGGTGTTATTTTAGCACTACCATTATTTTATCACAACGACTTGAAGTTCACATGGCTTGAATATTTGGGTATCAACAGGAGCAATCATAATTAACCAAGCCGCTGATCCATAAAACGGGGTCAATAAGGTTGATTCTATTTATCTCACAGAATTATCTGAATGGGAAAGTCACATGACCCATTTGCAACTATATTATGCAATGCGGCCAGATAAATGCAGCTCACAGTGAGACCACATTCCATCGGGAATATTTACCTATGCAAGAAAACCTGCACTCTAATCGCAGGGCATGCTTCACTGTACTCAAATATCTAACTGTAATAACACAAACCATAAGCGCTGCACTTCCTGAAGCCCCCAGAGGATTTGCGGAGAGTGAGCGAGCCCCTTCATTACAGTGAGCACTGCCTGAGAGGTCGTGGGCTCTTACAGTCAGCCATCTGTAAAGGAGAAGCAATAGCTTGTGCCCAAATACCCAGGCCCCTCCGCTCAGGAACAAGACAACTGTGATGCAGCCTAAACAAGGGCGCACTTGAGGTGCAGGGTGTGGCCTCTTTACGGTTTGGATGCCTGCCTCTTTCTTCGGGTCCTGACTGTTGATCACAGATATTTTCCCAGTCCTTCTTGTCTGACTCCAGGCAGGGCAGCTGCTGTTCTGGGTCTTTCTTGCTTTGCCTCCCTGCTTTTGTGTTCCCTGAGACCCCAGCTGGTGGCAGAATCACCTCTGACTATACCTGCAGGGGAGGTTTCAATGCCCTTCTGGCGCGTGGACACCTTTCCTGCTCAGATATGCTCTGAGAACGGGCTCCTTTTTAACCTAATGGTGTAGCATGGATAGTACATTTAAATATTCTCCTTTATCCTGCCAAGGGAGGGTAGGATACCCCCACGGAATCCTTTTTTGTCCCCTGAAGAATGTGATCACACTCAATACACCACAGAGATACTTCTGCCCATGCATCTTTGACATCTTACCTGGAGAGGACCGGGCCCTTGGTTTTCATCCATTCTTTCTGCAAAACCCTGACATGCTTATTCTTTTTTTTCGTTTTATTTTTTTTATTTTTTAAAATGTACATCCAAATTAGTTAGCATATAGTGCAACAATGATTTCAGGAGTAGATTCCTTAGTGCGCCTTACCCATTTAGCCCATCCCCCCTCCCACACCCCCTCCAGTAACCCTCAGTTTGTTCTCCATATTTATGAATCTCTTCTGTTTTTTCCCCTCCCTGTTTTTATATTATTTTTGTTTCCCGTCCCTTATGTTCATCTGTTTTGTCTCTTAAAGTCCTCATATGAGTGAAGTCGTATGATTTTTGTCTTTCTCTGACTAATTTTACTTCGCATGATACACTCCAGTTCGATCCACGTAGTTGCAAATGGCAAGATTTCATTCTTTTTGATTGCCAAGTAATACTCCATTGTGTGTGTGTGTGTGTGTGTGTGTGTGTGTGTGTCTACACACACACACATATATATATATACCACATCTTTATCCATTCATCCGTTGATGGATATTTAGGCTCTTTCCATACTTTGGCTACTGTTGATAGTGCTGCTATAAACATGGGGGTGCATGTGTCTCTTCGAAACAGCATATCCGTATCCCTTGGATAAATGCCTAGTAGTGCAATTGCTCGTTCACAGGGTAGTTCTATTTTTAGGTTTTTGAGGAACCTCCATACTGTTTTCTAGAGTGGCCATACCAGCTTGCATTCCCACTGACATGCTTATTCTTTTTTTTTAATGTTTTTATTTATTTTTGAGACAGAGAGAGACAGACCATGAGCAGGGGAGGGGCAGAGAGAAAGGGAGACACAGAATCCGAAGCAGGCTCCAGGCTCTGAGCTTTCAGCACAGAGCCCGACATGGAGCTCGAACTCGCAGACTGAAATCATGACCTGAGCTGAAGTGGGATGCTTAACCGACCGAGCCACCCAGGCACCCTGCATGCTTATTCTCGAGGCACAGTGTCAGAACAGAAAGCTAAATGAAAATACCCTTGCTCTTGCTTATCTAAAATGGGGGGTTCACAAGGAAGGAGTCTCCTTCTGAAACTTGTGTAGTGGAAAGGGAAAGTATGTAAGCAAAGGAGTGTTCATAACATAGCACTGGGGCTTTTGTTTCCCCTCTAAAAGTCTTTCATTTAGTTGCTGCATAGAAACCACCCACTCTCCTCAACAGAGAAATAAAAGCAATGTCTTCCAACTGCATCACCTACCAACACACATGTGGACTGAATCTGCATGGAGCCACTGCAGCTAAATGAATCCTGCGATCAATTCCCAATCTATTACCACCCAATCACTTACCCAACAGGAAATGGTTGGGTTTTCTGAGGCAATGACACAATTCAGTTCCTGATTACAGAGTCAGAGGAGCCTGAGGCTGAAGGTACAGACCTCAGTACACCCTGACTTACAGAATTGGCCAACTTATTTAACCCTTCGTCTCCATTTCTTCATCTGTCAGTGGAGTTAGTAATACTTATGGCATAATATCGTGGAGGGGACTTAAAGGTCCTGTATGGGAAATACTCTTTGACATTCCCATATAGGATGAACAATAAAGCACTTCCTATATAGGATGTGATCCTAATGGTCGTACTGTCAAATACATCATCAGAGCATGGCTGTGAATTGGAGGAAAGAAAAAAAAAAAGATCTGCCTAATAACCCAATAAAGAGACTAGAGAAGTGGGGCCTCACCAGCTGGAAATAACACATTTAAGGCCACACAGCTATTCCTTAGAGCCAGGACTATAACCCAAGTCAAGTAATGTCCTGAGGCCAGTGCTCCCTTTATGAAAACACAAGCACTCATATTAATGGAAAACAGGTCAACCAGTACCCTAGTTTTTAGATTTTTTTCTAAAGACAGCAAACTTCAAAAGGAGCTGCTGCTACTGTTTATGGGAACATTATTTTGGGCATTTTTATACTTCTGGGGATTGGTACTATTACATCAGTATCACCTTTCTTCTTTCCCATTTACAAAAAAAAAAAAAAAAAAAAGGAAACCATCCAAATAGTTTTAATTGATGTGTATTTATTCATTCAGTGTTTGAATGTCTACTCTGACCATCCCATAATACGTTATTAGACACTAAAGGATCAGTGTCTCTATGCCGAAGTTAGAAACCTAGCTGGTGAGATAAAATATATAGTCAAAGTATTTTAAAAACAAAATCATACATAAAATGAAAGGATTAAACATCAAGAAGAAATGAGGCTCACAATTAATGCTGGAAGGGGTCAGAGAACACTGGAAGGGAGGTTAGCATAGGTGGGGTGACCAGATGTCCTGGCTGGCCCACATGGATCTTGATTTATGCATCTTTTTCAGGCATAATTATTAAGTCAAAAGTATACTGTTCACACTCAAAAGAATATGGTTACTGCATGGATAGGCCAAAAGGCAACCATTTCACGTGAAACAATCAGCTTGGGTGAAAGGAGGGGACAGGTGGCTGAGTGGAAGACTGAATAGCAATGCAGTAGATGTTGAGGTTGAGTCAGCTGGGGCCAAAGCTGGGGCCAAAGATGTGGCCTTGAGCATGGAAACAACCCTTGCTGCGCAAGGACAAAAGGGTCCACCCTGCCTTCTTGTTCCCTCCCCTGTTCACTCATATCAGAATTAGCACTTCAAAGCCACCCAAATTCAACCCTGAAAACAAAAGCAATTTCTTGGAGCTTAGGGAGGAAATGAAAGATGATCAAATCCAGACCCTGGCAATATATTTGCAATTTATAATTTTAAGTAGCAAATCCTTGTCACAGAAAAGGGAAAATCAGAAGAAGGTTTTCAAAGTCTAATTACAACAATAGCTTATAGCCTTGAGTTTGGCGAGTTGCCAATCCATATGGAATGATGATGAGGTCCCGGGCTGGGATTTAATGCCAAAAGACCTCTCTTTACCTGGGTGCATGTAATTTACTGTGATTCTGCAGCACTGGGAATTAGGAACAGTATCTGTTTACTCATTTGCAACAGTGACTGAAAGCTTGTTACAGTGAATGCAAGATAGGTCAGCCGGGGTCATCCTTCCCTCTCAGATCAGAAGGCAAAATAACAAACCAAGATAAAGAGATTTTAAAGCAATCATGCAGGAGCTTCAATTAAGGCTTCCTTATCCTATTTAACATGATTTTCAGGCCTTTCATCTTAAACCACAATTTTATTATGCTCAATCTAATACCTTGTGCTGAAGCAGGATGTGCTTATTATGTTTGCCAAAATCTGTACACTATGCAGTATCGAAGGCCATCTTTCAAAAGAGCATAAGCAAACATTCACCTGAATGCAATTTAGGAAATGTTGGGAAGTCCTGCCCTTTCTCCATTTTCCCCTTCCCTTTCTCATTTTGTAGATCTCTTACAATTATCTCCATTCAATCTTTTTTAAAATTTTATTTATTCATTTATTTATTTTTGAGACAGAGAGAGAGAGAGAGAGAGAGAGAGAGAGAGAGAGAAGCAATCCCAAGCAGGGTCCATGCACGGTGTGAGGCTCGATCCCACGACCTTAAGATCATGACCTGAGCTGACATCAAGAGTCAGGCACTCAACTGACTGAGCCACCTAGGTGCCCCTCCATTCAATTTTCTTCAACACAATCAAAGTGGGTATCATTACCCCATTCTAGAGAAGGGGTAAGGACCCCTCGAGTTGAGGAGTAGTATGTTAGTGGTCACACCATCCTCTGTCTGACCTGCCAGGGGGACAAAAGATCTGCTTGACCCCAGAGCCCACCAAGTATTCTTAACTCCTCCGTAGCTTTAGAGATTTATCCCTTACAAGGATTTAATTTATAAATGTGACCACCTCTGAAGAAGAAATATACCTTCATCTACTCTTTAATGTGAGAGAATTTTTTCTTAGTCTTCAGGGTTTTATGTTAGCTTAAGGGTTTTACTAGATATAAAGGTAGTAAGCATGGAAGGAAGATCCCTCAGAGGAAATAGAAGTCACCACGCAGAAGGAACCCCAACGTTGGCTTCAGAGAGCCCTGAGTTCAAGGAGTGATCTGCCCCTTCTTAGCTACACCATACAGGGAAGATTGTTTGCTTTTTCTTTCTTTTCATGTCTCTGTGTTTGGGTTTTCTCATCTGTGAAATGGGACTGGTAAGGTTAGCAATGTGTGGATGAACCTGGCAAAACATATGCATTAGGTAAATTGTAGCTTGGTTACTTGTATCTTTTCCTTCTACATTACTTCACCCACACACTTTGATTCTAGAAGTTGTAAAGTCTTAGATTTTTCTAATTCCAAAATTGAGTGTAGCTCTGATTCATAGAATCTGACCGATTGTCTGCATTGCTCTCTTGGACCCAGATTTATCTTGGATTGCATGTTATGCTTGCAGATACCATGGAAATGAGCACTTTATACTTGGCCTGATAAATAGAAACAATTTTACCCGAATCACTCAATATGCAAACACTTTAAAAATAAGCAAGAGCTGTTACAGCTTTAAATATATCTGTGCTTGACAGCCTGCCTAATGTTTCACGATTTAATTAGTAATATCATTTCCCTGGACTTAAGGTTATCAATCATGTTACCGTTATTTCATTTCTGGCTGTCTAAATATAGCTGGATAGAGTGCTGGCATTGTTCCCTTCGCAGGGATGGGTGAGGATTTTCAAGGAGAAAATGGCGGCAGGAAGAAATGACACTTCCTTCTATAAGCAGCCATGGATCAGACCCACCAAGAAATTCCATCTTTAATAAATCCACAGCTATTTATCTCTTTCCATCATGCATTAGCTGGCATAGAACCTCCAGTAGAAAGCTGACAAAAGAGTGGAGGAGAAAAAAATGAACCTACAAAAGGCAATTAATCTAATTAATGGTGGTAATACGACCATGCATCTGTCTACTACAGTTCACAGCAGGCACTTCTACAGAAGTGATTTTATTTAACCTCATTTAATTAGCGCTAAGTGCTAAATTGTTTGGTACACACTATAAAACTCAGCTGATGTTCATATAAGGGAAAGATCAACACGTGGGTTGCAGTGGTTGGGAAAGCTTCAGGTCCTAATGCAGGTGCACTGGATCGTTCAGGGCAGGTTGGGGGTGGGGACAATGAGTTCCTTAGCTCATCACCAGTGGTACTTCTCATGACTCAAAATATGCCAGAATTTTACCAAGCCTAGACCCTTTCAAAGCCTAATTCAGCATTTGACCACAAAGGCACGTGCTTTGGGTTTTGCAACTCTCCTCAAAATGATAAAAGTCCTGGAAGCCAGACATAAGCAGCAATTGTGTTGACTGTGCAGACTTCAGTGAAACCAAAATACAGAGAAGGGAGAAAGCCTCTGAAATATTTCTGGGATGAAAATGAGTACGAGAAGCAGGGAAGGAAAATGTAAAAACATGCTAGAAAACCAGCTGGAGAGGAAGTGTAGCATTTTTTCATCAATGTCTTGCATTGATGAAATGTGTTTTATAATGGTCAGTCTGTGCCTAATACAGACTGAGTTAAGACACTCACAGGAGGCTTACGAAAACTCTTTTAATTCAAAACAAAGGCCATCGGTGTATGCACATGCCTGTGTGTGTGTGTGTGTGTGTGTGTGTGTGTGTGGACTGGGGGGACTGGAGGGACTGGAGGGCTGGGGGCCTGGAGGGGACTGGGGGGCCTGGGGCAAGCACTAATATCAAAAACTTCCATCCCTTTCAAGGTGAAGAAACACTGATAGAAAGATCAAGGTAGCCGCAACTAGGAACACATAAGATGGCCAGAATAACCCAAGTCCACTATGGCACTACGATCAATTCACATCACTTTGCTACTCCAAAATCTACTCACTTATACCACACCAAAGACACAGCGAGTAGATTGAACACATAGACCTTCCACATTCAACTATCTTAAAAAAAGAACACCTCTGGAAACAAGATGAGGGGATGGGCGAATGCATGCCCAGAGACTTTTCTGAGGTCATACAACAACACGATAAACGACATGTTTGTCTTTATTCAGCTGGTGGCTACTTTTCTCCCATGTTAAACCAGTATTCTGACTCCGACACACAAGGACCATTCTACTTTCTTCAATGTAACTTCTCCTGATGGCACTTCAGTGACTGAAACTTGCCTGGAAGTCTCCAGATCTGTACTGTGGTTCTGCTCCTGACACGATTTGGTTGTTGGTTTGGGACAGGTTGAGTAACCTTTCTGCACCCCAGTTTCCTCACCTGTAAAATGAGCTGGTCAGATCAGACAGTCCTAAACTCTCTATAACTCTAGTTTTCTCAAAGTCTAACCTCATTTCCTCAAAGTCTCTTCATATTCTATCCATCTCTTAAGATACCACTTACGCCTCAAGTCCTTCAAAGGTACTTGCCCAGACCTGGCTTTTCCCCTTCCCCTCTCCTGTCACTTCCTCATGTTCTAGTTCTCTCTAGCTCCCCCTCGTCCCTCTCCAGTTGATGTTAACTCTGTTTCATCAACTGTTAACTCCGTTTCAGCCTCTGATGTCTCTTCTCTTTCTTCGTCTCTCTGTGCTTTGTAAGTCTGCTTAGATTCTGGGGAGTGATGAAGTGGCCTAATGGAGGAGCATCTATTCTGTGCTCCCAAGGCACCCTCAGACCACCATCATTATTACACACCATTTGTAGCCCTGTATCATAACTGTCGTAGCTGTCACTTTTATCAGACTCTGACATCCACTAAAGCTGGTACTCTATCCGCAGTACAGAGGTTCTCAAACTGGCTGCTGTGTAGTACAGTGATCTGGGAGCATTTCAATATCCCCATGCCCAGATTGGCCCACAGAACAATTAAATCAGGAACTTGGCGTGGACCCTAGCAATCATTATTTTTTAAGCCCCTGACATGGTTCCAAGTTTGAGAATGACTGCCTTAGAGTGTCCAACAATACGTGTATGGTAACTGTTAATGAATGACCCCATTTACTAGATCTATGATCCCTGGACAAATTATATGGCTTCTCTACATGTTGGTTTCTTTCTCTAAAATGGAGAAGCAGTTTTAGACAGTATGGCATTATGAAGATTAAGATGCACGTGTAATCAGTCGGTCCATAGTGGGCATTTAGCAGATGTCAATTCTTCTCACCTCACTTATCTCCCCAAAGTGTCAATACCAAGTTTCCACAAGTCATGCAATAGGCAGCTTGGATGAAGAAGTATGAGCTCTTTCACAGAGCCATTTTTCATTGTCCTTCCACTACCCTTATCCCCCTCCGAAACACTCTTCCCGTGTTCTCTGGAAAGCAGGGAATTCCCCCAAGCAGACTGGGTCACCATGATTTAGGAAGCAAACTGGCTTACTGTCGTTGTCACTTCCTTACTGGGAAATAAGGTTTATTATTTTTGCATCCTCTTTACTATCCCTTCAATCAGCCTAGTGACAGAGGTGTCCCCTAGAAGGAACAGGTCTGAGAATTAACTCGTCAACTCTCCTAAGTGGAATGCCAAGACATGTAGCTTACACAAATGACAACCTGAGGCAGGTATTGTGGCGTGGAAGGCTCTTCAATTATCAAAACATCGGAGGATGTACATTTGGCTTTTACATGATTATGTGAGTGTGTGTGTACTTGATGCGTGTACACATATACATATTCATATGAATATGTTGCATTGTCAAGGTCTTCCTTTTTTAAATCTTCTCTCAGAATAGAAAAAGAATGATTTTAAGATAAAACAGTGTGTTCTCTCTTTTAAGACATAGACCAATGGTTCTCAAACTTGAGCATCTAACAGAAGCCCTTGGAGACCCTAAAACCCCTGTTGCTCAGAATCCCAACCCCGAGTCTTTCTGATGTGGTCACCCTGGAGCAGGGTCTCAGAATCTGCATTTGAGCACTACTGATCTCAGTGATTTAGTCAGATTTGTGCTTTCATGCAGAACAGGAGAGTAGATCAGCAAGGGTTCCTGAAGGAATTGCTATTACAGAAGGAACTTCACGTCTCCAGAACAAGTCCTGCTTAGGATGAGAGTATCATTTGATTAGCAAATGCATGGTGTTTGGGTGCCTGCGTGGCCCAGTCAGTTAAGTGTTCGACTCTTGATGTCGGTTCAGGTCATGATCTTATAGTTTGTGAGTTTGAGCCCCATGTTGAGCCTGCTTGTATAATAGGGAAAAAATAGGATAAAATAGGCAGAGAGAGAAAGGTTAGGACCTGAGGTCCCTGGGTGGGGAAAAACACATATTTTGGAACAATGCAGGGAGCATCTGACCACAGCAAACCCCGTAGGCATAAGGTTCCTCTTAAGAATGTAACAGACCCCACCTACTCCCCATCAGATTTCCCTCTGGAATTTGATGAAAGACCTAACTAAAAATAAGTAGTAGCCCATAAACCACATGACCCACAATGAATGATATGGCCAGAGACCACCCCTCATACAATGGAAACCAACCAATCAGGAATGGGCAACCAGCACCTAGAGCTATCAAGACAAAAAGGGTAGAACCTGAGAAGGAACAAGGGGGAAGGGAGGGAGGGCTGACCAGAACCTTGTAAAATAAGGACCCCTGCCTCCTATCGTGGGCGTTCACTTTCGAATGTCTCCTCTCTGTAAAGAGAGCTGTCCTAGCATTCTTCCTTTCTGATCTTCTACTCTAATAAACTTTTGGCTACTGCTCATTCTGTGTCCACCTCTTCACTCTTCGAAGTGGTAAGACAAGGAACCCTGGGTTTTGAGGTAAGAAATCCTGCAACACTGCTCTCTCTCTCTCTCTCGCTCTTTCTCTTCCAAAATAAATAAAATAAACATTAAAAAAAAAGAAAATGTATTGTGTTAAGTACTCATTGAATTAGTACACTTCATTACAGATGGTTTGAATTTTCCTTTCGCCCATCCTCCAACCTGACTCTTCACCCCAAACTATCCTCGACAATTTAGACTTCAATGCATTTGTTATAAATTGGGATAATCATCTTGACCAAATTTTATTGAGTACATGCTATAAATGCTGTGCACTGTTCTAGGCTTTGGGGACACATAGAGTCAAATGTCTGCCTCTGTGGGGTTTATCTTCTGGTAAGGGAGACAAGAAGAGGCAAGCTCCGTAAATAAAATATATAGTATGCTAACTAGTAATAAAAAAAATTATCAACTGGGCAAGCGGAATGAGGAAGTTTTGAGGGGAGAGGAAACTTTAAAGCGGCCAGAGAAGGTCTCAGAATTCTGGCCCAGGACAACTGAAATGGTTGACTTGGTTTGCATCCTCTGAAAGTCAAACCTGGAAATCAAAAGGGAGTAAGGAAAAGGTAAACTGAGGTAACACTTTGAGAATCATGTTGACACTATTGGTCTGTAGCTCTCTTTGGGGAAGCGGGAAGGGGAGAAAGTAATTCAAGAACTCCCTTAGAGTTTTAAGGGCAACAAAATGGAAACTCTGGCAAAACAGGCCAGAGACTTGTGTTTAAAATCGCAGCCATGTTTCATTTTCTTACACGTCCTGGCCTGCCTTCTTTCACCTGAGATTTCGGTTGAGTTGCAGTAAGCTGTCTTGAATTTGGAACCGAGTTCCACGGGGGACTAACTGTAGACAACCCTGAAGTGAACGACTGAATAGGATGGTGTGGGAAGAGTAGCCATTCCTTAAGGCAGTGTTAACAGAAACTCAGATACTTGAAAGGTATGAATAGCAAGTGCAAAATTCATAATAGAAACAGCCCCAAATATCTAGGAGTTCTGGGCTACACATTGAAATTAATGTGAGAAAGGAAGAGTTCATCTTCAAGAAGAGCACAACCATCTTGGGGGAACTCCAAGTATGCGGGGTGCTCCGTGCACAGCCAGGAAGCCTGTGTTGAGCCACCAAAATGGAGAGAAACAGCAAGGCTCACCTCGGGGGACTGAGTGCCTGGATGCATTTAACTAAACTGAGGACACCCAGCCCCTGCCACAGATCCTTCCCTTCTCTCAGATTCCTTTGTGCCAATACCCGGGCAGAAGAGAAGTCACCTCCTGTCCTCCTGCATACCCGGAGGACAGTCACAGCTCACGTGTTCATGCTGTGGGGACTTAGGTGGGAGGACTCACACCCTCCCAGGCAGTGCCTCCTGTTCACCATTTTCTAGTCTGAAGGCCTGCTGCCCACTTTATCACTGTTCTAAAAGCAGAGGGAGGAACCACAATCTGAGATACAGTCTGGTCTAAACCTTCCTTCAGGAAACAACTTCTCCCCCATTTTCGTTCTTGTCAGTTCTTTGTTTACACCTAAGGAAACCAGCCTTTAAATAATTTAACATTTGTCTTCATTGTTTTGGATTTGTGTTAACTGAAAGCAGATGCAGAGAGAGGGAAATTAAGTATTACCAAGCATCCACTGTGTGCTACACACTGTGCTTTACAAACTAGAGCAGTTTAGTCCTTGAGACTCTCGTAAAGAATGTCATCATTTCTTGGCTGTATCAGTGAGGGCTCTTAATTTTAGAGAAGGCAAATAAAATGTCCAAGGTGACACAGTTCGTAAATAATAGCAGTGCGACATATGGGAAGCCCACGCCTGTCTGACTTAAGAGTCCTTGATCTTTCCTACCTTAAGGAGTCCCTGTGGTTCTGCCCCGATCTCACTCTGTTTTGTTTTCAAAATGTATCTCTCTTTTCACTTCCATCCAGAAGGTGAGAGCCTGGCTACTTCTTAGCTGAGGAGAGTGTCAGTGATATTTATGTCAAGATCTTTAATCCCAACCCTCTGGCTTTAAGTCTGAGATTCCTAAGTGAAGTGATTTTTGAAAATCATGTAACTCATGTCCATGGTTTAAGAACTTGCTACGTGTTCATGAACCTCGTAAAATCTGAAACAAATTAGCAAACTTAATTACATGGCAGTGTTGATTCTGTGATCCATTCTGTGCTGATTCATTGCATTTTTGTATTTTTTGCATATTTTTCATGCTTCAACAGAACATTAAGATATATTAAAAACTAAATTAGCAATGTCTAAAAAGGATATATAGAGATTTTGATTTTATATGTCATGACATGATAATACCATGATAATCATATACTATTATCATAAGATCCTGCCATTACATTTTATATATATAAATGTATATTTATATATAGATACTTCTCATCAGTTTGGACTTAGTTTAGAATGCAAGGTTGGTTTAACATTTGAAAATTAATCAGTGTATGCTAACTAATTTGGATGTAAATTTTAAAAAGATACAATTAAAAAAAAGAAAATCAGTATAGCTAATTATATTTTCAAACTGAAAATATCATCTTAGATGCAGAAAAAGCATTTGATAATTATATATGTTATACGTAGAGAGACAATATCGCATATATGAAAGGAAAATCTTTGATAAAAGGAATCTACAAACATATCTAAACAGGCATCATATTTACTGATGAAATTTTGAAAGCTATTATTTGGAGATGAGGAATGAACAGATTATGTACCATCTTTACTTCTGCAGAACACTGTACTAAAGGACCTATCCAATGCAGGAAAGCAAAGGGACGATTTAAATATTAACATCAGAAAGGAAAATACATAGCCACCATTAATCATGTATGCTATAATTATATACATAGAAAATATGAAAGAATCCATAGTTGAATGATTAGGATTGATGAAGTTAGCAAGGCTGGAAGATTCAAGGTCAACTTACTAAAAGAAATGTACACACATATACTGGCAACAAATAGGATATTATATTTGAAAATTAGATACAATTTATAGCAGCCTCAAAAATAGAAAATACCTAAGAATAAATCAATAGGAACTACAGTCGCATATGTAGAACACTCTATTATTGGGAGATACAAACAATAAGACTTGAATGAAAGACAAACCAAATCCCTCAACTCATGACTTCATGTGAACACGTCAGTTACTCCCAAACTGGTCTATTGATTCAGTGTAATCCTGACCAACATTGCAACTCATTGTGTTTTGGAACTTGACAAGTTGATTCTGAAATTTATATGGAAATTTAAAACAAAAGACAAGAAGAGCTAATGATGCTCTTGAATAAGGAGGGAGTTCTCTCATCTGTCATGAATTATTACAACTACGGTAATTAGGACAATGTGATCTTGGCTCAAGGTTAGACAAATAGAATGGTGGAATAGACTCAGAAACCTGGAAATAGACCTGCACATGTAGATGCTTGATTTATTGCAAAGGTGACATGGTAGAGCCATGGAGACATCAAACGGTCTTCTCAATGGTGCTGAGACAACTGGCAAAAATAAAAGAAAATGTGACATCACAACATCCACAAAAATATAACCCAGCAGATGACAGATATATATGTGAAAGATAAAACATTAAAACTTGTAGATGATAGAATGTCTTAATGATTTCTTAAGATACAAGACACAATAAAGATAAACATTGCCGAACGAGATCATTAAAATTAAGAACTTCTGTTTGAACTTAATTAAAAGAGTGAACAAATAAACAATAGGATGGGAGGAGATGTTTGCAACACATGACAGACCAGGGGCTTCTATCTAGAATATAAATAGAATTCCCACTATATATATACATATATATATAGTCCAACAGAAAAATGGGCAGAATATTTGAACAAACCTAATAGTTCATTTACCCAGCAAGGAGGTGTAGAGTGTTCCTTCTATTTAAATTTGTTAAATAAAGAAGTTTTTTTTTTTTTCTGTGTGTGTGTGTGTGTGTGTGTGTGTGTGTGTGTGTTTAGCCTTTTTGCCTGTGTGAGAAATGTAACATCTGCACAGAAAAGTACAAAACAAAGCTTTAAAACTCAAAGATTTCTCACACGTTATAATTCATTGTATGAATGTAATAATTTATCTTTTACTCTTGATTCATTTGGAGTGTTTCTAGTTTTTGATACTGTGAATAATGCCACTATGATCATTCTTGTGTATGTTTCCTATATAAATTGTGCATGCCTTTCTGGGGGGATATATATCTAGGAGTAGAATTGCTAAGTCACGGGACATGGGTATACACCTCTCAAATTCTAGTACATAACAGCAAACTGGTTTCCAGAGTGTCTGTATGTATTTACATTCATATCAGCAACATAGCACCTGATATTATCGGGCTTTTTAAAACTTGTAGACATTCTGTCAGTTGTATATGGAATCTTGCTTAGTGTATCTTTCCCTAATTACTATTGGAAATTAATAAACTACAGTTACAAATAACAACTTGAAAGAATCTCAAAGGAAAATAATATTGAACAAAAGAAGTCGAACACTAAATGATTCTATTTATAGTGTTAAAAATGTTTGGTGTTTAGAGATGTCTTCTGAAGAGGTAAAACTATTTAAAAAATTATGAAGATGGATACTACAACAGTATGGGCAGTGGTTGCCTTTTAGGGGGAGGGTAGAGGTGGTATGGAGGTCCCGTTAAGGTCTTTTTGGGTGCTGGAGGTACTTCTTTTTTCCATCGATATGCTTGGTACCTACACGGGTAATCACTCTGTAACACGTAATTTTTTTTATTTTGTGAAGAAGGATGATATCTAACTGAATTGCCCTCTTCAAGAGGAGTAGGAGAAGCTGGCTCAGCTTACATGGGTCCTTTGTGCAAGGCAGGTGGTCAGAACACCTCGTAGATGGAACTGTATGGCTTCTAATCAGAGGAAGAGCAACGTTTCATGTTTGAGACATAGCCCTGGATACGAACTAAACATCATGTCGAGGTAGAGAGTCAACTCAAGGAAAATCTAAGGCAGTATTAGGAGCTAGAATGGGAAATCAATGACTTTGAGAACTAGGGGAAATAATATCAAAGAGTGACAAACCTAAGTGAGTGAACTGGAAGGCAATCCTTGGGAATATTAAAGAAGCCAGCCAGTGACAGGCATTGGTCCATCCTTTTAGCCTGACAACCAGGAAAGCCAGGTTTATGTACAGAAAAACTGAATGGAAAAGACATGTGTTCTGTTAGACCTCAAGAAGTTTAAGTTTCCCTGGGAAGATACATCAGATACTACTGTCATATTCATGGTGGCACAAGATCCCAGCAAACTCCTGTGGGTGGGACTCTGACGTTCAGTGAGGGATGAATCACTGCAGGTGTCGATGCCCACCAGGATGTCTCTGGGGATGGGACGAAGGTGGGAAGGGCCTGACCAGCACCTTGGCGGTGGGTGTGCTGAGCCACACGGTGCTGAAAAAAATCCCTGGACAGACACAGGCTGGTGACTCAGAGCTCTGGGTCTGGAGAAATTGTAAAGTCAGAAGTGAAAGCTGTTACTTGGAAGGGAGACCCACTCTATGATTAATGGAGACAAAGGCCAGAAAGAAGACAATGTGGTGTTACAGAAATTTTTATGACACCGCCAATGCATCATCTGTCCAGGGCTTCGGAGTTTTGAATGCTCAGTATTTCTGAGTTTTGTTTCAGGCATCTTGCAATCCCTTCATGAGGGCTGTTGCCAGTTATCCACATCACTCATGGAGTGTAAGGTGAGGGCACAATCATTTGAGGGTCTCGGAGAGATCAATAATTTTATGTCCCATGAATTGTCAAATATACACTGTAACAGTTTCCTATTTATCAGCATACAGGTGCTATGGAGCCCATGGACAATGTCAGAGTCAGTCACCACAGGGCAGAAAATGGAAGAAACGCCCAACCCCCATATCATAGCCAGAAAGGAGCCTCTGGTTTCTCTGTAATCACCGTCACTACACATAATTTCACTCTAAGATATGCCGCTACGCTTTCGCCTGTTTTCATAAGGGGCTTCCAGCAGCCCCAGAAATCCACATTCACTTCCCCCTCTTTTTTTTCCCTGTTCTTCCTTTGCTCTCTGTGGCCTTTCCCAAGTGTGTATGGAATTTGCCCAAATTTCATTTCATTTTTTGATTGTCTGCCAGCCAGATAATAACAGGCATCTGATCAAGGGTTTAGTTAAGTGCTCTATCCAGCAGTATTTATGCTACATAAATTATTCATACAGTACCACCCTGGACAAATTGCACTTTGATTATACAGTCATTTTTCAGTCCATTCATTTACCAGACAAGTAGAGATCATGGGAGATCAGAGGAGCCACATGTGTGAATGGATAATGAACTTGGGTTCTTCACCCCCTCTCTGTCCTCGGCTCCCCTTTCTGGTGGTGAGCTCTCTATCAAGGGCTTTGTGAAGATCAAATGAGGTAATAGATGAAGAGTTCTTTGAATGGTAAATGTACCGAGTAAATAAAGCCAGTTGTCCGTGGGAAGGACGCCCTTTAAGTAGAGTGCTTTGAGGTCACCTAGATCTGCCTTCGCATGCCAACCACTTGCGTGACCCTGGGGAACAACCTAAGCTACGTGAGACTCAGTCGCATTGCCTGTGACATGAGAACACACGTAGCTGTCTCTCAGGAAGGGGAGAAGGAACAAGTGAAGTCACATATGTAAAATGCTAGCACCATGCCATACCTATGTCAGGTATTCAACACAGAGTCTTCTGTTTCCCATCGTTCTTTGATGGCGTTGCTCATTTGGCAGCATCATGAATGTGTTATGTTTGTTTGTTTTTCATTAATGTGCATATGTGCTTGGCTACAGGTTCAATTTGAAGTCGCAAAGCACAACAAAGTTCTTTGCTGTCTGAACCTCCCTGCTCCCAGGGCCAAGCATCATGCCAGATACCTGCGTGTGGATTTATCAACGGTAAGAGTCCCCAGAGAGTTTGACAAGTGGCATCTCTATTCAGCATACTGCTTATCCTTGACTATATGGTCCCACTCCTAACTAGGAAGCCACGTGCTTAGCTCCAAGGGGGAAATCCATGCATAGGTACAGGTATCTTAAAGGGCAGAGAACACTGATAGGAATCCAAGATGCTTCCACTGAGCTGACAGCAAATCAATCAAAGGCTGGAGAGGTAGCCTGCAAATGACTGGGTTTACCAAAGCCAGCCAACAATAGGAAGCTGATTCCTACCTCTCCGTAAGTACAACCTGCACTCGTAGTTTTGAGCACTTATTTTAAGTGCATAGAATTAAGCCCTAAAAGTTAGAACCATTAGTAAAGCTGTTTGTCTTGCACCTAAATTACTGGCAGGTTGACTAGATGCTTTGAGAAGCCTACTGCAAAATAAAACTCTGGGTCCTTTATGAAAACAAAACAAACAAACAACAACAATAACAACAATGCAGAAGAAAACGCAGACCAAAAAATGCCATTAAAAGTGCTGAAATACAAACACATAAATTTTCTTTTCTTCCTAGTGTCTTTGATGTGTCATGATGTTTTTATTTAATGTCACACTCTTCTGGGCAAAGGTATACTTGCTGAGTGAGTGCAGACTCTCACAGGTGCTGTGGGCTCATCGGCTGTCAGTTTACGCCTCCTGCCAGCTGCCCAACAGATGGCCATGGCCCTGCCTCGGTGGGAAAGCCAGTGTCTCTTCCCAAGGGCCTACACGCCAATTTATGGGAGGTAGGCAACCCCTGTGGGATTGCAACGTGGGCTCCAGGACATGGCTGGTATCTGCATTGGGAGTCAGAGGTTCGCCTCCACCAAGTCACCTGCCTAACGTGCCCTCATGTTACCCACCTGGCACAGGGCCAGCTCTGTCATGTCCTGCCTCAAGACACCATGAAATGTGTGTTTATTCCTAACTCACTCCATGTGTGTGCCAAGGTCCCTGCCATGAGAGGAGGGTGACAGCCATCCCTACGTGGGTACCAGGAGGGGGAGCCTGGGACGTCAGCAGGTGGGGAAGTTGGCAGCTCAAAATCCATCTGTGAGCCAAGGTTTAAAGCGCCCTGCACGTGCTTCTTTTTCCCACTGGACATCCCTTACAAAGCACAAGTTCAAAGGTAAAATTATTAATAATTTCAAGGGTGCCCAAGTAGAGAGTCTCGTGGGCACAGGGCTCTGTGTGAACACACTGGCACGTACTCATGAAGCCAGTCCTGATGGCCTTATATTGCTATGTTTCCTGCGATCTCCTTGCTGTCTGTCAGGATGCAAGGTTTACTCAACACAGTTCTCGATAATTCTGATTATGTGCTTTTAATGTGATGGGGGTTCAGTAATAACCTGGTTTGTTAGACTTGTGAGTGCATAAAGAGGACCCCGGCTGCAGTGAGAGACGGAGGGAGTCTCTAAAGCACGTGCATGAGCTTTATGACCTCAACGTGGAAAACACATTTTCTGAGTACTTTTTGGTTTCTGAAATGTATAAGGAAATTGCTATCATATCTGTGCTGAAAAGGCGGTTCACCACTGCGGGGTTTCCACAAACTTGTGTGTGACTAAAAGCAGCAGACTGTGTGGCAGATAGACTGTTTTCAATATCTAAAGGATCAAATTTGGGAAGCATTTATTTTGAACATACTAAAAATTGTCCACATGCTTCAAATGTACATTATGACAGAGTGACGCAGGCATTTCCGCTTCTTTTCTGAGACGTAACAACAAAGCTTGA
The DNA here is from genome assembly GCF_022837055.1 of Prionailurus viverrinus. Taxonomy (NCBI): domain Eukaryota; kingdom Metazoa; phylum Chordata; class Mammalia; order Carnivora; family Felidae; genus Prionailurus; species Prionailurus viverrinus. The sequence continues at coordinate 102,755,145 of NC_062568.1, read as the reverse complement.
GAAGCAATAGTATCAGAAATGCAAACTATGTTACAAACACCAACAGTACAGAGATGGTATAAAAGAGAAAGGTTAGGAGGTCAGACTGTTAAATACTAAAACTTCAAGTAATGGGGGAATAAGTATATTTAATGTTTTAAATATAAACACTGATAAAGAACACATAAAAAAGTAAGATCAGGTAAGTGCAAGTTAGAGGAAAGAGAAATTTAATCAGATCACAACCACAGGTCTTTCTTTTTAAAAAATTTTTTTAACGTTTATTTATTTTTGAGACAGAGACAGAGCATGAACGGAGGAGGGTCAGAGAGAGGGAGACACAGAATCTGAAACAGGCTCCAGGCTCTGAGCTGTCAGCACAGAACTCGAACTCACAGACCACGAGATCACGACCTGAGCCGAAGTCGGACGCTTAACCCACTGAGCCACCCAGGCGCCCCCCCACAGGTCTTTCTTTCATGAAAGAGACAATGAAGGATATAGGAAAATCTTTCCTCTAATGTCAACCACTAGAGCAAAAACATTAGCCTTCAGAATTATTCAAAATAAACATCCCCTCTGCACACGTGTGAGCGTGTGCATGCACACACACACACACACACACACACACGTCACTAAAGCAAAGCCAAGAACATATAGACTACTTGCAGAAATCTTTTTATAAAGCCACAAGGAATAAAATTATACAGAAAATTTTTGATGAACTAACAAAAAACATTTCTGCCATGCAACAAAATCTATATAGCTAAACTCACCTATAAAAGAAAAAAAAAAAACCTTCCAAGATTGGACAAAAGCAAACCCCAATTTTATACTGTATGAGAGACACACACACAAATAATTCAGAGTTTAGAAATAAGATTTTGAGCAAAGTGAGCTGGATTGTATTGAGCCAACCTTGTTACGCTAAGAAATTATTTATCCAGATTTCCCTTTCCTAGATGGCTTTGAGTGTCACTTGATGTGGATCTGGGAGGTGGATTGGAATGTGTCCTCTGAAGGTCTTCATGGTTAGATCTAAAGACAGACAGATGGTACAAGTTGTCTTCACTGTCCCCCACTCCAGGTCCAGCTCTTCCCCACTGCTAGCCCTGTTGCCCACCAGTGGTCCCAAGTGTCCCCAGAGGCTAGCTATGGACACACAGAGGTGCTTACTACCTGAGGGTGCCCACTTCCGTTCTCCATGAGCTCCCATTTCAGCCCCACCTTAGCGGCTGAATGTGATGGTTGCTCAGAGGTGTCTGAACCTCCCCACTGTTCCCTGCACTGGTGTTTCAGGAGGACTGGCTTGTGGGGGCACCTTGTGACCCTTCTACTCACCTCCTGCCCTTTGCTTTCCCAGCCTCTCTCACATTTGTGTAAGCCTATTTCCTATAACAAGAGGATGGGTCAGAAAAAAAAAATGGGGACATGTGGAAAAATACATAGAAACAAATTAAGAGTGGAATACGATTCCCCTCTTTCATTCCATGAAAGATCAAGTTGAAAAAAGAAGTGTCTAGATACCTTAAGTGATATAATTTCAAAAGCAGATATAGTAATCTATTTTAACCTCTGTAACCTGATAACTGTGAGTAAACATTTTTTTCCAGATGATCCATAGAACATTCTCAATAAATGACCCCTCAGAAACTCTCAATATGTTTTCAAACAGAAATAATTCAGACAATATTCTGTGATCACAGCAGGGCAAAACTAGAATCAATATAAAAGCTAGAAAATCAATTAACTCTACCACTGGGAAATTAGCAACCAAAACAACAGCAAGGCAATGACGATGTGCTAAAACAACTCCTGTGTTTAAGAGTGAATGATAAATACTAAAAATGCTGAATATTCAGAAAGTGACAATCATGAACAAAAGACATACTGAAATTTAAAGGATCCAGATAAGGCAAAGCTGGCAGAAGATGCCAATTAATTAGACCAAGATATCATTTTTCATTAATTAAACTTGAATACATCACAAAGATTAATAAAACTATTTTGATGAGAGTTTTTGGAAAAAGCCACTCTTTTAATTGCTGATGGGATTGTATATATCAGTACACAGTCTCTAGAGGACAATTCAGCACTATCTCTAAAAATAACAAGTGTTCATACGTTTTGACTCAACAGCCCCACTTCTAGAAATTTCTCATACATGTATTCAAACATTTGCAAACTCTGGAATGTGCAGAGTTATTTACTGCAACATTGTCTTTAATGGCAATGAGTAGACGCAATCTAAATGGCTATTGGTGAAAGACAGGTTGGTTAAAGAAATGAGAATATACCTACACGAGGTAACACTTTGCATCTTAGAAAAGAATGAAGAAGTTCTATGTGTGCTGATCTGAAGGGATCACAGAGGTATGCTAAGTAATAAAAGGAAGATGCAAAACAATTCATCTTTATACCAACATGTGTGTGTTACAAAGGGAGGAAAGAAGCTCCTGGGTGGCTCAGTTGGTAAAACATCCTATTTGAGATCTCAGCTCAGGCCATGATTTCAGGGTAGTGAGTTCGAACCTCTCATTGGGCTCTGCACTGGGCATGAAGCCTACTTAAAAATAAATAGATAGATGTAGATAGATGGATAGATAAATAAATAGGTAGATAGATAGGGAGGAGACATCTATATATGTTTGGATACTTTTAGAGTATCTCTGAACCATACACAAAAGACTGGAAATGGGTTGCTTTCAAGGAGGGGGCCTGGTTTTCTGGAGGATAGGTATGTCAGGAGACTTTCACCTGTCCATCTTTAAATACATTTCTAAAAATGTACACTGTATTATTTTTCCAAAAATAAATAAAAATAAGGACAATAGCATCCCTACTCCCAACAAAGTAAAGCCATCAGTATGATGAGCAAATTTTTTTTTTTTGGTATGAGAAAATAATGGACTGGAATTTGTATCAGGCATGGGAAACTGAATATAACTTCTAAAATCTTTCTTATTTATACCAAGGATCAGACCATCCCACCCCCCGACCCACACACAACGGGAGTGTACCCTGCCTGTGTTGGGGGTGAGGTGGGGAACATTAAACCGATCTTAGATAACTGTTTACCATACAGTAGAGAATTTTGATACATACAGGTTCCTAAAGCTAAAACACCACGATTAATTTAACCATTTATACACATGCAAATACATATGCAGTATTCTTATTCCACATCTATCACTCTTCTCCCCAAACATGATGTGTATATCCCATAGTCCTCCAAGTTTCACGTCCCCCACGTGGTACTCAAAACCATCCACAGTCTGGGCAACCTCAGCATCTAGAGTCATCATCCACCTCACTCCACATGGATCCTCTACTTCAATGTTACCGAAATACCCACTTGTTGGCAAACACACATCGTGTCCTTGAATCCACTGCTTTCTCATTTTATTTGCTTGCACATGGAGTCTCACATTTACTCCCACCATGCCTATTTCTACACGTTGCTATCCCTGCTGATGCTGAAAGCCAGTTCACAGACACTCGCCCAGCCGCCCCTGATTTCTACATCCAATACCCTGCCCGCTCCCCGAAAATTCCTGCCACTCTTCTTGTTGCACGCAGGGCGCTATTCACATATAGTCATTTATATGCATATCTCATTTCTCCTTCGAGTTCATAAATCTCTTTGGGAGGAAGAGGAAATTTCGTGAACATTTGTCACTGCAGTTGATGGGTTTTCCTATATAAAATGGAGTTTTTATCTCTCATTCTTTTGTTTATTTCTTAACAGCTTTATGGAGGTATAATTGATACATAAAAACCATATTTAATGTGTACTTTGATGAGTTGGAATCTATACAATTTAATAAATTTTATGAGAATCAAGGAGCAAATGAGTAGGTACATATAGTTTTTTCTTTTTTCCTTCACTGAAGGTTGATGATGGTGATAGTAAACTTGTAGTTACTTCTTTAACCAAATGAAATACATCCAGAACTATCTCTTTTGACTTAAACCTCGAAAGTGCAATTAATCCAGGCATTCATGAGTGCTTTTTGTAGCTATAAAAGCAATAGATACAAGACTTGTCCATTGTCTCCCTACCCGGCGTCTCAACTTCAGACAATAATATAAAAAAAAATAATCAAACGTGCATTAATTTACAACTGTGTGCCAGACACTGAGCTAGACACTGAGATTACAAAGACCAAGGACTTAGTCCCTGAGAAGGAGCTGTGGGTCTATGGGAGGAACCAAACCAATAGACTGTGACAATGGAGAATAAGCAGGATTGGTGTGGTAGGGCAAAGGATTAAAAACAGTGTAGAAATACCTGAGCTCACGAGCACAGAATCATGAGCAAGAAAATCCAAGTACAGTAAGACTTGGATTGCAGCTAACTGGTTGTGCGAGTGTTCCACAAGATGAGAAAACATTTCTAGTACATTTTAACTTGATAAACGAACGGTGTCTTACAATACGAGTGGTACATAACACTGAATGCCACGTGATCACAACCGAGCCAATGGATCTTGAAATTCACTTTGGATTGCAAGCATGTTTCTGGAATGAATTATGCTCGCAAACCAAGGTATTGCTATATATTTTTCTCTTATCCCCATTCCCCAAGTGTAACTGGCTCTTCTGCTAACAAAAAATAATGTTGCATGCATGTCTCGTTAATGTTACTACAGAGAGGATTCATAGAGAAATGTTTTGCGGTGAAAGGTGACAAATTTTATTTGAAAATGTCTAGTTTGGGAGCTTGTGAGATTACTCATGTGGAAAAGTACCCACTGGCAGCAGATGAAGGGGAAGTAGGCCAAACAGGCCATATACTTGGACATGGGAACTAAAGCAATGACCATGAGCTTCATAGAACACCAGGAAATAAGGTCCAGGTTCAAATGCCAATACAACAAACCTGTGGCTGTGAATGACTTGAAGTTATGATGGGTAGGAAGTAAACAAAGAGGGTGAGGGACCATGGAAGCAAATAGGTAATTAAGTAGTATTGATAATGTTACTTACACAACACATAAAACATAATAATGTATTAATAATCCTACTTCTCATATAGTTAGTACTTCTCATATAAGTACTTACTATATGCCATGAATTATGTTACATGATGCTTTATAATATAACTTTCCCCCATTTTAAAGATTTAAAAAGTAAGTGTTAACAAGGCCAGGTTAACTTATCTCAGATGCTAATATTAGTTTAGCTTTATCTCACCATAAAATATCCAAGGGCCTCAGAAAATCAAGTACAGTTAGTACTGAAAAATTACCATTAGATTGGACAATGTGGAAGTCATAGCTACCTTGCTTAAAAACAAAAACAAAACTTTTAATAAAATGGGAGCAATTGAGACAGAATGGCTAAGTCACATGCCTGAGAAAGGTGGTCAAGCAATATTCCCCAGAGAATTGAGAAAGGTCCACCAATCTGTTCATCACGTCTATGTCTGGAGTGGACAAAGGTATCCTTGTAGAGGAGTCGATGGAAACTCAAAAACTAAAATCAATAAACCTCTCGAAGGCACCTACAGGCATTTGGGGACAGATTATATAACGTATGCCAGTAATTTGCTTCAAAATCACGTAGAAGATGGGAAATTGGTGAGGTAAATGAAACATGAGTGGATAATTGATAAAGATGAGGAAGAATTACATGGGGTTCATTATATTTTTGTTTTTCTTTGAAAAAATAGACAAAAATTCGTGAAGATGGCCAATGCTGAGCCTCTGGTCAACAAGATCAGCTATCCCAGAAAGCCGAGAAATGAGGTCGCTAGAAGCTAGAGGAGGATAAGTGTCCAAAGAAGTGAAGATGTATATACTTAATATTTATTATTATGATTCACTCAAGTTTTTCTTCAGTTTTATTGAGATGTAACTGATATATATCACTGTAAAACTTTGAGGTGTACAGCACAATGACTTGACGTCACACGTAAAATGATTACCACAACAAGCTATGCGAAGTGAAGTAAGTCGGACAGAGAAAGACAAATACTGTATGATCTCACTTACAGGTGAAATCTGGAAAAAACCTCATGGATTATGCTTTAGTAATAATAACATATAATAATTAAATTATATGTATATATATTATAGTATATTTATATTATATATGCATATTTAAGATGATAGACACCTGGAAATTTCTTATATGTAGAGAAATAAGCACCAGACATAATAAGAGCTAACGTTTATCGTTAGTTTTGAACGTGCCAGTCACTGTTTCAAGTGCCTTACCTGATTTATCTCATTTATCATTACAACAGACTTGTGAAGTAGGTAATATTTTAATTTTATTTTTTATTTGACTGGGGGTGGAGGGAGGCAGAGGGAGAGAGAGAGAATCTTAAGCAGGCTCCACAGATGCCAGGCTTGATCCCACGACCCTGGAATCATGATCTAAGCTGGAATCATGACCTAAGCTGAAATCAAGAGTCGAACGCTCAACTGACTGAGCTACCCAGGTGCCCCTAAACCCAAATTCATAGATAGTCTGCATTTCAGAGAAGTTCAGTGAGTTTCCCAGGCTAGATTTCCCCCAAGGGAATGAGAGCCCATTTCCAGAGCACAAATGGAGAGATCAACTCCCATCAGAAGAAGACACCATCTTGGCACCAAGGAGTGGGGAGGTCAAGGAGGAATTCAAGGAGTTCCCTATTTGAATGAACACCATGAGAATAGAGAGGCAGAGACAGAACAGTTGCTTTCTCAGGCTTTCAGGTCCACTTCTGTGACTTCTGTTGGTGTTAGCCATTTCTGTGCAGCAGTAGAGTAACTGGACCCCAAAGTGTCCGAGTGGCTTGTCTGAGGTGCAACCCCGAATCCAGTGAATGGACAGACTCAGGATGAAGACCCTGGTCGCTTCGCTGATTGCCTTGTGCTCTTGTCACCTGCCAACTCAGCCAGAGTCGAGGATATAATTATCCCCTGAGGATGATTAAAATCTCTCTATTTTATTCTTCAGTAATTTTTGCCAGGACTTTCTTCATTTGTTTCAGGCAGAGGTTTACTTACTTTTTATTTCATTGCAAAGTCACCCAGCAGATTTGGATTTGTTTCTATGCCTGTGGCATTGTTTTTAATATTTGCAAAAGTGAACTCAAAGATGACTTCTAAAAAGTACAGCGCACTATGTTCCCTTGATATTTAATTCTGGCTTGGGTGGTGGTGGCAAAGATCTGGAAGCCTCAGTTTTTAGAAAGGGTTCAGTTTACATGGAGGTCATGTTGGCTTTATCATGTGCTGTGGGTCCAAGAAGACACAACTAAGCACTTCTGGAGCTGGTGGTGGTCTGACAGGGATATGCTGCCAGGGACCCCATTAGCTCATGAGAGAGAGAAGTCATAAGGGAAGTATGCTTGGTTTGAGACAGACTACTGATCCATGCCAAAGCACATGTCTAATAAAATCAACCTAATTCTATTTGCTAAAAGGCCTCAAAGAAGTGATCAGTGTGAGGTGGTCATGTAAGTACTCCATGTTGATAATAACATTGATGTGCTACTTCTGTCTTGGTTCAAATATTAGGGGTATATTGGCACAGTCCCACATTCCAGTCCATGGGTTTATAAGGACATGGGTGAGTGAATTGATGAATTAAATAAGCTTTCAAATTAAACTTTGGCACCTGTCCTACAATCAGAGTAATGTCTTATCTGGATTTGTTCTGTAGCACCTACTCCCACCCAGGGTAAAGTGCATGTTAAAAGGAAGTTGCAATAGATGCTAGAAAGTCCCAGTGCAAATTGCTCTTAATCCACCTCAAATACATCCAGCTTTGTCTGGTTGTATCATCCTTTGTCTGCCCTTGTCTGGGATTCTGACATACCTTGGAGTCAGCACCTCCTTAGAGGTCAACCCTCATCACAGAGTGTAGGATTCCAGTCATGAGTTTAAGATCTGAAGTCAGACAGTCTGAGTTTGGGAATCTGGTTCTTTCACTTCACATGCATGAATTTCAGCAAATTACTTAATTTCCCTTGGTTTTCTCATTTAATAAATAAAGACGGTGCCTGAATTGTGAAAGAGAACTGTCATACATGTAAAGCATTTAAAACCATCAATGTCATAGTAAGTGATCAGAAATGCTAGCTGTGATTATTTTCATTTTCATGAGGAACATCATTAATGTGACCCACCCCAGGGCTCTCTCACCTCCTTATGACTGTAATTTAGGCGTGGCCAAGTTCTATGGGCCCGCCCCCTTCTAGTTAAGCTGTGGGTGAGGACAAGGGAAGGCCCAAGGTATTTCCTTTCTAAAGCTGCCCTCTTATTCTGTGTGTCAGTTCCATTCACTGTCATGATTTTTGGTTCTTTTGCCCAGTTTCCCAAACTTCAACCGTCACCTCATTTGTGTGGAGACGGTCAGTGTGGTGCCATGTGCTGACCTGGGAACCAATACCAGACTCTGAACAGCGCTATGCTTGGGTCATTTCTGTGTCTCTCACTTCCTTATTATATGCATTGCCTATTGGATGCAATTTTGAATACGTTATTGTATTTCTCTGAGCTTAAGTTTCTTCATGTGTAAAGTCAGCCTGGCAATGTCCAATTCATGAGGCCATGTTGTGATTAGAGCTAGACTCAAGATACCATACTAGGGTCTGCTACACAATTCCGTCCCTTTCTGTGACATGTTGCATGTGTTAGGTGCTGTGCTAGATGCCAGGACACCAAAGTGAATATGGCAGATCTGCTCTCAAGGGCCTTGCTACTTGGTTAATGACAGATAAAACAAACTGAGGAGGTCCTTAGAATAGGTAAAGATCCATATATATGTGAGGATTTGGTACTCTAGAGGCCAGAGGAAAGAAATCTCACCTTTAACTTACGTGCCCAGAGGAGATATCCTGGAATGGATTATAGCTGATTTGAGGCTCAGTTGTTCAGGCACAGAGAGCATGAAGGTCTTTCCAGGCAAAAGAAGAGTATAAGTCATGCCCTCAAACTTTAGGGTACAGGGGAATCCTGTGTTTTCATTAGAGCTTACAGCATGAAGGTGGACAAGATGGGAGAGGTGTCTGAAAAAGTGGGCAGGCCTTGAATTGTGAAGCTTCTTGAGGGCCTCACAAAGGCTCTGGGGCTTTATTCACAGATAGTAGGGAAACATTGAGAGTCATAGGAATTAGTCAATGAATGGTGAATGGTATTATTATTAGTGCTGCTAATGGGACAGTTGGCTCAGAATGTCCTCAGACCAATGTAGCTTACACAAGCTTGATTTCCTTGCACATGGGACTTTGCTGCCATAGGGCTGCCGACACTTTCTACCCCTCCCTAACTTTTCCCAAAGGAATAAAGTCCATTTGTCTAGGGCTCTACGCCATTCTTCAAGCTGACATCTTGCTTGTTTTTGTTGTTGTTGTTGTTGCTGTTGTTGTTGTTTTGCTTTGCTTTATTTCCCCCAATTCTAGCCTATCTTAAACACAGAGTCATAGAGCCCAGACTATGGGGTAGAACAGTCTTGCTATGTATTCCAAGTCTCACACTAGCTTTGCCACTGGACAATTTTTTTTAATACTTGTGCTTTAGTTTCTTCATCTGGAAGATGGGGCACACATAGTACATCACCTCTTGGAGTTGCTGTGGGGGTTAAGTGACTCAATACACAGAATATCATTAGAACCATCTCTAGCATATGGTAAGTAGTCAGTAAATTCAACTTCTATTAAAGCCTTCAAGTGCAGATCCTCCCCCAGTTGCCACATTTGGAGATATGCTGTCTTCCCTCTTCTTCAGGTAAAGCACAGAGAAAAGGGAGAGGAAGGACCAGATCGTCCCCTACCAGGTGGTGTGTGTTAGATGCCACTCGCACAGTAAGGCAAGACAGGCTCTGGCGTTGCCAGAATGTCTTAAAAGGGGGGCGTGATTAAAAGGTGAGAGTGAGAGAAAATAGGAGAGGAGGGGACTTGTTTTTAATGTGTGTTTGCAAAACACGCATGCTGTTTTACTTTGTCTGCTTCTTTGGTTGTTCATGCAATCACGATATTGGTGGACTGAAGACAACACCTGTCTTAATCATCAAGGGGCGCGGACGTCTAGAGGAGCAGATGGTTAGAGGCAAAGGTATCATGGTGCAGATGGGGCCAAGGTGAGGCAGCATGAAAGAATCATAAAAGGTGGACTTCAGAATCAGAATAAATGTGTCAGAAAGCCAACAAGAGCCTTCATTCATTTGGCAATCCCTGGGCCAGTCACCTAGCTTCTACAAGTCTCACCTGAAAAATAAAAAGGCTTAATCATATTTTTCTCAGAGGGATACTGTGAGAATTGCGTGAGATAACATAGATGAACATGCTTCATATGTTCTGGTTATTAGTAGTAATGGGTCATGTTTGGATAGCAGAGAAGTGTAATAACAGTCCAGCCAGAGAAACAATGTGGATAAATGAAAAGATCTGGCTTATTTGAATTACAGAGAAGAAAACATTTCATGCAGACTAGTGAATACAGTTCACCAAACAGCATATTGGAATGAATAGTACATGCTTCCTATGGTTGAAAAGAATAGGCTAATCATGGAGACAGACAGGTGAGGGTCACGGAGGGTCATGTTAGGGAGCATGAAAGAAATAGGCTTGGAAATGGTATCTAGACCCCCAAAGGAATGGTTCCCAATTAACATGCAACAGAATTGACAAAATCAGTAAAAAGAACCCAGTGGAAGTTTTTGCAGGAGAGTGATGAAATCAAACTCCGTTTTCTCATGCATAACTCTTGCCCAAAGGGAATTCTTTTTCATTCTTTTGGCAGGGTCCACCATGGCTCACACGAATGTGTTTTGATGGGTCGATATGAAACGGGTCAAAATTAAGACCAACTAGGTAGGATATTTATCTCAACACAAATGGTAACTAAACACAATTAGTGAAAGTCGAATGACTCACAGGATAGGGGGAATGTACGGGAGTGATATAATGGAATAGAAGAAAATGAGGTACAAATACTTCAATCACACGTAGGTTGATGTTAACAGGAAAATACCAGTGTAACTTTTGAGATCAGGGTGGGAAAATGCTCAGAGAAGAACTGTGAAGGATCCTAACGTGTAGGGTTTGAGAGCAGTTTGGGGACGGGTGGATTCAGTTTTGAATCTCTGCCCATTGTGCAACCTTGGGCGGTTACTATTTTCCTATCTAAGCCTCAATTTTTCCATCTGGAGAATGGGACTGGTGTGTTTATAAGTTTGTTTTAAGGTTAAAAAAAAATAAAAAATACTGAAAAATGTTTACCACAATGACTATCGTTCAGTGGGCATTCAGTAAATAAATGCTGAGAAAACTGAAAATAAAGAGGGAAAAACAGATGCACATGAAAGTGAAAACAAATGACAAGTTAAAAAAAAAAACCTAAAAATATGATTTTCTCCTCGATGGAAGGCAGCAGAAGAGAGATTCATTCATGACTCATTCGGAAACAAGGAACCCTGTATCCAATATGTTCAGGCACTCTCCTGTGGAAACGGGGACACTAAGATCTGCCCTCATCCTTACAAGCAGCTCACACACATCAGGGAAAGACCAGACAGCTAATGTGACAATTGCACTGACGCATTTTAACAATAGGATTGTGGAGGAGGAGGGCAGTATCTACCTGGCTGATTAGCCTCGTGGCCCTTGATGGGTTCATTTACCCCGTCAAATCCCATAGTTCCACGTGAATCCCTGGTGAGGCCACCATCTTATTGGTGGGCAATGTCAATCCTAAAGGGGTGCCCACTAGAGCTTGTGCCCACATTTCACTCCCAAACTGCCCCCTCACTGTGTACCTCCTTGTTCCTGGAACTATGTCATCTTTGGGGCTCCCATCAGTTCCCTCCTACGGTGGGAAGAAAAAGAGCAGCCCTTGTCAACATCCCATGCCTCCATTTATTTGGAATGCTTTATAATATATTGATTAAGAAAATAAAGCTTTGGATCCATCTGCAAGAACACTGCTGTAATAAAGGTACAAATCTATCCTGTAACCAATGTGCCCCCTCAGCTGAGGCACCTTGCACACTGTGAAACTGACACCATAGATATCACTATTCCTATTTTCAGAGAGGGAAATAGGGTTTGTCTAGATGAATAGAATTGTCCCAAATCGTGTGAGTTTTTAAAATGACAGAGCAGACATTAAATTCATGTAGGCCTGACTCAAAGCCCCTGCTCCCTCCACTCTGTGAAATGCCGATTGCCCAAAGGGGCCTTCTGGTGGCCACTTCTGCTATTCTCTGCAAAGGGTGAACACTTAAGAGTTTTCAGTTTAGACCATCCCCTCTAATAACTCACCAGCCTTCTCTGATTCATTGTATGGAAGCACTTCTAATTCATGAGGCATTCCCTCTCTTTAGTCTGTGTTTCAAAACTCATTATTCAACATTTATCTACCCCAAACTGTATTTGCCATCCATTAGCTCTCTGCTAGCCTGAGGTGCCCAAATGAGCAAAATTCTCCTCCATCAGAATGCACTGCACCTCATTATTTATTGTTCCCCATAATTTAGTGGCATCTGCAAATTTCCAAGCTTGGTTTTGAACGTTGGAGCTGTGATGTCAGTAATACAAATCATGTACGATAATGCTGAGCTGAAACAAACATCTTTATTTTCACCCCCATCGAGCTGGCATATAAATGTAATGCAATTATTATTGTGGTCCATATCCCATGAGCTATTTCCTTATCTTATACCAGAGTACAAAGATTAGACAGTGTGAGAATATGAAGCCCAAACTAGACATTTCGCAAGATGAAATACCAACAGTGGCTTTGTGGGGTTTGACTTTTACAGTGTCAAATGTTCTTTCATTTTTAACGTGACTATGGGTGTGCATTCCCCCTAGAAGGAAAAGATTCCTTCCTCTCCTCCACTAACCTGAACATCTACTGACTAATCATTCATATTCAGGCATTTACAGAGAATCATCAAGCATTCATCTGATACCAAATCAGTACTGAGCTGCAGACGCTTAAATAATCATCACTCCCTCAAAATGCAAGTCAGAATTCTACAGTGAGTAATCATAATAGGTACCATTTCTTGAACAGTGATCCCATGCTAGGCTTGACTATTTACTTTTCCTTACCACAAGCATTAGGGTAGCTATTCGTATTTCTCATGTCACAGATAAGGCCATAGAGGAGGAGAAAGGTCAAGGTACTTGCTGAAACCACATAGCAAGAATACACCAGAATCGGATTTCAACACAGGCTTGCCTAATTCCACAGGCCATGGTCCGCTCAATTAAAAAAAAAAAAATCAGCCTCTTTTGTGGTAATAATTATGAAAGAAAAAACATGAACAAAATGAAGAAGATCTTGTAAAATCCAGCCATTGACATAAGCTGGATTTTTGCTGTGCTGGAAGGCCTCCCTTCCCTAATCCTTTTCCCACTTGCTGACAAGGATTATGTTGGCAAGAGATGATGCCCTCCATTCTACGTGTGGAAATTAAGTTACACTGTGAATATCCCGGAATATCACAAAAGACTGTTGGAGGACCAGGTGTTTAATGGGAAAAGAGGGATACTGACTACCCAAAGAAGTGAGTGTATGTTGTGGAGACGGTAAATTAAAGTCAAATCCCCATTACTCCCCTTCTTTAATAGGGGGGGATAATTAAATGTACAAGCATGAAAATACTTCAATGAATAGTGCTCTCTACAATTGTAAGCTGATCACTAGCTCCTATCTTGTTTGCCACTGTATTCCCAGACCCCTAAATGTGCTCACCAAATACGCACCGAAGGAGTGACTATCCCTTATTATCATTCCCAGCCTGTTTGCACGGTGTAACTTGAGGTGTAGCTCTTAGGGAAACTGCAAGACACCCAGATGGGGAAGGTAAATTAAGGACTATGGTTCCAAGAAGGAGCAGATGGGGTAAAGCAGTGCTTAGAAAATGAGAGCTCAGAGGACAGAGAGGCTCTGAAATGGTGAGTACCTTGGGTTAGGATGAGGGATTTTGCATGCACCTAGCTTGAGAAAGCAGAACAAAGAAAGGAATAAGCCAATGTCCCCTGAGGAGGAAGCAGCCGAGGGAAAGAGGAGGAGACTGTGTGTGTTCATGGAAAAGACTCAGGAAGAAGAGCTCAGGTGCTTCCAGATGTGCATGTTGTCCTACCAACTTAAGACTGGACTTCGTCTCATCAGACGGCAAGATGATGGACCGTCAACTGGGCTAGGTGAAAACTTACATAAATGTTGTCTTGAAGCATTGAAAATCCTCAGCCACATTGGAAAGAGGTGGACATCAGGGCAGAGTGGACAAGAAATCCAGTAACATTATGTACCTACTATGTACGGAGCGTTTGGTAATTTGCATGAAATCTATGTGTGGCAGTGAAGCCTCTGCCATGTAAGAATTGCTTTGATGTGGAAGGCTTCGGTGGGGCCCAGATTGTATTATCCTTCTTTTTCCACTTTGGAGCTGGTCTTTCTGATGGGGTCTGGCTCCTAGAGTCTTCAGCCCACAAGGAGAGTGAGACAGGCTTAGGTCACACTGCCAGAGGGGTGGGAGGAGGCTCTTGTGGCCACCACCTGCCCCACTTTCCTTCTTCTCGTTATCTCAAACCTTAGAGCTACAGTGAGGCTAGAGGTCAGAGGGCAGGGAGGTCTATTCCCTGCAGCTGTCAGACCTAGAAGTTAGGTCTGACACTGATGTCTGGTAAGAGGTTAGAAATCAGGCTTCTTCAAATGCTAGTCAAAGTCTGAGAATCCCTACTCTCAAATCTTGGAGACAAAAGAAATGGGGTTCCCCAGAATCTGAGCAACCCCCCAGGTTCCTACAGTTCTATCCAGGTTAGTTGGGCAGCCTGGGTCACTCTGTCCCATAGTGTACTCTTCATGTGCAGCTCCTGGGGGAATTGCTTCTCAAATCTCAAAACTAGGAAAATGTGTGTTGCAACCAACAATTGATTCTTTTTAATCTTTTGGACACAGGCTTTTGTGACTAACATGAATCTCACTCTGCAATAAGTACTTAGCCGTTCAAGGCAAAATTTACAACCCACTGCTAATCATTTTCTTGGCATTATTATTCCTTATTTTATTTTGTGCCTCGTGTGATTGCTTCAATTTTTTTTTTTTAATTATTGTCGGTCATTTGTGCTTTTGTATACAACTTCAAATACTCTGTGGACTAAGGCAATGAATAATTATATACAGAAATGATTAATGAGGACAGGCACAGGAGGGGAGAAACAAGCCTGTTGTCCCAATCTCCAATAGCCCTTTAAGTGGCCCTACTTGGACTTTAAATAGGTAAGTAACTATTTCCACAATTGGCAAGTATCCAAAATACTGAACCATGGTAAGAAGGAAATATTGATGAGGAGACCTTGGGTCTAGCCCAGCTCTGTCAGTCTCCAGCCAGGTGACCCCTGGGCACCTCACTAAACCTGTATGTCTCTTTGTCACCTCACCTATAAAATTAAATGTTTCAACTAGCTCAGAGTTGGCAAACTATAGCTTTGGGGCCAAATTTGGCTCATGCACTATTTGTACAGCCTATAAGCTAGAATGATTTTTTAAGATTTCAAAGAATTCTTTTAATTTTTTTTAAGTTTTTAAAATAATTATTAAAGAAAAGGAAGGAGGGGCACCTGGGTGGCTCAGTCAGTTGGGCATCTAGCTCTTGATTTCGGCTCAGGTCATGATCTCATGGTTCATGGGTTCAAGCCCCATGTTGGGCTCTGTGCTGACAGTGCAGAACCTGCTTGGTAGTCTCTCTCTCTCCCTCTCTCTCTGCCCCCTTGCCTCCCCCACAAAAAAGAAAAGGAAGGAGAAGCTGGAGGAGGAAGGGGAGGAGAATGGGTAACAGTGAGGATACATAGCCCACGAAGCCTAGAGTATTTACTATCTGGCCCTTTATGGAGTTTGCCAACCCCTGGGCTAGCTGATGCCTATAGATTCTTCAAGTCCTCAGTTTCCTCCACAATTCTATAACCGAAATAGATCCCTTCACCTTGCTGTACCTTAGTTTATTCCCCTGTATAATATAGCCTAGCATTGCAATAGGATGATTATAAAGCCCAGAGATTGTGGGGAAGAAAAACAAAACAAAAAAACAAAAAAAGGAGGAGGTGTTCAGAAAGCATAATATGATAAAAAATATAAGAGGGCATCATAAGCAATATAGAGACTATTATCCATTTAATTTCAAAAGGGCACCAGCCCAGCCCAGATTGATGCAGAAAAGGCACAGAAGCCATGGGCACGCCATATGCAAAACACAAGTCTCCACATTCCCCGGGGATTTGGGGTAGAATGTACTGGATCTACACTGGGTTTTCAGCAGAAGCCATGTGCAGTATCACAGGCACAGACAGCTCCATGCTGCTCTCACCTGAGAATCTTAGGGCACGGAGGCTGTCACCTGACTTCATGTTTAGGATGCCTGACCTACCTTAGGGTCCACATCAAGTGTCTCCCTCCACAAACACATGGTGGTTCCCTCCACAAACAAGTATCAGGGCTCCCAAGTCACACTCATCTTCTGCCGACTCTTCTGTGTTTCTTCTCCCTGTGAAAGGCAGGCCCTACCATCCATCCAAAGATATAAGCTTGCAGTTGTTGGGAGCCTGTTCTGGGCCAGGTGCTTTACATATTTTATTTCACTTAATTTTGGTAGGAACCCTGTGGAGTGGGTCTTATATTCTCATTTTAATGATAAAGAACCCATAAAGAGGTTCAGAATGGTAATAACACCCCCAGATCACAAACTACTACGTGGTGACATCACAACAGGCTCCTTCCCTACCGCGTGCTTCACCTGCTCTGACATCCAAGCAGGTGTGAGCTACACAAGTCATTCCGATCCTCCCCTCACATTCAGTCCCTCACCCAGACCTGGGGGGCAACCCTTCTTGGCACCGATTCCTCCCTTCCCTCTGAATCTAGGCCTGGATAAGCTGTCCCTGCCCCTAGTTGTTCTTCCTCCCTGGGACTATGCCTTTTTTCTGATCCATTCTGCCCCAGCTGCAAGGTTAGCCTCTGAATGATACCATCATTATACTAGTCTGTTGATCAAAAGTCCCCGATGTCCTTCTAGTTCTCCTCCCATCACGTCCAACTTGCAGACCTCTGTTCATCACCTGACCACCCTGAGGGAGGCCTCATTCACTTCCCATGCATCTCTGTCCAGGTCTGGTCTTCCCTGTTAGGAGGAACTCTTTGTGCCTCTGACCAGCCCTCCATCTTGTCTTCTCTTCTCCATGCATCCAAACCCTACACATCTTCATGTCCACACTCCCTCCACACAGACTCCTTCTCTTCCTTATCCTGCTCATTCTTCTCCTCTTAATTTCTAAAACATGTATTATTCATTACACTCTCACTGGTTATTCAGCTCAATGGGCTTGATGTGTTCTGGAGAGAACACATTTTATTTCAAACCTCATTTGAATCCTACGTTTTCAGTTAATATATAGCATTAAGCGAGTTATTCAGCTTCCCAAAGTCTCCGATTTCTCATATGGATAAAAGGAGACTGATCATATCCATTCCAAAGGTTTTTTTCTGAGGGTTAACATTTAAAGTGCCATGAATCATGGCTAATAGATACTAGGCAATTAAAGCATTCTTTCTTTTTAGGCTACCACTGTGTTTATATTACACACTCTACAAAACCCAGTGCTATTTCCAGTCTTGCCCCACCCCCTTCATTTTTTCATCAATAGAAACTATGTATTTCAACTACAACATGAATACCATGGAAGAAAGGACCACATGTTACATTTCTTCTTTCATTACTCTAGCCTTTGGGATTTTGTTGAACATACAGGAACTAATAAATAAAATATTTGATATTGATTAAGTAGAATCTACTAGATGATGGGGGATATCAGTGGCTTTACCTTCAACCCAATGTAATCAATATAATCCTATGAGAAAATTTACCCTCAGGCAGTGCTTTGCAAGTTTTCTTATTCAAATTGTTATTGGAAGGAAACAAATATTCTCATCAAAAGTAACTTTTAGAGAAATATTAGATACCAATTAGAGCATGATGGGACTGATTATTTGTGTAATTTTATAATCATCTCCAATTATTTTTTAGTGTAGGCAGGATATTTTTAACGACATAAAATAATCAAGAAATACTTTTTCACAAATACAAGATGATTGTTTGGGCTGCTCATACCTTCTTTGCCTTATCCATACTTTCACTCAATATTGTGTCATCAGGCCCTAACGCGTAATGAACAGTATAGGTGCTAGGACTATAAAGATGAAACGTTTGGGTTTTCTCTCAACGACCCCACTCTTAGCGAGAAATAGAGTCACAGCAGTATGAGGTGACTGTCATAATGGTATGTGTGCAAACATCACTCTCAGAATGGTTCATGGCCTAGAGGCTAAGATTGGAAGGATGACCATGAATGGACTCAAAGGCTGCAATAAGGCAGGCCAGAACATTCCAGGAAGCCAATGCCTTTGTAACACTCTATCATCTCCTTAGAGCTGAGCTCAACTAAGCTGTACTCAATTCAATAATTGAATTAATGGATTAATTCATTGTCTTTTTATTATAGCAGAAGGTGCACCCTGGAGCAAGGAGATCTAGATTAGGAAACTTATATTTTGAACCTAAACATTTACCCCTTTGGGTAAATGAAATTACCTTTTGGGGTTTTTATTCTCAAATTATATCATTTTGATTAATAATTCCTCATCTGCTGGGGTGCCTGGGTGGCTCCGTCAGTTAAGCCCGGCTTTTGCTTTCTGCTCATGTCATGATCTCATAGTTCGTGGGTTCATGGGCTGACAGTGCAGAGCCTGCTTGGGATTCTCTCTCTCCCTCTCTCTCTTCCCTCCCCTGCTTGCACATTCTCTCTCTCTCTCTCTCTCAAAATAAATAAATGAACTTAAAAACATACTAGCTCCACAAATTTACAAAAAAATAATAAAAAATTCTTCCTCTGACTTTACAAAGTTATTATAACACTTGGGAACAATTTTTACTAAACTGCTTTACAAAGCTTTTGCTACTCTGAAGACATTAGAGCACTGAAGGAGGCCATTGGAACCTGAGTTCTTAAGTTTTGTGGAACCTGAATACTTGGGAAACACAAAAAGGGTAGGGGAAAGATGAAATGAGACGAAGTCAAATACTTGGGGTATAGTATCCAACAAATTTTTGTTTTCACCTTTTGTACTTAACAAAGACTGAGGGTCTTCAGCTTCTAAGAAGATGGAGGAGACATACTTTTCCCTACTCCTCTCACTAAGTACAAGGGAAAATTCTGGACATTATAATTAAAACAATCCTACAAAGATTCAGAGTTGTAGAGGAAAAAAAAAAAAAAGACCAGCTCAAAACCTAAGACCAAAGGAAGGACACAGTGGTGAGTGCCCTGAGATTTCTCTTTGTCTCACATATCTCAGACATGGAGGTGAAGAAGCTGGCCACCTGGATATGCCTATAGGGGTAGACAAAATAACATCCCAAAAGAAGTTGTTTCTCTTAGGCAAAGGACTAGGGAAAGAGCAGCCGAGCAAGTCAGAAAATTTATAGACAATAACTGCTTTGCTCTGGCCAAACACCACAGGAAAAAACCATGGCCCCATTTCTCCCTATGCAAAGGCTAAATGAAAAAAACTATACTTAAATCTTCTTCAGACTGTGATGAGGCACCGGTTGGTATTAAAGAAGACCAAGTAGGGAACTAAGACTTTTATCCCCATGGCAGGAAGCAGTTTTCCACCCACAGTTTCAGTGGAGACCACTCGGGGAGCCAGAATTTTGACTCCCACCTAGCAGTAAGGAGGGGCCCTCCAGTCTGCTGCCAGTGGAAGTTGAGTAGGAACCTTGGTTTCTCCATTCACATGAGACAGTGCTCCTCCCTTTGATTGATGAGACAGTGTCACAAAAAGCTACTTAAAATGGAAGATTTAAAAATGATCCAGAGTGATATAATATAATATAAAAACATCTAAGTTTAAATTGAAAATCACTCATTTTACCAAGAACTAAGATCTTAAAATGAATTTTTAAAAAATGCATGCCACACCAAGATGTTATATATCAGAATTATCTGGCAAATATTTAAAAGCATTCATGATGGGGGCGCCTGGGTGGCGCAGTCGGTTAAGCGTCCGACTTCAGCCAGGTCACGATCTCCCAGTCCGTGAGTTCGAGCCCCGCGTCAGGCTCTGGGCTGATGGCTCGGAGCCTGGAGCCTGTTTCCGATTCTGTGTCTCCCTCTCTCTCTGCCCCTCCCCCGTTCATGCTCTGTCTCTCTCTGTCCCAAAAATAAATAAAAAAAGAATGTTGAAAAAAAAAATGAAAAAAAAATAAAAGCAGCCATGATGAAAATACTTCAGTGATCAATAATGAACACATGTAAAACAAATGAAAACTTAGAAGGCTTCAGCAAAAAAAAAAAAGTATCAACAAATAAATGGAAGAGAGAAAAATAACCAAATGAAAATATTAAATCTGAACAACTCAATACTGAAATAAAAAATTTCAGTGGATAGCCTCAACAGCAAAAGAAAAGAAACAGAGGAAAGAATTAGAAAATTGGAAGACAGAACAGTAAAATATACCCAAACAGACAAAAAAGAAAAAAAAAAAAAAGAGCTTCAGTGACCTAGAGTCTATAATAAACATTTAACACTTGTGTCATCACAGTATCAGAAGAAGATGGGGCGCCTGGGTGGCGCAGTCGGTTAAGCGTCCGACTTCAGCCAGGTCATGATCTTGCGGTCTGTGAGTTCGAGCCCCGCATCAGGCTCTGGGCTGATGGCTCGGAGCCTGGAGCCTGCTTCCGATTCTGTGTCTCCTTCTCTCTCTGCCCCTCCCCTGTTCATGCTCTGTCTCTCTCTGTCCCAAAAATAAATAAACGTTGAAAAAAAAAATTAAAAAAAAAAAAAGAAGAAGAGAATAAAGTAGGAGGGGCTGATAAAGAACTCAAAGAAATAATAGATGAAAAATTCCCAAATATGACAAAAGACATAAATCTACAGATTCAAAAAGCTGAGTAACCCTCAGATAGGATGGACTCAACGAAATCCCTACCAAGACATATCATAATTAAACTTCCAAAAACCAAAGACAAAGAAAAATTATTGAAAGAGCCAGAGAAGAATGACACCTTACCCATAAAGAAAAAACAATTTAGGCGACAGCATTTTATTCATCAGAAACCACAGAGGCCAGAAAATAAGTGGCCCAACATTTTTCACATGCTTAAGAAAAGAACTGCTAATCATAATTCTTAACCCAGCAAAAATATGCTTCAAGAAGGAGGAGGAAATAAAGAACCAAGAGTAAAGGAAAATGAAGATATTTTGTCACCAGTAGACCTACCCTAAAAGAATGGCTAGGCTATGATCTCTAAACAGAAAGAAAATAAGAGAAGGAACACTGGAACATTAGGGAGAAATAAAATAACACAGTAAGCAAAACTATGGATCAATTCAGTGGGCTCTCCTCCTCCTCAGTTACCTAAATTATTTATCTCTGTGGCAGGAAGCAGTTTTCCACCCACAGTTTCAGTGGAATCCACCTGGGGAGCCAGAGTTCTTATTCCTACCTAGCAGTAAAGAGGGGCCCTCCAGTCAGGTGTCAGTGGAAGTTGAGTAGGGAACCTTAGTTTGAATTTTGACAGTTGAAGCAAAAATCATAAGACTATCTGATGTGGTTCTAAATATGCAGGAAATATTTAAAATAATTATATTACCAATTGAGGAAACTAAAGGGACTTAAAAGGAAGTGAGATTTCTGTGTTTCACTTACTCTGGTAAAATAAAATGACAACACCAGTAGACTCTGATAAATTACTTATGTATAATATAATATCCAGAGCAACCACTAATAAAGCTATATAAAGAAATATACTCAAATGCACTATAGATAAATCACAACTGAATTCTAAAAAAGTGTTCAAGTAATCCACAGAAAGACATGGAAAAGTAAACAGAGAAGAGAAAAACAGAGATAACACACAGAAAACAAAATATTAAAAGTTAATCCCTAATATATTAATATTAAAATAAAACATAAATGGTTTAAATACACCAATTAAAAGATTCTTAGGGTGGATTATAGACTATCATCAAACTATATTATAGCAAACATCAAACTGTTTACAAAACCTTACTACAACTATAGCAATATAGTCAGGTTGAAAATATAAATATACATACATTTTCTATATGTATATATATACACATATACATATATATATATGTAAATATAAGATATTTTAAAGAGAAATATAAAGATATATCATGAAAATATTAATCAGGAAAGGAAAACAGGAAGGCCTATATTAATATCAGATAAAGTACACTTTGGAGTAAAGTGCTGCAACATGAGAAAGATATAAAATGATGATAAAATGGTCAATGCACCAAGAAAATATAGCATCATAAAAACGTATGCCACAAACAACAGAACTGAAAAATATGTGAAGCAAATACTATCAAAAATAAAGGAGATATAGACAAACCCACAGTCATAGTGGGTGACTTTAACACCATTGTCTAAATAACTCATAGAACAATGAGACAGAATATCAGCAATATACCCATACATATGTGCCCAAATGATTTTTGACAAAGGCTCAAAAGTAATTCAATGGAGAAAGATTGTTTTTGAAACAAATAGTGCTAGAGAAATTGGACATAGAAAAAAAAAAATGAAACAAACTAAGCTTGATTAGATGCTCAGATGGTATATAAAAATTAACCCAAAGCAGATCATAAATAAATTCACTTTAATTATTTATAAATAAATTTAAATGTAAGCAGAAAACTATAAAACTTCTAGAAAAATGTGGAAAATTATCAAAATTTAAGACTAAGAGTTCTTGGACTTTATGTCAAAAGCATAATTCATAAAGATAAATTTGACTTCATCCAAATTTAAAACTTCTGCTCCACAAAAATGACCCATTTGTGGTTTTTAAGCAAATTACTGAATAAGAGAAAATATTTTCAAACCACATATCCAACAAAGGAATAGCATCTAGAACACACCACTAATTTTCAAAAGTCAATTGTGAGTAAACCAATTACAATTGAGCAAGACATAAAGAGAAATTTCACCAAACAAGACGTTCAAATGGCAAATAAGCACATGAAAGATGTTCAACATCATTAGGCAGTAGGGGAAGGTCGCTTAAAACCGCAATGAGATCTCACTATCAAGCTATCAGAATGTCTAGAATAAAAAGTAGTGACAACCTCAAATGCTTTCAAGGATGTGGAGAAATTGGACCATTCATATGTTGCTGGTGGGAACATAAATGATAAAGACATCTGGAATAGAGTTTGACACTATTTTCGAAAAGCAAATATGTCACTATCATATGGCCCATCAACTGTACAGGATATTCATCTCAAATAAATTTTAAAAAATTATGTTCACACAAAAATGTACACATGAATTTTATATCATCTGTATTTGAAATAGCCCCAAACCAGAAATAACCTAATTCTCCTTTCACAGGTGAATAGTAAAAAAATAAATAAATAAACTATGGTGTGTCCATACCATGTAAAACTACCCAGCAATGAAAAAGGAAGAATTATTGATAAAAGCTAATCCCAACATGTGCATACTGTATGATTTCATTTACATGCCACGGTTGATATGACATAAATTACTGGAATGCAGGTTTTAGCGGTTGCCAGGAGGTAAGGGGAAATTCAAGTTGGGAGGAAATTTACTAGAACAGGGTGATATGAGGAATCCTTGTGGTGATAAAAATTTTCTATATTTTGATTGCATAAATGTCATTATCCTGATTGTGAGGTTTTATCATTTTGCAAGATGTTACCATTGTGATAAACTGATAAAAGGTACATAGGATCTCTCTGTTTTATTTCTTACAACTGCATGTGAATCTATAGCCATCTCAGAATGTAAAAAAGCGAGTTAAAATGTTTGATGTGTGGGACATTTACCTTATGCTTGTCCTCCTTGGAAAGAAGTACATTTACTAATGCAATCCCCTATCAGAGAAGCACAAAGAGAAACTCACTGCAACTGTAAGAAATTACACTGATTCCTTTACACTTTGAGGAAGAGAGTCCCTCTGGTTTGCGGCACAGGAAAAGGAAGCTATAGTGGAATGCTTATATTTTCCGGAGACAAGTCATAAATTAACACCTTACAGAAGCTTCCACATTTTAAAAGCTATTTTGACAAACCATAGAGCATCTAAAAAAGGTTGATAGAATGGAGAGCAGTCAGGAAATCATTTCATATGAGGAGTAGTTAAGTTATGGAAATTCAGCCTGGAGAGGAGAAATGTGAACAGGTACATGCATTTGAAGGGCTGTTCGGCAATAAAAATAAGAGCTTATTTCTTCTTAGGTATAAAATGTGTTTCCCAAAGGGTCGTTCACACAGATTATTTGACCTAACATACTTCATGTTAATTATTATGCTTTCCTTTGTATATGTATCAGGAAAACAAAAATAGTACATCTAGTAATACAAAGTTTCACTTATAATAGGATATATACATTCTCTATTAAAAACATGTCTAGTTTTAAGAGTACATTTTTTAAAAAAGAAAACTATAATTAAATAAGTGTACCAGTGACTGACAATTTTGAAGACTGTTTATGAAGGCTACTGTGGGTATTCACTAGAGACCAATGCCTATGTATCAGTTTAAGTCTTCAGTCAGATCTAACAAAATGCATTGAAGACGTTAGAAGAAGGGTTCTGGGGTGCTTGGGTGGCTCAGTCGGTTGAGTGTCTGACTTAGGCTCAGGTCGTGATCTCACGTTTCATGGATTTGAGCCCCGTGTCGGGCTCTGTGCTGATAGCTCAGAGCCTGGAGCCTGTTTTGGATTCTGTGTCTCCCTCTCTCTCTGCCCCTCCCCGACTCGGGTTCTGTTTCCCTCTGTCTGAAAAATAAATAAACATAAAAAAAAAGGAAGAAGAAGAAGGGTTCTTACCACAGTTGACAATCTGGAAAAAGTGATCCCTTAGAACCTTTCCTGACATTTCAGGATCTTAGGATCCATGATTTTCTGAGGATGGTTTTGGAGGACCCATGGATATCAGCTTAATGTATAATCATGGCAGATGTAGTAAAAATAATTGTAATGACATTATTTCAACCTTAGAAAGAGCAATCAGCAAATTCAATTCTCAAAATTGTGTATCTTTTGATCCAATGTTACTTTCTAGGAACAGTTTTTACACAACGGATTTGGGGACTCTTTCACAGTTTCCTACACAATTGGTCCAGTGCAATTGGGAAACTGCTTTTATTTTATTTATTTTAATTTATTTTAATTTATTATTTTGAGGGAGAGAGGGGGAGAGAGAGACAGAGAGACAGAGAGAGAGAGAGCAGAAGAGGGGCAGAGAGAGGGGGAGACAGAGAATCCCAAGCAGGCTCTGAGCTATCAGCACAGAGCCTGACACGGAGCTTAATCTCACAAAGATCATGATCTTAGCTGAAATCAAGAGTCAGATGCTTAAATGACTGAGCCACCCAGGTGCCCTAGGAAATGACTTTAAGTAATCTCCCAGATGAATTGAATGTGCACTCTATTCAGGAATGATTACTCTAGATTACAAAAACAGAGCACATCCACACTCATTCAAGGTTACAGTTAGGAAGCCCAGGTTATAGTCTTCTTTCTGAGCTAGAAACTATAATTCTGTTTCAGCTTATGGCAATTTAAGAGTTATTTGTTTATACTGTAAGACTCTTTATGGCATAGGACATATTAGGCAGATTATTTATCCTCCAGGATACCAGAAAAATACATATATTTGAAAGGAGTTTAGCTTACTAATGTAAAATGTTTACAATAACTTTCTTAAGGTATTCATGGTTTAAATTAATAAACCCTGTGTATATAGAGCTATAACATTTGCCAGTGAGGAACAATGGAGAAAGAATACATTGAAAATTGCAGGAAATTTTTATTTTAATTCTATCTCAATAATAAGTCTGTCCAAACACTTCAAAATATTGGTGATTTTCATTTCCCTTGTTCCATACTGAACAAAGATTGCACATATACTTTATGGATTGATTGAACATTTGCAATAATAACAACATTTACCTACTGGTCTTAATGTGCCAGACACTGTTCTCGATATTTTACATATAATAATCCATTTATTCTCCTCAACAGCCCTTAAGGTTGGTAATATTTACAAATAGGAAGACTAAGACATGTCCAGCTAATGCGTAGTGATGCTGGGAATTGACCGCAGGCGTCTCAACATCATTGAGCATCTAAGTAATGACTTCCAAAGTTTCTTATCCAGGATAAGTTACAAGTTATATGAAATAAGTTCTCCATGGAAACCTAATACACACACACAGACACACACACACACACACACACACACACACACACACACACACACAATGGAAACACTTTTGAAGTGATAGAAGCCATGCAATATTTTTCTCATCTATTTCATTTTTAAAATTCTAGTCAAGGCCCATGAAACTAATTTCACAACTCATCAATATATTGCAATCCACTTCTTGAAATAAAATGCAAAGTGCACTATCCTTGCTAAGTAGGAAATTAGGAGTTGCAAAAGAAAAAAAAAAAAATGATGAAGAGCCTATGTCCAAGAGCCGAGGTTATAGGAGACTGAGAGGGTGATGAATGGTGCACAGGGCAAGCCACTGCGGTATGCCCAAGTTGCTACTAAAGACAGCAGAGTGTTTGGAGCTTCCATACAAACATAAAGTGCTTATCATTTATGGAAGCAATACGGTATGATGGGAAGAACATGTGTGTTGGATCCAAGAAAACTGAAGCCTGGATCTGCCAATTACTATCTAAGGGCTAGTAATCAGGCAAATAATCTCTCTGAGATCTTGGTGTTCTTCTGAAATAATGTAGCAGATGTTTTGCTGCTGGAAATCATATACCCTTATCCTACTTATCAACCACAACCACAGTGGACAGACTCATCTAAGCTGACTTACACTGAGGGAGTCTCATCTCCAAGCCCAGCCTTGTGTCTTTTCCAGAGGTTTTGGATCTCCTACATGTTAGGAGGAATTAATGCCCAAGGAGGCAATCTTCAACCAGTGTAATCCCTAACTTTATGTTTTCAGAACAGAAAAGTAGAAAACTATTCTCTACCCTTCCCAGAGATCCCACAGAATTGAGTCCCCACTGCCTACAGAAGCTACCAGGCCATTGCCCTTTATGGTGACTTCACCTTCTCTTCTGTATTACTCTCTCCACCTTTTTACTCATACTTCCTGGGATCATCTCCCAAATAAACTACCTGCACCCAAAGTCTTGTCTCAGTCTCTACCATCAGTGTAACATGAATTAAGAGGAACAAAACAGATTTAATAGTGGTTTTGAGGACTTTGATAAGGAGACCATGATCTTGTTTATAAACATAACATCTACAAGAGTAAACGTATATGTGATCATAAACAAAATAAAATTCGATAGCTATATATTATAATTTAAAAAGTAGTTACCCTTTCATGGGTAGAGTCTAGGTTTGGCTTAGCATTTTTATTTTTTTCTCTATGTTTTCTAATATTTTATTTTTGGAGTCAACATATGTTACTTGAGCTAACTCAACAAATACTACAATTGACACCATTGTCATTGCTCCTTTAACCCTCCCCACCCCCACCACGCAATCTTACAATAGGCTTTGTAAGGAAATGGAGAACCATGTCCAAATACCTTCATTGTATTCTTGTGCTTACGGCAAAATACCCTGAAGTTACAGCTCCAGTTTGAATCCTTTTAGAGTAGTGCCAACCTCGCACTCCAAAAGGTTGATTCAAGCCAAGTTATAGTACAAGCCAGAGAGAATCTGGCTTGACTCTGCCTACTTTCTCTAAAGCTGATAGCAGAGCTTTAAAATCTCTTTTTATCCATCTGTTTAATCAGAATGAGAAGGACCAGTCCAAACCCAAGGCAGGATGACATTTGGGAGAACACTAAACACAGATACAAAGCTGAAAGAATAAGGACAAAGCAAGGTTTTGGGTCTGACTCCGGGTGACGAAAGGTGGGGGTTCCTGCAGTGAGTATTTTTAGGGACCAGAACCTATGTCTACATACCCTTGCCTATGTGTGTTCATGAGACACTGTTATCGGGTTACAGGTACACAAGGCATTCTCAAGCAAGGTCTCCCACTAATTTATGACAACACAAATGTCAGGAAACTAGAGCTGGAGTGTAATTTTGGGAGATTATCTGTGGTTTGTCAAACAGTTTGGTTTCGGAGGACAACCTAATGCCAAGGACCTCCTTCCAAATAAAGTTTATAATTCTGATTAAAGTTCTCTGACTACACCTGTCAAACTGAAAGGGCTGTATTCAGACTCACTTGAAAGCATGCTACCCAGGATATACTTAATAAATTGGTCTATTAGCTGCAGCAATGTCTTACTTGACACATCTCCAAAGGCAAGGAGATTAAAAGCAAAAATGAAGTATTGGGACCTCATCAAGATAAAAAAGCATCTACACTGCAAAAAAAAAAAACAATCAACAAAACTAAAAGGCAACTGATGGAATGGGAAGATATTTGCAAATTACATATCAGATAAAGGGCTAGTATCTAAAATCTATAAAGAACGCACCGAACTCCACACCCGAAAAACAAATAATCCAGTGAAGAAATGAGCAGAAGACATGAATAGACACTTTTCCAAAGAAGACATCCAGATGGCCAACAGACATATGAAACGATGCTCAACATCACTCCTCATCAGGGAAACACAAATCAAAACCACACTGATACCACTTCACGCCGGTCAGAGTGGCTAAAATGAATAAATCAGGAGACTATAAATGCTGTCGAGGATGTGGAGAAACGGGAACCCTCTTGAACTGTTGGGGGGAATGCAAACTGGTGCAGCCGCTCTGGAAAACAGTGTGGAGGTTCCTCAAAAAATTAAAAATAGATCTACCCTATGACCCAGCAATAGCACTGCTAGGAATCTACCCAAGGGATACAAGAGTGCTGATGCATAGGGGAACTTGTACCCCAATGTTTATAGCATCACTTTGAACAATAGCCCAGTTATGAAAAGAGCCTCAATGTCCATCAACTGAAAAATGGATAAAGAAGTTGTGGTTTATATATACAATGGAATACTACTTGGCAATGAGAAAGAATAAAATCTGGCCATTTGCAGCAATGTGGATGGAACTGGAGGGTATTATGCTAAGTGAAATAAGCCAGGCAGAGAAAGACAGATACCATATGTTTTCACTCATATGTGGATCTTGAGAAACATAAGACCATGTGGGAGAGGAAGGGTAAAAAAAAAAAAGTTACAGAGAGGGAGAGGGAGGGAGGCAAACCATAAGAGATTCTTAAGGACTGAGAACAAACTAAGGGTAGATGAGGTGTGGGGGAGAGGGGAAAGTGGGTTAGGGGCAGGGAGGAGGGCACTTGTTATGATGAGCACTAGGTGTTATGTGGAAACCAATTTGACAATAAATTCTATTTTAAAAAATAAAATATTTTAAAAGAAAAAAATAAATTGGTCTATTATCTTGCTCACAAAAATGATTGTAGCACAGATATTGGGGGATATGACAAAAAATTTCTAAATGAATAAACGAATGAATGAAAAAACTGCATGATTTATACATGCCACTGTGGCCCAAATCTCCAAGTCTTCATAGTAAGACTTGACTTTTGCTTGACCTCATATATGCCAGACACTTTACATAAACTGTCTTTTAATTTTCACTTACACTAATAATGAGTGTTTGAGCTTTTCTTTATTTTATAGAGGAAGTTCTGAAATGCTCAGCCTTTCCCTAAGCCACAGAGATGGGTAGATGAGGGAGCTGGCCTGTGCGTCTCAGACCTGGAGCTGTTTCTTCTATATCGTGTTGGTTCCAATTCCAGCATCACCACTTTGGAACAAGAAAAAATCCCCTTTTTAAGCCCTCATCTCTTCAGTTTGTTATTCTTTCTGGAAAATGGTAATGTAAGTAGAGACAACAGCCAGTGGTCAAGTTGGCATCATGAGAAGAGTAGATGTCAGCTCTCTGAACAGAAGAGATGGCTTTATCTCCTGGTCTTTTCAGCAATTGTGCACCATTTTGGTTCCTTCCAGACCCAATCGCTCAGGCGTATTCCATCCCTTGTTTATAGAATGAGGGTTGGCACACTCTCCTGAAAATGGAAAAATGCAAAGGAACTACCCAGAAAGAAAAGAAGGTTGCATATATTTCTCTTCTGCTGGTGGGAATTAGTGAGGAGAAAACATCAAAGGCACCAGGAAGGTGTTTGTGGAAAAGAAACAAGGGCAGAAAGGGAGTTGATATTGGGTCCAGTACTGTTAACTGAAGGAGGAGAAAAAAAGGACAAGCTTAAAGTTCTCAAACAAATGGACATAGTCAGGGGGTTGAGGATACAAGAGGAACCACCAAATGTGGACACTGTCATATACACTCCAGTTGCTCAGGACAATGGAGGAGCTGTAGGCTCGGATAGTCGCAGAAGGGTTCTTGCTAAACTACAGCGGACGCAGAATGAACTGTTGTCCCTAAAAAGTACAGATGACAAGATTAGCAATCAGAATTTATTTGATTATTGAGAGGGCTATGGATAGGGGACTCAGGCTGAAGCCCAAAAGTGGGAACGTAAACTTGTGGAATGGAGTGAGGCTGCCTGGATTTTAACTCTGGCTTCACCACTTCATACCTTGGATTTAATCTACTCTGGCTCAATTTGTTCTTTCATGCAATGGGTAAAATAATATCCCCGCTTCAGAGTAGAGGCAGTCCTTACTTTGCATGTTTCTGACCTGCACACATTTGACTTACCACCATTTGGGTCAATAACAAAATCTTCCAACAATATGGTTCAGATTTCAGTTCCCATGGTATAGTATGTGTGCAGAAATACTATAGTATAGTATGTAATCGCAGAAAGTCAAAAGTTGAGTCCTAACATTAACGTGCGCAGAACAGATGGGCAGCAGGGTCAGTTGCCAATCGCATTGTGCCTCTCAAGTCACTGGGCATGTTATTTCGCTCACACACAGACAGCCAGGCGTATGATTGTGTGGCTTCCTTGTTCCCAGTGAAACAAGGAAAGAGGTATCTGACAAACGTGGATGATTGAAAGAGGGAACTGGGCAACAAAAACGCAAGCGCAGTAAAAAAATGAAAAGTTGTGGGGTGCCTGAGTGGCTCAGTCGGTTGAGCGCCCGACTTCGGCTCAGGTCATGATCTGCCGGTTAGTGAGTTCGAGCCCCGGGTCGGGCTCTGTGTTGACAGCTCGGAGCCTGCTTCCGATTCTGTGTCTCCCTCTCTCTCTGCGCCTCCCCGGCGTGTGCTCCATCTCTCAAAAATAAATAAAATAAATGTAAAAAAAAAATTTAAAGAAATGAAAAGCTGTGACACTGGAAATGAAACGCAACTTGAATGTGAATAGAACCATAGAGCCAAGAGCTGACCTTGGGAAGGCTGACATTCCATCTTTCGAGAGATGGGATATGAAGCCAGAGGACTCTAGGGAAGGCACACTTACCAACATAAATGAGAAAAGTGGTTGCGATAAAGGAGACGAAGATGTTTCAGAAGAAGAGATGATGATGGAAAAAGCCACATTAAGGAGAACCTCAGAGGCTTATGCTAAGTGAAATAATAAGTCAGAGAAAATACCATAGGATTTCACGTATGTGTGGAATCTAAAAAGCAAACAAACAGGGGCGCCTGGGTGGCTCAGTCGGTTGAGCGTCCAACTTTGGCTCAGGTCATGATCTCACACTCCGTGAGTTCAAGCCGCGCATCGGGCTCTGTGCTGACATCTGGGAGACTGGAGCCTGCTTCAGATTCTGTGTCTCCCCCTCTCTCTGCCCCCCTCTGCTCATGCTCTCTCTTTGTGTCAAAAATAAATAAAAGCATTAAATTTTTTTTAAATAAAAAAAATAAAAAGCAAACAAACAAAAAGCAGAAACAGACCCATAAATACAGAGAACAAATTGATGGTTCCCAGAGGAGAGGGGGGCAGGGGATGGGAAAAATGGGTCAGGGGGAGCGGGAGGTACAGGCTTCTGGTTATGGCATGAGTAAGTCATAGGCACCAAAGACACAGAGTAGGGGATACAATCAATGATATCCTAGTAGCTTTGAATGTTGACAGACGGTAGCTGCACTTGGGGAGAGCACAGAACAAGGCATAAACTTGTTGAATCACTCTATCCTACACCTGATGTAACATCCTGTACTGTACTTCCATAAATAAATAAGTGAATGAATGAATGAATGAATGAATGAATGAATGGAGATGCCCTCAGAGATATTTTGCAACATTGAAAGGACACACAATACAATGTTAAAAGCCCTGATCTAAACTGAGACAATCCACCAAGGTGTACAAAGGATGCTTCTGTGCTGTGAGTGGTGCAGTAAGAAGGCGAGAACACCTGCAGCTGTTCTTGGTAAGTTGTTTTGCTTTTTGTTTTTTGTTTGTTGTTGTTGTTGTTTTTTTTTTGCAAATAAGAAACACACTGCTTCCCTATGGTTCTAATATTTCAAATTAAAGGGTACCAAGGAATTAATAGTTTGACTATTTTTCTCATATCCCTATACATTTAAAGCCAACTATAAGAATGTTTCCAACGGTTTGAAAGTAATTTTTATTTTTTATGTATTTTTTGGAGGTAATTTTTAAAAGCTACAGAACAACTGTACTTTCTCCCTCTTGGCCACTGAGTCTGCTTGGCACAGTTTCAACTTGCCAAGTTGCATTGTTGTGAAGAGTGAATGAGATAAACTATGTAACGTGGAGAGCAAACCATGCTTTGACCATAATGAATTACCATTTAGAATAATACTGGCAATAACCAGCATGTAACAAATATTTTTTTTTCTAAAAAAGCAAAGTCTATGATTAAAAGCTGTGGCCAAACATGTACTATTAGTGGTGAGCTAAAAATAAACAAACAAACAAAAAACCAAAACATCCTCCCCAAAAGAAAAAAAGATATCCATGCCCTAATTTCTGGAAACTGTCAATTTTCCTTGTACAGCCAAAAAAAACAAGAGTCCTTGCAAATGTGATGAAGTAAACAGTATTGAGATGGAGACATTATCCTGGATTATCTGGATGGGACCTAATGCAACCCTACTGATCCTTTCTAAATTTTTTTTTTACATTTTTTTTTTTTATTTTCAAGAGACAGAGAGAGAGCACAAGCAGGGCAGGGGCAGAGAGAGAATGAGACACAGAATCTGAAGCAGGCGTCAGCACAGAGCCTGACATGGGGCTCAAACTCACAAACTGTGAGATCATAACCTGAGCCAAAGTCGGACACTCAACCGACTGAGCCACCCAGGTGCCCTGCAACCATACTGATCCTTAATAAGAGGGAGGCAGAGGGACATTTTACACAAAGAAGAGGCAGAGACAGTGTGATTTCGGAGGCAGAGACTGGAGACGTGTAGCCACAGCCAAGGAAAGCTGGCAGTCTCCAGAAGCTGGAAAATGCAGGAAAA
Source organism: Prionailurus viverrinus (assembly GCF_022837055.1). Taxonomy (NCBI): domain Eukaryota; kingdom Metazoa; phylum Chordata; class Mammalia; order Carnivora; family Felidae; genus Prionailurus; species Prionailurus viverrinus. Next base: position 102,721,746 of record NC_062568.1, on the reverse strand, counting down.
AAAAACCCAAACAAACAAATAACAAACAGATTCTCGCCTAGAGCCTCTGGGGGCAGCTTGCCCTGCTGACACCTCATTTTTAGCCGAGTGATACTAATTTCAGACTTCTGGATTGCAGAACTGGGACACAATAAATTTCTGTTGCTTTAAGAAATCAAGTTCATTCTGGGGAGCCTGGGTGGCTCAGTAGTTTCAATACCAGACTCTTGGTTTCGGCTCAGGTCATGATCTCACCATTCGTGGGTTTCAGCCTGGCATTGGTCTCCTTGCACTGACAGTGCGGAGCCTGCTTGGAATTCTCTCTCCCTCTGCCCGCCCCCCCATTCATGCTCTGCTCTAGCTCTTGCTCTCAAAATAAATAAATAGGCTTAAAAAAAATCAAATTCAAGCTTATTTGTTACAGCAGCCATAAGAATCTAAATTGTTATCTTCCTGGATTTTGTGTACTATCCCAAGTACCTTTTTGTTTGTAGAGTTAATTCAAATACAAAAACATTTATCGAGTACCTCCAAGTGCAAGGCATCCAGAATAAAAATTCGAATAAGAAAAGTCTCTTGTCTTATAGGTGTGCATAATCTACATGAACCAGTGACTAGAACGGTGACAACATAGTGTAATGGCTCAAATTCTGGAAGTTGGGTACAAATGGTAGCATATTTGCATAGTGGAATACTATTTGGCCATTTAAAATGAGACTGTAAGCAAATGTGTTGAACTAGAAATATGCTCACATATATGGGCATATTAAAAACGTTGGTCTGGGGTGTCTGAGTCTGTTGAGCATCTGACTCCTGATTTCGGCTCAGCTCATGATCCCTGGGTCATGGGATCGGGCCCCGTGTTGGTCTCTATGCAAAGTGTAGAGCCTGCTTGAGATTCTCTCTCTCCCTCTCACTCTGCCCTTCTCCCTTGCTCTCTTTCTTTCTCAAATTAGAAAAAAAGGTACCATTAAATAATTTTAACAGGGCATAAAAAATGTTCAGTAAGCCTATGGTCCAAGGCATGAGCACAGTTTTCTCTGGGTGGTGAGATTCTGGTGTTTATTTTCTTCTGTGTTTGTGTTTGCCAATGTCCTGGGTTTTTTTTTTAAGTTTACTTATTTATTTTGAAAGAGAGCAAGCACAAGCAGGTGAAGAGCAGAGAGAAAGAGAGACAGAATCCCAAGCAGGCTCTATGCCATCAGTGTAGAGCCCAACGCAGGGCTCAAAATCATGAACCATGAGATCATGACCTGAGCCGAGATCAAAAGTCTGGCATTTAACCAAGCGAGCCACCCAGGCTCACTGTCCTGATTTTTTTTATTAATGAGAAAACAATAAAAGCATTTTTCTTAATTAAAAACTGGTTCAGTACCAGTTATAAGCCCTTTCAGGATGAAAAAGTAAGAGAGAGGTGGGATCTAGGGACACTGACCAGGTGACAGGCCTCCTCCTCCAAGGACCCAGAGCACAATGAAAGGACCTTATTTTCTCCTAATGACAGGGGTTTTAGCCACCCAGAAGAGTATATGCCAATTTCATTCAATGCTCAGATGCCATTGATTAAAGTGGACATCACTAATTATTAAGTTTTCAAAGAGAAAAAAACTGATCACTAGACTAAAAACGCATATCCTAATCTCAATGAAATACTGTGATGAAATATCACAGTAAAGTAAATTTCAGAAAATGTCACAATTTTCCAAACGTCAACTGGGTTTATCTCCCTCTCAAAGCTGAAGTGAAACCATTGGGATTAAAAACAAGCATTGTTAGTGAGAGTGGCTATTGCCCATGACCCCCTTCAAGAAATAGGAAGAAAAGAAACACTGTCACTCGTGCTGCATCCACCCACCAGCGGGGTCCCCCACCCCCAGTCACAGATGCAGCCGCCACAGTTCCCATGGTAGCTGAGTGGAGGTTTTCCAAATGGAAACACTGAGGCAGCAAAAGGGAGACATTCCTCTGACTGTTGCAACGGCTACTTTGATATTCTACCTCGAGAGCATATCCACTGTTCAGAGCTCCAGAAAGTATTTCTCAATTTGAAACTGAAATCAGACTGTGAACACATCGTCCTTTTTTAGTGTTATAAAGCAGATGGACTTTAAGCTGATAAACCTCCAGACGGAGACTAACATTAGCATCAACACTGTGAACTAAATTGGATTTTTTTTTACCTTTGATTATGAGTCATCTAGTTTGTGGATTGTAGCTCAACCATGTTAAACTGAGAACACCAACCATGAGACGAAGCGGCTTTTGCTCAGCACTTGAATTCTTATTTCTGTTGGTTGCTATTGCCATTCTTCTAATGTTCTAAATTTGGATCCTTTGTGTTATTACAATGACAAGTTTCATTTTTCAGTGCATTATAGTTTCTGTTATGCATACAAAGTTGGCATTTGTACAACTACTTAAAGAATTAATTTTTTTTCCACTTTCGAGATGTGGAAACAGACACTTAGGGGGATTTAGAAACTTGACTAAAGTAACGGAGCTTGAAATTAGTCAAGCTGGCTTCTGACCCCAGCTCTCTGTGACTCATTCATTTCCACATTGACACTCTGGGCTCACCTCTGACTGTGGGCAGATCTCCTGTCCTTAGTACCCACATAATTAGGTTGAATAATTACCTCTGCAGTACATAGGGATCAGGCTGGACAATTGGAGTGAAACTGGCCAGGAGTAATGGCATGATTCAGGGTAGGCATCAGGGAACCACTAGTGTGTCCTGTATTTTTTTTTTTTTTTGAATGCTTGTCATTTGCTCAATTCTTAGGACAGAATATTGAGTAATTAGTTGTTCTTCTTTTGCCAAAACACACTTCTACTTGTCATCAGTGTCTGTGCCTTCCCTAACCTGACCGCCTTACTAAGGATTGTCTGCCTGAGTCACATGATTTACCTGATTCACATGATTCAATAAGGGTGGAGTACTCACTCTAGATGGGCACTAGGTATTACATGGGTGAACAAGACAGACTAGAACCTGCAAGAATGAAGAGAAATAAAAACCAGTTACACTAGAATGAGATAAAGTGGATACAGAATCACGAGAATGTCTAGCAGAAGGAAGCAGTCTAAACTAGGGTTAGATGAGAACTTTCACAAGATCTGATATTGTGGCCAAAGCCCAAAGAATGTTAGGAGTCAGACTGATGTGACATCATGGCATTCCTGACTTTTCCTGTGAAAATCATGTCTGAGGACGATTGGCATATGAGGACACACATGCACTGGTAGGATTTCAAAGAGACTCAGAATGGCTGAAACCCCGATCTGGTCAGAGACAGAGTAATGATGAATAATTATGTGGGATGGGTAGACTTGATTATTGACATCTTCATGAGCTATTTTAAGGAGCTCTGACTTTATCAACGAGCAATGATGTACCACTCAAAATATTCTTTTTTTCTTTTTTTTTTTCTTTGAAAGAGAGAGAGAGGTAGGGTAGAGAATGAGCTGAGGAGGGACAGAGGAAAAGAGAGAGAGAATCCCAATGTGGGACTCGATCCCATGACTGGGAGATAATGACCTGAGCTAAGAACAAGAGTTGCACACTCAACCGGCTGAGCCACCCAAGTTCTCCTGAAAATGTTCTTTAAGCCAGGAAATGATAATACCAGAGTTTTATGGTAGAGAATAAAGCAGAGGAGTTACAAATGGATGCATGGGGGCACCTGGGTGGCTCAGTCGGTTAAGCGTCCGACTTCAGCTCAGGTCAGGATCTCGAGGTCCGTGAGTTCGAGCACCGCGTCGGGCTCTGGGCTGATGGCTCAGAGCCTGGAGCCTGCTTCCGATTCTGTGTCTCCCTCTCTCTCTGCCCCTCCCCCGTTCATGCTCTGTCTCTCTCTGTCTCAAAAATAAATAAACGTTAAAAAAAAATTTAAAAAAAAACAAATGGATGCATGTAGGAGACCAGTAAGAAGCCTGCAGCAAAGTAGTGATCCTGGTGTGAAAAGGACTGGGCTGACCTCCTGGGCAAAGTATGTAAGACATAAGAGGGTCATAAAATTGACAGGATTTGTGATTGAATGGACATGTTGAATTAGGGAAAGGAATGCCTATGGATCCTTGCCTGGATCCTTCCTACTATACCTAAAAAAATGAATTATATTAACCCTCCAACTATAGACCTTTATCAGATAATGATCTTAATTCTTGGCCTTTATTACCAATTTAGGGCCCTTTCAAAGCATCAATCTTATTCTTTTTAAATAGTAAAAACCTAAATTCTGATGCACTTAATGCAGATGGATTTTATCTTAGATATCCAGAAATTCAAAGGGAGAAGAATTAAGGTTAATGGATTTAACCTCTCCATTATATCATCAGATAGGTGGCATCTTTCCATACTTCCCTTCCTCTAGAAGCATCAACTTCATCCTAAGTCTGGCTTTGTAGGTGTTTATAAGATACTTTCCTGAAGCAGTGGGGTCAACAACATTGTCATTCCCACCAAGAGAAAGAGCCTAGGTTCTCTTTTCCAGAAAATACGGCAGATTGTGCTTTGCATCTCATAGGCCCAAATGAGCAATGGTCTCACCCATCCCTGAACACAATCTCTAGCACTTGTATGGAAATGCTATGTTTGCCTTAAACTATTCACCCAGGGTGGAATGTCCTATGCCCAGAGGTATCATATTACTTTGACAGCCATCACTCTCTCTTGAGATTTGAGGTCTATCAAGCTTGGAAGTGAAGGATTCCCCATACCTTCTTCTTCTCAACCTACATTTCTCTGGGTCCATTTATGTCTTACTCTTTCTTGGATAAAAATCTCAACTTGGTCTTATTCCCTACCCTCATGGCTTTCATATTAACAAAGGCTCTCATCTCTTGACCTGATGATTTTTATAGCTCCCTCACTGGTATACTATCCTCAGACTCACCCCTCTGCACATCTCCCACTTCTATCCCTATTATATTCAGTCAGTGAATGTTCCATAGCTGTCAGATTTTGTTTATTTTTTTAAATTAAATTATTTTTTTAATTTAAATCCAAGTTAGTTAACATACAGTGTAACAATAATTTCAGGAATAGAATTTAGTGATTCATCACTTCCATATAACACCCAGTGCTCATCCCAACAAGTGTCCTCCTTAATGCTCCTCACCCCTTTAGCCCTTTCTCCCACCCAACACCCTGCCAGGAACCCTCAGTTTGTTCTCTGTATTTAAGAGTCTTTGATGGTTTGTCTCCCTATTTTTATATTATTTTTGGTTCCCTTACCTTAGATTCATGTTTTGTATCTTAAATTCCACATATGAATGAAATCACGTAATATTTGTCTTCCTCTGACTTATTTCACTTAGCATAACACAGTCTAGTTTGAGCCACATTGTTGAAAACGGCGAGACTACATTCTTTTTGATTGCTGAGTAATATTACATTGTATATATTTACCACATCTTCTTTATCCATTCATCAGTCGATAAGACATTTGAGCTCTTTCCCTACTTTGGCTATTGTTGATAGTGCTTCTATAAACATCAGAGTGCATGTGCCCCTTCACATCAGCACTCCTGTATCCTTTGAATAAACACTTAGCAGTGCAATTGCTGGGTCACAGGATTTTTGAGAAATCTCAAAATTTGCGGAGGGGGACCTCAAATTTTTTTGAGGAAACTCCATACTGTCTTCCAGAGTGGCTGCACCAGCAGTGCAAAGGGTTCCTCTTTCTCTGCATCCTCACCAACATCTGTTGTCATCTGAGTTAATTTTAGCCATTCTGACAGGTGTGAGGTAGCATCTCATTGTGGTTTTGATTTGTATTTCCCTGGTGATGAGTGAAGTTGAGATTTTTTTCATATCTGTGAGCCATCTAGATGTCTTCTTTGGAAAAGTGTTCATGTCTTCTGCCCATTTCTTCACTGGATTATTTGTTGTTTTGTGTGTTGAGTTAGAGAAGTTCTTTATACATTTTGGATGTTAATCCTGTATCTGATATGTCATTTGCAAATATCTTCTCCCATTCCATCGATCGACTTTTAGTTTTGCTGATTGTTTTCTTCACTGTGCAGAAGCTTTTCATCTTAATGAGGTCCAAATAGTTCATTTTTGCTTTTGTTTCCCTTGCCTCTGGAAACATGTAAAGTAAGAAGTTGCTGCGGCCAAGGTCAAAGAGTTTTGACCTTTGACCTTTGTTCTCTTCTCTAGGATTTTGATGGCTTCCTGTCTTACATTTAGGTCTTTCATCCATTTGGAGTTTATTTTTGTGTGTGGTGTAAGTAAGTGGCCCAGGTTCATTCTTCTGCATGTCACTATCCAGTTTTCCCAATACTATTTGCTAAAAAGACTGTCTTTTTTCCATTGAACATTCTTTCCCACTTTGTCAAAGATAAGTTGGCCATATGTTTATGGGTCCATTTCTGGGTTCTCTATTCTGTTCCATTGATCTACGTGTCTGTTCTTGTGCCAGCACCATACTGTCTTGATGATTACAGCTTTGTGATATAGCTTGAAGTCTGGGATTGTGAGGTCCCCTGCTTTGGTTTTCTTTTTCAGGATTTCTTTGGCTATTTGGGGCCTTTTATAGTTCCATACAAATTTCAGGATTGTTTGTTCTAGCTCTGTGAGGAATGCTGGTGTTATTTTGATAGGAATTGCATTGAACGTGTAGATTGCTTTGAGTAGTATAGACATTTTAACAATATTTGTTCTTCCAATCCAGGTGCATGAACTTTGCTGAATTCATGGATCAGTTTTAGTAGTTTTTGGTGGAGTATTTTGGATTTTCCATATAGAGTATCATGTCATCTGCAAAGAGTGAAAGTTTGACTTCCTCCTTGCCCATTTGGTGCCTTTTATTTCTTTGTATTGTCTGACTGCTGAGGCTAGGACTTCTAACACTATGTTGAATAATAGTGGTGAGGGTGGACATTCCTGTCGTGTTCCTGACCTTAAGGGGGAAAGCTTCAGTTTTTCCCTATTGAGGATAATATTAGCAGTGGGTCTTTCCTACATGGCCTTTATGATCATGAGATATGATCCTTCTATCCCTATATTGTTGAGCATTTTTATCAAGAAAGGATGCTGTATTTTGTCCAATGCTCTCTCTGCATCTACTGAGAGAATTATGCGGTTCTTATCCTTTCTTTTTATTAATGTGATATATCCACATTGATTGATTTGTGGATATTGAACCAGCCCTGCAGCCCAGGAATAAATCCCACTTGATCATGGTGAATAATTCTTTTAATGTATCTTGGACCTGGTTTGCCAGTATCTTGTTGAGAATTTTTGCATCCATGTTCATCAGGGAAATTTGTCTGTAGCCCTCCTTTTTGGTGGAGTCTTTGTCTGGTTTTGGAATCAAAGTAATGCTGGTCTCATAGGATGAGTTTGGATGTTTTCCTTCCATTTCTATATTTTGGAACAGCTTCAAAATAATAGGTGTTAACTCTTCTTTAAATGTTTGGTAGAATTCCCCTGGAGAGCCAACTGACACTAGACTCTTATTTGTTGGGAGACTGCATAGCTGCCAGATGTTAATCACAGGACCCCCCAAACCAGGCTAAGACCATTTTGTATCAGTCATATATACAATTGAGCCACTAATCCTCTAATAGATTCCTATTAAGTTTCCTCTGGGCACATGGTTTATGCAACTAAAGTCTGTATTATAGCTGGAAGTGAGCATGAGACTAAGTTGAAGCCAATGGAAAACAAGCATTTTTTTTTCAATATTTAGTTCATTTTATTGAAAAGAAGCCATCACACCCTACAGGATACAATAGCAGCAACCTTGAAAGCCTACTCCTTTATAATCCTGTTCTATCTTAAACTTATAATGAATGCTGTATTTTAAGTGGCTTATATTGAAATTAACAATTACTTGTATAACTTTGCATTACTATATTCTAGGCAAAGGCTTTGCCTTTTTTTTTCTTTGTATTCCAAGCACTTATTGTAGCACCTTGCATATGAAAGGACTCAAAGAATATTTGCTGAATGTGAGAATTACATATTGAGTGCTATAAGTCATACTGAGTCTAAGTGCTTTCAACATTTTCATTTAATGTTTTTGCACTTTATACTTCTCTTTCCAGATGATAAGTCAGTAAGAACAAGGACCAGAACTTCTTATTCTGTGGCTGGTTTTGCTAAGCATAAATGTTTCAGTAAATACCTCTGGAATCACTTAAATCAGAATTAGAGAATTTGGAATCAGAATACCAATGTTGTAAGGAATCTTAGAAACATCTAAATCAATGTTCCCATTTAAGAAAGAGGAAAGTTATGCTTGGAGGTGCACACTAACTAGTCTAACATGACATAACTGGATGTGACAGATCTGGAAAATATAACTTAATCTTCTAGCTCCAAGTGCAGTGTTAAATGGCCCTTTATGAGGTGTGATTTCTACTGGTTCATAAATTAGTACTTCTGAGCTCATGATTTGGCTGTATCATCTTTCTAGGCTTTATGGGGAATTAAAAAAAAAAGATACTACTGGCCCCAAGTTTCTCTTGATCTGTTTTCCAGAACAGAACCATAGAAGAAAATCAGTAGAACTGAGAAAAAGAAACAAAAGCTTAACAAAACAAACAAAACCCCCATAACAACTTGCATCTCTTATCACTAAGATTAGAGCACATTTTAGTCATTAATTAGATGAATTCACAAATGAGTAAATGTGATACATCCTCCCGGAGACCTTCCTGCCAATGTGGGGATATAAATATGAATGCTGGCTCCCCCATGGAAAAGTGCCAGAAGAATCTTCTGTATGTTTCTTAAAAACAAAAACAAAAACCTCCACAGAAGAAAGAGGCCTCTATTTTTTTTTTTTTTTTTTTTTTTTGCATTCTACTCCACTTAGTCCAGATTCAGCGTTAGGATTTCAAACACAGACAATGTAGAGCTTTCTGCATTTCTAGCTCTAAATCTGTGGCCACCACCCTGTCTTTTGCTGTGTCACATGCTATTAGAAGCCTTTCAGTTGTGTTTGGAAAGCATTTGTTGAGCATCTACTAGGTACTAGAGACAGTAATAGATACTCCAGTGAGAAAAAAGTTGATTAAAATGGGATCCCACCTATCAATGAGGTGATGCTTGGATAGGGACTCACATAGAAGGCTGGTCATTCCCCTACACTGTATACAGAGTTCTAGGAAATCATAGAGAAGTCACTGTAGTGGCAAATACACTCCTGGACGCTATAATAATTGCTTATATCAATAAATTTGCTATCTGATAAGATGGAAAAGCAGTAGGCATGGTAAACACGGAGAGGAGAATGGGCCAGGGATGTGAGAGGTCTGAAAATTGAATTTCATGGGGTATGGATGGAGTAGCCGTGAGACTGTAGAGTATCCATGGGATTGTGGAGGAACTGTAGAGCTCTGGAGTAATTCTGGGGTGTGGGAGTAACTGTGGGATTCTGGGGTCACTGTGGGCTTTCAAACTGTAGGATAAAGGAATGAGCACCTTGGGAGGAACTCATTTGTTTTTCATGTGAAAAATATTTTTCAGATGAGGAAGGGTTTAAACTTAATTTCTATAATTGTTTTAGAAAGTCAAAACAAGGATTCATTGATCTGAGAAGAAAACTCTCATTCACCCTAAGGTAAAAGCCAGCATTCTCAATAGTGGTGTACTTTCTCAGGGAGGTACTGCTCTCAGCCACTAAGTGCTCAGGTGGTCAGTATGCCACCAATGGGTCACAGAGGGACCAATGCATTGATTCTCTCAATTCCTGAGCAGAAAGGCAGGGTCTGGATGGACCAAGTCTCTGGCCAGTTGGTTATAACCAAGAGCAGTTTTTGATTTTACCTCAGGGTCCACACTGACATGTTTATTTTCTGTGTTCTATGATGTGAAACACCGTGCAAAGCACTGCTGTGGAACGTATTGCTTGACATACGTTGATATAAACAATCTCCAAAATCTAGATTATTTTAAGACTCTATGTGAAGAGTGAAGGGAAAGAGGAAGCTCAGAACTCATTTATTGAGCTAATCTTTGTCTCATTTGTAGCCTCACTTATTCCTCACCACAGTTCCACAGTTCCACAGTCACATTACTTCTCTCTAATCTATTTGGAGAGGTACAGCTGCTGCACACACAGCAACTGGGGAAGCAATCAGTTAAGAAAATGTGAAATGGCATGGGGCCGGTTAACTGCAGGAGGAGAACAGAGAAGACAGCTGTGTTGGGTGCCCTGTGAGAAGGAGGCTTACCCTTGGAAGTACTGAGCCTTCCAAGAACAGTTGCAGCTGAGTGGGGGTGATCTGGTGAGGCTGGGCCAGGGGTAGGGGAAGAAGGCCATTTTGGGAAAAGGAAAGACATGACAGACTTGAACTCTGGGGACATGAGAGCCAGCAGGAGATGAAGCCACCAGAATGACTAGTAGAAAGTCTGGCAAACAAAGTTGGCCAGGGAGGAGAGATTCAGATTTAAAAGCTCTTGAGTTCCAAGAGGAACAATGTGGGCCTTAAGCCCCTGGCATTGAGAAACATCAGTGATAATAATATCAGAGAAAGCCAGACTATGAAAGGAGTGGATAAACACCATCCATGGGATTTCAGATGAAAGTCTATTGCTGTAGTCTCTGAGGAATACTACACTCAGCTATGATTTTCATTTTTTGAAGTAAATAAAGGTCCTTGGATCTCCACTGGAGTCTTCTATACAGATGTCTCACTTTGACCTAATTTGATAAATATTTATTGAGAATTGTATCAGGCTCTCTTCTAGACACTTGCACTACAAAGATGAAAAGGACATTTTTCATGTTTTTCGTGTTCTTGATGAACTCACAATCTGGAGGTATATAGGGTAGCATCTGACCTCCATACCAGCAAGACTTCCAGTGAGGCAAGATAAATCTCATTACCCCTTGGATAACAAGGTCTCTTTGGATTTGGGGGGCCTTGACTCAGGTCAGCACCTAGAGAATCCTCTATGTTACTAATCTGCCCTTACTTCCCTTATCACCAGACTTTCCTTTCTCTGAGATCAAGGCTTTAAAGAGCCCACTGGATGCCCAGATGCCCATTTATAGAAACATAGTGTATGAGACATTAGTAGGTGCCTCCAAAGTGTTTATCTGAATTTAATGCCCATTATGTTATGTTATCTCTCCCCTGAGGGGAGTGTTGCATGTTAACAAGGAACTTCTGTTTTAACCACAGGAACAAAATGACCATGGTGAAAATGTCTGCTACTCTGTGAGATTACAGGGGGACATAATTTTGAAAAAAATAAAACACCTTTAAATATTTATGAAATCGTATCACCGAATTACCTAGAAATAGGGGGGAATGGGGAGGATGAGGACTTTGCTTTTTATCAACCACATGGGCAAGAAGTTGATCACGCTTCATCCTTACAATAACTGTGAAGTATGGCTTCTTGTTTCTATTATCCAGATGTGAAAACCACATTCGCGTAACTTGCAGAAGCTCCAATAGCCAGGAGGTGGCAGAGCCAGGATTCAAACTAAAATCTGCCCAATGCTGAAATTTGTGCTTTTCTCTCTGCCCCCTGAACACCCTCGGCCTGATGCAGGGCTCGAACTCATGAACCCTGAGATCATGATCTGAGCCGAGTTCGAGAGTCGGGCGCTTAACCGACTGAGCCACCCAGGCGCCCCCTGACAGGACTTTTTGGTAACCCTGCTTCTCAGATGTAAGAATAGGCTTGCCTGTGGATTACAGGAAGGGTTTCCCATGAGCAACTGAATAATTTCATAGGTCTCTCAATCTGTCTTCCCCTGGTAAGCTGCCACCTCCAGCTGCCTCCCAAATGCATGTGATCCAGGGAGGCCTTTACAGCAAAACAAACTCATGCGTGCTTTCCTTATTGAGAATTCCTGAGCCTGATTAATCATGACAGATGTCTTCATAGTGGAGGGATTTCTGGTACCAGCATCTCTCAGCCTGTAATTCTGCCCTGCGCTTAAGTTCAGGAAAGGTAAAGGGGCCACCCTACTCACAGTAAAACAAAGCTCTTCTTAAGCTACACATATGTGTTGAGGCTTTAGAGGTTATGGCCCTCAGTCAACTACGGAAAGAGTCTCTTACAAGTCACTTACTATTAGAATCAGAAAAGATCTGAAGCACCTTCATTTTTAACCTCATTATTTTAAGGAAACCATGTTTGTGAGGAGGAGGATTATTTTTCAAGCATAATGTTGCTTCCCTTATGTAATGGTATTCCTGCTTTTTTTTTTTTTTGTTTGCATTCATCGGATATTTTTATTACTGAGCACACCCTGTGTTGGCATTCACAGGCTCTTGTCCTTGACGAACTTTCATCTTGTCGAGAGACCAGAGTCACATGTAGATTGAATAATTTGACAATGACGTCAGACAGAAGATAATCAAGGCTGACAAAGAAATGCCAGAGACAGGCGCATAGGGGCTTCTCAACTCCTTCTTAATGGATCTGTGTAAAACAAATCTGCCTCCTACCATGATAGAAAACAGAAAAAGAAAGGAAATGGATTTATTGAGTGCCTGATATATGCCAGGTATCACAGTAAAGCAGTCCAGGTTATTTTTGCCACTACCTACCACATTCTTACAAATTTCATATCAATATCTCCATGTTATAGAAGGAAAATCTGAATCTCATGCTAATAGCTTACAGGACCAGGACCCCAACTTAGTCTAATTTGAAAGGCTCTGCTCATTTAAGTGCAGCACAGCTTCCCTTTGGGGAGAAAAATCAAAAGCATAATTTTCTGAGAACATCCATATGATGAGACGCTTTCCATTATTTTATTTATTGCTCACAGGAATGTGATGTATATACATCATTTTAATAAACAGTGAATTCATTTTATAGTTATGACTTTAAAACACAAACAAACAAATCTAATGAGTCCATTAGTTTTTGAAAATGTTAATAACACTGCTAAGGGCAACTTTTACTGCTTAAGGTAAGAGTATAGAATAAATATAATAAATAAAAAATGCATTAGTACTATTGAAAATACATTTTATTTCCATGACTTATCACATAAACAACACATTAGTAACCAAAGTTTCAATAACACTGTTGGCAATAATATTGCTTGTTGATAATAATTTTACTTCTATAACTTAAAAACAAATGCCTGTGAAATAAGAAATAATTCCATCACCAGGTGGGACAATAAATTACTTTTCAGAATGCTAGGGGACTAGGCACAAGGCCAATTAAATATCCCTGGCAGATTGGATCAGCAGGAAGCAGCTTGCAAAAGCACTTGCTTAGAAGTAGCAGGACTGGACAGGAGGATGAAAACCTTCCACACAAGGTTACTACTTGAATTTCAGAATGTCATTGATAGACAAGATTTAGCCCATAGGACTGCTGGAGACAGCCAGTAGACACGGTGATTTAAAGAGACAGAATTTTCCAATTAACAAATAATATTTTAGGACCTAATGCAGGCCCTGGAGCTTTTTTAAGGGCTAGGAAGTTTCTGGCTGGTGAGAAAAACAGGCAAATAAATAATTAATGACAGTGAGATATGTCCAAAAATATCCTTAACTTTGGGGTAGCACAAGAAGGAAAGGGATTGTGACCTAATGATGCCTTGGATTATGGGAGCATGGAAGATGGACCTCTATCTCGGATTGAATAGGTGGTGAGCAGAGAGTTTCTGGGAAGCCCTGCTAGGGTGGAGATGATTGATGTGAGCTCATCTTAGAAGGATGAACAAGTATGGAAGGTGAGCCTGGAGTGGCAGGACTGTGACCTCATGCAAAGTCAGAGTGGTATGTAGAATCAGACCGTGTGGTGAACATGCAAGTGATACGGCCAGGAGGTTGACAGTGAGGGTGGAGAGGTGGTCAGAAGCTAGATTATCCAAAGTCTTACATAAAATTCTGTGGAATTTGGTCTTTATTCTGGAGTTGTTTCCAATTTTTACTCTGCATCAATATCACCATAAATATCAGGAAATACTGATTCAGAGAGGCTGAGTTGAAGTCTAGAAATTAGCATTATAAACAATCTCTCCAGACTGTATTACTTCTGGTACGTCGAACATCACAATCCTCTGTGGAACAGGAACTACTGAAAAAATTTTAATTGGGAGAACTGGCCATGTTTATCCACTTAAAGTTCCATTCTGGCAAAGTAAATTGCAGACTGGTTTGGACACTCAAAACACATGAGGCAAACAGGCGGCAGAGTGACTCCTTGGTAGGTTATTGCCTTAATCCAGGTGAGAAGTGCTACATGCACTAGTTAATTTATGTAGGGGACAAGGAAAAGCAATGATTCAAGGATGACTCCTGAAAACTAGAGCTATTATGCAGTGATGGAAGATAGGACAGTGTGTGAGCTTGATTAGGGAAAGAGATGAGCTCAGAGTGGGCGTTCTTTGCCTGTGCTCCTTCCAGATTGTGATGTCAGTTCATGTAACCGAGTTCAGGAGATCAGCATTGGACATGAGCATCTAGTAACTGTCACGCTGTTAGTGCTAGCTACAGTGAGGGTCTGGATGAGTTAAGAACACAAAACAATCAAGGAAAACAAAGGTATCCACAGACTTCTGGAGAAGGTGGTGCTTGATAGAAGATAGAAAACTGGGGGAGTGGGGAGGGGGATATGGAAGGAATAACCAGAAAAAGAAAGGGAAGTTAGGAAAGAAGTATCACTGAAGACAAAAGTAAAGTGCATTCCAAGAGACAGACTTTCTGTAGTGTGAAAATTCTCATGGGTTGTCAGATTCATAGAGACTCAAAGTGTCCAAGAGCCTTTATGTTCTACTTGATGATGTTATCATCTTTTTTTTCACCAAGACTACATAGCAGAAGGCTCACTTCAGTTTTATGGACGATGCTGAGCCACAAAAGAGACTTGATAAATTGCCCATGTTCGTATGGCCCGTGAGAGGAGGAGATTGACTTCAGCCTCAATCCCTGCTCTGTCTGGAAGCCTGCAGCCCATCCTTGATCACATGCTGCCTTCCTAGAAGCTTGAGTGAAAGAAATTTCAGAAAACTCATGCCCACTAAGTGGAAGGGTGGATAACAGGGGATAGACAAGAAGCACTGCATGTCAGTGACTGTTTTTAAAACTTCATGTCTGAAAACAAAAGAAAAGTAACATGAGACGAAGGGATGTAAAATTGAGAAATAGAGAAAGAAAAAAGATGTTTCCATTCAGAAGGGAAGGAACCAGGAGAGAGGAAGGAGATGAAGTTGGAAGAGAGACACAGAAGTGTTTTATTTTTACAGTCACAGGGGAGTGGAATTCAGAGCCATGATTGTAGACATTTGAGTGGTGAAAGAGAAGAGATCAAGGATACAAATACGTGTGTTGTTAGATGGGAAGGGAGGAAGAGTTCAAGAAGGTCTCCCCAGGGAGACACAAATTGTATGCCCACTTTCTCACTGACTTAGGAGACATTTGATGAAAATAATGAGACCTGATGGTAAAAATAGGAGCTAGAATAAAATGAAATGAATATGCAAATAATCTTTTAGAGGACATAGAGTAGGGGGTTAGCAAGGACATGTAGAAACATGGCCAAGCAGTTTAAATGGTCCAGCTCAGAATGGGGTCAAAGAATCTGGAATGCTCTCACTTTCCATGGTCAGGTAACTCTCAGAAGCTTCTGGCAAAACCTGATGTCTACTTTAGACAACCTCTGTGTTCCACCAGGAGGATCACACACCACTGGTTAGGAATAGCTGTATGAGGACACTCTAGGGAGGATTCATGAAAAGATGAGGCCTGAGGTAAACTGTGAAAGTTGAACAGAATGTGGACTGGTGGAGGGGAGGGAGGAAAAAACAATACAAGAGGAAGGAGCGACCACAAAATGTGGAAAAGCATTATCTAAAGGCTACGAATTAACGTGGAAGTGTTGAAGGAAATGAGGAGGAGGAGAGGGACACTGTTGGGGATGTTAAGAAAGAGTCAGATGATTCTTAGTTTCTGAAAAGATCTCCAGTCTAGCTAAAGATGCTGGACTTCATCCTTTGTCAAGTGTTTCCAAAGCAGAAGATCACCATTGGCTTCACTAAGTGTCCTGCTTTAGGCTTAAAGGTGTTCATATTCAGCTGTATCTCATGATGTCATGGAAAGGAAAAAAAAATTGTCTGGCTCCTTGTCTGAGTTGGAAAGAGACTTTACATACACTATATCCATTCTTCACATAGGCAGTGATTATGTCCATTTGGGCCAACATCACAAAGGTATGAAGGACAGCCTTACAAGTCCATGCTCCCACCCAATATTTGGTTCCAGTCTATAAACTCTCTTAGGTACATAATTAGTGGGAAAGCATCAATCAATAGTCACTTCCTAATGAGAGCCCTTTTGCATACAAGAAGTACTACTCTTTGTCCTAATGGCAGAAATGATTTCTGAAAATAAAAAAAAAAAATAAGTTCTGGGACAGCTGTAGGGAGAAAAATAGAAATGTCAAGTGCTCCTTTCACCTAGATGAGGGAAAGCAACTTGATCAATGAACCAAAAGAAAGAAAGGGATTTGGTGAAGTATGTTATGTAGTCTCCATAGCCCTCAGAGCTATAAGGAATAGTCAGGGACCACCAAGATGCCTGGGCCTGGGATCTACTGCAATAATTCTGGGATTCGAGCAGCAATAAAATTCCAAGGCATTTAACTTCGTTTTGTGCATCCTTCCCTCCTTGGGCTTTCTATCCTCCTCTTCGTCTTCTTCTTTTATAATTTTAATTCCAGCATAGGTAACATACAGTGTTATATTAGTTTCAGGTTTACAATACAGTGACTTGACAATTTCATACATTATTCAAGTGCTCGTCACAAGTGTACTCCACCAATTTCACCCATCCCGCTACCCACCTCCCCTCTGGAAACCACCACTTTGTTCTCTATACTTAAGAGCCTGGTTTTTGGTTTCTCTCTTTTTGTCTTCCTTTGTTTTGTCTCTTAAATTCCACATATTAGTGAAATCATGTGGTATTTGTCTTTTTCTGACTTATTTAACTCAGCATTATACTCTCTAGATCCATCCATGCTGTTGCAGATGACAAGATCTCATTCTTTTTTATGGCTGAGTAATATTCCATTATATA
Source organism: Prionailurus viverrinus (assembly GCF_022837055.1). Taxonomy (NCBI): domain Eukaryota; kingdom Metazoa; phylum Chordata; class Mammalia; order Carnivora; family Felidae; genus Prionailurus; species Prionailurus viverrinus. The sequence goes on along the minus strand of NC_062568.1, from coordinate 102,704,754 downwards.
TATGTATATATATATATGTATATATATATACACATATACATACACATATATACACACACACATATACATATATATATATATATAAATGTGTGTGTGTATATATATATATATACACACACATATACATATATGTAGGAATGATACATACCACATCCCACATCTTCATATCCATTTACCTATGAATAGACATTTGGTTTGTTTCCATAATTTGACTATTGTAAATACTGCTGAAGTAAACATTGGGGTGCATATACCCTTTTGAATTAATGTTTTTGTATTCTTTGCCCCTTCTTTTTTTAGGAGTCTTGCTTCCAGCATCTTCCAGCCAGGCTATTGGAGGTGGGATGGTGCCACTGCCAGCTGTTGTAACTGGAAAAGTCACTGCGACCCTTGTTCTGTTTGAAGCATGATCTAGTTTCCCTTGTCTTGGTGTCTGCAGAACAGGGTCTGAGGAGACCAAGGACCCTACTGCATCAACTATAATGTTTCTACCACATCAACTATGATTTCTTTAATATTTTTTAACCTTGCTTAATATTTCTACCCCATAGCATTACTGGAAAAACCAAAAGCCTTTCCCACTTTCCAAATGCCCATATCCCTTCTCCCCCCCAGATATGCAGCTTAAGAAGAAAACTAACCCAAGCATCCAGACAAAAAGCCAGCAGCACAGTTTCATGGGAGATGGATGGCAAAGGGTACGTGTTTCTTTTTTATGTACAAATGGAGGAATTTTACTAGCCCTCTTGTCTCTTTAGTGGTCCTCTAAGCTAGGTGAAACATCTGTAGCTGTATTTGTACCCATGACCCCTGTCTCATCGATACCACTCTCTGATGCCAAGATGAAGCCATTTTCTTCCCGCAAGCCATTTGGCATCGTTTCTTGCCTTCATCTCGTTTCATCCCTGTTCCTCAGCATGAGTGCCATAGTTTGGAAAACCTCAGATCCTCCAACATCTTCATTAGGGAAAGGCAAGGAAATACTTCCTAAGATTAGATGTTTGTTATAATTTCTAGGGAAGGGTTTAAGAAGAATAAAGGCATGTTGGGATGGGCCTTCTAGAGTTTATTCCTCCTAAACTTGTTTCTGGGAATACATTAGACTGTAAGAAATTACATAGCACAGTAATATAAAGCAAGCTTTTAAACAGAATATAAATAAATCATTGCCTATAATCATAATGGCTACCACTTCTTATGCCTGATACTGTACCAGGTGTTTATGTAAATCATGCCACTTAACTCTCAAAATAATCCTAGGACATAGGTTATTACTGTGGTTTTTCTATTGAGGAAGTACAGATTCAGAAAGGCCAACAGTCTGCTGAGTTTGAAAGTAGTAAGGCCAAAATTCCAATCAAAACCGGGTGCTCTGTCCGGTATTCTAAACCAAGCCTAACATCTCTCATGCTCTTTGCTACTGCAAAGTGGAGACCTTTGTCCTGGTGGCTGATGGTGCTCAATTAACTGGACTTAAAAATGTAGTTATATCAAAGGGGGACCAGGGCAAAGAAACAGAAGGGATGCATACAGAGATTGCCTTGATTATATATTTAACTGATGGGTGAATCTGATGATCTTTGGTTCTGTTTTGCCTCAGCCAAATCTGTGCTATAAATTTTGGTTTTTGACTGATCAGTATGCAGGTCTATCATGACAGGTACCTCAGTTATGGTCACTTCTCAAACATTTATTGGGCATTTGTCTATGAATAAGAAATGAGGACAAACAGATGGTTGCAGAATAATGTGGTCGGTTCAGCAGTCAAGGTATGCAGAGAAAAGTGGGGACCCACAGAGCAGGGACATCTAGCTCAGAATGAGGGAGGGGCAGTCAAGGGAAGACATTCTGGAGGACATCCGAAGTTATTCTTAAAGGATAACTAGAAGTCAGTCAGACAAGGAGGGGTCCATGCTAGGCTACAAGTGGAAAAAGCATGCACAAAAAGAAGGCACAAAGGAATGCAGGAGTGAGGTGGGGGCAGGGAACTGCCAAGAGTTCAGAACAATTAGAACACTGAATGCAAGGCTAGTGCAGAGCTAGGGAGGAAAGCTGAGTTCAGAGAGGTCAGCCAGGACCAGGCGTCTGGGTGTTGAAGCTGCAGGAAGGGGAGTGACATGAACCGACATGCATTCAGATCATTTGAATTCAAGTGGAAGAGGCAGTGAAAGAGGTAGGAGTTGGAAGCTCTCACCACTGGCCTGGTGATCTCTACCCTCTCCAGAAAGCAAAGGGATTATTCATAATCACTGAATGGAAACTTTGGTTTCCACAGTGCAGAGCCTGACCTGGGGCTCGAACTCATGAACTGTGAGATCATAACCTGAGCTGAAACCAAGAGTCGGACACTTAACTGACTGAGCCACCCAGGCACCCCTAATTCCTTCATTTCTTGTGCCTGGTGACTGCCCACTGACTATTTCCCTGCTTCTGTCCTTGATATCTGCGTATGCATGGTTACTTCCTTGGGTCAAGTTTTTGTTTTGTTTTGTTTTTTATTACTTGCAAATGAAAATTGGTTTCTGTAGATATTGGCAGGATGTAAATGCTTCAAACAGGGTAACTCAGTGATTTCCACTTTTAATCACATTAAGGACAACACCTCTGTCTTGCAGTTTGTGCTACTCCAAGTGTGATCTGCGGGCCAACATGTAGACCACGGCAGGCCCGGGGACCCTCTGCCACCAGTGCAGGATGGGATTAGTGCAGAACTTCACCGTGAGCATTTAGACACCTATTTAGCAAACTGGCTGCATAGTTTTATCCATGTGGAATCTAACTATAAAACTTTGGCTTGTCTCTTTTATATATTTGGTATTTTCTTCATTCTACTTTTCTATAATCCATTTTGTTGTGTTTTTACAAAAGGATTCATCTGTGATGGGTGGGGCCAGAGGGAGGGATGGGGAAGGAACTGGTTCTTCATCACAGATAGTCTAGGAAACCTTGTTCCACCTTCTGTTGCAAAATGAATGCCATAAGAAAATAAAATAAAGCAAAACTGTCCAAGAGTTTCTGAGTGACTACTACGTGTCAGGCAGGTAAATTGGATGTCTCACTTGACCTTTCCCAAGGCTCTGTGAGATGGACATTATTACATACATTTTGCAAAAGAAAAAAAAATGGAGCTGGCAGCATTTATGCAGATTATGTGGGTTGGAAATCAACCTCAAATCTATATGATCCCCCAATCAATACTCTTTTAAATACCCCCTGCTTCCCTGTTTGAAAGCATATAATTTATTGATAAAATTAGGCTTAGCTTCTTTAAGAAACAGAAAGGTCATTAAGATAAGGACCCATACAATATGCCATGATATAGTGATTTATACAAAATATATATTTGATCATTTAGATAAATTTGGTTTTTATCCATGGTCCTTGAAAACATTTCAGAGCCATGAAGGTGAAATGTATGCTTTATTAGTAGTGAAGGTGACTTCTGGACCCCACCCAGGGGTAGGGGCTGGTTGCCAGGAGGATCAACCATGTGGTTAGAGGGATGGAACTTTTGGTCCTAATTCTCCAACCTTGAAGGAAGGGAGAGGGGCTGGAAGTTGAATCAGCCAATGGCCAGTGACACTCAATCATGACTCTACAAGGACACCTCCATAAAAACTCAGGAGGATTGGGCTTGGATAGCTTCCAGTTGGGTGAACACATGGATATTGTGGAGAGTAGTATGCCTGCACAAAGTATGGGAGCTCCATGCCCTTTCCCCATACCTCACCCCATGCATCTCTTCATGTGACTGTTGATTCAAATCCTTTAACAAACTGGTAAACCTAAGTATGTGTTTCCCTGAGTTCAGTGAGCCACTCTGGTAAATTAATCAAACTTGAGGAGGAGGCCATTGGAACTGCCAATCTGTAGCTATCAGTCAGAAATACAGGTAACAGTCTGAAGCTTGCAACTGGCCTATGAGGGCCATGGAGGGCAGTCTTGTAGGACTGAACCCTGAAGCTGTGGGATCTGATGCTATCTCCAGGAGGAAGTGTCAGATCTGTGTTGAATTTTTGGATGTCCTGCTGGTGTCTCAGAATTGCTTGGTGTTGTGTGTAGGGACCCTTACCCACCTGTTGGAATGGAGTCTAGGAACCCAAAAAGAATGTCCATGATCTGTATAGCACAGCACTAGAGGCAACAAGATTTTCAGTATATTCTGGGTAACTGGTTATCACCCTAGAGTTGCCCTTGCTGTTAACACACTGCTTTAGACGTAAACGAAATCCAGTATCAAGTACTCTGGAGGAATAAAGTGAAGGATCTCTCAGAAGAAGGCCAAAACTTCTACTAGGGAGGGTGTTTGCATCCGATCTTTACCCAGTAACAATTAAATTTCCTACCACGTCTTTGGGTCTAATGGGATAATGGGACGTTTCGTTTTTATCTACAAGGACTGTGTTTGTGCACATGTTCGTTTTGAGAAGAGGGAAGATGGAAAGAAAACTAGGTTTTATAATTGTTAAGGCCTCGAACTCTTGGAGATGTACACATAGACTATAATGTCACCAGGAAACACTTTGTCACATGTCGTTAAATCAGCCCCTATCCCACCTCAGCGTTCTGTAATGTTAGATTAACTGAACATTTGTGCACACTTCTCTTTCAGGCTTTGACCATGGACATTTAACATGCTGCATCCAGGAGAACTTCCCACATGCCTAAGATTAAGCACTGTTGATTTTCTCCTGGTGCCTATCTCATTCAGAAATAACACACTTTGAAGAGAGATTGTGTCTCTGAGTGGGTTCCTCCTATAAATTTTATTTCAGTACTTGCCAGGTCCCGAGAAGAGTGTGCCAAGTGTAACCAAGGCTGCAGACACTTTGAGAGATTGATGTTTCAGAGAAATTGAAATTCATTCAAAAGTAGTCTTCATCAAAGTCCAGAGCTCTGCCTGAAAATCTGAGAGGAACCGGGGCCCCAGCCCCGAACTGCTCAACATTCTCACCCGTGTGTCAAAAGCCCCACATCAGAAGAGAGACGCACAAAGGCAGGGGCAGATAGAAGGAGGCCAAGTGCACTAGGGAGTTTGTCAGGACGGACCCAGAAAACCCAGAAACAGGTTTATTACTGTGGCCTCCAATAAGCTTCCTTTCTACGATCATGCTAACAAAATCTAATGATGTGTTCTTAATAATCACAGTCATTTTTAATAATATCTAGCAAAGCAAGGTAGTGCAGCCTTATGGTTAAGCCTGCAGACTTTAAGCCAAGAATATCTCTCACTAGGTGAGCACCTACTGAATGTTCAACACCCTACCTCAAGTATAACGTAAAAGGGAGCCCCGTTAACTCGCTCCTTAATCAGAAAGGGTAGATATCATTACCACCTTGCAGAAGCAGCTCAGGGAGATCCCAGACTAGGGAATGTAACAGAGCCCACATTTAAACTCAGATTTGATGCACCCCTAAGCTGGTTATTTTTTAAAAATATTATTATGCTTTATCTAGCAGAAAAGACAGCAGACAATTTTATTCTGGTTTGAAACACACAGCTCTGTAAATGGAAAGTAAATATTACACACCAAACTCTTGACTGTTCAGGTTGAGAATAAACACGAGCCATTCTTTGAACATTAGGTTTAAGATTTATACATGAACTAACACCACCTCTGCTTGTCTCATGAGATGCAAATAAAGCACCCTATCTTCTCGAACCTTTGGCATTGTTTACTCCAAAGAGCAAAAAGAGGAGGGCTTCTTGGTGACAATAAATGTTCTACTATGTTCCTTCTATGTCACTGCAGGACATTCAAAGGAAATGATAAGACAAACCTAGAGGCTCATGGTGGTACCAGAGAAAGGCTTATTATCCATGCCATTCTTGGGGGCATCTGGGTGGCTCAGTCTGTTAAGCATCCAACTTGGGCTCAGGTCATGATCCTCAGTACCCTTCTCTCTCTGCTTCTCCCTTGTTTGCTCTCTCTCTCTCTTTCAAAAATACTAAACATTAAAATCAAAAACCACAAATAAACCTTGCCATTTTTTAACTTGTCCCACTAGAAAGTGTGATGAATTCAAAAGTAGGTGCAAATAACTTTACAAATAATTTAAAGAAGCTTATGTCTACCCACCCCCCCCCCCGCCCAGATGTCCCAGGGACCCCTGTGCCCCGACCCAGCTAACAAACCTCTAAGTAGAGATTAGAAGCAAACAAGAGTATCATGACTTTAATTCTCTGTACCTTAGGAAGAACCAATAAAACTCTTTACTGAGCATAGTAGATGCAGAGAAAAAGGAAAGAGTAATCACTAAATGACATATGAGCATTGTATCTGGAAGGAACGTGCCCAATAAATATGAGGGGGATGGAGAGGAATTCTCATTTTATTGATAGGGAAAAGGGTGGTTAACAGGGTCTTCCCAAGGTGACATTCCAAGGTAGAGCTAGGATTTGACCCCAGTTTTGTCTGACTTTAAAGCAGGTCTTTACTTACCCAATGTCCAAGTTCAATGGGAATAGATGATCACTACTACAAAGATGGGTAATCAGTGGCTCTAGCTTCTGGGATACGTATGCCAGGAAAACGAGTAACATAGACAGAAGAATGTATAAATGACTCAGAGAAACAAAGAGAAATGAAGGTTTCTGCACAGGCCTGGGGATGGCTGTGATCGAGATCCGTATAGATGTATGTGCGCATGTACTATAGGCAAGGCCAGGGAACAGTACGAAAATAATGAGAGCACCAGAAACAGCCCCATGGGCCTCTCTGATCCTCACCTCCATGTGTTTAAGGGGAGCAGAACACGCTACCCCCAAATATGTCTATTTGGCATATGGATGATCTTGAGCTGTGTCTTTAAGAAACAGCAGACACAGGAGAAACTCTGGAAACCCGGTAGAGGTTACCCTCTGGCAAGAGACAATTACATTTATAAGGAAAATCTCCATTTGTAAGGGTGTCTCCCTCTGTTCCAGGAAGAGAAGGAATAAACCCCTAGAAACTCTTCTCAATGAAGATGGCAAAGACTTAAATCCGCGCAGCCCTCTTACTCCTGTTTACTGTGCTTTTCCTGGCAATCCCCCCTAGTTGGCCTCTCCCATCCCCAATACTTTTCTTTTGTCTTTAGCTAAAGAAAGTATTTAAGGCAAAGGCTTGGGCCATTTCAGGGAGTTACTCAGTTCTCCCGGGTCTCTCCCATGTGTACCTGAGGTACAGGTGATATTCAACTTCCAGGGTTGTTTTTTTTTTTTCTGAAGTGAATCTGTCTTTTATTGGTGGCGGGGGGGGGGGGATTAGCCCCTCTACACCTAGACACGTAGAGGACATATGATCTTGTCTTCCTTACAATGTCATGAGACCAGAGCAGGCTCTTTCCCACTACTACTCACTGAGTGCTCACAATAGGTGCTTGCTAAATGCACCCCCGGTGCATGGCAAGATTGGCTGCAAAGGGAGAGCAGCCGGCTTGTGGAAGACTTCACAATTCTGCATAAGAGGCTTCTATCTTACACCTCATAGAGTAGAGGCATTGACTGCACTTGAATGTACACGGGACCCAGGGGTTCCAGAGTGATAGGCTTATACAGAGTCCAGCTGAGCCATAGACTTTCTACTTGACTGCATTCAGGTACCAGAGGTAGGGACCAACATGCCCCCTAGGGCCGAATTCCAATATAATGATATGCAAGAAGCAGTTTATATGAAGGAATGTTGCACCAGAAAAGGCATGTATAATCAGACAGACCTAGGTCAAAGCCAAGCTCTGTGTGAACCAGAAATAAACCTTGGGTAAGCTTATTCACCTGACCTACCTTCATTTTCTCCTTCGTGAAATGAGGATCATAAAGCCCATCTCTGACGCAAAGATTTGGGGCCCTGGAGCCAGACAGCCTGAGCTGACATTTCCGCTTCCCAGCTATGTGACCTCAGACAAGTGAGTTTACCTCTCTGTGCCTCTGTTTCCTTATCTATAAACTGGCATTCGACATACACTTGGCATGCAGGGTTATTATGTAGATGGTGTGCTAACAGATGTAAAAGGCAGACTGTTTCTGGTCTCCAAGTGTCGCATAAAGGTTAGTCCTTCCTCATCCTCTGTGTTCTTAATATTGCTGTCACATAATACCACTCAATTCTTAGGCCCTGGTAGATAACTGAGGAAGGATGATTTGAAGGAGCAGCCCTCCCACGCTTAGTCTTAGGGATTTTGGAGATTTCAGTATCAAAGAAATCTCTTATGTTGGAGATTTTAGAGGGCATTCCAGTATGAACCTAATAAAAATGTGTGCCCAAGGGCTACAGCCCAAACTCACTGTCATTTCCTGGCTTCTGAGGCTCAAGGCACAGATTACTTAGGGGATGTCAAGGCACTCCCTGGGAGCTTTCGCCTATTGTGAAATACCTCTCTTCATTTCCCTCCCTCCAGAAAGTTCCCTTAGCCTTAACAACCCAATTGTCTCCTTTTCTAATATGAAATGTACCTCACCCTGTAACTTGACCTGGTAGGAGTGTGATTAGTTAATTGCTGTGGGCACCTGACATTTGAAGGAAAAAATGGATACCTCAGCCATCTTTCCTCTGAAGCCATGGAAAATGATTAAGGTTCAGTGATTTCTCAGTGGGGGGTAGCTGTTTTCAGGCGGATATTCAGAGACTTGCAAATTCTAGACATTAAGCTGTTCTTGTCTTTCTTTTTCTCTTTTATGAAGGCATGGCAGGGGAGGGGTTGGAAAAGACAAAGGGACAGGCTCTGAATAAGTTTTTTAAATCTCCTTTCTTTGTAATAAAAAATGTTCATCTGTATAAATTCCCACTTGTTTGCCACGTGCATATTTGGCCACTGGCAAAACTGTGAAATCTCAGAGGTTCTCTTTCTTGTCTTTGTCTTTTAGATTTTATATGGCTGTCCTCATTGAGGGGCTCCTTCTCACACACGGGGTAGGTGGGGGGGGGGGCAAGGAGCTCACAACCACCCTGTCAAAAGCTGGGAAAGAATGCTTCACTCATGCACACATAGATAAAATTCACAATCCCTGGCATCTGGAGTAAGACCTTCCCCTCCTCCCCTCCCTGAGGACACACAGGGTAATGAGGCTCTCAAAATCTTTCTCTCTTCGTCTTTTCTGGGTCACGGACATGTTTTGGAAATCAGGTGAAATATAAGCCCTTTATCCAAGAAGAACACACAGATGCATACACAGACACAGCAGTCCATCCACGATTTCAGGGGAGTCACGGGCACCTCTTCAACACAAAACATAAATCCTGGAGAGTGCTAATGCAGACCCGGCTGGACTTTCTGTGAGAAGGTCAGGATGGGTGGGAAGCTGGGGCGAGATATGGGCTTTCTGTCATGTCCTTTCATTCCACTTTCTTCCCCTACACATAAAGCCAGTAGCGGAGGTATGTTTAAAAACTGGTGTTAGAATTTAAAAGGTGAGTTAAGTTAATGTTATCATTAGCCACAGTGTCCTTTGATCAGTGGGTGATGAGAAATGAGACACACACAACTATAACATCATTCTGTTGTAACACAATCTAGTAACTGCCTTAAAGGGGAAAAAAGATTTAGAGAAATAATTTTTTTTGATGTTGATTTATTTTTGAGAGAGAGGAGACAGTGAGCACAGGAGCAGGGGAGGGGCAGAGAGAGGGGAAGACAGAGGATCCTAAGCAGGCTCTGCACTGAGTGCCTATCCTGATGGGGGGCTTGAACCCACAAACCGTGAGCTCATGACCAGGGCCTAAGTTGGACGCTTAACCGACTGAGCCACTCAGGTGCCCTGAGAAAGAAATTTTCAACTGGAGGACAAGCCAAAAGGCTTAACGTATGCCCACAGAAATGGACTCAGAAATTCTTTACCAAGTTTTTTCCTGAGGAGTCCATAAGTCAGAGAAGAATGAGCCTTTAAACCATGACTGGATACACATTTTGAAGCCAGAGACATGTTTGAAATCTTAGGTTTCATTTGAAAATTCCGTGATATTTTATATCTTGCTCCAAAACATTTCTATTTTCTTAAATAACAAAATGACGTGCATTTCTTAACCTTTGAATGAAATTGGTTCTCCAGGAACCAATTAGTGTGTGTGTGTGTGTGTGTGTGTGTGTGTGTGTGTGTGCAGTGTGTCTTTCCTTATTATCATTGCTTTCTTCTGTGATGGCAATAATGCTAAAGCTACAGTTGAAAAGCTTGGGTTCAGAGATGAGGTCACCCTGAATGATACGTGTCCCCAAACATGCTGTGATCATTTCACAGCATCCATCATCACGACAGTACAGGAGACAGGAACAACCATAGGGCTTTATGAAAAATTTAAGCAAGAGTAAAGTCACAGAGTGGGGGGGGGCTCCTGAGTAGGGACCAATACAGGTATCTCCATAATGATGGCTTTGGGAGGGTAGAACCCCAGGCTGGTGGGACTCTGTCTGCCACTATCAAAGTGACCATGGTTTATATTCAGAAGTTGAATGTGTGTCTACACCAAGAGCTAAAATCAGTTCTTAATTTGGAACTGTACTCCAAAATTTTTTGGGAAACGAATGTGATTTCCTCCAGTCAACCGGAATTATATATTAAAAAGCTGTTAGAATCTCAGCTCCTACCAAGGGTCTAAAATTCTCTTCTCAGTGGAAAGAATATAGTGCTTGGTAAACATTAACCATATAGGGTTGTGGGGCCAATTAGTGGTGATGCGTGTTAATGACAAGCCTGGTATACAGTAGGCAGTCAATAATGGTAGCTACTAATACTATAAACAGAGACTATGATTCCTTATGATAAATTGCAACCAGACATATTCTGGATGAAAAGAAACAAAACTGAGGCCAATAAAAGGCAGTATATAATTAAGAGCTTAAAGATGTTTTATGTATATATATATATATATATATACATATATATATATATATATATACACACAATATATATATATACACAATATATATATATATATACACAATATATATATACTGTGTGTGTATATATACATATATATATACGTATATATATACATACATATGTGTATATATATATACGTATATATGTACACATATATATATGTATATATGTATATATATATATATATATATATATACACGTATATATATACATATATAGTACCAGCTTTAAGGGTTCAGAGGAAAGTAATAGTAATGAAGACTACAGAAGAGAGGCCCAAGACTGGATCGGGGAAATCTCTGAAGATAGAGGTAAGATGCAAATTTCTAGTTTACTTGGTTTACGAGAAACCAACAAGAAAAACTTTTGCAAGATATCCTTGAACAAAGTGAAGAGAACCATTTATATCAACAGAGGGCTAATTAAGTTAATGCAGAAAAGACACCAATGGCCTTTACACGACACAGCTATATGGTGCTTTCTAGCTTGATTCATTTTCAACTTAAAGCTTTATGTTGTTGGAAAACCTTTCTGAAACTCCCCTGCAACCCAGGCTTTCCTTATGGTCACCACACTGTGGCTCCCACAGGTCAGTAAGACAAGTCTGGAGGAATGACTGTGTTCTATTCTGGACATTATATTTTATTAATTTTTTAACGTTTATTTATTTATTTTGAGAGAGTGAGCATGAGCAAGGGAGGGGCAGAGAGAGAGAGAGAAGGAGAGAGAGAATCCCAAGCAGCCTCTGCACTGTCAGCACAGAGCCTGATGTAGGGCTTGAACTCACAAACTGGGAGATCATGACCTGAGCTGAAATCAAGAGTCAACCACTTAACCGACTAAGCTGCCCCGGTGGCCTGTGGACACTATATTTTAAATACAGCGTTGACAAAGTAGAATGTGTACAAAATAGTGGAACGTGATGGCAGGAAGTGCAAGGAGGGGGAACCATGTTGTAGGAAAAATAAAAGAAGACCAAGACAAATGGGGGTGCTACCCTGATGGACTTGCAGAAAAATCATGATGATGAGGAAGGACAAATGGTGTGAGGTGCCCCGGTGAGCAGAGCTAAGGGCAGTTGTCTGGTGGTGCATGGGTGCAGGCTTGGGCACAAAGGGAGAAAGGATGCCCTATGAACTTTATTTTTTGTGGAGGAAAGTGAGCTATCTTGTGAAGTCATAGTTCTATGCTTATAAGATGTAGGATAGGGATGCCCAGGGGCCATAGTCCATTGAGTGTCCAGCTCTTAATTTCAGCTCAGGTCATGATCTCACGGTTCATGGGATCCAGCCCTGCATCAGGCTCTGTGCTGACAGCACAGGGACTGCCTGGGATTCTCTCTCTCCTTCTGTCCCTCCCCGACTCATTATCTCTCGCTCTCTCAAAATAAATAAATACACTTTAAAAAAAGTAGGATGGAGCTGCCAACTGTCTGGAATGCTTTTAGGGAATGTGGAGATCTACGTGGGCTATACACATTACGGCTTCATCACGGAACTTCAAAGGTCTCTTTGCCACTTCTGCACTTTCTGGCTTTTATAACCTGTCTTTTTCAAAAAGCAGAAATCCAGTAGAGGCCAAGGCCAATCATCCCATTTCATTGAGAAGACAAATTAAACACTGTATTTCTGCTTTAACCACTTTTAAAAATTGAAGATTGGCTTGGAGTAGATAAGCAATCAAAGCCAGGATCCTTATCTAACTAATCTATGAGTTGTTAGATGAGGTAGAAAAATGTCATCTGAATAGACTGGTTCCTGGCCTTTCCTGTCAGGAAGCACCATAGACCACCTTGGCACATTTTCTTTCTTCCCAGAACTTCCCAAATATATACATATATGTAAACATATATGTGTACATATATATGTGTGTATATATATATGTTTACATATATTTTTTTTTACATGTGTGTGTGCGCGCGTGCATGGGGCTATAAAAAGAAGAAAAAAAAGATAAATAATTAGAAAATGCTTTGCTATGAAACAGATTTTCACTACTGCATGGGGGCACCATGGCACTCTAACTAGTGGCATGACCAGATGATGTTCAAGACTGAAAGCTGAACTACAAGGTAACTAGAAAAACTGAAAAATAGTGTGAAATTTACCTTGTAATTCCCAGTCCAGGATGTGTCCCCTTGGTCCCTCTTCACATTGTGCCTACATCGCCCTGCTATCCTTTGTTTGTCTAGTCTGCCAGGACAGTATAGCCAGACCATTATTCCCCCAAAAAATAAAATATTTTTGATAAAAAATATTATATGCATATATATATGTGTATATATATATATATATATATATAATATCAGTATATCAAAAATATATGTGTGCAGCTTCTCCAAAGACACTCCCTCTCTCATTTGTTATTCACAATACCTGATAGGGCAGATACCATCAACCTTGCTTGGGAAAAACATGGAATGATGAGCACAGTCATACAGCCAGTAAGTGGAGAAGTCACGACCAGGATATTTCTTCTTCTATTCTAAGGATCTTGCAATAGGACTAGATGTTAGAAAAAGGTTTAGTGTGTGTGTGTGTGTGTGTGTGTGTGTGTGTGTGTGTGTGTGTGTTGTTTTTTCAATTAACACATGATAGTCCATAAATAACTGACAGATCTCACTAGAGTTTCTCAACTTTGGCTACTGTGATAATTTGGACTAGATACTTGTCTGCTTCTCTGTTGGGGGGTGCATTTCTGTGCACGGCTGCATGCTTAGTTAACATCCCTGGCTCCTCTCTCCACAAGATACAGTAGCAAGCCTCCAGAGGTGACAACTGGAAATATCTCCAGACATTGACAAATGTTTCCTGAGGCAAAATCACTTCTAGTTGAGAACTCCTGATCTAGTACTATCAGGGTTTTTGTTTTGTTTTGTTTTTTTAAGAGAAGCACAAACTAAATTAATTGACACTGAGCACATATGTGTCTTGTACAGACATGTATGCATAAGCACATGTAAACAATGACAAAGAAACTTCCCAGTGCCTTTGGCTTCTTCTAGGAATCAAGTCTTTCTAGCACAACAAAAGCAGAGGCGCCATCTTGGCTTTGGTTTCTAATCTAGAATGAGAATTGGAAGGTGTGTAAAATGGGAGTTTCATTGGACATCGAGTGAGGTGTTTTTATTTCCCCATATGCAGAATGACATCATTTTCCCAATGAAGCCACAAAACACTTAGCTATAGGAACCCAGTAAGTCACATTGAATTATCCAATAAAATTGATATTTATACAGAAAACATAGAAATCTTTACCCCAAACAATGTATCAACAAGGGTGAGAACATCAATAGAGTTATACATTCTCCCCTTAAATTGATTTTGTTTCACATGCTCTGATGTTTTTTGGATTAACTTCACTAATGAATTTGCACAGTGGTCTATTCCCTTGACTACTAAGCTACAGTCTGTGTGCTTAATTATGATATTCTTTCCTAAGTCCAAATGTTTTACCAGGCCATTAACGGCTGGAGAAGATGTGCTGACATGACAGGTAAACTAATCCGTCTTGTTTATAAAGGAGAAAATCAGGAACACAATGTATGTGAATATTTGTACAGAGAAACATATGTACATGCCATGTCTATATGACAGCACACAGCACCTGCCACAATTACACTTTCATTTAAATGTCTTATCAGTTCTTTGTAACCCAGAAGATTACTCAATGTGTGTATGCGTGTGTGTGCATATGGCTAAAACAGTGATGACAAGAACAGCAGGAAATATTTTTATTGCAGACTCACAATTTATTTATTTATTTGTTTGTTTGTTTATTTATTGGGGGGGGGCACAAGTGAGTGAGGGGCAAAGACAAGGGGCAGAGAAAGAGAGAGAGAATTCCACAAGGGGCAGAGACAGAGAGACAGCGAGAGAGACAGAGAGAAGCAGGGCTCACCCAAAGCAGGGCTTGTGCTCACCAAAAGTGGGGTTTGATCTCACCCAAGGCAGGGCTCAAACTCCCCAACTGTGAGATCATGACCTGAACTGAAGTCAGATGCTTAAGTGATTGAGCCACCCAGGCATCCCGCATACTCAAATTTTAGAGAGAATTTCAACCTGGTTTGATATATTAGAAGGTGCCAAAACATGTGGTGCTAACTTTTGTTAATACAGAAGCAAGCACTTTACGTGCACAGGTGCATACACACACACACACACACACACACACACACACACACACACACACACAGGCTTACACAGACATACATTTCACATCTCCAAAACACACGACATGCCATAGGGCATTTGAAGACAAAGATTCGATACCTTAAAACCAAAGGAGCCATTTTGCAATTTTATGTCTCTTCCTGTGTTCTTCATTTAATTAGATCATTGTTGAAGGAGCTTTGAGTTTCTCAGGTAACAGCATCTTGGCCTACATAAATTCCAAGGCCAAGGTGCTCATTAATCCCATGTATACTTATCCATATGCTCACGTATCATTATCTCCCGATTATGTTACTGAAATGTCAAGCTGAATATATTTGAAGATCTGCATTCTGTCTATTAGGTAAAAGAACCATGTGAAAGAACCATAAAAAAAATAACCACATCAAATCAGAATGCAAAGGATGCTTACTGAATACCGCCCTGAACCAGAGCAGCCACAGTGGGGGGTGTCTGCACCCCTCTGCCCAGCATCTATCCACCTTTCTGGCAAAACATATTCGATTTCAGAAAATAAATAGATATTAATTTCCATCCAAATGCCCCTTTCAATTCATTATCTGCAGAGGTAAATATTCACAAAGGCGACACCCAAGTCAATATTGACCTTGGGGGATAATAAATTTTGACATTTTCCAGAATAAGCAGTTGCATAGAGTGTATACACATGTAAAACTCTACCTGGTACATTAACCACGAAAGAAAATGAATAATAACTCAAATATATTATACATATACATATATGTATATGGATGCATACATATATTATCTTAAATTATTTATTATATTAACTTCTATTAAGGATGCAGAGCAAGAACATTTGGAGTTTGCTAGGGGGTTTATTTTCCTAAGCAAGTACAGCATAAGTCTAGAGTCAGTGTGATTTCTTAATCCACGGCACTATAAGCAAACACAAGCCTGTGGTTACGATTCACAGTCCGCCCAGTTATGGGTGAACTGACTGCCACATTCAGGGGTTCGCTTCTATACTGTCCCTCATCCAGGTGCTGTCTGCACGTGGGTTTCACGGAAGCTGTCTATGCTTTAATTCAATCTATCAAGTAGTTATTTTGCTAGTCACCATACGCTAACATGAAATCCCTTCTTTTGAGATGGTCCAAAGGGAATACCTGGGATGGAGGTAGATAATTCAAGGGCCTTTACAAGATAATATTTCTCTAAAATAAGAAGAACTACATTAACTAAGGAGATCAAAACAAAAGGACACATCCTGGATAAGCTACTATCTTTTACATTCTGTAAATGCCAATAAGCTTTTCTTGTCCTAAGACTTATATAAAATTGCATCGGGACAAAAATAGATTTTCAAAGAGTATTAACAATAGGCACCTGGGCAGAGATAATATTTAAAACAGTCAATAACTTTGGGGCGCCTGGGTGGCTCAGTCAGTCAAGCGTCCGACTTCGGCTCAGGTCGTGATCTCAACGGTTCGTGGGTTTGAGCCCCGCGTTGGGCTCTGTGCTGACAGCTCAGAGCCTGGAGCCTGAATCGGATTCTGTGTCTCCCTCTCTCTGCCCCTTTCCTTCTCTCCCTCTCTCTCTCTCTCTCTCTCTCAAAAATAAATAAAATTAACATTTTAAAAAACAAACTGAAAAAAATTAATAACCTTAATAGCAATCATCAACTGTTCCAAGCAGACGCAGATGCTAGGCACCTAGGGTGGCCTTGCTGCTGGCACACCAGCAAATGTTGGCCACCATGGAGGCTGCCATTCTCCTCCTTCCTCAACACTCTCCTATGCCTAATCACTTTTTCATAAAATTGTAAGCTCAGAGATTCCTGCAATTAAAGCTAAGTTTTCACAGGGTACTTCTACAAAGAAACAGCAAGAGAAGAGTAGACTGAGCCGTGGAATTCTATATGTCCTCTCCCTATTTCCCCCAAACAGCAATTGTTGCAATTTCTTTCACATCCAGAAATTCGATGTAAGATTTCATTTTGGAAGCCAAAAGTTTCTGCTCTTGAAATACATTTTAATATTTAAGGCCTGGGGCACCTGGGTGGCTCAGTCGGTTAAGTGTCCGACTTCGGCTCAGGTCATGATCTCACGGTTTGTGGGTTCGAGCCCCGCGTCAGGCTCTGCACTGACAGCTCGGAGGCTGGAGCCTGCTTCGGATTCTGTGTCTCCCTCTCTCTCTTCCCCACCTCTACTCTCAATTTGTCTCACTCTATCTCTCAAAAATAAATAAATGAAAAAAAAATTTTTTTAAATATTTAAGGTCTTATTCTTTGAAACACTGATTCTTTCTGAGAGCTAGAACACAGCGTCTATGTAAGCCTCAGTGTCCTTTCCTGAAGCAGTCACTGATAGAGGAGAAGAGGCAAGACCGTGAGAGTGCTGGCCATCAAACGAGTCACTTAGCCTCTCTAAACCCAAGCAAGAAGGTCCACTGAGACAAGAAAATAGCTAAAAAAGAGGACAAAGGAGACACACAAAGACAGACCTCACAACAGAGCCAAGCAACAGCCCAGATGGAAGGGAGAAGCACCAGACAGCTAGAAAATAAAGCAGAAAATTGCCTGGCCTGGCTTTCCAGCAGGCTGTGATAAAAGGAGGTCCACACATGGACCTCCTCCATCAAGGAGACACTACAAGGACAACAGGGCAGGGGCTCATCACTGCACCCAGTCTGTGCGAAGACTGATGGTACTGGGTATGTACTTATTAAACGCAGCCTCCCAGCTACACCCACTGGATGAAAGGACCTTCTGGGCTGTGTGTGGGATGAACACTAGAGCCCAAAGAAGCAGAACAGATCTGAAGGCCATCCAATTTTTGCCTTATTTGAACCTGTGACCTGAGTATCACAAATACAGTTTTTCTTATTAGCACGAACTTAAACAACAGAAACAAACCAACAATAATAAAACCCCCAGAACGTCCATCTAACAAATCCCAGGAGCAGTGCAGTATGATATAGATGAAAAAGAAATACTGCACTGACTGAGGAAGTTCTCAAAGGAGGCTGAAACTGAACAGACACTAACAGTGGGCACTGATCATGGAATCCATGGGGCTGGTAGTGACAGCACGGAGCCTGGCCGTGGACAGTTGATGGCGTAAGCTTTAATGAGTAACGCAATCAACTTTTACAAATGGTTAGAGGCACAGGAGGTGTTTGCCAAGAGGACTTTTAGATGTAGGGAAAGGATTGCCTGTAAGGTTAGGAAAAGGTAAACCTGGACACCGGGAGGAGTCTGTAGGTCTAGCCTGACAAGGGTTTTCTCACCCTGGGTCAGAGAGAAGGCTGGCTCTGCAAGGCTGAACATCAACTCGAGTTCAAGAACGGCTCAGCCTTGGCATTGGGTTTGAGAAAACAGCAAGTAGAGTGAAAACAAGTACAGACTTTGCAGTTGGGGAAATGTGCACTATAATCCCAGTGTGACTACCTCCTAGCTATTGGATCTTGGGTAAATAATCTGACCATTCGAGCCAGCACGTCCTCACCCTACGATGGAGCAGACAATGACTGTCCCATAGGACTGTGGGGAGAAACAGAAGGAGACCTCATCAGGTACCACCCCGGACACCGGATGAGGTTTCCGAACACGTGTTCCGGAACATGTGACTTAACTTTATCTCTAATCTCCAGTGTTCCAACATTCCAATCTGCTGGTTTCATTTCTTTTGATTGTGTCAAAAGGTTCCTGATTGTTGTAGAATGAGAGGCATTAATCTCTCTTTTCATATCCTGGTGAGCTCAGCCTGTCTCCAATCAGAAAGAATCTGCCCTGCTGACCCCAATCCTGTAACCTGGCAGAGCTCATTCACTCAAGGGTAAAACCTCACGCATGTGCTTGCACATCTCCAGGTTACTGCAGCAGGGGTGCAGGGCGGACCTGGAAGAGACTCAACAGACTTCTTGCCCACAGCCCCTCCAAACAGCTCCATTTCCGTTCACTTAGCAGGATTGTGGCTTTCTTTTCCTCCTGTGAATGGATAAGCCCTTCTCACCTCCCATTATTGATTAAGCATAATGTGTATTTCACAGACCAGTCGCAGTTGATGGCAAATGAAGTTGCTTTTGCTCCAAATGACAGGAGACACAGAGAAGTTGTTCGTCACACAGGAGCCCTGGAAGGCACACGTAGGGAGAAAGAAACAGCCAGAAAGTTCAGGCCTGTGCCTCTGGGCATATGTGGCCCTCTGCCATGGGTTAAGTGAATCAACTTTGCTCATCCATTTTTAATTGGCGATCTTGGGAAAATATTTTTTTCATCATAGTATAAACATGGCTATAATGCAGAACGGAATGCAAATGTGTCTGAGAGCTTAAGACAAAAATTCAAGAAATTACATGCTTCAGTGGCTACTTGGGGCAGAATCAAGGATCCCCTGGGTTTTCAGGCTTTCTTTCTTTCTTTCTTTCTTTCTTTCTTTCTCTCTCTCTTTCTTTTTTTTCTGGTGAGTGGCACTTCAGTGGAAAAGTTTGAAAAGTGTTAGCATTGGCCACAAAACACAAAAACGAGCCATTTATTAAATGTTGATTGAGACAAGGCAGGATGAAAAAAGGTAGCAATAGAGATGGAGCAGAGAAAGGAAGAAGAGAAGAGTAGAAGAACGTAAGGAAGGGAGGGATGGGACAAGGGGAGACAAAAAGGAAGGAGCATTAAGAAGCAGGTGAATTGGGGCCAAGGGGAAGGACACCGAAGACAAGAAAGCAGAGAGACGCGATCTAGGAACGGGAAAGGCTGTTTAATAAACTGGTCAAGAACAGAGTGGAGGCCAAGGTGCCACAGTCTTGTTTTGAAGAAACACTGTTATGTTTTGCTGTTATGTTTTGTTTCGTTGTTGTTTCTGGCACTACATGGACAGCAATCCTAACCCCCCATCCACAGACAGTGAACCAAAGGCTTTAGGAATGCACACAGAAATGAATGCACAGCAGATGTTTCATAAATATTTTTTAAATGAGTGAATGAATGAATGAATGAATAATTCACTTGAAAATGGAAGAAGCATTTATGATTCACCAATCATTGTACCAGCACCTGACTTTATAACTTAATGTTAACAAGAGCATATCTACTATTATCTACCCCATACAGGATTCAGCAGCGCACGGGAGGAAGCTTCTCCTGACCTCCTGCCCGACCCTCCCATAAACAGAGGGCTTTGGACACTGGGGATACTTCACATGACTCCTGCCCGGGTTTACCAGTTTTTCTCAAGGTCTGATCAAGGTCACTTCCCCCCATAATGCTGATATTATCTGTAATGGTCTGCTCACTTTTCTGGAAGGGATGTGCTCATTTTTTCTAGATGGATCTCCCTGTTCCACTCTCCCATAAGGCTCTCATTGTGAGCTTTTCAGCGAGCAGGTTCACTGGCCATGGCCCTGAAGCTGTGGTCATACCCTGAAGGAGCTCGGGAAACACGTGAGGAATCCCAACAGTCATGTTTCTGTCAGGTGGAGACCGATTCTCCCCACAGTCCCCTTGACATTGGAGGTAACATGAGAACAAGTTTTTATTTGCCTTACCAATCCCTCAGCTGTCTGCTCACCCAGATGAAGGGAGTGTGAGCCCTTCTGCCTTTGCCTGAGAATGGAAACATCTTCGCCCTGATTTGTATTATAACTGATCCTGAGAGAATCCATGTTGAGGTTCATTCGTAATTATAATAACAGGCTTAACTATTAATTCCCACATCATGTGCATTTTGTATAGAGTAATTCACGTTATCCTCGTACTAACTCTACAAGGTCCATGTTAGTATCCATAGGAAATGTTCGCCGAGTGAGAATTAAATCAACCCAGAACTCTATGACATACACCCCTCCCAATCTCCCTCACTGCTGCCCCATTGCCTACCTGCTTGGAATATGACAGGTCCTGGGCAAAACCAGGAAGTTGGTAACACTTCTCTTAGACACCTTGAACATTCCCATTCCTTGCTCCTCCCCCACTCAGAACATTCTCTTCTTCAGCTATCCAGCACCATCTCTTCTATTAATTTTTCTTCAGGAAAAAGTCTGTTCTTCCCCATGAAGTATAGATCAGCATAGATATACATCCCTATATTTTCTCTCCAGCGGGGCTTTGTGTCTTAAGGATTATTTCCGTGCATTGAAAGGCTTTCTCCTGTATTTACAGATTCAGGGCACTGATGGAGTTGGCGGAAGAACTGTCTGGGGACAGATGGGTAGGGGGTGTTGGAATCAAGTGGGCTTTCCCAAATGCCCTGTGGGAGGCAGATCCCTGTCAGGCCTGACCTTAGAATAGGCCTTAATGGGAGGCTTCACATTTGGTGACTGTGCCCACGTAGTTTATAACAAGGAAATGCTAGAATATAACAGACTTTTTTTTCTCCCCCCTTCTCACATCTTAACACAATCATGAGCTCAGGGAAGAGCCAATCGTAATATCAAAAATGCATGGCCACATGACAGAGAGGAGTGGGAAACAGAGGAAGGGAAAGTGAGAGGGAGGGAGAGAGGGAAGGGGCAAGGGGGTGGAGGGGGAGAGAAGTGAACATGTATATTCAGCAAACAGTGGCCTAGACAAACACCTACCAGCATCTGTCTGTTAGGCAAATTCCTTTAGACTGCTATTTGCCTTGGACCATCTTCAAAGGGATATTTCTGCTTCCAAAGGTGGATAGTTAAAAATAATATACATCATGAGTGTGTTTTGGCATTTCTCTTTCGTTTTTTTCCCTCTCTTCAACATTACTGTTGTCATCCTTTAAAACTCAATCAATTCAGCTGATCCAGTGAACAGATGGCATTAATCAACCCCCAAGAATATGCACAAAAGCAATTAGAAATGTAGAGACATGGAATTTATGCCAGCAAATCAATTACCAATGATAGCAAATCAAGGTGGCACACCCAAGTTCCCTTTGTTTCTCTTTCCAAAGAGCGGCCACTGATCATAGCCATGATCTCTGGTTTACCCCCTCCCCTACCAGAAGGGGATCAAGAACAGAAACACTGAGGTTTAATTACACATTCCTTAATGACTAGTTCTCACTCTGCTGGCAAAATCCAGCGTAATTTACAGACTACAAGATGCATCAGAATGATGGATACAGACAGCATGTGCTATAGAGTGTCATGCAAATATGAAATATACTGCTCTGAGAATATGGTCGTTTGGTATTCCCAGAGAAGAACTTCATTTCAGAGAACAGAGCACCTTTTCTAGCATCTATAGCTCTCATTTGTCAAAAACAATGGAAGCAGTTATAGAATACATTTTAACCACAAATCTGTGCCTTCTGCGAGTTTACTAGTTCATGTATCCCTATGTTTTCAATGGGCTTGGCCATTGCTTGCTTTCTGGTTCTTTGTGACCTCTGCAGATTCTGAAAATTCCTTCTTTCGGCTCATATTTATTATCACCTGAGTTACCGTGATCATCTCTTACCTAGTTTTCTTGCCGCTAGTGTTGGCCCAGTCCAGTCTATGCTTCATACAGTGATAAAAAAAAAAAAATACCTGATTCTGTATTATCAAATTACATATACAAAATCCTTCAATGAAGCTTCACAGCTTCAATGGCAAAGATGAGCTCCCCTCCCTGCTTACCGATTTCTCAATTTTTCTGTCCGTTTGCCTAGAGCCTGCTCCGACGATTAGTCACCAAAAATAAACCTTACTCTTAAGCCTTCATACAAACAGCTTGTGATAACCTCCCCAACCCCCCACCCCATTTCTCCAGTGAGTGAAATCTGACTCTGTTGAAGTCTTAACTTCTAAGTCTCTTTCCTCCAAGAGCCTGCCTTGATGCCCCAGTCAGTTTGAGATGCTCATTTCGTCTCTCACATTACACATTGTGCTTATCTTTGTTCTAGCACTTATCACTTTGACGTGATTAAAGATTTATTTTTCTGGCTGCCCATGTGCAAAGTTCCTTGAGATCATAGACTATATTTTCTTATTCATCTTACTTTCTCTGGTTTCTAGAAAAACCTGAGTTTAGGAAAGAGAGCCTTCAGTTGGGACACATTTCTTCAATAAGTTTTTCAAATGAGTGACATATATGAACTATTAACACTTCAAGCTTCTTCCAAGCACAGCTTAGAGGGGTGACATTGGAGGCTCAGGACAATGTTTTGGGGGTCATGTGGTCAGTATTCAATAAAATAAAATCCTTCCAGTAACTTACTACTAAAATCCTGTTAAATAGCATTCAAACTTTTCCTTTTTATACTGAACCCTGGGCTATGAAGAAAGATTTTTATGGCTATATATTTGTATGTTTCCAGCTATATAGGAAATGTTCATTAAAATTGCAAAAGCAAGTTAATAAAATTAGCTCAAACTCGGTACGGAGGTCAGGTCTTCTTACCATTCCAAAACAATAATAAGTAATACTTGCCAGTTAAAAAAAAAAAAAACAAGCCAAATACATTTTAAAAGACTCTAGCAACAGGACCATAGAAGAATTTTTGTTCAAATTCTTAGTTGGAAACCATTCACTGATTCTCTCATCCATTCCTTCGGCCAATGTTTTAGGTACTGAATATAGACATTCAAATGAAATACGATAATTGGGGAACCGTGCACCTATGTGGAGAGACAAGGATTAAGAGAAGTGTTATGGAAATATGAGAAGTCATACATAGGGGCACTTGACCCAGTAGAGGGAAAGCGTGTGTGTGTGTGTGTGTGTGTGCACGCGCGCTTACAAGTCTTCATCAAGGCTATGCTGTTCCTCCATCCAGTTTTTTATTGAAACTTAAAAGAAAACTAAAGCATCTGGTGCTCATCCAGATATAAGGCCTCTTATATTTGACCATTGTGATGTCTGGGATCTAGCATCAAATCTAGATTCCAATTTTCTTTCTTTCTTTCTATTTTTTTTTTTGTAGTGTATAACTCAGGAGTTGGCTGTGGTGGAAACTGCTCCCTCCCTGCCCTTTACTATGGATAGAGCTATGGAGACTATCCTAACCATAGGGATCCCAAGGCAACTTGCCAACTCACATACAGCCCCCAACTGAATGCACGGGAATTAATTTCATAGCTTGCAGAGTCTGATCTTTGGAGATAGACACAGGTCCAAATTCTGATTTTTTTTTCATTGCTTAGTTTTATGATCCTGGGAAAATTATTAACTTCTATTAACCTTAGATTCACTCATCTGTAAACTGGATTTAATAAAGTCTACCTAGCTGTGCTACCTTGCCAAATTATGTGGACACAGCATATGAAGTGAGAGATACGAAGTGCACCGTAGTTAGTAGGAATTAAAACCTATTATGTTGTTATTCTAAATATAATTGCTTAACAATTTTCAGCATGGCCATCACAGAAGCATCCAAATGGAATGACCAGTAGGCAACATCAGGAGTTAAAGACAAAAATACATTAGGACTAGATAGGACCTTAATAATCATTCGATACAACTCCTTCAGTTAATACACCAAGATCATTAGGATAAGTCAATAACCTCTACAAGGACACCTGCCGGAAGGTGTCAGAGATCTGATGAATGAAGACAGCTTCCCTAATGTATTAAAAATGCTATTACTGGCTCAAAGTGAGTACACAGAATCTTCAGGACAAAGTCTCATTGAGTGAACGATGACTCTATTATGATCTTTGTGGTAACTGGACCCTCTCCCCATCTTCCTAACTGGCAGGGATAATTAGCATCCTATATTCTAGCCATATTTCAGCAGAGTTCTGGCAAAGAAGCTACAGGGCTTTGGATCACCAGTGAAAGCTTTTAGGAACATTTCAAACGATATCACATTGCTTTGTTTTGTAACAAAGGGGCACTGAAAAGTAAAATGATGTAGAAAAGGAAAACGGGGTCCTACTAAAGAAAGAAAAGGCAATTGGGAAGAGCTGGAATGAAAAAGAAAGAAAACGTCAATTTAGAGGAAAGTTATTCATTTGAATGAGAATAGGGGCTGGGGTGAGGTTATTCGAATGGAAACCAATTTTCTCATAATACCCTGGTGTGAACATTCCTCTTCTAGTTTTTCAGGTATATTTTCCAATGGTGAAAATATGAATCTGGTTTGGAGATGGGGGCTCTAAGGGTTGAAGGGAAAGAGTTCACATGAATTGTCAAAGATCAGCCTAGCCTGTTCAACCTTGGGAAAATCTTTAGGACTCTTCCAAATCACCCTTGCAGTGCTTCCTTTACTTCTGCTGACTGTAAATGCCACAAAAGTACACCTCAAACACTCTCCTGCTGGAAAAAGTCAGCCTGATCGTTGTTTATTTATAATTTTACCTATCGACTGGGTTTGCGCAGAAGCTTCAGATCACTCAAAGTATATCGCATCTCTTTACTTGAAGATGTTTATGAATAGGAGTGACGTCCTAGGATACTTTAGATGAAGTTCCGTCTGTGATGAATGGCATCATCAGAGAATAAAGAGTTGTTTATTTCTTTCTCAAGGCTGTTATCTCCTTGAACCTGGTATGTAGCACCAGCAGGTAAGATGCTTGAGGATCATTCAAAGTGACTTACTGGGTCAAAATTAAGGCTGTCATAATCACATAACATCTGACGATTGTTAAAAATAGAACGAAAAGTGACCCTGTGAGTATCCCATGCATTGCTTTTATCTTCTGAGTGCAAGTTCTATTACAATAGTCTTTCAACATACCTAATATTTGAAGAATCTTCTCAGTAAAATATTGAGCTGCTGTTCTGTTTGGGAGAAGAAACGCATCTCAATAGCTGTTTTATACCCAAGCCTCTGAGTACAGGGAAAGTTGCATAACCGGACAGGCGTCTGACCTGTTAGCTGTGGCATAACCAGGGCTAGAACCCGTCAGCATTTCAAACTCCTACTTTCCCTCGAACACCAGCAAGTCACATTGTTTCTTCTTGTGTCAAAGGAGTTGATATTATATGTAAAATGGTTTTTCATTTAACGCTGGTCTATCATAGCTACATTCGAAATTAACTAACTCCCTCAGGGTAAACCCAAAGGAGATGTTGTAGCTACTTAATATCCTGAAAATCTGGAATGGGGGAATTTCCAGAGTTTTTATTACTGGTTGGTAATTATGTTCTCCGCACAGATTCCTAATATCTATTCTGTAGCTGGCCTTCTAACCTGACTTTATTTTAATTTTGTGTAATTAGAAACTTATAAAATCTATAATTGGGTAAGCATTCATTTCTCTCTTACAGATGAACACCCAAGTTTTGGTCAGATTATGAGAAATTAAACATGCACACACACACACACACACACACACACACTCATTGTACACACACTAGTAATATCAACACATTATTATTAGAATAATGTAAACAATTAAAAGTGGTTTTTATTTGAACAAAGTTCACAAGCATTCTTAGGTACCATTTAGCATCTTGGGTAAATACCCCATTTTGGGGGCTACTGTCATGAATGAGGGAAAATATTACTTCAAAATATAAAAAAATCTTGAAAAAAACTCTCCAAATAACCTATATACTTACACAAATTGACTATTAGAAAGGAGATTTATCTTCCTCAGTATATGCATATAATTGCTAATGGATTGTAGATAAATAGTAAATCAAAGCCCTGTATTTAATGGATAAAGTGTGTGCACAATTGAAGTCTGGGAGAATTGTGGAATGTTAATTTTTTTTTCCTTAGAGGTTCTGCAACACAGGTTCTGAAGACCACCAAGATACACTGATTTGAGAGGCAATTTTCTGCTGCCATTCTATTGAATTAACGCATTTTGTTCGGCATGATAAAAAACATGTATCATTCTTTGAGAACACCGACCCCCAAATATTTAGCAAGCAGTGTACCCTCAATTGAAATGTTGATTGGAAATAGGGAAATCAAACTGTCACCTGATGAAATACTAAAGCTCATTATCACAAAGTTCCATTTTCAATATTAAGAATTAGCTTTATTGCTGCATCAGTAAGCACGAGACTTAAATCCACGCCATGTAGGTTTCATGAGCATTATTACAACATATTAACCATAATTCAATTAATTTACAGAAAATGGCATTCTGCAACTTATTTTTTTTTCCTTTGCTCTTAAGAAAAGGTGCTATATAAGGAAGCCCAAACCACATTCCTACAGAGTATGTTCTACCTCTTTTGCCCTTATTCCTCACCCCACCTTTGTGGATCTTCAGAATATTCACTATTTCCAGAGAAGTAAATGTGCTAAAGGAAAAAGAGCCATTTCACGGCTACACCTTTGCATCATTAGGACAATACTGACCTCTAGTGTTTTAGGAGGTAGACAGGCTAACTCAGCATCATGCCTAACTTCCTCTAACTAAACCACTTAGATGTTTTTCTAAAGCACCATGGGAACAATTTCACTTAAAAGAAGAAAAAGGAGAAGGAAGAGGGGGAGGAGGGGGGGAAAGAGGGAGGAGGGGGAAAAGAGAAACATCAGATTCTAACCATTGTCTTTCTATTCTCTGAAATGATTTCTAAACTAAGTCCTCTGGCTCCTTCCTCCCTTTAGAGAGACTGACCTCTTTAGCCCTCCTTTAGAATACAAACTTTCATAGTGTCTTTATAAGGCATATACCTTATAACTATGGATTCTGAGTCTCCAAAACTTCCAATCACAGATAGAGACTCTGGCTCTGCTTTGGATCATTTCCAGTAAACAACATTTGTCTAAATGTCCTCCCTTGAGATGCAACACTGGGTTGAGTACCTCTTACCCAAGGTCCTCTTGGACCTAAGAGGGTGAGGAGTGATATAGGGGGATTGACAAGTACTAAGTAGTCTTCCCATCTTTCTCTAACAGCGATGTCATGTCCCAACGTGCTTAAGCAATTCTGAGGTTCCTGGACAGGTTAGCAGAGAGGGGAGCAAGCACAGAAACTCAAGGAACCTTGATAAACCATCTTTGGAAACAACACAGATGGCTTAATTGCGTTCTTTCTCATTTAGGAGTTCCCAAGCTGGAAAAACTTCCCTCTCTCTGCCTAGAGAGGCAGCTGAGCAATTGAGCTTGAACCTCTGATGGCTCCAGCGATTTATTCAACTTTGACGAACTGGGTTCTTTAAATACACAGTGCAGGTGGCGGATCCCCAGGTGTCCAGCCTTCCTGCCTATTAAATTAAATGCCCTGCACTTGCTGAGGTTAGAGCTTGGACGACAGAGGGTACACTTAGTGCATACTCATTATGTGTTCTTTGGCACAAAGATTTTGGGGGTGGAGTGTGCATCAAAAGCTCTTCCTTCTGGAACAGGGGCAGCCATTGATCTTGTGGTTTGACTACACTGGGCCACGACTCTTAGGCCAAAACTCCCAATCCCAGTAAACCGGTGCCTCTCGGTTGCGAGATACCCCAGCTGAAGCTTTCTGCCTGGGGGAGAGCTGAAAGCCGCGTCTCGTGAGGCAGTGGGCACACTGCAAATCCCAGGCAGCCGCATTCGGAGACTGTCACCGCTATCAGCCAGCGCGGTGGCCGGGAGCATCTGTATCTCGGGGAGCTCACAGCCCTCGGTGCCTACGATCTGAACCCGGGGCCCTTCTCAGGAAAAGCTCTGCTTAGACACCAGGCAGGCATAGAACGCGGAGCTGGCTTGAGGCTAAAGGAAGGCGATCCCTCCCTTCTCCCCGGAACTTTGCGATTCGGGGAGAAGGGCAGGCAACCCGGCGGGGCTGGCTCATCGGAGCTAACTTTTGGGATGGTTTGAGGGATGGAACCACACCAATCAGCAACCCCCGCCCCCCTTCCCCTCTGCTCGGGGCAGGCACAACTGAACACGCGTGGACACTTGAGTGTCTTTCTCCCACGCTCGCGTTCCCCACCTCACCTACCCGCTCCCAGCTCCTGGTACTCACAATTTGTCGCCGTGAATCCTACATGCCACAAGCCGGAGAGCAGCAAAGTGAGAACGCTGGTCAGCCGTGGTACAGAATCCATTTCCCCCGAGGAAGCGGTCCCTCCCAGTCGGATCCCAAATTCGCAGGCGCCGGCCGCGGCTGCCGCTGCGCCTTCTCTCTCTCTCTCTCTCTCTCTTTCTCTCTCTCTCACTCCTGTCGTCCTCTCTCCTGCGCGCCGCCTGGCCCCCTCCCGCCCCCCCAAGGAGAGCCACTCGCTGCTTCACTCCATCCCGTGTCCAGAAGCTCCACCGAAAGCACAGCGGGGTCTGCCTTGAAGCTGCGGCTGGAGCTGCGGGGCCCGCACCTGCCGCTCGCTGTGCGCGCCCGCCTCGCCCGCCTCGCCCGCCTCGCCCTCCGCTCCCCCTCCTTAAAGGCGCAAAGCCGAGCCCCGCTGCAACAGCAGGCGGCGAGCCGGGCGCACGGCCGCTGCACCTCGGCCGCGGGCGCTGGGATCCGCACCCGGGCCGGCCGCTCCTTATAGGCGAGCAGGGCGCGCGGCACCGCCCCCGGCCAGGCCCGCCCCGCGCCCTCCTATGAGAGCGGCCTGGGCGGGTCCTTCAGGCCCCGCGCGGCGGCCGTGCGCTCTGGCTGCCCCGGGGGCCGCGGGCCCCTCTCCCGCGCGCGCTCACCGCCCTCCCCTCCCCTCCCCCCCCTCCGCACCCTCCCGCCCCGCCTCCGCCCGGGGGAGCAGAGGCGCTGACCTTTCCCCCAGGTTTTCCTAGAACGCAGCTGCCCTAGGGATTCTGCAGGGAGTTGCAAGACAGAACGCAGCGGCCAGAGCGAATTTCCCGTGGAAAGCTTGGCAAGGAGCTAATGACATGCCTTTTTTCTTTTTCTTTTTTCTTTTTCCTTTTCTCTCTTTCTTTCTTTCTTTCTTTCTTTCTTTCTTTCTTTCTTTCTTTCTTTTTCTTTTTTAAGGGGAGAGGAAAGACTTGAATTTTTGAAGGATTTCCCCCGGGGTTGCTTCCTACTAAGGAAGGCCGACGGGTGTGGGCGGTGTTGGGGTTTTTGATGTAGCGACTTAATGTCAGGTCCGCGCCCCCTGCTCTGCGACCCCCGCGCCGGGATGCCACAGCTCGCACTTTCAGGGCGGCCACATACACACAAACACACACACACACACACACCCTCCATGCTGTTGGCAGGGAGCTTGGGGCGACCGCTGTAAGACGTTCCGGGCTTTAGGTCTCCGAGAGAGGGAGACACAAATTAGGTGTGGTAATGGGGAGAGTCAGGGTGAGGGCCCCGGTTGACTCCGAAGATTGGAGATCTGAGCCTCCCACCCCACCCCACCCCCGCTGAGGGATTTAAATTTCAAAGGAGGTAAAGAGTAGTTCTTTTTCTTCCTGGATGCTTATTAGAAACCCTGGTTCTGTCTTTGGCTTCTGGTTTGCATCTGGGGACTCTCCTGCTTTACCATAAATCAATTTATTTTGTTTTTATTGGAAACTGTCAGAGAGCTGCCAAACCTTAACAAAATGAGGGACCATAACGATTTCTCCTATGTGAAGCTTACAATCAAGTTAGGGGTAGAGTCACTTCAGAGGAAGTTGATGTCTCCCCTTCCCTCCCCATCGTCCCTCCTGCAGCAGCATCTAGGCTGCTTCTGCATGAATCCTAAGGTTAACTTTGTGGTTTTTGGTTAGAGCTCTGCTCACATCTTCGGAATACTAAAAGGGAGTTGAATAACAATTCGATTTGTGACACCATTATTTTCATAGAGAGGAGAGAATTCTGGGGGTCTTTCACGTGTAACTTACAATGATACTCTTGTCTCCGAGCTTCTAATTGAAAATAACTGTGCCAGCTACTAGATTCTTGGGCAACCGGAAGACTTCTCCGGCACAGGCTTTACCTGTGGAAGGACGGCCATTTCCAGGAGATGGTGAGTCACAACACTTCAAAGCTGAGGTGATCCAAGAAGCTACCCTGGTGGCAGGGGTCTGAGTAAGGAGGGGGCTGGTGCCCAAAGTCAAGCTGATCGGTCTTGCCTCTCCTACTGAGTGTCCCAAGTGCTGCCACCCAATCTGTGGCCTTTGAGCATTTCAGGTTCAAAAACACCTATGTAGGTAATTTAATCATACTGGATAGTGTAGAAAATAATAGGCACCATTATCCAGCCTTGCATGTTCTTTAACAGACGGTTTTTAGAAGAAATAAAATAGTACAAATATAATTTAAGTTGCTTTTGCATTCTTGTCTAATCCCAGTTATCTCCTACCATATCTAAAGGTAAACACTTTTATTCTCATTCTCATACATTGTGTTTTTATACATTTACCACACATATTTACATCCCTAAACAATATATGGTATCACTTTGGTTGCCTTTAATCAATATATAAATGGTATCATACTGTTTCATTTTGCACCTTGCAATTTACTCGGCATTATATTTTTCCAATTTCTTTGCTTGGATATATGTAGTGCTAATTCTTTCATTTTAACTGCTGTATTATATTTCATTTTATAAATAAGCCACAACGTAGTCATTAATTGTTCTGCTTATGAACCTACAGACTATTTCCAGGTTTGCTTGTTTGTTTTTTCTCAATGTGAACTATGCACTCTTATACCCATCTCTTACTTTTTCTCAAATATGTACTTAGGAGTAGAATTTCCATATCTTATGAAATGCTTATCTTCAGCTTTAGCAGGTATCTCCAATTGCTTTGTAAAATGATGTTAGCAATTCACATGTCTTCCCCCACTAGCAGTGGGTGAGATTTCCCCTTGCTCCATAAGACCTCTCTTTTTACAAATGGGAAAATGATACCCAGAGAGTACAGATTTTTGTTCACAGAGTTTAACGCTCCCCGACATCATCCCATCTTCTACACCTCTCCAAAAAATATTTACATAAATAAATATTTTCTTTTAATTATGAAAGATGTGAGCTTCATTTCCTATTACAGTGACTTAAAACTGAATCTATCTGGGTCAATAAAATGTGCTTGAAATATATATTAAAAGGCAGCTAGGGAAATTTGTTACGGGAAGCCCCCAAACTGTGAATAATCTTCTAGATATTAGTAAATATTGGAACTCTGCATTTAGATGTTCACATGCAATCCTAGTGTATAGTATATAAATTGCACCTAATTTAAAGCGCTATTTACAGTTGTAGCTTTCCTCTCTCTCTCTCAAATACACCTGTTCTCAGAGCAACTTTGAGCCTGAAACAGCAGACATTTGTCTAAGATTTGTTAACATTTCAGGGGTAAACAGCTGTTCCTCTTAGACAATAGTGTAAACAATACCATCTTCTGGGGGCATTTTGCCAACACGTTTTTATTAGCTGTAGAATATTAATCACTGTTAAAACCGTTCTCAGCCAGATTGATATTTACCTTTTGAAATTCTTTCGTCAACCTTTTAGTCTGACAAATCCACCTTTCAAATGCTGGAGTGGAAGCTGAATATCGTCCCTTAACCCCCATGTTGCTTGATATAGAACTCATACTTGCAGAACACCTTGCTTTGTAGAAGCTTAAAAATGATGCATAGATAGAGCAGATTGATTGCTCCTAGGAAATGAGGAAAAATGGATCACTGAAACCCTCAGATGCCTGCATCTTAGAAGGATAAATCGGAACATCTTCTCAAGACAAACGCATATCTGAAATCTTAAAAAAGAAATGAAGTGGACAGGATTCGGCGTTCATGTCCCTTCGATTTTCCCTTGGGCCCTCCCACTTGCTTCCTTTTAATAGAGTGGAAGGGAAAGAAGCATTCATCCCCTGGCATCTTAGCCTTGGAATATTCAACAGGTGGTTTGCCTCCTTGATTCTGTAATTCTCCTGTGAGGCATGTAGCAGCTATGTTTGACCATCTCCATGTTACAGATGATATCCTAAGAGGAGACAGATATTGACATCTGAAGGATCACACAGAATGAATGGCCCCAACTGACAGGACACCTTAAAGTGAAAACCCATCCATCTTTTTTTCCTTTGTCTTTATAGAGCTAATAGGTAAAATTCACTGTGACATATGGGTACCTGGCGTGTACGAGAGAGGAGTCTGCATTGGTCACCATAGTCTGTTGTGCGTCTCAGTACTTTTGGATTATTTCAGTTTCACATATTCATGGTTTGTTGTAAAGATGGCAGGATGATTTCTGCTGCCACT
Organism: Prionailurus viverrinus; assembly: GCF_022837055.1. Classification (NCBI taxonomy): domain Eukaryota; kingdom Metazoa; phylum Chordata; class Mammalia; order Carnivora; family Felidae; genus Prionailurus; species Prionailurus viverrinus. The sequence goes on along the minus strand of NC_062568.1, from coordinate 102,671,787 downwards.
CATATGTTTAAAAATAGAGTTCTTAAAAAGATTGATGTGGCAGAAAGTTAATTTAATATTCTTCTTTTCATCCTTCTTTTAAAAAATGTTTTAAATTTTTTTCTTTTTTTGTTTTTGTTTTTGAAATTTTCTCCTTAGAGCATGTGGCCAGTAATATGCTACACCTGTAGGGTGTAGGAAATGGCAAGAAAAAAAAAGTTCCTGCTCTCGAGGAGCTAAAAATGACTTGGGAGAGTAAGATGTTTAAAAAGTTAAGATGACAATACAAATTAGCATATGTTTAAGTGCCAAATCGCCCAGATAATAAGTGCTATAGGTGTTTTTAAGTTGACAAAGATTGCTTCCTCTGGGAAGGAAAACTTGCAATTGGCATAAGGAAGTGGTTGTCTCTTTGGGGGTAAATGGATTTGAGTCACTCTTTGCCATGAGGCTTGTTATTGAATTCAGGTTAGGTCGGGTGCATTTGCCCTCACAGGAAGTCACATGTTAGGGTAATGAAGGCAGAATTCTACTTTTACAGAAGAACTGGCTTTTCCATTAAGGCAAATGGACCTCAGCCAAAGGTTGACAACAATTCACTTGAGCCTCTCCCCGCTACTTCTGTCTCCTTGTTCCATCTCAAACTCAATCTCGTAACCACCATGTTCATCCTTGACATCAAAACCAGCCATCTTCTTACATCGATCTCCTATGAATAGAAAAACCCTTTATATACCTTCACCTGAAACACATGTTTTTGTTCAGCTGGTATATGTCGTTCTGTTGATACATACTACTGTTTCTTCCTTCTGTGGACTGCTTCTTCCCAATTGGCTACTTTTTGCTCACCATTGCACTCCAAATTCAGCTAACGCATCTCTCTTGAAGTCTTTTTCGATTCCTTTATATTGTTTCTCTTCACAGGGTTTCCTCACTCTGAGTAGTTTCTCAGAAGTAATTTATCAGTTAACATTCAACTTAGAGTCTTCAGCATACATGGAGGCTTTTGAAAAATATTTGAGGGGTGCCTGCGTGGGTCAGTCGGTTGAGCATCTGACTTGATTTTGACTCACTCAGGTCATGACCCCTAGGGCATGGGATTAAGCCCCACATCAGGCTCTGCGCTGAGTGTGGAGCCTTCTTGGGGTTCTGTCTCCCTCTGCCCCCTTCCCCATTCATGCTCTGCCTCTCTCTGTCAATAAAATGTAAAAAAAAATGATGAATGAATAATATTAGATATAAAAAAGCCTTGTCAACTTTTTAAAAGGTATACCTATCCCCTCCCCTCACCCCTCTTCATCCATTGCACCAGAATTCAGAGTCTCCTTTGAAGGCATTTATGCTTATTTACCTTGTAAATCAAGATATCAGTTATATGAAAAAATCAATAGGAACGCAGTTTAGGTTACTATCTTTATACTTCATTTTTCCTAGCCATACATTTCTCAAAAACTTGGATTTAGTTTTTGAGAGGAATTCAAAAGTATTTTGAATGTATTTATATAAGTATATTTGTATAATTCCAGCCATGCCACATCCAGAATGTATGTCACAAAGAAGATGTCTCCTCTTTACTTATTTCTGGCTCTTTCTGAGGGAAGTGGTTCCAACAATCACTCAGAAGTCATTTGTGATATATATCATGTTTCAGGACAAACCTGTTTCAAGTTTAATGAAAAGTATTCTGAGCTTAGGATCAGAAACCCCAAGCATTAGCCTTGACTTTGCAGCTTACCAGATATGAGACCTTGAGTAAATACTCTTGAGATTCAGCTTCTACGTCCGTAAATTGTGAAGTGTGATCATTTCTGGCTTTGGTATTTGGGCATGGTGAATAGAAAGAATCATACATGTAAAAGTTTGTTGTTGTTGTTGTTGTTGTTGTTGTTATATAGGAAAGTTCTAAATATTATGCCCTTGTTCAAAGAAGACAATTTAGGGGTGCCTGGGTGGGTCAAGTGCTTAAATGTCCAACTTTGTCTCAGGTCATGATCTCGCAGTTTGTGGGTTCGAGCCCCACGTCAGGCTCTGTGCTGACAGTTCAGAGCCTGGAGCCTGTTTCAGATTCTGTGTCTCTCTCTCCCCATCCCTCCTCTGCTCATGCTCTGTCTCTCTCTGTCTCTCAAAAATGAATAAATGTATTTTTTTTAAAAAGACAATTTATTCAGCCCCTAACCACTGGATTTCTCATGCATTTTATTTGCCAGTTCATCCATAGAGTAAAAATACATGCAAATATCTGAAAAGACCATCCATTCTATGGGAAATATACATAATTCATTATTCAAAGGCAATACAATAATTCAGTCAACTGACATTAATTTATTGAGCAAGGATGATGTGCCTAGACATGTATCATTTCCTTTGGTTAAATAGTTGCCATAGAAAAGAGCTGATCCGGTCCTGTCTTCAAGGTTCTTACACCCCTCACAATTTCTAGATAGGGGAGGTAGTGTATGCAAATGTAAGTTTCCAACTTCTGCCTTGATTGCAAAAGAAACAAAAAAACAAAAACAAAATAAAACAAAACAAAAAACAACAATCCAGTCTGGTGAAGGAATCATGATCTGAGAAAGCCTTTACAATTATATTTCCCATTGAGAGTGAGTGTCTGGTTCTTGCCTTGTGGCCCTGTTCTAACCAATAAGACTCGGGGGGATGGAGAGATTGTCTTCTCGGAAAGGGAGAGGAGTGTTAATACAAATCCTGGTGTCCCTGCAGCTTTCCCCACAGCATGGTCAGTATCTTATGAGGGCATGAGTATTGTGACATCTTGGGAATATGAGGGAATGGCCAGGACCATGACATGGCAAAAAGCAGAAACATGGCATGGGTATTAATTACAATATTGAGTTACTTCTACTGTGGAACAATAAACGTCTGTATTGTTTAAACCACTCCTAGTTAGGTTCTCTGGAGAAGTATAGAACATTTATTAAATATCACCCTGAGTAGGCATTGTGACTTTGTTTTCTCTTTTAGAATTCATGGCAAAATTCCGAGGGAAGTATCATTAGCTACATTTGGCAGATAAGGATACGAAGACTTGTGAAATTTGAGTAACATTGCCCAAAGCACAAAGGTATTAAGCAGAAATGCGGAGATTCCAATTCCAGAGTTTAGGTTTATCATGCCATTGCTAGTGCCACAAATGCTCAGCAATGAAATAAATCTACTGAATCCTGTGTGTGTGTATGTGTGTATGTGTGTGTGCGTGTGTGTGTGTACTTAACTTGCTCATTTGAGGGGCACCTGGGTGGCGCAGTCGGTTAAACGTCCGACTTCAGCCAGGTCACGATCTCGCGGTCCGTGAGTTCGAGCCCCGCGTCAGGCTCTGGGCTGATGGCTCAGAGCCTGGAGCCTGTTTCCAATTCTGTGTCTCCCTCTCTCTCTGCCCCTCCCCCGTTCATGCTCTGTCTCTCTCTCTCCCAAAAATAAATAAACGTTGAAAAAAAAAATTAAAAAAAAAAAAACCTTGCTCATTTGATCTCAGAGATGACTGGCAAATTGGTTTCTACTATTAAAAAAAACTTCTTTAGGGTTACTGCTGCCGTGTTTCTGTCTCTGAGGGAATAGCTGTCTCTAAAGCCAACTTGCTATTACTAACTTGGTTGAAGAAAATTAATGAAGAGCAGCAATGATCTCTTCCGTTCCATGTGCACATCTGGTGCTTAAGTAAGTCAGGCTGACATCTGAACATAAGATCCGTGGTAACCACTACGGTGAAAGCTCCCCTACAACCTTTTACCATTTTCCAAAGGTGTATTTTTCAGGAAATAAATTATTTGGAAGGAGAAAGAGCTGATTTCAAAGGATTATTTCATTATGTAACCTAATACCTAGCAGTTCTGTCCTTTTGTCCCTTTTCCATTTGAATCAGCACCGAAAATACGGTGCAAACGTCTATAATTTGCTTTTTACTGGCGTTTTTAATAAGGTGGAGTGAATGTTAGCCTAGAGCCAGCAGGGGGTGTGTTGACTAGTGGGAAGAAAAAATTCCCAAGCAGATCTGAAGCAGCAGTGTGGGGGACTTCGTAGGTTGCTGAATTATTGTTCATTTGGAGGAACCTGGAGAGAGAATGCCAGAAAGGGTAAAGGAACAAAACCAAATCTGTTGATGACTTTAAGTTTTTCCTTACACCTCTGATATTATGTCTTTCAAGAAATCATGCATGACCAAGAATAATAATAGAAGTTTATGATCAAACACATTGAATAAAATCCATGATCTTAATTATTTTTATTTTTATTAAAAATAAATATGCCAGATCTCTTTTTCAATGAAAAACTTAGAGTTTTGTAATCATTTGAAGCTGTGCAATTTAGAAAAAAAATATTTTCAGGGTTTCATATATGTATAGTGATACAGACATTTTGACTGTGTTTTTTCTGTATAGCTCCATTTTAATCTTTATTTTATTTATAAGTCACATCAGTCACTATCTACTAAGTGTCTTCTCTAGTCTAGCCCTGTATGAGGAACTGCACATACTCAGTTAATTAGGGATAACTGTGATTTTGAGGAAATTATGGCACAGTTATGAAGATAAATGCCTTCAAATTTCAGGGAAACTTGCTATGTGTTAAATACAAATTTTCCCCTGTTTTATCATAAAAGAAACTATTTTAAAGGTTAAGTTAATATGTATGTATGACTTAAGACATTCTCCATTCAAAATTATTAATATACGGATGTTTGTAATAAGTTAGTTACATCAATTCATTTAAGTGGAATGTGTTTTGATTCAATGCACATAAGATCTCTATTTGGTATCCTATTTAAAAAAATCTCTACAATGTATAACTAGATAGTGGAGGTACAAAGATAGTACCTGCTCTTCTCTAAAGCTATATACAACTTAAGAAAGGAGTGGCATACAAGCAAAAAAATGATATAGGCAAGTGTTTGGGAAACCCTAGCTCATAGGTCAAATCAGGTCTACTGTTTGTGTTTGAACAGTACACATACTATGAATTTTTTTTGTTTGTTTTACATTTTTTAGTGGCTGCAAAGAAATGCAAATTCCAGTGTCTACAAAAATTTTTGGTCTATAAATAAATGTTAGGGTCTACAATAAATTCTTTCTTCTTTCTTCCCTTCCTGCTCCCTCTCTCCTTCCTTTCTTTTTCTCTTTTTCTCTTTCTTTCTTTCTTTCTTTCTTTTCTTTCTTTCTTTCTTTCTTTCTTTCTTTCTTTCTTTCTGTCTCCTTTCTTTCTTTCTCTCTTTTAAAATACAGCCACAGTAATTTGTTTACATGTTATATATGGCTGTCTTTGCATTACAATAGCAGAGTTGAGAAGTTTCCACAGAAATTATAAGATCTGCAAAGCCTAAATTATTTACTAGATGACTCTTTACTGACTCCTGATATAGTCTATAAAGTGCAACACTAGAATAGAATTCAAGGTATAGATGTACTATACATTGGAGGACATGATATTGTTCATTCATCCATTCAGATTTTTTTCTTTTTTATCAAGACCCTTTGATATATCAGATACCATGGGATAAGCTGACTAACAAAAGAATCCCTTGAGGGGTGGATATGTAGATTTATTGGTGCTAATTAGATTGAGTTAAACATATTTCTGTTAAATGAGTTGAGTTTGGATCTTCACAATGTTTCACTTCCCCTAAATAAAATAAAATATAATTTTATTTATTATATAAAATATAATAACATAAAATATCATTGGTTCCTATTCTTTTGATCTTTAGAGATTATTGAGAAATTTTGATTTTCTTCCCATAAATTCCTGTTGCTTATTGACCGCATGTTTTTATGTATGCTTACATTTTGGTATTTATTGTGGCTTACTTACAACCTTGCATAATTGCAAAAAACTCCTATATACATTTTGCTTTTAGCATTTTTTTTAACATTTTGCCCCATTTACTTAATAATTCATACTCTTTCTCTCTCTTCGCTTTCTTTCTGTGGCTGTCATCTTCTATAGTTCCTCTATTTCATTGACTCATCCAACACCTGGGTCGACACAAGGAAAGATCCAGAAAGTGTCAGGCAGAGAATAGCAGTGAAAGCTCGTGATACTCATGATTTCATATACAGACAGTTCCTGCCTTCAGATGGTTCTATTTACAATTTTCTTCTACTTTATTATGATCCCAAAGTGATACATATTCAGTAGAAATGATATTTCACATTTTTATTTTGGATCTTTTCCCCAGGAGGATAAGGTGGTAACATCCTTTCTCATGATGTTGGGCAATGGCAGTGAACCACAGCTCCTAGTCAGCCACAGATCATGAAGGTAAATAACCAATGCATTCTGTACCCACACCACCATCCCACTTCCTACTTTACTACAGTATCCAATAAATTATATGAGATAGTCAACACTTTATTATAAAGCAGTCTCTGCGTTAGATGATTTGGCCCAACTGTAGGCTGATATATGTAAGCGTAAGTTCTGAGCATCTGTAAGTTCAGCTGGGCTAAGCTATGATGTAAGTTAGATGTATTAAATGCATTTTTTACTTACGATATTTTCAACTTATCATCGGTTGGTTAGGACATACCCCCATAATGAGTTGAGGACGTTCTATATTTTGTCCCTGTCTGACAACTAATTACAATTGAATTACATGCCAAGGGAAACAAATCCAACACAGTGGGGACTCACACCTAGAAGAGGACTTGACCTCTTCTTGCGGCCCCGGAGTTTCCTAGAGAACATAGCTTACGTGTTGAGCCAAGAGAGGTGGGAAGAGAAGGGTGTGTTTGAGGAGTTTGAGTGAAGAACGCCCAGGGTGAAGACAACCAGAACTACTAGTGGTCTCCAAATAAACAAGTGATTTAGCTAAGGGTCAGACTATAGGAAAATTGTTGAGGGTTTGCTATCTGGTAAAGGAGATAGTAAAAGGTATTGGAGGGAATTTTAATTATTTTTTTAAAGGAAGGAAGTGACTCGTGGTTTCATATTTTGTAGTTCTTTGGTTTCAAATGTCAGTCAAGCCACTTTTCATAGATGCATTTATACTTGCAAGGAGATAATGGGTACTCCTCCTTTGAACATTTGTTGTCACTTTAGATGTGTCTACCACCTTTTCAAAGAAATAACAGTGTATGGGTTTGAGATTTGGTGTTCAGGATGTTGGACATATATTAAGATTTCATCTCATGTTAGGCATATGATAAAAAGGACAAATTATTTAAAATCTTTTTAACTGTAAAATGGGAGAATGTCAGGGTACCTGGGTGGCTCAGTCAGTTAAGCAGCTGACTTCAGCACAGGTCATGATCTCGCGATCTTGAGTTCGAGCCCCACATCTGCTATCACCGCAGAACCTGCTTTGGATCCTCTGTCTCCCTCTTTCTCTGTCCCTCCCCAGCTTGTGCGTGTGTGTGCACTCTCTCGCTTTCTCAAAAATGAACATTGAATTTTTTTTTTTAAATGGGATTGTGCCAAAGGACAAAGTGGTTGTGAAAATCCCAAATGAAATGCAATGCTTAGTACTTGAAGCGCTCATGAAATGGTTGTTATTCATAGTTTGGTGCCATTAAATATGACAATTTAACTTCCAGCAAGTCCTGTTTGGGACCACTCGGTTTCACTCATAGCAAAGCTTCGTAGGGATATCAAGATCCTACTTATCAAAGACGATCATATTCCCCTGGGGGAAATAGACCTTAGAATATGGCCAATGCAAACTTTCTGTGTTTGACATTTGTCTGACAATTTGTGTCTGGTGGACTCTGGCTTATGTTCCGAAGCGTTAATAGGAAGTTTCAGAATCTGAATGATGATACCTCACCCTCAAAAAGAATTTGTTTTCAATACAGCCAAAATGAGTTGGCATAATAAAGTCTGTCTTAAAAATTTATAATGGGAAAAAGACAGATGGAAAGCAATTTATTTAAAGACGATTTTAAAGTAAAAGCAGAAAGTTGTAGCTCAGTGATTTTGGTCTAAAATGATTAGAGATTGGGTAAGATTAGATTTATAGATGCTGAAGTTCAAAAGTTTGGTGCTAAATTTACTAGACAAATGCTTCTCAAGGATATTCCATCGCTCAGAATTTACTGACTCTGTACCTCCAGTTCCCAATACGAAACTATCTTTTCTTGCTATGATGTTATTTCCTGGTTTAGGAAAGAGTCATCCTGCCTTTACAACCCCAGAAAGCATTTAGTACATAGCTGCATTGAGAATGGAGAAACCTCAGTTGGTTTCTTAGGAAACCTTAGTTGGTTTCTTACTATATTCTTGGAATTCTATATAAAATGATATTTCCATCTTTTGTTTTGCTTCTTATTTGTCAAAAAACCTGATTAATGGGTTTCAAAATCTGCATCTCGGTTTCCTGGCAATTTTTCATTGGATTAAAATGAGAACTTGATGCAGCATGAGTCTATGAATTGCTGGTGTGCAACTTTAGGTTTATAGGATTGGATAAATTAAATTCGATTTGGGGGAAAAGGTATGTGTGAATAAAGTATATATACAATTTAATCTTGATCAAGCTTTTCATATGGAGGGTTTTAATTACTTCAGCTCACCATCTTTGAACCATTTGCATATCTCCTTAATGACATTTTTTTTTCTGCTATTAAACAGAAAATAAAGCCAGCCCCAACCAAATGTGTTAGAGGGAAACAGGGGAAGATGATAGCATCACTTAATAATGTGTTGTAATCAAGAAGGAAATTAAAGACTTTTCGTAACTTTGGTTTATTTCACAAAAGACCAAGTTTCCCCGCGTGGATGGATTTAGGAAGGCAGGCTGTTTGCTGTCTATTTTCAAGACTTTCAATCATGGCTTGCAGTTATACCCATTTCTGCCTATGTGAGTTAATTCTGCACAGCACCAGACCATTGGAGACCGTGATAAAAACATGACACTGACACATATTTTCTTTTTGGGCAATTTCCATAGACATGTTTGATGTTCTTGATGTATCATTACAGCCCTGAGGATGTAGTTCTATAACTAATGTAGTTCTAAACTTTTGACTGTGAGGTTTGGTCTGTGGATGGGAGGAGTCCAACAATTTAGAGTTTATACATTCAACAAACATATTGATCACCTCCTGGGGGCTTAGTCAACATGAGAGAGCTGCACTAGCTATTAGACGAATACGCCATGTTCTCGGCCCTCAGAACATTCCCACATGTGGACAGTAAGGCAGACATCACAACCACTAAATATATACTAAATGATGAATTTACCAGCGAAAGCCAAAACAGGAAGAAAGGGACTCTGCCTTCCTAAAACTCAGCAAGATAGATTTTTTTGAATCCAGAGGTGATGAGCAAAACTTCGTCTGTTGTGGGAGCAATGGAGGAATTTCAGGCAAAAGCAAAGCAAAAGCAGAATTTCAGGAAAAACCAAAGTAGGATCCAAAGTCATGAGCCTGTTTGCCATGTGCTGGAGAAAATTTGAACCAGAATAAATGTTATGTGCCTGGGATGAATACAGAAACAATGAGAGGAATAAATAGTATATGTAGTGTTAAATGTGTCAATGTTGTCTATATTTCAGATTACTCAGAAGGGAGATTTGAATGCAGAAGGCAAACTGGTAATCCGAAGTAGACCATTTTTACTTTTAGGCTTAGAAAAGACTATAGATATTTCTATTAGAATATAAGAATACATGACCTGATAATATTGTAAAATTTGTTAAATTTTATTCTATTTTATTGTGGTAAGAACACTCAAAATGAGATCTACCAACTTAATAAAATTTTCAGTGAACAAAACAGTGCTGTCAATCATAGACACAATGTTCTACAGAAGATCTCTAGAAGTTACTCATTTTGTGTAACTGAAACCTAATACCCGTTGATTAGCAACTCCCCATTTTCCCCTCCTCCCAGGTCCTAGTAAACACCATTCTACTGTCTGATTCTGAGTTTGACCATTTAATTAATTAATTAATTAATTTTAATGTTTATTTTTGAGGGAGATAGAGCACAATAAGGGGAGGAGCAGAGAAAGAGGGAGACACAGAATCTGAAGCAGGTTCCAGGCTCTGAGCTGTCAGCACAGAGCCTGACACGGGGCTCAAACTCATGAACCGTGAGATCATGACCTAAGCTGAAGTTGGATGCTTAGCTGACTGAGCCACCCAGGCACTCCTGAGTTTGACCATTTTAGATGCCTCATGGAAGTGGAATCATGCAGTTGGTTCTTCTGTGGCGGGCTTATTTTATTTAGCATAATGTTCTCAAGGTTCATCCATATTGTTACATACTGTGAATTTTCTTTTCTGTTTAAATGCTAAACAATATTCCAGTGTGTGTGTGTGTGTGTGTGTGTGTGTGTGTGTGTGTGTGTGTGTATTTATCCATTCATCAGTCAATAGGCATTTGCTTATTGCCATATCTTGGCTATTGTGAATAGCACTTTAACATGAGTACTAATATTTCTTCAGGATCATGATTTCAGTTCTTCTGGACAAATACTCAGAAGTGGGACTGCTAAATCATATGATAGCTCCATTTTAAGTTTTTAAGGAATCTCCATACAATTTTACATGAAGGATATACCATTTTACAGTTTCATTAAAAGTGTACAAGAATTCCAATATCCTTTTATTGTCATCAAAATTATTGTCTTTGGAGGGATTTTGATAATAGACATCTTAACAGGTGTGATATGATATCTCATTATGATTTTGATTTGAATTTGATTAATAGTGACAGAGAATCTTAGCATATATCTATTGGCTATTTGTATGTCTTTGGAGAAAGGTCTATTCATGTCTTTAACCCATTTTTTTGCTGTTGAGATGTAGGAATTTTTTTTATAAATATTGGAAATTAACTCTTTATCAGATATACAGTTAAAAATCTTTTCTTCCATTCTACAGGAAGCCGTTTAACTCTGTTGAGTGTTTCCTTTGCTATGCAGAAGCTTTTGCTTGATTTAGTCCTACTTATCTATTTTTGCTTTTGTTGGCTGTGATTTTGGTGTCCTATCCATGAAATTATTGTTAAGGATAATGTCATGAAGCTTTTCCGCTATGTTTTCTTATAAGAATTTTACAGTTTCTTCTGAGAGTCTAACATTTAGATCTTTATTTTGATTTGAATTTGTGTGTGGTGTGAAATAAGGATCTAATTTCTTTCTTTCTTTCTTTCTTTCTTTCTTTCTTTCTTTCTTTCTTTCTTTCTTTCGCTTGTGCATATCCAGTTTTCTTAGCATCATTTGTTGAAGAGACTTATCTTTTCCCCATTGTATAGTCTTGGCATCCTTGTCAAAAATCGGTTTACCATATATGTGTGGACTTACTTCTGGGTTCTTTATTCTGCTCTGTTGATCTATATGTCTGTCATTGTGCCAGTATCATACTATATCATAATATTTTAATTACTTTAGTTTTGTAATATATTATGAAATCAGAAATTGTGATGCCTTCAGTTTTGTTCTTTCTCAAGTTGATTTGGCTATTCAAGATCCTTTGGGTTCCCTGTGAATTTTAAAAGTGTAGAAGAAAGGAAGTTAAAAAAAATTCAAGGTAAAAATAGAGAGCAAAGGGAAGAAGTAGACAAAATAGAGAATAGAAAAATCAATAAAACTGAGCTGGTTTTTGGAAATGATAAACAAAATTAGTAAACCTTTAGCTAGACCGATAAAAATAAAAAAGAAAACTGAAATAATACAATCAGAAATAAAAGAGGAGACATTAAATTTGATGCCACAGAAATAAAAACGATCAGAAGAGACTAATATAACCACTAATATACCAATAAACTAGATCATTTAAAGTAAATAAATAAATTATTGGAACTTCAACCAGCAGATGGAATTCTGAAGCAATAGAAAGTTTAAACAGATTGTACTATAACTAGTAAGGAGATTAAATCAGTATTAAGAAAATTTACACAAAGAAAAGCCCAGGACTAGATAGCTTTACTGATAAATTCTATCAAACATTTAAATAGAATTAACAGCAATCTTTCTCAAATTCTTCCAGAAAACTGAAGAAGAAAAAACACTTTCAAACTTGTCTTATGATGCTAGTATTAACCTGACACCAAAGTCAAACAAAGACATCACAAGAAAAGAAAGCTACAGGCCAATACCTTAATAAATGTAGATGAAAAAGTCCTCAACAAATACTACGAAACTGAATTCAACAGCACAATAAAAAGATCACATAGCATGACCAAGTAGAATTTATCCCTGAGATGCAAAGATGTTTCAACATATAAAAACCAATTCACGCAGTATACTGCATTGACAGAATAAAGGATAAAACTAGCATGATTATCCAAATAGAGACCAAATATCAACTCTTCCTGCCTTAAGAACTTGTTGAGGAGAGGAATCATCTGCTACAAGCCATACCCTAACACAGGGACTTGTGTTCCTCTAGTACATATCTCAGTAGGCTTTCCTTATTATGTTAGATAGCTGACAACTTTAAAACTCTACTATGGGGCACCTGGGTGGCTCCATCAGTTAAGCATCTGACTTTGGCTCAGGTCATGCTCTCACAGTTTGTGAGTTCGAGCCCTGCATCAGGCTGTGTGCTGACAGCCCTGAGCCTGGAACCTGCTTCAAGTTCTGTATCTCCCTTTCTCTGTGCCTCTTCCCCACCCCTGCTCACACTCTGTTTTTGTCTCTCTCTCAAAAACAAGTAAAAATTAAAAAAAAATTAAATCTAATTAAATCTACTGTAAAATGGGTTAACCATGGTCTACAGCTTCAGAAAGCTTTATAAGAATCAGTAGAAATATTTTGATGAAATCTCAATAGTTTATTTATTTATTTTTGTTTTCTTTGCCTCAGGAGACATATCAAGAAAGAACTGTTCTCCTATGGGATTGTAATGGTTTCCTTCTCAGTTCTAGGCCTTAATATATTTTGAATTTGTTTTTGTGTATGGTATAAGAAAGTGGTCAGGTTTCATTCTTTTGCATGTTGCTGTCCAGTTTTCCCAACACTGCTTGTTGAAGACATTACCTTTCTTCTATTGGATATTCTTTCCTGCTTTGTAAAGATTATTTGACCATACAGTTGTGGGTTCATTTCTGTCCATTGACTATACACACACACACACACACACACACACACTAACACACTGGAATATTACTCAGCCATAAAAAATAATGCCATCTTACCATTTGCAATAATGTGGATGTAGCTAGAGAGTATTATGCTAAGTGAAATAGAGAAACACAAATCCATATGATTTCACTCATATGAAAAAATTGACAAAACATATGAATATAGGGCATAAAAGACAGGAAAACCAAGAAGCATACTCAACTATAGAGAACAAACTAGTGGTTACCAGAGGCATGGTGGGTGGGAAATGGGTGAAATAGGTGATGGAGATTAAGGAGTGCACCTGTTGCGATGAACACTGGGTGTTGTATGGGAGAGCTGAATCACTAAATTCTACACCTGAAACTAATATTACACTATGTGTTAACTGACTGGAATTTAAATAAAATTTGTCAGAAAAAGAATCAATAGAAATAGCACTGTCCTCTGGAAAGGTAGTTGTGATATACGCATCAAGAATTGCCAAATGTATACACTTTGTAGCCCTCTGAGGTCACTTTTTGGGAGTGATCTTAGGGAGATTCTTCTCAATATAGAATTAATATGAGGAAGTGTTCCTCAATTTAGAATCCTACAAACGCACAAGGATATTTATTACAGCTTTCTTTTTAAGAGTGAAAAAATATTATAAATACCCCCCTATTCCATATGATGTATAGCGAACAAACTTTGTATATGCATACAATGAAATTTCACACAACCATTACAAACCATAATTATGGATAAAACATAGACCCCAAATTGCATGACATATGAAGGGAAATTCATACAACATAATTTCAAAATTTAATAAATATATGCATATTATGCATATGGACAAATAATACATAGAATAAGCAAGCATTGAAATAGATGTGCTAGAATAAACATTGTGAGATTTTTCCTTTTAGAACATTTTCTTTAGTGTTGTTATATCCATCAGTGGTCTAAAAAATAAGTTCAAAATGTAGCAATGGATATCATAGAGCAAAAGAAAACAACTGATGATGACTACATTAATTAAAATGTTAGCATTCTAATTATCACTGGCTAATGATATAAAATCAATCTGCAAATGAGGTAGCCTGCTGTGAAAAGTGAGAGGTAGAAGTGAGATTTCATTGCATATTTCTGATCTCAGAATAACAATGTGTGGCCAAAGAAGAAAGAATATGAGAGGGAAACTGAGAAAACCAGTAGGATTGGCTTTCTGCCAGGCGCTAGGGCACACACATGGATTTGTGCTATACTCCTTTCACGTACACAATAGGTTTACTGACAGTGATGAACATGAACCAGTGTACTGGGTGATAATGAATCTGGCACATGTGTCATCCTCAGTTTTCTCTTTCTGTAAATGGCCCAATAATTTAAAGAGTGATCTCAGCTCTTAGCAGCCTTTTATACCAATATGGCCCTAGACATAATCTAAAAGGATTTAGTGGGACCCATCATAATGGATGTGTTTGACAGAAAAAAAAATGGTAGCTAAATGGAAGCCGTGCACCTGTCCTCATGCTGTAGGAAAGTGTCACTCTGTCTGCATGAGTGCACAGAGGGACTCATTCAGACAAGGCCAGATGGGATAGAAAGAAAAGGACCAGCCTGCGGGTTGCAGAATGTGACCTAGACTCTCAGCTCCTCCATTGAGTGACCGTAAGCATTTTATTTGACTGTAATTGGCCTCAAATGCTCCACTTACACAAGAGTCTAATAATAGCTTATCCATCTTTTTTTTGCAAGTCTTCCTGAATGAGATATTGTACGTGTAAGCATTTTAAAAATACCAGCACTTAACAAAGTGCTAAATACACCAGATATGCTCACTATAAACTAGTTATCAATGAAAGATTTTCTAATCAATCTCAGTGTTTGCTAGAGTGAAGTGACTAACAGTTTTTCACTGTTGAAACCCTAAAATTGTACAAATGTTTTGGAAAACACCCTCACAATGTGTACTCGGAGGCTTGAAAACATCAGTAAACTTTGACCCCGTAATCCCAATTTTGGGGACAAATTGTAAAGAAGTAACACTAGAAAGATACCCATGGCAGAGTCGTTTATATCCCACAAGAATATAAAGGACAGATAAATGCAGAACCATAGCAGATTGATTAAGTAAATTAATGCATGATGAATTAGAATATGATACTCCTTAATGATACTTGTAAAGATCTTAGAAATGCCATTTTGTACTGTTAAGAAGAAACTCAATATGCATCATATGTGCAGTTATATATAAACAGTACTATAAAATATATGAACATAAAAACTGGAAGTGTTTTTCTTCAGGTGATGGGATTTTTCTGGTTTATTGAATATTCCATGTTTTCTATAAATTTATATTATTTTAATCCAGAACAAAACTTTTAAATCTGAAATGACCAGTTCTCGTTAGTTGCAAAACAAAGGCTGAATGGCTCAATGATGTGATCACTGAGAAAATCATGGCTCGTATTATTTGGTTTCATTTATAAGCATTACATGTGTGTACTGTATTTCAGACACTGTGAGTGAGCCCAGATTGGTTGATTATTTTGTAATTTTTATTTGGGGCCATTTATTTTTCATAAAGATAGTCACTGAGAGATTAAAATTCAAAAGACAAGGTAGAGCACATTAAGATCTAAGACATACAATGGCAGTTTTAAGCAATGTTTTTCTGGAAGTGTGAAAGAACTGGAAAAGAGAGAGTGTGAATTGAGTGTTCCAAACAACAGCACTGCCTGTTAAAAAAAAAAAGTCTAAAAGTATCACAGTGTGAATTAAGAAATGAGAAAAAAAAGTAAGACAAAATTGCTACATTAAAAAAAATTAAAAAATAAACACCTATGTGTGATTCCTACTAGTTCTTTAAATTAAGGCTTTTTTGATAATGTGGTCACCAGGTTGTAGTTTGAGGTGTGGTGTCCTTGGCAGTTTTTCACTTGAAAGAGGTTTCCCTCATTTCACCCACACTTATCCTTGCCAGATTTCTATTAAGGAGAAAGTGAAAAAAAAAGGTAGCAAAAAAAAAAGCCTAAAATTTGACATTCTAAATATGTCTAGAAGATGTGTTAAATTGCAGTGATTTCTTAAGGACACCAAGGTGCCTGGGACTCAGACATTTTAATTCAGACAGACCTTATCTATAGTGCGCAAAATCTGAACCATTCACTGGACTCCAGCTGGCTTAATTGCTTGCAGTTTAGGGATTGCACCTATCATTTTAACTCTTTCAGGGATAAGAGTGGGAGGGAATGAGATGAGATTTGGAATCCACACAATCCATAACCACAGGGCTAGGTCTGCCAGTTAATATTATCTAACATGGAAAAAGTTGCTTAACCTCTCTATGTCTGAAACACTTACAAGTTGGATGGGGTGATGATTTATCATATTGCTGCAAGGATTACATGAGACAACACATGAAACCATGTCTGGCACACAATGTGTACCCCTTACATAAACACTCTTCTTGTTATATATGAAGATACTTAAAAAAATAAATGGGATCAGAGTTGTGGTTTCATGATCATAATCGGGTAGGAAAATGGAAGCTGCATCACAATAAGAGAGATTAGTTGCCTGGAAAGAAGTCAAGAGGTATTTTTAATGATCCATATACGAGCTAATAAATATCAGAGGGGAACTAATGTTTACAGGGAGCATTTGGAAAGGTATTACAAGAAAAACATCATCTCAGGAGGAATGGTTCTGATGTCAAGCAGAAATAAAACAGAATAGAGTGATTCCAGAAATTCATACTTATAATATCGGAGGAGCAGATATCCTTGAGACCCTAAAGACTAAGAAATAAAATTGAGGAATCTTTGAAAGACATGGATTAATTTAAACTCAGCTTCTTGACAAATATCACATAGGTATGGCATTCACACCTGCTGATAAAACTTCCCAAATGAAAAAGATCCCACAGGGCAAAGACGAAGACATGCCCCATAGTAAAATCTTTCCTAAAAATGGAATTAACTGACAAATGCAAGGATTATTAAAGCAACACCTTTTAAAATAAACTATTTTAGTATTAAGAGATCCCCCCTCAAATGGAAAGGGGAGTGGGGGCTCATAAACAAATATAGACATTGACTTTAATCTATATTAAATACACAAGAAACATACTAATTTTTTTGAGAGAATTGTATTGCTAGGAAACTGGGAACTTGAGCTAAGTTTTAAAGTCTTTGAGACTCAGAGCAATTCTTAGATCTTTCAACTTTCTCCGAGAGCTGTATAGCTCTCAAGAAAGACAAGAGATTTCTAAATACTGACTTCAGATGTGTCCAAGAATGAGAAGAGAAAAGCAAGAACACTCCAGAGTGTCAAACTCAGGGCTTTGAGTTTTTGGGCACAGACGCAGGTACAGCCAAAAAAATGTTCCCTGATCCAAAGCAGGAGACATTCACAATATTCATCCAATGAAAATTCAGGTTTCTTTAGATCTATGCCTGTCTCTCTTTCCTTCCCTTCCTGAAGGAGATAAAGATGCTTATGGTGGTTACTTTGTCTCTGGTCCATAGTATAGTTTAAGTATAGAGATTTAGATGATTTGTATTTTTGCTTTATAGGTCTCCAGTCTAAAACAAGTTATGAAACTATAGAACATCAAACTGAGATCCCAGACTTTGAGTTTAATGTCCTGGATGGATGAGACTTTGGGTTGTTTAATTTGGTAAGGAGTCAAGTGTGTTATATGTGTGGAAAAAGATATAAAGAAAAGTTTACTGACTAGAGTGGGAGGATTGTAGCAAAGTTGGTGATGTTCACCCAAAATTCCAAGCCCCCTTCTAGTTAGGTAGGGCCAAGGGCCTTGTTCAAACCACTATGACTGTGGGAGGAAATAACAGGTTTCCAGGCTGGACTGACACACACAGAAAATGACATACACATTTTCAGCTTTCTGTCTCCTACCCCATAGACTGGGAGGCTGTGCTTTCAGATGGTGTAGTAATAAGACAGTGGATCACTAGTTAGCTTGTGACTTCTTTTACCCTTACAGCCTGAAATAAACACGGAACAAAAGCAAGAAATAAACTATGGAGATAGTTGTTTTGGTAGCATAACCCTAGCCTATCCTGGCTCTGAGAGAGAATATGTAGTACAGGGATTATGAAATAGAGAGTGATATTCTCAGAAACTCTTTCTCTTATTTGCTGTTTTCCAAAAGATAACACTCTAACCTTTCATTAAGTGAAAATACTGAGAATACATCTAGGTAGGGCACCAAAGTCAAACTCTGAGATCTCAGGGGGATACGCACCTGTCTCTACACCAGTTCTAGACACAGATTACTTCATTTCAGAGACTAAGGAAGCAAACAGACAAGTCATATGCTCTACATATGTTCAAATTTCAACAGTGGAACTCGCAGTGGGAAGCCTGGAAGGAATGATAGAAAAACTTCCGCTAGGACTTTCATGTATTTGTACATTCTCCTCTCCTGGTAAGCTGAGGGATTTGACGGTATGTTTTTCCCCAACTTAAAACCAATACCTCCACTTCTCAGTTCATTTTGCTTTCTCAGGAATTCTGAGACATGGATCAATCTCTTTATTTTCCCTTTATACTAGATATCTTCCTTCAGCCTTTCAAGGTACAACCTCATATAACATTACCGTGACCTCCATTCTCCATCAAACTTTCCCATTCTTTCTCCTCCCTTTCACCGAAGAACATGATGAATTCTCCAGATTTACCATCTAGGTATTGTTACTTCCCAGTCACATGCCAACTATGTCAAGCCATCAGAATGGCTCGAGGTATGATCACCAATGCTCCCTGATGGTAGAACCATTAAACGTTGCTACTCCCCAGCACACTTGACCTCTCACAAGCATTTCACACTCTACCATTCCCTTGTTGTGAGGTATTCTTTCCTCTTGACATCTACAGATTATTCAGTGTCTCCCGCTTTGCTCATAGCTCATTTATAGTTTATTTTCTTCCCTTGAGTCTTTCAAGTTTGCAGTACCTCAAGGTTCAATTTTAGATTATTTCATTTTTTCACTGGATACAATTTCCCTAGGTGAATTCTTATACTCCCATGGTTTCATTGCTGAAAATTATATCCAAAGTCAACACCACTCATCTGAACTCCAGATCCACATATTCAGCCATATTCCTGACATCTCTACTGAGATATCCTTGAGACCCTCAAACTCAGCATGTCCCAATTATCTTACATCAGGGCTGCCTACACAAAAAACAACTTTTCCTGAATTTTCCAGAATACCCTCCACATCTCCTTTCTCATACACATCTCATCAATTCTAATCCCTATACATGTCCAAAAAGTATTGACTTGCTTTCCTCTCCTCTTCTAGCCCTTCAGCGAGACCCACCGTAATAGTTTACATGTCTACTTAAAGGAGCATCCTCAGTAGACTCACATCTATTTGTTCCCTAGCCAGACACCTCTATATTGCAGCCAGACTGATCTCTTAAAAACAATTCTGAACTTTTAATTACTCTCGTAAAAACTTTTCAGTGATTTTCCATTGCTTTCGTGAAATATTCAAATCTTTAACATAGTCTCCCAGGCCGCCAATGAGCTGGTTCTGCTTCTCTCTGTTTGCTCTGTCTTCCATTCCCTTCATGCACCACGCTTTTGCTTGTTATGTTCTCCTTCACATGGCCTCCCTATACATTCTCTTCTGAATAGAATACCTTTTCTCTTTATTTCAACCTGTCAACTGAAACTTATATCTCACATGTCCAATTTATATGTCCTTTTCCCAACTTCCTATTTTATTTTTTTAATTTTTTTAAATTTTTTTTAACGTTTATTTATTTTTGAGACAGAGAGAGACAGAGCATGAACGGGGGAGGGTCAGAGAGAGGGAGACACAGAATCTGAAACAGGCTCCAGTCTCTGAGCTGTCAGCACAGAGCTCGACGCGGGGCTCGAACTCACGGATCGTGAGATCATGACCTGAGCTGAGGTTGGCCACTTAACTGACTGAGCCACCCAGGCACCCCTCCCAACTTCCTATTTTAGAGTACCTCTACTTTTTCCTCATGGCACTTATCATATTTTGATTGTTTGATAATTGGGGTTTTTTTAAAACATATATTGTTGGTCTCTTGACTATCAAGAATCCTATTTGTCTTTTTCATCAATAAATCTTTAGTCCCGGGATGGTACTTGTCACAAAGTTGGCTCTTACTAAGTAGTTATTGACTTCTCAAGTGATACATAGTTCACTCACATTAAAATCAATAGGAAATAGGGGTGCCTGGGTGACTCAGTTGGTTAAGGGTCTGACTCTTGGTATTGGCTTGGGTCATGATCCCAGGGTCGTGGGATCGAGCCCATCATTGGGACCCACACTGAGTGTGGAGCCTGCTTGGGATTCTCTCTCTCGATCACTCTCTACCCCTTTATTGCTCTCTCTCTCTCTCTCTCTCTCTCTCTCTCTGTGTCTCAAAATAAGTAATTAAACATTTAAAAAAAATCAATGGGGGATAAGTTAAAATGGATACATGGAGAATGGAAGTCACAAATGTACCACCAATGAATATGTTGGACCACACTTTTCATTGGTGGAAGCTATAGGGGACAAGGAGACAAAGTTTTCTTGCTCTTCCACTGGGGCATCTCTTCTCACATTGCAGAGCACTGGTGAGGGAAGATCAGGAAGGATCCTTCTAGCCTGGGTGGAGACTGGAGAAAGAATTCTAGAGCAGATCGCTCAGGACAAGATTCTGCCAAGTTTAAGTCATAAGGGTGAAAAGGATTGTTGAGACTTCCTTAATTTTTCAACATGTTATAAGGACGTTGGTCATGATGGGGACCGAAGTGATAAACAGGAATTAAGAGCTTGGATTTGCAAAGATTGGCCCCAGTTAATAATCCCTCTGGGGAAAAGGCCTATTGGGTAATGATGATAACACTTGTCACTAACATTCCATGATAACTGAGTGCCAGAGCAGTATTCTAAGCTTGTCGTTTGCATGATTTCATTTATTCTCCACAGAAATCCTGCTGAGTAGGTAATATTTTAATGGTTTATAAATAAAGAAACTAAGGCAAGGGGAATGAATCTGCTTGCCCAGGGTCTCAGAGCTTAAAGGTGGCAGGCCATCATTCCAGTCCAGGAAGTCTGTTTAGAACCTAGGCAACTGAACCATTGTCCATTTCTTCACAGAAACTAAAACACTTGTGCTTGGCCTTCCTGGTCAGGTTTGACGCGAACTTTGTAAGATGAATACTGGTGACAATATTTTCCTTTAAATTTTGTCTCTGCCAGTAATGTTATCTTCCAATTGTTTTCTATTCTGCAGACAGGAAAATCCTCAGGCATTTGGTCTTGATGTTGCAAACATTGTTTAAAAAAATCAGGAGTGTCCATTCAGCTTTATAGAAAAAAAAGTGCATCACATCATTTTCAAATGTGGCTACCTGTGGTTTTGACACTTACAATCATATTTCCTTTCTAAACATTTCAAAGATGCACATATTTCACAAGGTTCTAATTTATTCTTTAGATTTGCATTGCAGAAAAATCAGACTTCATTGTCATAAAAAGCTAAGGTGTAGGGATGCTTCTAATGGGGGGAAAAGAGTAGCCGGCTTGGTAATAGCAGAAAGGGCTAAATGGATTTTTGATTAAATTTTCAAAATTCCTTTTCATGTGGATGAGGCAGAGAGATTTTTAGCCTAGTAGCTAAATCTTCTATACACATCAAAGTATTAAAAAATAAAGCCCCATTAATGCACTTTCTTCCATGATGATATGATGTGATTTAGTGTGTCAGAAGCAACCCATTGGCCCCAAATATCTCATGCTAGATTGTGCACGTTGCTCAAAATTCCAACAGAGAATAATTCTTTCAAGTTTAGGTGATATATCTAGTTAAAATGCAAATACTCTGCCTGAGGAAATACATTATGCCCAAACTAGTTATTAACACATAAATATTAATTGGTTTGCAGATACTGTCTGGTGAGACACAGTTGAGAATAGTTGTGTAGGAGACAGAAAAGGAGAGATGGCTGGGAGAACGGGGTGCTAGTCCCTGGAGCAGACACAATGGGTAGTCTATATAAAGCAGAAGCCACCTTTGAGCCAAATAACAGCAAGAGGGGAGAGCAACTGAGACAGACTGGGGACATCTAAAGGGCAGTTTGGGCAGGATATGCGAATAAACTTGTTTGTCTTCTGATTTTTTATGGGGCTGATCATGCCCTGGGTATGCCTTCTGGCTGTTGTACTTTAACACCTTCAAAGGAACTTTGGAAAAAAACCCGAACCCTTGATTTTGTTTCTATCTATAACCCAAATCTAATGATACCTTAGAATCACAGTCAGATGTGGCCAAGGTATCAGAGATAGACAAGACTGCAGGGCCCATTTGCCTAGAGTGTTCTGAACTCTTCTGGCCATTAGGTCACACCTTAGGTGACCTCTTCCTCTTTGAAGATTCAGAATGAGTTCATCCCACGTGGGTCCTGGAAATCTATTTTTGACAAGTACCTTATATAATCCTCATAATTAGGCAAGTTTGGAAAACCCCGCTCATTTAATGAATCAGAAACTTGAACCCTAGAAAGGGAACGAACTTGCTCAAAATGCCTTGTGATGAGAGTCTCGCTGAGTGACATATCTAAAAATCTCCATTCAAAGTGCAGTGTTCACTACACTAAGTCCTCCACAGCTGTCCTTTGATTTATCTAGTTATAAAACTAACCTGATGCTTTTTCCCTTTTCCTTCTGTGTGATTGCTCATGTATGCTACAACCCCAGATAAATCAGATGAGAAGGGTGGGGAGTGAAGATTAGATTGCTCTGGCATTAACCTTTTAATTAAATCAATTGCTTGTGCTTCTAATAAAGAGAGTGTTTAAATGGAAAACAGAAGAGAATTAGGATGACATATTAAATGCCCTCGTTTGTGAGGAATATAGAAGACAAGAAGGGCCAGGAAGCCCTTCCATTGGAACAGAGGAGTGTCCAGAGGTTCCGACGCTGTAGGGTCCCGTTGTTGTTACACACGATAGTTTAAGTCCCTGGATACTTCGGCAGTGGCTCCACTCAGCCGGAGGAGGAGGGATGAGACCGTCCCCAGAGAGTACCTATTAGCAGGTTGAAGCAGGCCCAGGAATGCAGGCTGTCTTGTTATTAATGGCAAATGAACTGTGGATGATGCTGTCAGATGACCTCTCTCCATCCGGCCCATGTTCTTCACTCCACATCATTCCCCTTATGGTCTTGCTTTTGGAATTATGCTCAGGCTGGGTCTGAAGTCTGCTTCCCTGGTTCTAGAAATGGCTGGGGGCCAAAGTGCTTTTGTATTGAGAACTAATTGGGGGTGAGGAGAGGTAATGTGGTCAGCTCCTGGAGCTAGAGCAAAGGAAAATGTCTAGAGAGCCTATTTTTAACTGCATTGGCGCCTAAATTGGCTGCTCAGGGGGGAGCTGCGCAGAGCGGTCAATAAGTCTATCCCTAATGTAGCACTCCCGAAACAAAAGTGGTGCTCACTACTGTGCACCTTATTATAGCAAGGGCGTGTTTCTCGCCGCCTTCTAGTTCATTTTCTGTACCTACCCGCAACTTCCTGTTTATGGACAACTCTGGAGCAGTAGAAACAATAAACAACCTGAGGGTGGGAAGGTCTTGGGTTTCAATACCAAATCCACCTCCTTTGGGTATAGGATGTATCCCTTAAACTCCCTGAGTCTTAGTGCTTTCCCCTAGCAATTGGAGATAATACTTTTTCTTCTTTGCTTTTTTAAATAGGAATCTATTTAAATTAATATGGCATTGTCCAGCGGATACAATTTTAGCTTGTACATCCTTGATGACATATCCCTGTCCTCAAGGGTCTCCCTTATTCATTACTGTAACCCTAGGACTCACTATGAGATTTGGTATGGAAAAGAAACTTAATATATGTGTTTGAGTGAATGGATAAATGAAGAATTAAAAAATGGAACTCAAAATGCCGTTTAAACTTAAAATGGATGAATATAAATTCCTCACAAATCTTTATTTTTTTTTATTTATTTTTCTGAAATTTATTGATAAATTGGTTTCCATACAACACCCAGTGCTCATCCCAAAAGGTGCCCTCCTCAATACCCATCACCCACCCTCTCCTCCCTCCCACCCCCCATCAACCCTCAGTTTGTTCTCAGTTTTTAACAGTCTCTTATGCTTTGGCTCTCTCCCATTCTAACCTCTTTTTTTTTTTTTTCCTTCCCCTCCCCCATGGGTTCCTGTTAAGTTTCTCAGGATCCACATAAGAGTGAAACCATATGGATTCTGTCTTTCTCTGTATGGCTTATTTCACTTAGCATCACACTCTCCAGTTCCATCCACGTTGCTACAAAAGGCCATATTTCATTTTTTCTCATTGCCACGTAATATTCCATTGTGTATATAAACCACAATTTCTTTATCCATTCATCAGTTGATGGACATTTAGGCTCTTTCCATAATTTGGCTATTGTTGAGAGTGCTGCTATGAACATTGGGGTACACGTGGCCCTATGCATCAGTACTCCTGTATCCCTTGGATAAATTCCTAGCAGTGCTATTGCTGGGTCATAGGGTAGGTCTATTTTTAATTTTCTGAGGAACCTCCACACTGCTTTCCAGAGCGGCTGCACCAATTTGCATTCCCACCAACAGTGCAAGAGGGTTCCCGTTTCTCCACATCCTCTCCAGCATCTATAGTCTCCTGATTTGTTCATTTTGGCCACTCTGACTGGCGTGAGGTGATACCTGAGTGTGGTTTTGATTTGTATTTCCCTGATAAGGAGCGACGCTGAACATCTTTTCATGTGCCTGTTGGCCATCTGGATGTCTTCTTTAGAGAAGTGTCTATTCATGTTTTCTGCCCATTTCTTCACTGGGTTATTTGTTTTTTGGGTGTGGAGTTTGGTGAGCTCTTTATAGATTTTGGATACTAGCCCTTTGTCCGATATGTCATTTGCGAATATCTTTTCCCATTCTGTTGGTTGCCTTTTAGTTTTGTTGGTTGTTTCCTTTGCTGTGCAGAAGCTTTTTATCTTCATAAGGTCCCAGTAATTCACTTTTGCTTTTAATTCCCTTGCCTTTGGGGATGTGTCGAGTAAGAGATTGCTACGGCTGAGGTCAGAGAGCTCTTTTCCTGCTTTCTCCTCTAAGGTTTTGATGGTTTCCTGTCTCACATTTAGGTCCTTTATCCATTTTGAGTTTATTTTTGTGAATGGTGTGAGAAAGTGGTCTAGTTTCAACCTTCTGCATGTTGCTGTCCAGTTCTCCCAGCACCATTTGTTAAAGAGGCTGTCTTTTTTCCATTGGATGTTCTTTCCTGCTTTGTCAAAGATGAGTTGGCCATACGTTTGTGGGTCTAGTTCTGGGGTCTATTCTATTCCATTGGTCTATGTGTCTGTTTTGGTGCCAATACCATGCTGTCTTGATGATGACAGCTTTGTAGTAGAGGCTAAAGTCTGGGATTGTGATGCCTCCTGCTTTGGTCTTCTTCTTCAAAATTCCTTTGGCTATTCGGGGCCTTTTGTGGTTCCATATGAATTTTAGGATTGCTTGTTCTAGTTTCGAGAAGAATGCTGGTGCAATTTTGATTGGGATTGCATTGAATGTGTAGATAGCTTTGGGTAGTATTGACATTTTGACAATATTTATTTTTCCAATCCATGAGCAGGGAATGTCTTTCCATTTCTTTAAATCTTCTTCAATTTCCTTCATAAGCTTTCTATAGTTTTCAGCATACAGATCCTTTACATCTTTGGTTAGATTTATTCCTAGGTATTTTATGCTTCTTGGTGCAATTGTGAATGGGATCAGTTTCTTTATTTGTCTTTCTGTTGCTTCATTGTTAGTGTATAAGAATGCAACTGATTTCTGTACATTGATTTTGTATCCTGCAACTTTGCTGAATTCATGTATCAGTTCTAGCAGACTTTTGGTGGAGTCTATCGGATTTTCCATGTATAATATCATGTCATCTGCAAAAAGCGAAAGCTTGACTTCATCTTTGCCAATTTTGATGCCTTTGATTTCCTTTTGTTGTCTGATTGCTGATGCTAGAAATTCCAGCACTATGTTAAACAGCAGCGGTGAGAGTGGGCATCCTTGTCGTGTTCCTGATCTCAGGGAAAAAGCTTTCAGTTTTTCCCCGTTGAAGATGATGTTAGCTGTGGGCTTTTCATAAATGGCTTTTATGATCTTTAAGTATGTTCCTTCTATCCCGACTTTTTCAAGGGTTTTTATTAAGAAAGGGTGCTGGATTTTGTCGAAGGCCTTTTCTGCATCGATTGACAGGATCATATGGTTCTTCTCTCTTTTTTTGTTAATGTGATGTATCACGTTGATTGATTTGCGAATGTTGAACCAGCCCTGCATCCCAGGAATGAATCCCACTTGATCATGGTGAATAATTCTTTTTATATGCCGTTGAATTCGATTTGCTAGTATCTTATTGAGAATTTTTGCATCCATATTCATCAGGGATATTGGCCTGTAGGTCTCTTTTTTTACTGGGTCTCTGTCTGGTTTAGGAATCAAAGTAATACTGGCTTCATAGAATGAGTCTGGAAGTTTTCCTTCCCTTTCTATTTCTTGGAATAGCTTGAGAAGGATAGGTATTATCTCTGCTTTAAACGTCTGGTAGAACTCCCCTGGGAAGCCATCTGGTCCTTGACTCTTATTTGTTGGGAGATTTTTGATAACTGATTCAATTTCTTCGCTGGTTATGGGTCTGTTCAAGCTTTCTATTTCCTCCTGATTGAGTTTTGGAAGAGTGTGGGTGTTCAGGAATTTGTCCATATCTTCCAGGTTGTCCAATTTGTTGGCATATAAGTTTTCATAGTATTCCCTGATAATTGTTTGTATCTCTGAGGGATTGGTTGTAATAATTCCATTTTCATTCATGATTTTATCTATTTGGGTCATCTCCCTTTTCTTTTTGAGAAGCCTGGCTAGAGGTTTGTCAATTTTGTTTATTTTTTCAAAAAACCAACTCTTGGTTTCGTTGATCTGCTCTACAGTTTTTTTAGTTTCTATATTGTTTATTTCTGCTCTGATCTTTATTATTTCTCTTCTTCTGCTGGGCTTAGGCTGCCTTTGCTTTTCTGCTTCTAGTTCCTTTAGGTGTGCTGTTAGATTTTGTATTTGGGATTTTTCTTGTTTCTTGAGATAGGCCTGGATTGCAATGTATTTTCCTCTCAGGACTGCCTTTGCTGCGTCCCAAAGCGTTTGGATTGTTGTATTTTCATTTTCATTTGTTTCCATATATTTTTTAATTTCTTCTCTAATTGCCTGGTTGACCCACTCATTCGTTAGTAGGGTGTTCTTTAACCTCCATGCTTTTGGAGGTTTTCCAGACTTTTTTCTGTGGTTGATTTCAAGCTTCATAGCATTGTGGTCTGAAAGTAAGCATGGTATAATTTCAATTCTTGTAAACTTATGAAGGGCTGTTTTGTGACCCAGTATATGATCTATCTTGGAGAATGTTCCATGTGCACTCGAGAAGAAAGTATATTCTGTTGCTTTGGGATGCAGAGTTCTAAATATATCTGTCAAGTCCATCTGATCCAATGTCTCATTCAGGGCCCTTGTTTCTTTATTGACCGTGTGTCTAGATGATCTATCCGTTTCTGTAAGTGGTGTATTAAAGTCCCCTGCAATTACCACATTCTTATCAATAAGGTTGCTTATGTTTATGAGTAATTGTTTTATATATTTGGGGGCTCCGGTATTCGGTGCATAGACATTTATAATTGTTAGCTCTTCCTGATGGATAGACCCTGTAACTATTATATAATGTCCTTCATCTCTTGTTACAGCCTTTAATTTAAAGTCTAGTTTGTCTGATATAAGTATGGCTACTCCAGCTTTCTTTTGGCTTCCAGTCGCATGATAAATAGTTCTCCATCCCCTCACTCTCAATCTAAAGGTGTCCTCAGGTCTAAAATGAGTCTCTTGTAGACAGCAAATAGATGGGTCTTGTTTTTTTATCCATTCTGATACCCTATGTCTTTTGGTTGGCACATTTAATCCATTTACATTCAGTGTTATTATAGAAAGATACGGGTTTAGAGTCATTGTGATGTCTGTATGTTTTATGCTTGTAGTGATGTCTCTGGGACTTTGTCTCACAGGGTCCCCCTTAGGATCTCTTGTAGGGCTGGTTTAGTGGTGACAAATTCCTTCAGTTTTTGTTTGTTTGGGAAGACCTTTATCTCTCCTTCTATTCTAAATGACAGACTTGCTGGATAAAGGATTCTTGGCTGCATATTTTTTCTGTCTAGCACCCTGAAAATATCGTGCCAATTCTTTCTGGCCTGCCAAGTTTCAAAAGAGAGATCAGTCACGAGTCTTATAGGTCTCCCTTTATATGTGAGGGCACGTTTACCCCTTGCTGCTTTCAGAATTTTCTCTTTATCCTTGTATTTTGCCAGTTTCACTATGATATGTCGTGCAGAAGATCGATTCAAGTTACGTCTGAAGGGAGTTCTCTGTGCCTCTTGGATTTCAATGCCTTTTTCCTTCCCCAGTTCAGGGAAGTTCTCAGCTATGATTTCTTCAAGTACCCCTTCAGCACCTTTCCCTCTCTCTTCCTCCTCTGGGATACCAATTATGCGTATATTATTTCTTTTTAGTGTATCACTTAATTCTCTAATTTTCCCCTCATACTCCTGGATTTTTTTATCTCTCTTTTTCTCAGCTTCCTCTTTTTCCATAACTTTATCTTCTAGTTCACCTATTCTCTCCTCTGCCTCTTCAAGCCGAGCTGTGGTGGTTTCCATTTTGTTATGCATTTCGTTTAAAGCGTTTTTCAGCTCCTCGTGACTGTTCCTTAGTCCCTTGATCTCTGTAGCAAGAGATTCTCTGCTGTCCTGTATACTGTTTTCAAGCCCAGCGATTAATTTTATGACTATTATTCTAAATTCACTTTCTGTTATATTATTTAAATCCTTTTTGATCAGCTCATTAGCTGTTGTTATTTCCTGGAGATTCTTCTGAGGGGAGTTCTTCCGCTTGGTCATTTTGGATAGTCCCTGGCGTGGTGAGGACCTGCAGGGCACTTCCCCTGTGCTGTGGTGTATAACTGGAGTTGGTGGGCGGGGCCGCAGTCAGACCTGATGTCTGCCCCCAGCCCACCGCTGGGGCCACATTCAGACTGGTGTGTGCCTTCTCTTCCCCTCTCCTAGGGGCGGGATTCACTGTGGGGTGGTGTGGCTCGTCTGGGCTACTTGCACCCTGCCAGTCTTGTGATGCTGGGGATCTGGCGTATTAGCTGGGGTGGGTAGGCAAGGTGCTCGGGGGCAGGAGGGGCAGGCTTAGATCGCTTCTCCTTAGGTGATCCACTTCAGGAGGGGCCCTGTGGCAGTGGAAGGGAGTCAGATCCGCTGCCGGAGGTTTGGCTCCGCCGAAGCGCAGAGTTGGGTGTTTGCGGGGAGCGAGCAAGTTCCCTGGCAGGAATCGGTTCCCTTTGGGATTTTGGCTGGGGGATGGGCGGGGGAGATGGCGCTGGCGAGCGCCTTTGTTCCCCACCAAACTGAGCTCTGTCGTCAGGGGGCTCAGCAGCTCTCCCTCCCTTTGTCCTCCAGCCTTCCCGCTTTCCGAGCAGAGCTGTTAACTTATGACCTCCCAGACGCTAAATCGTGCTTGCTGTCGGAACACAGTCCGCCCGGCCCCTCCGCTTTTGCAAGCCAGACTCGGGGGCTCTGCTTGGCCGGCGAGCCGCCCCTCCGCCCCGGCTCCCTCCCGCCAGTCCGTGGAGCGCGCACCGCCTTGCCGCCCTTCCTACCCTCTTCCGTGGGCCTCTCGTCTGCGTTTGGCTCCGGCGACTGTGTTCTGCTAATCCTCTGGAGGTTTTCTGGGTTATTTAGGCAGGTGTAGATGGAATCTAAGTGATCAGCAGGACGTGCGGTGAGCCCAGCGTCCTCCTAAGCCGCCATCTTGCCGCAACTCTATCCCTCACAAATCTTTAATAGCCAATCTATTCTCACCTCCTTAATATGACCTTTCTAACTTTATCCCACAGTGATTACCTTGTCCTCAAAATTTTGTGCGCAGTTAACGTCTCTTACATTTATTCAACCTTGAGTTTATTTTTTCACTTGGGTTTTTTTCTTCTATTTCTTGGGCACAACCTGTGTGCCAAATCTTGTGTGATTTTCCTAGGGAGACTTCAGGTGAATAAAACGTAACCACGTTCTCAAAACGCAGGAGCCCATGCAGATTTACACTAAAATAAATGATAATTAAATATAATGTCTTGCTTTTGATAGAAAAAGGCAAGAATGCTAGGGAAGCAGTAGAAAAGCACGTAAGCTCCTACAGGGGACTCGGGACACTTTTCAGAGCTGAATCCAATATTGTCATAATATCCCACATGTAGGATTTTCAAATACTTTCTATTTGAATATGTGTGGGGGGATGGATGTGCATGCATGTGCATGTGAGTACGTGTCTTTATGTATTGGAATTTGGGGAATGAATTTTTCTTGTACTTTTGTATGAACTCAGTATATTGGGGGAGAGACAGAGATGCAACTCCAGGTGATGATTTCCTCAGCTGTTTAATATATTTATAAAGTGTGTTAAACTTGTCAGAAGTTTGACTCAGAAGATGGAAAGTTTTTTAGTAAATCCTAAAAAATGTATTATTCTAATAGCAATAATAACCAAAATCTTATGGAAGTTAGGAAACGTGTTTTGCTAGTGGGCTATTGATTTAATAAACATAACAGGTGATGGAACAGAGTGTGTCCACGTTACCACATGGCTCTCCTGGGAGGCTGATAATTGTGGTGGACAACCCCAAGTACACGAATACCCCAAATGCGGATAAGTTGATGTTGTGCATGGAGTTGCCCTTTCAGCCGAGCTGGGGGAATGGGGGCAGCTTGGCGGACACATTGTCAGATTCAACTGCACCTGCATCATGCCTTCCTAACAACTGCACAGAGTGCAGGCCTAAAATAATTTTTGATTGACTTGTATTTGATTTTGAGGTGGAACAGGATATTATGAGCGCTGAGCTCGAGCTCAGGCCAAACCAAACTCCATCAGCAGATTTCTTAATAAAAAAAGCAGGGCCCTTGCAGGACCTCTATGCTTCAGCCTTACATGCGGCAGTTGTAATTCAACCTCGGGGACATTTTCTTCCTGCGCGTTGATGTCAGAGTTTCTTGGAATGTAGTCTACTTCTTTTGGACAGTAGATATATCCCTGTGCTGAGGCTGCACATACCGTTTAAGTGCATTCAGAACTTAAATCAGGTGAAATTGAAAGGGATTGTAGAAAAACAACTATTTTTAACTGTTAACTTTCCTCCCTGAAATGACAGAGATGGTGGGCAAAACAGCTCTAAGCCTCATACATAGAAGGCCCCCAATAAATGTGGAATATTCTGAACTTTCTGTGCATATAATTAGCCAGACATTTTAGCTGGCAAAGTGTGTGGGTTCCAAAACCCAATTAACAAGGAAATGTTCCCCTTCTTTTCCACCTCAAAATGCAATGAACACCCCAACCCACATGCTTTCTCTAAAATCACCCACAATTGTGTGTTTATTGGAAAGCTTGGGAGTAATCTGCTCAACACATTTGATATAGGAATAGCATGTGGAAAGTTCGGGTGGTCAAATGCATGAAGAACACACAAGGAATGGATGTTAGCGTCTATTGTTGGCAAGAAGTTGGAAAAAATATCAGATAGATTGCTGAGCACATCATGAACAGCCTTGAGCACAGGGCAGAAGGGATTTATACTATACCATTTATTGAGTTTCTGCTGTGACTCCAACATCATGTAAGGCATGCATCATGTGTGTATCATAGTCCAAAGCAACCCTGCAAAGCACACAATGTGTCCCCCTTTTTTCCATTATGAAAGATGAAGCTCAGAGAGTATGAATAACTTTCCCTCATTCAGAGACCTCAGAAATGGAAGAAATTGGATTTCAATTCGGATTTAATGGAATCCATGTCTGTATTTTAACAAAATAATCCATTTTAGGTCCTCGAGCAGGAGGAAGATATACTGATAAGCAAAGCTGTGATGTTATACTTGTTTCTACTATTTTGCTACTTTTGCTTTTTCATATTCTGTTCTCTGTATGGTATTTTCGATTCCCTCCTTGCCATGTTGTTCTGCTCCCAAAGAACTTACCTCCAGCTGCCTGTCACTGTCAATAAGCACATTTAACAATAACTAATGTCTTGAAAAGCAGCTCCCCCCTTTCCAAAGAGGTTAGAATTTCAATGGGATGTGGCACAAACACCTTCATGATATATTATATAAAGTCTCAAAAATGTATTTTCAACAAACATGATAAGTAAAATAAAGTTTCAGATGGGGTTAAGGCAGCAGTATTTTCTCCCCATTGACTTGAGTTCAAATCCCATCCTTTTGGACACTTTTTAGTAACTGAGGCCTATTAAAGGGATTGATATCCATTCATTGAACAGTTACTAGCACACAGCTCTGTGCCAGGAGTGGCTATGGCACTGAGCATGCAGAGAAGGAGCAGTTAGTCTACACCTCAAGGCAAACACCACCACATGGGAAAAACTGCCAAGCCAACAGGCAATTAGAGCACAGAGCAATGAATCCACTGATAACATACTGCTATGAAAGATGTGTGGACACACTGAGGGTGCCCTCTCGACCAGACTGGGAGACCAGCGGCTGCTTTCTGCTTCCTCCAAAAAAAGCAAGATTCAAATCTCTTCCACTAAGTGGAAAAAGTCATGGAATTTGATAGGTATAAAAGCAAGGGATTTACAGAGGAAGAAGATACTGTCTCAACTCTAGTCGGCCCTCTCCATTGACTGTGGTACCCAATAAATGCTTAAATTGAATAAGATCATTCTTTTGACACAGAAACCAATTTGACAAATTTCTATATGGCGACGCTATCATCTTTGTTTAAATGATGCCCATGTCAAGGTGAGTCTGTCCCAGATTATATAGAGCTGTTCTGTCTGATGTGGCCCCATGTGGCTATTGGGCATTTAAAAGGTGTCTAATGTGACAATGACACTACATTTTTAATTGTATTAAAGTGTTCTGTAAGTGTAAAACTGTACATTGGATTTTGAAAACTTCGTCTGAGGAAGCATGTGCAAAATAGCTCGTTAAGTTTTGCCTAGTGATTACATGTTGAAAGATATATTGGACTAAATAAGATGTGGCATTAAAACAAGCAGGGGAAAGGTCACCCATGAAGAGGAACTAGGACATGCAAAGGAAGAGAAGCATGGGAGAGTATGACTCAACACAGAAACCGTCCTACTCGGCTGGGGCTGTTATCACATGATACTGTCCCTTGGGTGGGTTAAGGAACAGACATTTATTTCTCACATTTCTGAAGGCTGGGAAGTCCACGATCAAGGTGCTGGCTGTTTTGGCTCCTGGTGTGCGCCCTCCTCCTGCTTTGCAGATGGACACATTGCTGTAGTCTCATGTGGCTGACAGCAGAGAGAGAGGAAGCAAACACTCTTGTTTGGTTATCTCTTCTTAGGAGGGCAATAATCCCCTCATGATTACTTTACTCTTGTTACCTAATTGCCTCCATAGTGATTAAATGGGAAAGACCCCATTTCCAAATACCATCACATGAGGGATTAAGTTTCGAGATACGAATTTTGGGGGGAATTACAAACATTCAGTCCGTAGTAGGCAATTACAAATTGTATACTCTAGCTATTGGAACCTATGGAGGATGCATGTAATGAAGTTTGAAAACAATGATGAAAAATGAGGATGGATGTATAAAGAGGATCTTGGACAAGGGTGACAGGGCTAGTTTGTGCTTTTTAAGGAGATTGGTGCCTATATCTATCTATATCTATATCTATATCTATATCTATATCTATGTCTATATCTATATCTATATATCTATCTATACTCTGAACACTCTGGTTCTACCGGAGGATATAAAATAATTTCAAAAAATCAATAGGTAACATTTAAAAAATTTTTTTAATGTTTATTACCTTTGAGACAGAGAGAGACAGAGTGCAAGCAAGGGAGGGGGAGAGAGAGAGGGAGACACAGAACCCAAAGCGGGCTGCAGGCTCTGAGCTGGCAGCACAGAGCCCAACGCGGGGCTCGAACTCACAAACTGTGAGATTATAACCTGAGCCGAAGTCAGCCGCCTAACCAACTGAGCCTCCCAGGTGCCCCTCAATGGGTAAACATTTTTTATTTAAAGTTACAAGAAATGCAGATTTCAGTGATAGTGATCCACTGGGTAGTATTTAGAGTCTCTTTGAGAACATCTAAGAAATTGTAACTGCCAGGCAACTAATTGCTTACTGAATATAGATTTTTTTTCTCCCAAAGTAAGGATAATCACATGTACTTATAACTGTCCTCCTATCAGTAGATCTCTACTTGCTGGCAGAAAACATAACCAAGGAGTTAAGGTTATTGATCAGAGATGCTTTTAAAAGCAAGGATTTGAATTATTTTGCAGTGATAGCAAGTGTCCACCAGGTGGCAAACAGCAGCGAATCCTGGTCCAACTGGGCCCACTCCCAGTTCTTCCTACCACCTCTTCAGCACAAAAGGTCTAAGGAAGCATGATTTCATACCTGGGAGCGTATCATGTTGTCATTTGACATGTGACTCATTACTTCAGAAGAAGACACTTGAAGGGGAAGAAAATAGGAGACCTTTATTTTCGCAAGGGGAAAGGAGGCAGCTTTACTTGGAGCTGTTTTTGAATTGAAATTTGAAGAGAACGTTTGTTATATGGTAAAGGAGATTGGAAAAGAGAAATGTGAATTTGCCATGAGAACTCGGAACAGTGATTTCTACAAGGGGACATTGTGGATCCACAACCTACTAGTGTCAACCTCTGCTTGCCTCCTCAAAGTTTCCTAAAGGAAAAATAAGACAAATTACAGATATTCAGAAACAGTCAACTTTATGAGAAGCTTGCACTTGTCTTATGGGCTGTAAGACACATACCAGGAAATGACTGTGTGCCTCGGGCAAGACATCTGCCTTCTCTGGGGGTCAGTTTTCTCATCTAGAAAGTGAGGATGTTGGATAAGCATTAGTATTAATAATTCTCATTAATGACTACTAATTAAGGGTGTGCACTAAATGATGTGTGACAGTATCTTAATTATTTTTCATAACAGCCCTGTGGACTGACAAGAGTTTAATCCCTGTGTTGGTTATAAGGAAACAGGAACCCAAAATCAGGTAATATGTTCAAGTCACAGGGCTGGTACGTGTTGGGAGTCAGGATTTGAATCCAAGTTTGGTCAACTCCAAGTCTGAGTTTTTATCACCACGCAGAACACCTTTATGGATGATCTCAAAGTGTCTATTTTCTGCAAGAAAAATAACAGAGGATTTGAAAGAGTATTTGGAAAGTGGTAAAATAGCAGTTGTATAAATTGAAATGAAATGAGAAATAACTTATTTTGCTTTAAATAAATATATGATTTCCCTATTGATGCTGCAACAAACCACCATGGACAGTGGCTAAACACAACTCAAATTTATTATTTTGTAGTACTGATGTTCAGAAGTCTGAAACGGGTCTCGCTGGGCTAAAATCAAGGAGTCAGTGGGTGGTGCTCCTTCTGGAGTCTCCAGGGGAAAATCCATTCCCTTGCTTTTTCCAGCTTCCAGGGGTCACCTCATTCATTCCTTTGTGCTTGCACTTTACTTCATATTGAAGACCATAGCATCTTCTGAACTCTGTGACTCAGGCCCTCAGACCTCCCTCTTTCATTTACGAGAAAGGACCCTTGCCCTTACACTGGGCCCACCCTGGCAATTCAGGATAATCTCAAGATCCTTACCCTAATCACATCTGCAGAGTCCCTTCTACCATGAAAAGTCGCATATCCTTGATTAACATTGGGCGATGCACATATTTGATAGGCAGTATTCAGCTTACCATAATAGCCAACACATATTGACTTCTTACTGTTTCAGGCCCTGTTCTAACCGTTTGATACAGGTTTAATTTTCTCTTTCCTACAGCTCAGTGAAATAGTTACTACCATTAGCCCCATTTTTAAAATGAAGAAGCTAAGGCTCACGGATTTTATAGAATAGTTTGGGATCGGAAGCTAGTAAGCAGTGTATTCTGTTTTCTCCAGCGCCTCCATTCTTATTATTTTATACATAAATAAGGTCTCTGCAGTGAGAGTAATGGGTGCTTTCACAGGTGTATTCAGTGCACCGATATTTTGATGATTAACATTGTCATTTTCAATTTACTTTAGGCCTTTGGGTCGGCTTGTAATCAGTTAAAGCTGCATTATAGCACTGGAAGATCGCTCCTTTGGCCACTTCCAGTGGGGTGATGTCTGTATACTGTGCTCTATAGAGACTCAGAAGTCCATACAAAGTGATAGAGCTACCAGCTAAAACGTAAATTTGTCAGTGATGAATATATTTTTTGCCTTTCTGTCTACACTGGCTATGGTTCTTAACCTAACCTTTTTTGTTATAAATGTTTACATTTCTGTACCACAAAATTGATCATCTGTTTAGGCTCTATAATTCCAGTCACATCCCCCACCCCCCACCCCCTGCCCCAACTCCTCTTCCTGACTGGTGGATTATGGAGACATGTGTTGTTTTTCTTCCAAATATTTGGAGATTTTCCATTTCTCCTCCTGCTATTAGTTTCCAGCTTAATTTTATTATAATCAGGCGGTATACTTGAAGTACGACTTTGAGTCTTTTAAATGTACTAAAGATATTTTATAACCCAGGATATGGTTTATCTTTGTGAAGGTTCCACGTACACTTGGTAATAATTTGTGTTTCGCTGTTATATGGAGTGTTCTGTGAATGTCAGATTCCAAATGGTTAATGGTGTTCTCCGGTTCTTATGTATCTTTTCTAGTAGTTTATATATTTGTATCTATCTATGAACCTATTTATCCATGTATCTATCTATCTATAATATATAAATATATACAGTTAATGAGAGACGAATATTGGTGTTTGCAACTATACTTGCACACCTGTCCACTTTCCCTTTTTAGTTTTACGGGTTCTTTTTCATGTATTTTGAGGCTCTGTTATTCCGTATCTAGGCATTTTGGATCTTACTGAACAGGCACTTTGTCATTATGTAATATATGTCTCTTTATCCCCAATTTTTCTCGTTCTGAAGTATGCTTTGTTTCATACTAATGTAGGCACTCCACGTCAAGAGCTGAGAGAGTCTGAGACTTTATTTTACTCGCAAGCTAACAGCCTGTCGCAGTTCCGTGACTGTTGATGGAGGACACGGTATTGGGTCAGAGCCCGAGGCCAATTTATGCCTCGCAGAAATAGCAGGATCCAGAGGATTAGATTCAGGTTCCCAAGGCCCCATTCCCACAGGGAAACGTGAGGGGAACCAGGGGACTCATGCATAAGCAGCAGGTTGGGTAAAGGTGAGGAAGTCTGAGTGGAGACACTCTCATTTCTTTTTTTTTTTTTTTTTTTCTGAAATTTATTGACAAATTGGTTTCCATACAACACCCAGTGCTCATCCCAAAAGGTGCCCTCCTCAATACCCATCACCCACCCTCTCCTCCCTCCCACCCCCCATCAACCCTCAGTTTGTTGTCAGCTTTTAACAGTCTCTTATGCTTTGGCTCTCTCCCATTCTAACCTCTTTTTTTTTTTTTTTCCTTCCCCTCCCCCATGGGTTCCTGTTAAGTTTCTCAGGATCCACATAAGAGTGAAACCATATGGTATCTGTCTTTCTCTGTATGGCTTATTTCACTTAGCATCACACTCTCCAGTTCCATCCACGTTGCTACAAAAGGCCATATTTCATTTTTTCTCATTGCCACGTGGCAATGAGACACTCTCATTTCAAAATTGGAAGACATTAAAAAAAAAGTTGAAAAAAAAACACAAAAGACAAGAGTTCACCTTCGTGCCTCAGTTTGTTAACCATTCTATTTTGGCTCAGGTCATGATCTTGTGGTTTGTGAGTTCAATACCCAAATAGGGCTCTTTGCTGTCAGGGCAAAGTCTGCTTGGGATCCTCTGTCCCCTTTCTCTCTGCCCCTCTCTCCTCCTTACACTCTCTCTCTCTCAAAAATAAATAAACATTTTTTTTAAAAAGTTTAAAATTGGCTACAATAAACCTGCCTTTTGGTTCAGAGTAAGGTACAGTGCTTACTTCCAAGACCATTGACTATTGAAAAAATCCTGAAAAATATAGTTTGTAACAGAGGTCAGTCAGTGCCTGGATTGCAAGACACCCAGGGAAATTATCTCCCATCATTTCTATTTCCTTTTTATTAGTGTTTACATTGTGTATCATTTTCTATCCTTTTACTCTCACATTGGTAGTGAATTTCTTGGAAACAGGGTAAAATTTCCTCATTTTATTTATCCACTAGGACATATTACTTGGCGTTTAGACCATTTATATTTAACACAACATTTGACATATTTAGATTTAAGTGGATGCTGTCATTATTTGCTTTTTCTTTGTTTCCTCTGTCTGTTTTTCTGTGGTTTCCATTTACATCGTATTTTGTATCTTTTTAAGTTTGTTTATTTTGAGAGAGAGAGAGAGAGAGTGTGTACCTGAGTGGGGGCGAAGTAGAGGGGGGGGTGGATGAAGAGAGGGAGAGGATCCCAAGCAGGCTCCGTGCTATCAGCACAGAGCCCAACACAGAGCTCCATCCCATGAACCATGAGATCATGCCCTGAGCTGAAATCAAGAGTTGGACGATTAACCAACGGAGCCACCCAGGTGCCCTAATTTTGTTTGATTTTAATAGTATTTGCTATGTCTTCTTAACCTATTAGGTGTTTGGCTTTCTCTTTGCTTACTTTTTAGCAGTTGCTCTCAAGATTATAATACACACACTTCATGTTTCACAGTCTACTTTGAATTCACAGTTTATTCCTTCAAGTGACGGGTAGATGGAATGTTAAAACTTTACCAGCACAGAGGTTTTTGTGCCCTCTGCTTTGTATGCTGTAGTTGCCTTTCCTATTATGTCTACATAGCCAACAATATTGTAATTTTTGCTTTCAAGTGCCATATAAATTTTACAGAACGTAAGAGGATAACCCTAGTTCTTTGTGCATGCAACCAACCATTTACATGTCTGTAGCTCTTCCTTCAGTCTGGAAGGTCCAAGCTTCCATCTAGTACAATTTCCCTTTTCTTGAGCAATTTCCTTTAGCATTTCTTATAAGGCTGATCGGCTGCTGACCAACGTTATCACCCTTCTTTTATCGGAGAATTTCTTCATTACCCCTTTATTCCTTAATGATATTTTTCTGAGAGATCTAGAATCTGGATTCACAGCTCTTTCCTTTCACTACTTTAAAAATGTTGTTTTACCGGGTGCCTGAGTGGCTCAGTCAGTTGAGCGTCCGACTTTGGCTCAGGTCACGATCTCGTGGTTTGTGAGTTTGAGCCCTGTGTCGGGCTCTGTACTGATAGCTCGGAGCCTGGGACCTGCTTTGGATTCTGTGTCACCCTCTCTCTCTGCCCCTCCCCCTCTCATGCTCTGTCTCTCTAAACGTAAATAAACATTAATAAAAGTTTTTTAAATGCTTTTTTTACTATTTTTAGACCTTATTCACTTTTTTTTTGAGATATCCACAACTATTTGAATTATTTTTCCCCATAATTAATGCTTTATTTTTCTTTAGCTTTTTAAATCTTTTTAAATCTTCTTTAAAAAGTATTTAGCTGTCTCATGATGTATATTTTTGAATTTGTCCTGCTTGGGATTCACTGACATTTTTGCACCTTTTAATTTATATATGTGGGGCACCTGGGTGGCTCACTCGGTTAAGCATCGACTTCGGCTCAGGTCCTGATCTCACAGGTTGTGAGTTCGAGCCCTGCATCAAGCTCTGTGCTGACAGCTCAGAGCCTGGAGCCTGCTTCAGATTCTGTGTCTCCCTCTCTCTCTGCTCCTCCCCTGCTCATTCTGTGTCTCTCTCTGTCTCAAAAATAAATAAAAAAACAGTAAAAAAATTAATTTATATATTTGTCATCTTATTTCAGACATTATTGTTTTAATTTTTTTTCTACAAGCCTGCTTTCCTGCTTTTTATCCCCTGTTTCTGGGACTCTGATGGCATAAACCCTAGATCTTTGGTTTTATCTCATGGGTCCCTGAGGCTGTGTTAATTTTTTCATTCTCCTCCCCCCCCCCCACTTTTATTCATATTTGTAAATTTCTGTTGATGTATCCTTAAATTAGTAAATTATTTCTTCTGGTATCCCCATCCGCTACTGAGTCTATCCAATACTTTTTATATATATATATGTTATTATGTTTTTCATTTGTAAATTTTCTATTTTGTTTCTTTTTCTATTTTCTGCCTTTTATTCTGAGATCCTAGATCTTTTCAGTTGTTTCAAAAGCACTCAACCTTACTTCTTAGATCATGTTAACAATGGCTGCTTCAAAGTCTTTTCCTGACAATTCCAACATCTATGTAACCTCAGAGTCAACATTAGTTATTTATTTATTTATTTTTCCTTTTGCAAGAATCCAGATTTCCTGTGATGTCATATGTTGAGAAGTTAAGGATCACATCACATCTGTGTGTTTTGGGTACTATGTTATGAGTCTCAGAGTCCTAACGATAATGTTGATCTTTATGTTTTTTTTTAAGTTTATCCATTTATTTTGAGAGAAAGAGAGATGGCGTGAGCAGGAGAGGGGCAGAAACAGAAGGGGAGAGAGAGAGAGAGAGAGAGAGAGAGAGAGAGAGAGAATCCCAAGCAGGCTCTGCACTGGCAGCACGGAGCCTCACAAGGGGCTCGAACTCATGAAACTGAGATCACGACCTGAGCCGAAACCATGAGTCACACACTTAACTGACTGAGCCACCCAGGCGCCCTGATCTCTATGCTTTAGTAGACAATCAACCACGTTATGTTCAGCAGCTTACATACCTGAGGGCTCTATTGCCAATCTCAGGTCAGTTTTCAGAACCTGAAAATAAAAGTAATTTAAATAAAAGTAATTTTATTTAGGTCTTTTCCATGTGACCACTCGATGGCCAGCCCAGGACCTGAGTAGTGGTCAGTGCTTTAGTTCAGTTCCCAAACTATTTGGTGTGTTGGATAGATTGAGTCATGCCCAGATTTAGGAGGAGTTCAGGACTTCATACACAACTATAAGGGGTCATCTTCTTGAGTTGTCTGATTTCCTTGAAACTTCCTTGCACCAGGGGATCTGTGTTCTGACCTTCTGAAAGCAAAACCTGGACATACTCTTCTTATTCTGTCATGAACTTTCTGTGGCTATGGCTGTCTCTAGACAGACCACCAGTAACTTTTCTCTTGGAATTGTAGGTGTCTTTCTGGTTACTTCTGCTTGCGTGCCACTGTGCGATTGCCCAGGGACCAGCTTGGGAGAGAACAACAATGAAAAGTTAGTGGGCTTTCTCTTATTTTATCTGCCCTATAAATGCTCCCTGTCCCATGTCTTGCACAGAGAGATTCTTCTGAGGTTCTTTCTGGCCACATACAGACTCTAAGTAGCATGTGGTCTTTGATTCCAGGCTAGGAAAAAGTGAAAGGAAATAAAGAGGGAAACTTACTATTAGTTCAATAGTTGCTCAAAAAATCTTTTTTTTTTTACCATAACCTTTCAGCTATTATTTATTTTTTGGATTCCTCAGATTGTTTCTTGATACGTTCAGTTCAGAATTCTGGTTGCATTTAGTGAGAGACACATTGACCTCTCACTTACTCAGCTTTACCAGAATTAAAATCTCTTAGTTTACTATTAACTATTTTTAAATTATAACTGATATGAGCTTCAGTCTAGCTTAAAAATCCTGCACAGAAAAGAAGGGAATATCCATGGCATTATATGCATTCCTTTGTTGTTGTTGTTGTTTTCTGTTAGTTATGACATTTTAAATCACCAAAATAAAAGAGAGATCAAAATTTGGCTCGATAATTTGGGCAAGCCCTTTTTGTTGCGGCAGTCCAAAAATGAGGATCTAGAACATCAATATCCAACTAATTCAGAGTATTAAGACCAGCTCACAATAGTCAAATTCATGGAAGACTTAATTTTTCCATTAAGCCACAGGGGGCAGCAAGAAATAGCAAAAGACCGCTGGCAGAAAAGAAGACACCAATTTGGTTACTTAATAAGCTGTAAAGCCTTGGGTAAGTTATTTAACCTATATTGGCCTTCATAACTGAATCTGTAAAGCAGGCTATAAGAAAATTCTAGCTAGATTTGCACTTGATGCATGGAGACAACACAAATGGAAAGTGCCCAGTAAAGGGAGGCACTCCAAAAAGCAAATTACTGACATAGGATACAAGATACTTAAAAAAAAAGAAACCTTATTAACCACAAAGACCACAAAATTAAATATGACATCCAAAAAAAAGCACATTATGTAAGTTTAGGGATAGTTATAGCTATCATGAGAGGTTGTAAAAGGACTTAGAGATAATGTAGGTACATGCTAGGGAAGAATGATAACAGTGGCTCTTAATACGTGTCTAACGCTTTCCATATTTCGAGCACAGTTCTTGGTCCTTCACACATGTTATCTCATTTAATCAATTGCTTTTGAAATAGGTGCTATTATTCTCTGTATCCAACAGATGATAAAACTGAGGTAGAACAAGTTCATACAGCTAGAAAGTGAAGGTTAAGAGTCTAACCAAGGAGCTCCCATTCTATTAACCACTGTACCATGCTACGGACTTCGATAATTATAACTCACATCCTCATTATTGTTATTACATGACTGTTATTCCTATCATTTCTGTTCTGTATTTCTGTATTCCTGTTATTTCTAACATCTCCCTTTGGAATAATAGCATACACTCTTCCATGGTTTGTTTTGTTTTGTTTGTTTTGTTTTTTGTTTTGTTTTAATTTAGACCCATGCCTGAGTAACTAAATGACTCATTACAGGACTTATATGTGTCAAAACACTCTTTAGTTGTCGATTATCCTCAGGTAAGGACGGCATTCTGCCACCTTTTAGAGAATCTTTAAGAACAAGAGAGTTGGCAGAAATCACATCTTTGAGAAGGACACAAATTTTGTTCTCATAAAATGTAGCTGATGCCAACTTTCCTAGGGAATCATGTGCTAAAGCCAGATCATCAAATAATAATGTATTTGTGAAGCCATTGTGTTATGGGAAGGGAGATGAAGTTATAATTGATAATGTCACATAACTCTAGGTAAGGAATAAAATAGTTCCCCAACATATGCAAAAATATTTATAGCAACACTAACCATAGTAGCTGAGAGAGAGAGAGAGAGATCAGCTCAAATGTCTGTTAAAAGTAAACTGGATTAATACATTTTCTACTTATGGAGCAAACTGTTACAGTGAAAGTAAATGAACTACAGTCACACTTTACAATATGCATGAATCTCAAGAAAGTAATTTTGAATAAAAGATATACCGTATGCTTTTATTTAACATTTTTAAGTTCCAAAGCAGGCAAAATTGCCTATTACTTTGGAGGGAAGATAGAAACCTGGGAGAGGCGGGCTGAGGGGACTTTTCAGGTACTGTTGATGTTCTCGATCTCAGTGCCGATTGGCTGAGTGTGAGCATGTTGTGTGATTGGCCAGCTGTACCTTATGATTTGCGTGTGTCACTGTGTGTATGTACTACTTCGTACAAGGTTGCATTTGTAAAAATGGAATGAAACAAGCATGAGGAATTCTGGGAATTGGGTTCCCTCTCTGGGATCTCTTTTTTATATCTGCAGAATAAAGAAGCACAGACACACACGATCTCGATGTGATATTCTATGATTTCTTTGTGTTCAATTTTAAACCTTGGGTTCTCAGTTAACAAAGGATCAAGACTTACATATGCCTCAGAAGAGCACAGGGAGTTTAGTCCTCGCTTCTCCTCTCTGCTCAGTCCATACCCCTCCTTTTCCTTCAACTCCACATTCAGTGCATCAGATATCCTGTTGATTCTGTCTTTACAGTAGATCCAGATGCCAGTCACTTTGTAGCATGCCCACACGTCTATGCCTCTTGTTCTGAGCCACAACCAGCACTATCACGAAAGCTTCTTGGTTGGAATCAGTTGCCCTTTAACATAGCAGTCAGAAGCTTTTATAGCAGAAGTTAGATAGGCTTCAAACTTTGTTGAGTAAGAAAATTCTCAATAATCTGAATGTTTTCAGAAATCTCTGTGTTTATAGTAAGTAAACAATGGCATTGTAACACACTCTTGCTAATTTGAGTGTCTACCATTAAAAGGGATTTTTGTCTGTGGTATTATATTTCTTTTTAAGTTTATTTATTTTGAGACAGAGAAAGAAAGCACAGGTAGTGGAGGGGCAGAGAGAGAGAGAGAG